>NC_090828.1:105450246-106050246 GCF_028021215.1 Eschrichtius robustus
TAAGCTCAGTTTTAATGGATCATGAGACACATGCAAATTCAGCCACAAAGACGTATCAGCTCACACCAGTCAGAATAACCATCAGTAAAAAACCACAAAGAATAAATGCTGAAGGTGCTGTGGAGAAATGCAAACCCTCCACTTTAAGTGGGATGTAACCTGGAGAGAGCCACTCATGAGAGCAGAGTGGAGGTGCCGTTAAAAGGTAAACATTGAGCTACCGTACGATCCAGAGGCTTATTCCTGGACCTATAACCTAAGAAGACAGAATTGGAAAGAAAGAGGCAGGCAAATCTGCATTGCACAGTATTACCATAGCCAAGATATGGAAGTCACCAAAAAGTCCACCGACAGATGGGTGGACAAAGAAGAACTGCTACATGTACAGATGGATTATGAGCTAGCGATAAAATGAAGCAATGCCATTTGCAGCACCATAGATGACTCTAGAAGTAATCACGCAACTTGGAGTAAGTGAGAAAACGAAAGACCCATATCCTATCATACCACATAGAGGTGTTACCTAAAAATTGATACAAACGAAGATACTTCCACAGAGAAAGGCAATCACCGATTCAGTACAAAAACTTAAGGTTCACCAAATGGAAACGTGTGAGGATTGGGTACATTACCATATTGAGGTGAACAGAGATATACAAACACACGTGAAATATATAATCACCAAAGACCTACAGAATACCAAGAGAAGACTACTCAACATTGTGTCATAACCTACACGGGAAAAGATTCCAAAGAAAATAGATATATGTATATGTGTGAAGGAACCACGTCTTGCACACCTAGACCAAACAAACCATTGTAATCGAATTTGCTGTGATAAAGAATAAAAATTTTGTTAAAAATACAAACAAGAAGGAATGACACATACACTTAAAGGGCTTTTTCCCGGCACATTCCATTGTAATTTACAACCTAGAACACGACTTCCATTAAGGCTCTGTTGCCCTAGTGACCAGATTTGGTAAAGGAGAAATGCTGCCCCCTTGTGGCCGTTTCCCGCAAGAGCAGCTTTAAACCCACAGCTACTGGTCACTTAAAATTCACAAGGGCTCAGGGCTGTAAAGGACACTGCCGTCAAAAATTGTGCTCAGGTGGGGAATGGACAAAAGAAATTCAAAACAGGCGAATGTTTCAAGAAGATAGTATGCAGAGGTAAGTATTCCTCACTCTCTTTAAACAAAAAAACAGGAAAATGGGTAAAAGCTCAACCTCAGGAATTATTAGACTCATGCAATCTAATCAACCAAAAGGTTCCAACTCACACCTGTCGACTGACCGTCAGCAAAAAGTCTACCAACAATAAATGCTGACGGGGTTGTAGAGAACTGTGTAACCTCTAGGTGATGGTGGGATGGAAAGTGGTTAACAGCCAATAATGACCACCGAAAGGAACTGCGTTGAAAAGTGAAAACTGAGGTACCATTCAATCCAGCAGGCACACCACTGGGCCTCTCACCTGAGAAGACCAGGATCGAAAAGACACAGGCTGCAAATGCTGCACTGCAGCCTTATTCAAAATAGCCAAGATGCGAAGCAACCAAAATGTCCATCAACAGGTGAATGGATAAAGAAGAAGGAGTCCATGTACACAATGGAATATTAGCCATGGAAAACAATGAAACACTGCTCTTTGAGGCACCAGAGATGAGCCTGGAGATAATCACAAAACATGAGGTAAGTCGGAAAGCAATAGACCTATATCCTATGATATCCCTTAGAGGCGTTATCTAATCACTGACACAAATGAACATATTTCCACAGAGAAAGACACTCACAGACTTAGAAAACCAACTATGCTCATCTAAAAGGAAAGGTGGGGGGAATGGATAAATGAGATTAGTGTTACTATACATATCCAAATACATATTATATACATATTTCAAAACGACCGACCATATAGCAAGGGAGGTCTACAGAACACTCTGTAATATTTTACATGGGAAGAGGATCTGTAGAGTAGACATATATAATGTACAAATGAACCAGATTGTGTACCCCTAGGACAAACAATATTCTAGTCCATACCCCGATTAAAAAAATTAACAAAAACAAGAAGTAATGAGACCTAAACTTATGGGGGTTTCTCCTGGCACATTCCATTCTAATTTACAACCTAGGAACACGACTTCCAGAAAGGCTCTGCTGCCCTAGTACTCAGATTTGGGAATGGAGAAATGCTGCCTCCTTGTGGCCATTTCCCACAACAGCAGCTTTCAACCACTGCTAAAGGTCACTAAATATTCACCAACTTGCCATTCTGTAAATGACACCTGCCCTCCAAATAAATCCTGGGATCAAAAATGGAGCAAAAATTTCAAAAGAGGGCAACCTTCCAAGAAGACAATTTCAAGAGCTATGTGGTACTCACAGCTTTTCCTTTAAAGAAGAGGAAAGAAAAAGGTGTGGGAAAATGATATATTTTAGGAACTTTTAAAGACATGCAAACCCAAATTACAAAAACCTATCAGCTCACAGCAGTCAGAATGGCCATCAGCAAAAATGTTTCAAAAAATAAATGCTGAAGGGACTGTGGAGGAATGCGTACACTCGGCCCTAAGGGGGACGTGGTAAGAGCCACTAATGAAAACACAATGGAAGTGCCTTGAAAAGGTAAACACTGAGCTACCCGTCAATCAGTCATACCCACTGCTGGGCCTATCCCCTGAGAAAATGAGAATCAAAACGTCACAGGCTGGCAATCCTGCACTCCAGCCATATTGACCATAGCCAACATTTGGAAGCAATGAAAATGTCCATCAACAGAGGAACGCACCAAGAAGAACTCTTCCATGTACACAATGTAATATTGCTCCAATAATAAATATAAGGTAAATTTAAAAGACAAACATAAGTAAGGAGACATCAGCATTTGTGGGTTTCTTCAGGCACATTCCACTCTAATTTATAACCGAGGAACACCACTGGCCGGAAGGCCTGTTGCCCTAGTACCAGCACGGGGAACGTAGAAAGACCGCCACCCTCTGGCCGTTACCTGCAAACGCAGGTTTAAGCCTGTGCTAATGGTCACCGCAAAATGTCTTCAGGGAGGTAATGGCCAAAAAATTTTAAAATTATGACATACATACTTTAAGAAAACACTTTGAAGAACTAAGCGGTACTCACAGCCTGAAAAATGAAAAGGACCTGCCTTAAAGCTCAGTTTTAATGGATCATGAGACACATGCAAATTCAGCCACAAAGACGTATCAGCTCACACCAGTCAGAATAACCATCAGTAAAAAACCACAAAGAATAAATGCTGAAGGTGCTGTGGAGAAATGCAAACCCTCCACTTTAAGTGGGATGTAACCTGGAGAGAGCCACTCATGAGAGCAGAGTGGAGGTGCCGTTAAAAGGTAAACATTGAGCTACCGTACGATCCAGAGGCTTATTCCTGGACCTATAACCTAAGAAGACAGAATTGGAAAGAAAGAGGCAGGCAAATCTGCATTGCACAGTATTACCATAGCCAAGATATGGAAGTCACCAAAAAGTCCACCGACAGATGGGTGGACAAAGAAGAACTGCTACATGTACAGATGGATTATGAGCTAGCGATAAAATGAAACAATGCCATTTGCAGCACCATAGATGACTCTAGAAGTAATCACGCAACTTGGAGTAAGTGAGAAAGCGAAAGACACATATCCTATCATACCACATAGAGGTGTTACCTAAAAATTGATACAAACGAAGATACTTCCACAGAGAAAGGCAATCACAGATTCAGTACAAAAACTTAAGGTTCACCAAATGGAAAAGGTGTGAGGATTGGGTACATTACCATATTGAGGTGAACAGAGATATACAAACACACGTGAAATATATAATCACCAAAGACCTACAGAATACCAAGAGAAGACTACTCAACATTGTGTCATAACCTACACGGGAAAAGATTCCAAAGAAGAATAGATATATGTATATGTGTGAAGGAACCACATCTTGCACACCTAGACCAAACAAACCATTGTAATCGAATTTGCTGTGATAAAGAATAAAAATTTTGTTAAAAATACAAACAAGAAGGAATGACACATACACTTAAAGGGCTTTTTCCCGGCACATTCCATTGTACTTTACAACCTAGAACACGACTTCCATTAAGGCTCTGTTGCCCTAGTGACCAGATTTGGTAAAGGAGAAATGCTGCCCCTTGTGGCCGTTTCCCGCAAGAGCAGCTTTAAACCCACAGCTACTGGTCACTTAAAATTCACAAGGGCTCAGGGCTGTAAAGGACACCTGCCGTCAAAAATTGTGCTCAGGTGGGGAATGGACAAAAGAAATTCAAAACAGGCGAATGTTTCAAGAAGATAGTATGCAGAGGTAAGTATTCCTCACTCTCTTTAAACAAAAAAACAGGAAAATGGGGTAAAAGCTCAACCTCAGGAATGATTAGACTCATGCAATCTAATCAACCAAAAGGTTTCAACTCACACCTGTCGACTGACCGTCAGCAAAAAGTCTACCAACAATAAATGCTGACGGGGTTGTAGAGAACTGTGTAACCTCTAGGTGCTGGTGAGATGTAAAGTGGTTAACAGCCAGTAAGGAGTACCAAAAGGAACTGCGTTGAAAAGTGAAAATTGAGGTACCACTCAATGCAACAGGCACACCACTGGGCCTCTCACCTGAGAAGACCAGGATCGAAAAGACACAGACTGCAAAGGCTGCACTGCAGCCTTATTCAAAATAGCCGAGATGGGAAGCAACCAAAATGTCCATCAACAGGTGAATGGATAAAGAAGAAGGAATCCATGTACACAGTGGAATATTAGCCATGGAAAACAATGAAACACTGCTCTTTGAGGCACCAGAGATGAGCCTGGAGATAATCACAAAACATGAGGTAAGTCGGAAAGCAAAAGACCTATATCCTATGATATCCCTTAGAGGCGTTATCTAATCACTGACACAAATGAACATATTTCCACAGAGAAAGACACTCACAGACTTAGAAAACCAACTATGCTCATCTAAAAGGAAAGGTGGGGGGAATGGATAAATGAGATTAGTGTTACTATACATATCCAAATACATATTATATACATATTTCAAAACGACCGACCATATAGCAAGGGAGGTCTACAGAACACTCTGTAATATTTTACATGGGAAGAGGATCTGTAGAGTAGACATATATAATGTACAAATGAACCAGATTGTGTACCCCTAGGACAAACAATATTCTAGTCCTTACCCCGATTAAAAAAATTAACAAAAACAAGAAGTAATGAGACCTAAACTTATGGGGGTTTCTCCTGGCACATTCCATTCTAATTTACAACCTAGGAACACGACTTCCAGAAAGGCTCTGCTGCCCTAGTACTCAGATTTGGGAATGGAGAAATGCTGCCTCCTTGTGGCCATTTCCCACAACAGCAGCTTTCAACCCACTGCTAAAGGTCACTAAATATTCACCAACTTGCCATTCTGTAAATGACACCTGCCCTCCAAATAAATCCTGGGATAAAAAATGGAGCAAAAATTTCAAAAGAGGGCAACCTTCCAAGAAGACAATTTCAAGAGCTATGTGGTACTCACAGCTTTTCCTTTAAAGAAGAGGAAAGAAAAAGGTGTGGGAAAATGATATATTTTAGGAATTTTTAAAGACATGCAAACCCAAATTACAAAAACCTATCAGCTCACAGCAGTCAGAATGGCCATCAGCAAAAATGTTTCAAAAAATAAATGCTGAAGGGACTGTGGAGGAATGCGTACACTCGGCCCTAAGGGGGACGTGGTAAGAGCCACTAATGAAAACACAATGGAAGTGCCTTGAAAAGGTAAACACTGAGCTACCCGTCAATCAGTCATACCCACTGCTGGGCCTATCCCCTGAGAAAATGAGAATCAAAACGTCACAGGCTGGCAATCCTGCACTCCAGCCATATTGACCATAGCCAACATTTGGAAGCAATGAAAATGTCCATCAACAGAGGAACGCACCAAGAAGAACTCTTCCATGTACACAATGTAATATTGCTCCAATAATAAATATAAGGTAAATTTAAAAGACAAACATAAGTAAGGAGACATCAGCATTTGTGGGTTTCTTCAGGCACAATCCACTCTAATTTATAACCGAGGAACACCACTGGCCGGAAGGCCTGTTGCCCTAGTACCAGCATGGGGAACGTAGAAAGACTGCCACCCTCTGGCCGTTACCTGCAAACGCAGGTTTAAGCCTGTGCTAATGGTCACCGCAAAATGTCTTCAGGGAGGTAATGGCGAAAAAATTTTAAAATTATGACATACATACTTTAAGAAAACACTTTGAAGAACTAAGCTGTACTCACAGCCTGAAAAATGAAAAGGACCTGCCTTAAAGCTCAGTTTTAATGGATCATGAGACACATGCAAATTCAGCCACAAAGACGTATCAGCTCACACCAGTCAGAATAACCATCAGTAAAAAACCACAAAGAATAAATGCTGAAGGTGCTGTGGAGAAATGCAAACCCTCCACTTTAAGTGGGATGTAACCTGGAGAGAGCCACTCATGAGAGCAGAGTGGAGGTGCCGTTAAAAGGTAAACATTGAGCTACCGTACGATCCAGAGGCTTATTCCTGGACCTATAACCTAAGAAGACAGAATTGGAAAGAAAGAGGCAGGCAAATCTGCATTGCACAGTATTACCATAGCCAAGATATGGAAGTCACCAAAAAGTCCACCGACAGATGGGTGGACAAAGAAGAACTGCTACATGTACAGATGGATTATGAGCTAGCGATAAAATGAAGCAATGCCATTTGCAGCACCATAGATGACTCTAGAAGTAATCACGCAACTTGGAGTAAGTGAGAAAGCGAAAGACACATATCCTATCATACCACATAGAGGTGTTACCTAAAAATTGATACAAACGAAGATACTTCCACAGAGAAAGGCAATCACAGATTCAGTACAAAAACTTAAGGTTCACCAAATGGAAAGGTGTGAGGATTGGGTACATTACCATATTGAGGTGAACAGAGATATACAAACACACGTGAAATATATAATCACCAAAGACCTACAGAATACCAAGAGAAGACTACTCAACATTGTGTCATAACCTACACGGGAAAAGATTCCAAAGAAGAATAGATATATGTATATGTGTGAAGGAACCACATCTTGCACACCTAGACCAAACAAACCATTGTAATCGAATTTGCTGTGATAAAGAATAAAAATTTTGTTAAAAATACAAACAAGAAGGAATGACACATACACTTAAAGGGCTTTTTCCCGGCACATTCCATTGTACTTTACAACCTAGAACACGACTTCCATTAAGGCTCTGTTGCCCTAGTGACCAGATTTGGTAAAGGAGAAATGCTGCCCCCTTGTGGCCGTTTCCCGCAAGAGCAGCTTTAAACCCACAGCTACTGGTCACTTAAAATTCACAAGGGCTCAGGGCTGTAAAGGACACCTGCCGTCAAAAATTGTGCTCAGGTGGGGAATGGACAAAAGAAATTCAAAACAGGCGAATGTTTCAAGAAGATAGTATGCAGAGGTAAGTATTCCTCACTCTCTTTAAACAAAAAAACAGGAAAATGGGTAAAAGCTCAACCTCAGGAATTATTAGACTCATGCAATCTAATCAACCAAAAGGTTCCAACTCACACCTGTCGACTGACCGTCAGCAAAAAGTCTACCAACAATAAATGCTGACGGGGTTGTAGAGAACTGTGTAACCTCTAGGTGCTGGTGGGATGGAAAGTGGTTAACAGCCAATAATGACCACCGAAAGGAACTGCGTTGAAAAGTGAAAACTGAGGTACCATTCAATCCAGCAGGCACACCACTGGGCCTCTCACCTGAGAAGACCAGGATCGAAAAGACACAGGCTGCAAATGCTGCACTGCAGCCTTATTCAAAATAGCCAAGATGCGAAGCAACCAAAATGTCCATCAACAGGTGAATGGATAAAGAAGAAGGAGTCCATGTACACAATGGAATATTAGCCATGGAAAACAATGAAACACTGCTCTTTGAGGCACCAGAGATGAGCCTGGAGATAATCACAAAACATGAGGTAAGTCGGAAAGCAAAAGACCTATATCCTATGATATCCCTTAGAGGCGTTATCTAATCACTGACACAAATGAACATATTTCCACAGAGAAAGACACTCACAGACTTAGAAAACCAACTATGCTCATCTAAAAGGAAAGGTGGGGGGAATGGATAAATGAGATTAGTGTTACTATACATATCCAAATACATATTATATACATATTTCAAAACGACCGACCATATAGCAAGGGAGGTCTACAGAACACTCTGTAATATTTTACATGGGAAGAGGATCTGTAGAGTAGACATATATAATGTACAAATGAACCAGATTGTGTACCCCTAGGACAAACAATATTCTAGTCCATACCCCGATTAAAAAAATTAACAAAAACAAGAAGTAATGAGACCTAAACTTATGGGGGTTTCTCCTGGCACATTCCATTCTAATTTACAACCTAGGAACACGACTTCCAGAAAGGCTCTGCTGCCCTAGTACTCAGATTTGGGAATGGAGAAATGCTGCCTCCTTGTGGCCATTTCCCACAACAGCAGCTTTCAACCCACTGCTAAAGGTCACTAAATATTCACCAACTTGCCATTCTGTAAATGACACCTGCCCTCCAAATAAATCCTGGGATCAAAAATGGAGCAAAAATTTCAAAAGAGGGCAACCTTCCAAGAAGACAATTTCAAGAGCTATGTGGTACTCACAGCTTTTCCTTTAAAGAAGAGGAAAGAAAAAGGTGTGGGAAAATGATATATTTTAGGAACTTTTAAAGACATGCAAACCCAAATTACAAAAACCTATCAGCTCACAGCAGTCAGAATGGCCATCAGCAAAAATGTTTCAAAAAATAAATGCTGAAGGGACTGTGGAGGAATGCGTACACTCGGCCCTAAGGGGGACGTGCTAAGAGCCACTAATGAAAACACAATGGAAGTGCCTTGAAAAGGTAAACACTGAGCTACCCGTCAATCAGTCATACCCACTGCTGGGCCTATCCCCTGAGAAAATGAGAATCAAAACGTCACAGGCTGGCAATCCTGCACTCCAGCCATATTGACCATAGCCAACATTTGGAAGCAATGAAAATGTCCATCAACAGAGGAACGCACCAAGAAGAATTCTTCCATGTACACAATGTAATATTGCTCCAATAATAAATATAAGGTAAATTTAAAAGACAAACATAAGTAAGGAGACATCAGCATTTGTGGGTTTCTTCAGGCACATTCCACTCTAATTTATAACCGAGGAACACCACTGGCCGGAAGGCCTGTTGCCCTAGTACCAGCACGGGGAACGTAGAAAGACCGCCACCCTCTGGCCGTTACCTGCAAACGCAGGTTTAAGCCTGTGCTAATGGTCACCGCAAAATGTCTTCAGGGAGGTAATGGCCAAAAAATTTTAAAATTATGACATACATACTTTAAGAAAACACTTTGAAGAACTAAGCGGTACTCACAGCCTGAAAAATGAAAAGGACCTGCCTTAAAGCTCAGTTTTAATGGATCATGAGACACATGCAAATTCAGCCACAAAGACGTATCAGCTCACACCAGTCAGAATAACCATCAGTAAAAAACCACAAAGAATAAATGCTGAAGGTGCTGTGGAGAAATGCAAACCCTCCACTTTAAGTGGGATGTAACCTGGAGAGAGCCACTCATGAGAGCAGAGTGGAGGTGCCGTTAAAAGGTAAACATTGAGCTACCGTACGATCCAGAGGCTTATTCCTGGACCTATAACCTAAGAAGACAGAATTGGAAAGAAAGAGGCAGGCAAATCTGCATTGCACAGTATTACCATAGCCAAGATATGGAAGTCACCAAAAAGTCCACCGACAGATGGGTGGACAAAGAAGAACTGCTACATGTACAGATGGATTATGAGCTAGCGATAAAATGAAACAATGCCATTTGCAGCACCATAGATGACTCTAGAAGTAATCACGCAACTTGGAGTAAGTGAGAAAGCGAAAGACACATATCCTATCATACCACATAGAGGTGTTACCTAAAAATTGATACAAACGAAGATACTTCCACAGAGAAAGGCAATCACAGATTCAGTACAAAAACTTAAGGTTCACCAAATGGAAAGGTGTGAGGATTGGGTACATTACCATATTGAGGTGAACAGAGATATACAAACACACGTGAAATATATAATCACCAAAGACCTACAGAATACCAAGAGAAGACTACTCAACATTGTGTCATAACCTACACGGGAAAAGATTCCAAAGAAGAATAGATATATGTATATGTGTGAAGGAACCACATCTTGCACACCTAGACCAAACAAACCATTGTAATCGAATTTGCTGTGATAAAGAATAAAAATTTTGTTAAAAATACAAACAAGAAGGAATGACACATACACTTAAAGGGCTTTTTCCCGGCACATTCCATTCTACTTTACAACCTAGAACACGACTTCCATTAAGGCTCTGTTGCCCTAGTGACCAGATTTGGTAAAGGAGAAATGCTGCCCCCTTGTGGCCGTTTCCCGCAAGAGCAGCTTTAAACCCACAGCTACTGGTCACTTAAAATTCACAAGGGCTCAGGGCTGTAAAGGACACCTGCCGTCAAAAATTGTGCTCAGGTGGGGAATGGACAAAAGAAATTCAAAACAGGCGAATGTTTCAAGAAGATAGTATGCAGAGGTAAGTATTCCTCACTCTCTTTAAACAAAAAAACAGGAAAATGGGTAAAAGCTCAACCTCAGGAATGATTAGACTCATGCAATCTAATCAACCAAAAGGTTTCAACTCACACCTGTCGACTGACCGTCAGCAAAAAGTCTACCAACAATAAATGCTGACGGGGTTGTAGAGAACTGTGTAACCTCTAGGTGCTGGTGAGATGTAAAGTGGTTAACAGCCAGTAAGGAGTACCAAAAGGAACTGCGTTGAAAAGTGAAAATTGAGGTACCACTCAATGCAACAGGCACACCACTGGGCCTCTCACCTGAGAAGACCAGGATCGAAAAGACACAGACTGCAAAGGCTGCACTGCAGCCTTATTCAAAATAGCCAAGATGGGAAGCAACCAAAATGTCCATCAACAGGTGAATGGATAAAGAAGAAGGAATCCATGTACACAGTGGAATATTAGCCATGGAAAACAATGAAACGCTGCTCTTTGAGGCACCAGAGATGAGCCTGGAGATAATCACAAAACATGAGGTAAGTCGGAAAGCAAAAGACCTATATCCTATGATATCCCTTAGAGGCGTTATCTAATCACTGACACAAATGAACATATTTCCACAGAGAAAGACACTCACAGACTTAGAAAACCAACTATGCTCATCTAAAAGGAAAGGTGGGGGGAATGGATAAATGAGATTAGTGTTACTATACATATCCAAATACATATTATATACATATTTCAAAACGACCGACCATATAGCAAGGGAGGTCTACAGAACACTCTGTAATATTTTACATGGGAAGAGGATCTGTAGAGTAGACATATATAATGTACAAATGAACCAGATTGTGTACCCCTAGGACAAACAATATTCTAGTCCTTACCCCGATTAAAAAAATTAACAAAAACAAGAAGTAATGAGACCTAAACTTATGGGGGTTTCTCCTGGCACATTCCATTCTAATTTACAACCTAGGAACACGACTTCCAGAAAGGCTCTGCTGCCCTAGTACTCAGATTTGGGAATGGAGAAATGCTGCCTCCTTGTGGCCATTTCCCACAACAGCAGCTTTCAACCCACTGCTAAAGGTCACTAAATATTCACCAACTTGCCATTCTGTAAATGACACCTGCCCTCCAAATAAATCCTGGGATCAAAAATGGAGCAAAAATTTCAAAAGAGGGCAACCTTCCAAGAAGACAATTTCAAGAGCTATGTGGTACTCACAGCTTTTCCTTTAAAGAAGAGGAAAGAAAAATGTGTGGGAAAATGATATATTTTAGGAATTTTTAAAGACATGCAAACCCAAATTACAAAAACCTATCAGCTCACAGCAGTCAGAATGGCCATCAGCAAAAATGTTTCAAAAAATAAATGCTGAAGGGACTGTGGAGGAATGCGTACACTCGGCCCTAAGGGGGACGTGGTAAGAGCCACTAATGAAAACACAATGGAAGTGCCTTGAAAAGGTAAACACTGAGCTACCCGTCAATCAGTCATACCCACTGCTGGGCCTATCCCCTGAGAAAATGAGAATCAAAACGTCACAGGCTGGCAATCCTGCACTCCAGCCATATTGACCATAGCCAACATTTGGAAGCAATGAAAATGTCCATCAACAGAGGAACGCACCAAGAAGAACTCTTCCATGTACACAATGTAATATTGCTCCAATAATAAATATAAGGTAAATTTAAAAGACAAACATAAGTAAGGAGACATCAGCATTTGTGGGTTTCTTCAGGCACAATCCACTCTAATTTATAACCGAGGAACACCACTGGCCGGAAGGCCTGTTGCCCTAGTACCAGCATGGGGAACGTAGAAAGACTGCCACCCTCTGGCCGTTACCTGCAAACGCAGGTTTAAGCCTGTGCTAATGGTCACCGCAAAATGTCTTCAGGGAGGTAATGGCGAAAAAATTTTAAAATTATGACAT
The DNA here is from genome assembly GCF_028021215.1 of Eschrichtius robustus. Taxonomy (NCBI): domain Eukaryota; kingdom Metazoa; phylum Chordata; class Mammalia; order Artiodactyla; family Eschrichtiidae; genus Eschrichtius; species Eschrichtius robustus. The sequence continues at coordinate 105,462,874 of NC_090828.1, forward strand.
ACATACTTTAAGAAAACACTTTGAAGAACTAAGCTGTACTCACAGCCTGAAAAATGAAAAGGACCTGCCTTAAAGCTCAGTTTTAATGGATCATGAGACACATGCAAATTCAGCCACAAAGACGTATCAGCTCACACCAGTCAGAATAACCATCAGTAAAAAACCACAAAGAATAAATGCTGAAGGTGCTGTGGAGAAATGCAAACCCTCCACTTTAAGTGGGATGTAACCTGGAGAGAGCCACTCATGAGAGCAGAGTGGAGGTGCCGTTAAAAGGTAAACATTGAGCTACCGTACGATCCAGAGGCTTATTCCTGGACCTATAACCTAAGAAGACAGAATTGGAAAGAAAGAGGCAGGCAAATCTGCATTGCACAGTATTACCATAGCCAAGATATGGAAGTCACCAAAAAGTCCACCGACAGATGGGTGGACAAAGAAGAACTGCTACATGTACAGATGGATTATGAGCTAGCGATAAAATGAAGCAATGCCATTTGCAGCACCATAGATGACTCTAGAAGTAATCACGCAACTTGGAGTAAGTGAGAAAGCGAAAGCCACATATCCTATCATACCACATAGAGGTGTTACCTAAAAATTGATACAAACGAAGATACTTCCACAGAGAAAGGCAATCACAGATTCAGTACAAAAACTTAAGGTTCACCAAATGGAAAGGTGTGAGGATTGGGTACATTACCATATTGAGGTGAACAGAGATATACAAACACACGTGAAATATATAATCACCAAAGACCTACAGAATACCAAGAGAAGACTACTCAACATTGTGTCATAACCTACACGGGAAAAGATTCCAAAGAAGAATAGATATATGTATATGTGTGAAGGAACCACATCTTGCACACCTAGACCAAACAAACCATTGTAATCGAATTTGCTGTGATAAAGAATAAAAATTTTGTTAAAAATACAAACAAGAAGGAATGACACATACACTTAAAGGGCTTTTTCCCGGCACATTCCATTCTACTTTACAACCTAGAACACGACTTCCATTAAGGCTCTGTTGCCCTAGTGACCAGATTTGGTAAAGGAGAAATGCTGCCCCCTTGTGGCCGTTTCCCGCAAGAGCAGCTTTAAACCCACAGCTACTGGTCACTTAAAATTCACAAGGGCTCAGGGCTGTAAAGGACACCTGCCGTCAAAAATTGTGCTCAGGTGGGGAATGGACAAAAGAAATTCAAAACAGGCGAATGTTTCAAGAAGATAGTATGCAGAGGTAAGTATTCCTCACTCTCTTTAAACAAAAAAACAGGAAAATGGGTAAAAGCTCAACCTCAGGAATTATTAGACTCATGCAATCTAATCAACCAAAAGGTTCCAACTCACACCTGTCGACTGACCGTCAGCAAAAAGTCTACCAACAATAAATGCTGACGGGGTTGTAGAGAACTGTGTAACCTCTAGGTGCTGGTGGGATGGAAAGTGGTTAACAGCCAATAATGACCACCGAAAGGAACTGCGTTGAAAAGTGAAAACTGAGGTACCATTCAATCCAGCAGGCACACCACTGGGCCTCTCACCTGAGAAGACCAGGATCGAAAAGACACAGGCTGCAAATGCTGCACTGCAGCCTTATTCAAAATAGCCAAGATGCGAAGCAACCAAAATGTCCATCAACAGGTGAATGGATAAAGAAGAAGGAGTCCATGTACACAATGGAATATTAGCCATGGAAAACAATGAAACACTGCTCTTTGAGGCACCAGAGATGAGCCTGGAGATAATCACAAAACATGAGGTAAGTCGGAAAGCAAAAGACCTATATCCTATGATATCCCTTAGAGGCGTTATCTAATCACTGACACAAATGAACATATTTCCACAGAGAAAGACACTCACAGACTTAGAAAACCAACTATGCTCATCTAAAAGGAAAGGTGGGGGGAATGGATAAATGAGATTAGTGTTACTATACATATCCAAATACATATTATATACATATTTCAAAACGACCGACCATATAGCAAGGGAGGTCTACAGAACACTCTGTAATATTTTACATGGGAAGAGGATCTGTAGAGTAGACATATATAATGTACAAATGAACCAGATTGTGTACCCCTAGGACAAACAATATTCTAGTCCTTACCCCGATTAAAAAAATTAACAAAAACAAGAAGTAATGAGACCTAAACTTATGGGGGTTTCTCCTGGCACATTCCATTCTAATTTACAACCTAGGAACACGACTTCCAGAAAGGCTCTGCTGCCCTAGTACTCAGATTTGGGAATGGAGAAATGCTGCCTCCTTGTGGCCATTTCCCACAACAGCAGCTTTCAACCCACTGCTAAAGGTCACTAAATATTCACCAACTTGCCATTCTGTAAATGACACCTGCCCTCCAAATAAATCCTGGGATCAAAAATGGAGCAAAAATTTCAAAAGAGGGCAACCTTCCAAGAAGACAATTTCAAGAGCTATGTGGTACTCACAGCTTTTCCTTTAAAGAAGAGGAAAGAAAAAGGTGTGGGAAAATGATATATTTTAGGAATTTTTAAAGACATGCAAACCCAAATTACAAAAACCTATCAGCTCACAGCAGTCAGAATGGCCATCAGCAAAAATGTTTCAAAAAATAAATGCTGAAGGGACTGTGGAGGAATGCGTACACTCGGCCCTAAGGGGGACGTGGTAAGAGCCACTAATGAAAACACAATGGAAGTGCCTTGAAAAGGTAAACACTGAGCTACCCGTCAATCAGTCATACCCACTGCTGGGCCTATCCCCTGAGAAAATGAGAATCAAAACGTCACAGGCTGGCAATCCTGCACTCCAGCCATATTGACCATAGCCAACATTTGGAAGCAATGAAAATGTCCATCAACAGAGGAACGCACCAAGAAGAACTCTTCCATGTACACAATGTAATATTGCTCCAATAATAAATATAAGGTAAATTTAAAAGACAAACATAAGTAAGGAGACATCAGCATTTGTGGGTTTCTTCAGGCACAATCCACTCTAATTTATAACCGAGGAACACCACTGGCCGGAAGGCCTGTTGCCCTAGTACCAGCATGGGGAACGTAGAAAGACTGCCACCCTCTGGCCGTTACCTGCAAACGCAGGTTTAAGCCTGTGCTAATGGTCACCGCAAAATGTCTTCAGGGAGGTAATGGCGAAAAAATTTTAAAATTATGACATACATACTTTAAGAAAACACTTTGAAGAACTAAGCTGTACTCACAGCCTGAAAAATGAAAAGGACCTGCCTTAAAGCTCAGTTTTAATGGATCATGAGACACATGCAAATTCAGCCACAAAGACGTATCAGCTCACACCAGTCAGAATAACCATCAGTAAAAAACCACAAAGAATAAATGCTGAAGGTGCTGTGGAGAAATGCAAACCCTCCACTTTAAGTGGGATGTAACCTGGAGAGAGCCACTCATGAGAGCAGAGTGGAGGTGCCGTTAAAAGGTAAACATTGAGCTACCGTACGATCCAGAGGCTTATTCCTGGACCTATAACCTAAGAAGACAGAATTGGAAAGAAAGAGGCAGGCAAATCTGCATTGCACAGTATTACCATAGCCAAGATATGGAAGTCACCAAAAAGTCCACCGACAGATGGGTGGACAAAGAAGAACTGCTACATGTACAGATGGATTATGAGCTAGCGATAAAATGAAGCAATGCCATTTGCAGCACCATAGATGACTCTAGAAGTAATCACGCAACTTGGAGTAAGTGAGAAAGCGAAAGACACATATCCTATCATACCACATAGAGGTGTTACCTAAAAATTGATACAAACGAAGATACTTCCACAGAGAAAGGCAATCACAGATTCAGTACAAAAACTTAAGGTTCACCAAATGGAAAGGTGTGAGGATTGGGTACATTACCATATTGAGGTGAACAGAGATATACAAACACACGTGAAATATATAATCACCAAAGACCTACAGAATACCAAGAGAAGACTACTCAACATTGTGTCATAACCTACACGGGAAAAGATTCCAAAGAAGAATAGATATATGTATATGTGTGAAGGAACCACATCTTGCACACCTAGACCAAACAAACCATTGTAATCGAATTTGCTGTGATAAAGAATAAAAATTTTGTTAAAAATACAAACAAGAAGGAATGACACATACACTTAAAGGGCTTTTTCCCGGCACATTCCATTGTACTTTACAACCTAGAACACGACTTCCATTAAGGCTCTGTTGCCCTAGTGACCAGATTTGGTAAAGGAGAAATGCTGCCCCCTTGTGGCCGTTTCCCGCAAGAGCAGCTTTAAACCCACAGCTACTGGTCACTTAAAATTCACAAGGGCTCAGGGCTGTAAAGGACACCTGCCGTCAAAAATTGTGCTCAGGTGGGGAATGGACAAAAGAAATTCAAAACAGGCGAATGTTTCAAGAAGATAGTATGCAGAGGTAAGTATTCCTCACTCTCTTTAAACAAAAAAACAGGAAAATGGGTAAAAGCTCAACCTCAGGAATGATTAGACTCATGCAATCTAATCAACCAAAAGGTTCCAACTCACACCTGTCGACTGACCGTCAGCAAAAAGTCTACCAACAATAAATGCTGACGGGGTTGTAGAGAACTGTGTAACCTCTAGGTGCTGGTGGGATGGAAAGTGGTTAACAGCCAATAATGACCACCGAAAGGAACTGCGTTGAAAAGTGAAAACTGAGGTACCATTCAATCCAGCAGGCACACCACTGGGCCTCTCACCTGAGAAGACCAGGATCGAAAAGACACAGGCTGCAAATGCTGCACTGCAGCCTTATTCAAAATAGCCAAGATGCGAAGCAACCAAAATGTCCATCAACAGGTGAATGGATAAAGAAGAAGGAGTCCATGTACACAATGGAATATTAGCCATGGAAAACAATGAAACACTGCTCTTTGAGGCACCAGAGATGAGCCTGGAGATAATCACAAAACATGAGGTAAGTCGGAAAGCAAAAGACCTATATCCTATGATATCCCTTAGAGGCGTTATCTAATCACTGACACAAATGAACATATTTCCACAGAGAAAGACACTCACAGACTTAGAAAACCAACTATGCTCATCTAAAAGGAAAGGTGGGGGGAATGGATAAATGAGATTAGTGTTACTATACATATCCAAATACATATTATATACATATTTCAAAACGACCGACCATATAGCAAGGGAGGTCTACAGAACACTCTGTAATATTTTACATGGGAAGAGGATCTGTAGAGTAGACATATATAATGTACAAATGAACCAGATTGTGTACCCCTAGGACAAACAATATTCTAGTCCATACCCCGATTAAAAAAATTAACAAAAACAAGAAGTAATGAGACCTAAACTTATGGGGGTTTCTCCTGGCACATTCCATTCTAATTTACAACCTAGGAACACGACTTCCAGAAAGGCTCTGCTGCCCTAGTACTCAGATTTGGGAATGGAGAAATGCTGCCTCCTTGTGGCCATTTCCCACAACAGCAGCTTTCAACCCACTGCTAAAGGTCACTAAATATTCACCAACTTGCCATTCTGTAAATGACACCTGCCCTCCAAATAAATCCTGGGATCAAAAATGGAGCAAAAATTTCAAAAGAGGGCAACCTTCCAAGAAGACAATTTCAAGAGCTATGTGGTACTCACAGCTTTTCCTTTAAAGAAGAGGAAAGAAAAAGGTGTGGGAAAATGATATATTTTAGGAACTTTTAAAGACATGCAAACCCAAATTACAAAAACCTATCAGCTCACAGCAGTCAGAATGGCCATCAGCAAAAATGTTTCAAAAAATAAATGCTGAAGGGACTGTGGAGGAATGCGTACACTCGGCCCTAAGGGGGACGTGCTAAGAGCCACTAATGAAAACACAATGGAAGTGCCTTGAAAAGGTAAACACTGAGCTACCCGTCAATCAGTCATACCCACTGCTGGGCCTATCCCCTGAGAAAATGAGAATCAAAACGTCACAGGCTGGCAATCCTGCACTCCAGCCATATTGACCATAGCCAACATTTGGAAGCAATGAAAATGTCCATCAACAGAGGAACGCACCAAGAAGAACTCTTCCATGTACACAATGTAATATTGCTCCAATAATAAATATAAGGTAAATTTAAAAGACAAACATAAGTAAGGAGACATCAGCATTTGTGGGTTTCTTCAGGCACATTCCACTCTAATTTATAACCGAGGAACACCACTGGCCGGAAGGCCTGTTGCCCTAGTACCAGCACGGGGAACGTAGAAAGACCGCCACCCTCTGGCCGTTACCTGCAAACGCAGGTTTCAGCCTGTGCTAATGGTCACCGCAAAATGTCTTCAGGGAGGTAATGGCCAAAAAATTTTAAAATTATGACATACATACTTTAAGAAAACACTTTGAAGAACTAAGCGGTACTCACAGCCTGAAAAATGAAAAGGACCTGCCTTAAAGCTCAGTTTTAATGGATCATGAGACACATGCAAATTCAGCCACAAAGACGTATCAGCTCACACCAGTCAGAATAACCATCAGTAAAAAACCACAAAGAATAAATGCTGAAGGTGCTGTGGAGAAATGCAAACCCTCCACTTTAAGTGGGATGTAACCTGGAGAGAGCCACTCATGAGAGCAGAGTGGAGGTGCCGTTAAAAGGTAAACATTGAGCTACCGTACGATCCAGAGGCTTATTCCTGGACCTATAACCTAAGAAGACAGAATTGGAAAGAAAGAGGCAGGCAAATCTGCATTGCACAGTATTACCATAGCCAAGATATGGAAGTCACCAAAAAGTCCACCGACAGATGGGTGGACAAAGAAGAACTGCTACATGTACAGATGGATTATGAGCTAGCGATAAAATGAAGCAATGCCATTTGCAGCACCATAGATGACTCTAGAAGTAATCACGCAACTTGGAGTAAGTGAGAAAGCGAAAGACACATATCCTATCATACCACATAGAGGTGTTACCTAAAAATTGATACAAACGAAGATACTTCCACAGAGAAAGGCAATCACCGATTCAGTACAAAAACTTAAGGTTCACCAAATGGAAACGTGTGAGGATTGGGTACATTACCATATTGAGGTGAACAGAGATATACAAACACACGTGAAATATATAATCACCAAAGACCTACAGAATACCAAGAGAAGACTACTCAACATTGTGTCATAACCTACACGGGAAAAGATTCCAAAGAAAATAGATATATGTATATGTGTGAAGGAACCACGTCTTGCACACCTAGACCAAACAAACCATTGTAATCGAATTTGCTGTGATAAAGAATAAAAATTTTGTTAAAAATACAAACAAGAAGGAATGACACATAAACTTAAAGGGCTTTTTCCCGGCACATTCCATTGTAATTTACAACCTAGAACACGACTTCCATTAAGGCTCTGTTGCCCTAGTGACCAGATTTGGTAAAGGAGAAATGCTGCCCCCTTGTGGCCGTTTCCCGCAAGAGCAGCTTTAAACCCACAGCTACTGGTCACTTAAAATTCACAAGGGCTCAGGGCTGTAAAGGACACCTGCCGTCAAAAATTGTGCTCAGGTGGGGAATGGACAAAAGAAATTCAAAACAGGCGAATGTTTCAAGAAGATAGTATGCAGAGGTAAGTATTCCTCACTCTCTTTAAACAAAAAAACAGGAAAATGGGTAAAAGCTCAACCTCAGGAATTATTAGACTCATGCAATCTAATCAACCAAAAGGTTCCAACTCACACCTGTCGACTGACCGTCAGCAAAAAGTCTACCAACAATAAATGCTGACGGGGTTGTAGAGAACTGTGTAACCTCTAGGTGCTGGTGGGATGGAAAGTGGTTAACAGCCAATAATGACCACCGAAAGGAACTGCGTTGAAAAGTGAAAACTGAGGTACCATTCAATCCAGCAGGCACACCACTGGGCCTCTCACCTGAGAAGACCAGGATCGAAAAGACACAGGCTGCAAATGCTGCACTGCAGCCTTATTCAAAATAGCCAAGATGCGAAGCAACCAAAATGTCCATCAACAGGTGAATGGATAAAGAAGAAGGAGTCCATGTACACAATGGAATATTAGCCATGGAAAACAATGAAACACTGCTCTTTGAGGCACCAGAGATGAGCCTGGAGATAATCACAAAACATGAGGTAAGTCGGAAAGCAAAAGACCTATATCCTATGATATCCCTTAGAGGCGTTATCTAATCACTGACACAAATGAACATATTTCCACAGAGAAAGACACTCACAGACTTAGAAAACCAACTATGCTCATCTAAAAGGAAAGGTGGGGGGAATGGATAAATGAGATTAGTGTTACTATACATATCCAAATACATATTATATACATATTTCAAAACGACCGACCATATAGCAAGGGAGGTCTACAGAACACTCTGTAATATTTTACATGGGAAGAGGATCTGTAGAGTAGACATATATAATGTACAAATGAACCAGATTGTGTACCCCTAGGACAAACAATATTCTAGTCCATACCCCGATTAAAAAAATTAACAAAAACAAGAAGTAATGAGACCTAAACTTATGGGGGTTTCTCCTGGCACATTCCATTCTAATTTACAACCTAGGAACACGACTTCCAGAAAGGCTCTGCTGCCCTAGTACTCAGATTTGGGAATGGAGAAATGCTGCCTCCTTGTGGCCATTTCCCACAACAGCAGCTTTCAACCCACTGCTAAAGGTCACTAAATATTCACCAACTTGCCATTCTGTAAATGACACCTGCCCTCCAAATAAATCCTGGGATCAAAAATGGAGCAAAAATTTCAAAAGAGGGCAACCTTCCAAGAAGACAATTTCAAGAGCTATGTGGTACTCACAGCTTTTCCTTTAAAGAAGAGGAAAGAAAAAGGTGTGGGAAAATGATATATTTTAGGAACTTTTAAAGACATGCAAACCCAAATTACAAAAACCTATCAGCTCACAGCAGTCAGAATGGCCATCAGCAAAAATGTTTCAAAAAATAAATGCTGAAGGGACTGTGGAGGAATGCGTACACTCGGCCCTAAGGGGGACGTGCTAAGAGCCACTAATGAAAACACAATGGAAGTGCCTTGAAAAGGTAAACACTGAGCTACCCGTCAATCAGTCATACCCACTGCTGGGCCTATCCCCTGAGAAAATGAGAATCAAAACGTCACAGGCTGGCAATCCTGCACTCCAGCCATATTGACCATAGCCAACATTTGGAAGCAATGAAAATGTCCATCAACAGAGGAACGCACCAAGAAGAACTCTTCCATGTACACAATGTAATATTGCTCCAATAATAAATATAAGGTAAATTTAAAAGACAAACATAAGTAAGGAGACATCAGCATTTGTGGGTTTCTTCAGGCACATTCCACTCTAATTTATAACCGAGGAACACCACTGGCCGGAAGGCCTGTTGCCCTAGTACCAGCACGGGGAACGTAGAAAGACCGCCACCCTCTGGCCGTTACCTGCAAACGCAGGTTTAAGCCTGTGCTAATGGTCACCGCAAAATGTCTTCAGGGAGGTAATGGCCAAAAAATTTTAAAATTATGACATACATACTTTAAGAAAACACTTTGAAGAACTAAGCGGTACTCACAGCCTGAAAAATGAAAAGGACCTGCCTTAAAGCTCAGTTTTAATGGATCATGAGACACATGCAAATTCAGCCACAAAGACGTATCAGCTCACACCAGTCAGAATAACCATCAGTAAAAAACCACAAAGAATAAATGCTGAAGGTGCTGTGGAGAAATGCAAACCCTCCACTTTAAGTGGGATGTAACCTGGAGAGAGCCACTCATGAGAGCAGAGTGGAGGTGCCGTTAAAAGGTAAACATTGAGCTACCGTACGATCCAGAGGCTTATTCCTGGACCTATAACCTAAGAAGACAGAATTGGAAAGAAAGAGGCAGGCAAATCTGCATTGCACAGTATTACCATAGCCAAGATATGGAAGTCACCAAAAAGTCCACCGACAGATGGGTGGACAAAGAAGAACTGCTACATGTACAGATGGATTATGAGCTAGCGATAAAATGAAACAATGCCATTTGCAGCACCATAGATGACTCTAGAAGTAATCACGCAACTTGGAGTAAGTGAGAAAGCGAAAGACACATATCCTATCATACCACATAGAGGTGTTACCTAAAAATTGATACAAACGAAGATACTTCCACAGAGAAAGGCAATCACAGATTCAGTACAAAAACTTAAGGTTTACCAAATGGAAAGGTGTGAGGATTGGGTACATTACCATATTGAGGTGAACAGAGATATACAAACACACGTGAAATATATAATCACCAAAGACCTACAGAATACCAAGAGAAGACTACTCAACATTGTGTCATAACCTACACGGGAAAAGATTCCAAAGAAGAATAGATATATGTATATGTGTGAAGGAACCACATCTTGCACACCTAGACCAAACAAACCATTGTAATCGAATTTGCTGTGATAAAGAATAAAAATTTTGTTAAAAATACAAACAAGAAGGAATGACACATACACTTAAAGGGCTTTTTCCCGGCACATTCCATTCTACTTTACAACCTAGAACACGACTTCAATTAAGGCTCTGTTGCCCTAGTGACCAGATTTGGTAAAGGAGAAATGCTGCCCCCTTGTGGCCGTTTCCCGCAAGAGCAGCTTTAAACCCACAGCTACTGGTCACTTAAAATTCACAAGGGCTCAGGGCTGTAAAGGACACCTGCCGTCAAAAATTGTGCTCAGGTGGGGAATGGACAAAAGAAATTCAAAACAGGCGAATGTTTCAAGAAGATAGTATGCAGAGTTAAGTATTCCTCACTCTCTTTAAACAAAAAAACAGGAAAATGGGTAAAAGCTCAACCTCAGGAATGATTAGACTCATGCAATCTAATCAACCAAAAGGTTTCAACTCACACCTGTCGACTGACCGTCAGCAAAAAGTCTACCAACAATAAATGCTGACGGGGTTGTAGAGAACTGTGTAACCTCTAGGTGCTGGTGAGATGTAAAGTGGTTAACAGCCAGTAAGGAGTACCAAAAGGAACTGCGTTGAAAAGTGAAAATTGAGGTACCACTCAATGCAACAGGCACACCACTGGGCCTCTCACCTGAGAAGACCAGGATCGAAAAGACACAGACTGCAAAGGCTGCACTGCAGCCTTATTCAAAATAGCCAAGATGGGAAGCAACCAAAATGTCCATCAACAGGTGAATGGATAAAGAAGAAGGAGTCCATGTACACAATGGAATATTAGCCATGGAAAACAATGAAACACTGCTCTTTGAGGCACCAGAGATGAGCCTGGAGATAATCACAAAACATGAGGTAAGTCGGAAAGCAAAAGACCTATATCCTATGATATCCCTTAGAGGCGTTATCTAATCACTGACACAAATGAACATATTTCCACAGAGAAAGACACTCACAGACTTAGAAAACCAACTATGCTCATCTAAAAGGAAAGGTGGGGGGAATGGATAAATGAGATTAGTGTTACTATACATATCCAAATACATATTATATACATATTTCAAAACGACCGACCATATAGCAAGGGAGGTCTACAGAACACTCTGTAATATTTTACATGGGAAGAGGATCTGTAGAGTAGACATATATAATGTACAAATGAACCAGATTGTGTACCCCTAGGACAAACAATATTCTAGTCCATACCCCGATTAAAAAAATTAACAAAAACAAGAAGTAATGAGACCTAAACTTATGGGGGTTTCTCCTGGCACATTCCATTCTAATTTACAACCTAGGAACACGACTTCCAGAAAGGCTCTGCTGCCCTAGTACTCAGATTTGGGAATGGAGAAATGCTGCCTCCTTGTGGCCATTTCCCACAACAGCAGCTTTCAACCCACTGCTAAAGGTCACTAAATATTCACCAACTTGCCATTCTGTAAATGACACCTGCCCTCCAAATAAATCCTGGGATCAAAAATGGAGCAAAAATTTCAAAAGAGGGCAACCTTCCAAGAAGACAATTTCAAGAGCTATGTGGTACTCACAGCTTTTCCTTTAAAGAAGAGGAAAGAAAAAGGTGTGGGAAAATGATATATTTTAGGAACTTTTAAAGACATGCAAACCCAAATTACAAAAACCTATCAGCTCACAGCAGTCAGAATGGCCATCAGCAAAAATGTTTCAAAAAATAAATGCTGAAGGGACTGTGGAGGAATGCGTACACTCGGCCCTAAGGGGGACGTGCTAAGAGCCACTAATGAAAACACAATGGAAGTGCCTTGAAAAGGTAAACACTGAGCTACCCGTCAATCAGTCATACCCACTGCTGGGCCTATCCCCTGAGAAAATGAGAATCAAAACGTCACAGGCTGGCAATCCTGCACTCCAGCCATATTGACCATAGCCAACATTTGGAAGCAATGAAAATGTCCATCAACAGAGGAACGCACCAAGAAGAACTCTTCCATGTACACAATGTAATATTGCTCCAATAATAAATATAAGGTAAATTTAAAAGACAAACATAAGTAAGGAGACATCAGCATTTGTGGGTTTCTTCAGGCACATTCCACTCTAATTTATAACCGAGGAACACCACTGGCCGGAAGGCCTGTTGCCCTAGTACCAGCACGGGGAACGTAGAAAGACCGCCACCCTCTGGCCGTTACCTGCAAACGCAGGTTTAAGCCTGTGCTAATGGTCACCGCAAAATGTCTTCAGGGAGGTAATGGCCAAAAAATTTTAAAATTATGACATACATACTTTAAGAAAACACTTTGAAGAACTAAGCGGTACTCACAGCCTGAAAAATGAAAAGGACCTGCCTTAAAGCTCAGTTTTAATGGATCATGAGACACATGCAAATTCAGCCACAAAGACGTATCAGCTCACACCAGTCAGAATAACCATCAGTAAAAAACCACAAAGAATAAATGCTGAAGGTGCTGTGGAGAAATGCAAACCCTCCACTTTAAGTGGGATGTAACCTGGAGAGAGCCACTCATGAGAGCAGAGTGGAGGTGCCGTTAAAAGGTAAACATTGAGCTACCGTACGATCCAGAGGCTTATTCCTGGACCTATAACCTAAGAAGACAGAATTGGAAAGAAAGAGGCAGGCAAATCTGCATTGCACAGTATTACCATAGCCAAGATATGGAAGTCACCAAAAAGTCCACCGACAGATGGGTGGACAAAGAAGAACTGCTACATGTACAGATGGATTATGAGCTAGCGATAAAATGAAGCAATGCCATTTGCAGCACCATAGATGACTCTAGAAGTAATCACGCAACTTGGAGTAAGTGAGAAAACGAAAGACCCATATCCTATCATACCACATAGAGGTGTTACCTAAAAATTGATACAAACGAAGATACTTCCACAGAGAAAGGCAATCACCGATTCAGTACAAAAACTTAAGGTTCACCAAATGGAAACGTGTGAGGATTGGGTACATTACCATATTGAGGTGAACAGAGATATACAAACACACGTGAAATATATAATCACCAAAGACCTACAGAATACCAAGAGAAGACTACTCAACATTGTGTCATAACCTACACGGGAAAAGATTCCAAAGAAAATAGATATATGTATATGTGTGAAGGAACCACGTCTTGCACACCTAGACCAAACAAACCATTGTAATCGAATTTGCTGTGATAAAGAATAAAAATTTTGTTAAAAATACAAACAAGAAGGAATGACACATAAACTTAAAGGGCTTTTTCCCGGCACATTCCATTGTAATTTACAACCTAGAACACGACTTCCATTAAGGCTCTGTTGCCCTAGTGACCAGATTTGGTAAAGGAGAAATGCTGCCCCCTTGTGGCCGTTTCCCGCAAGAGCAGCTTTAAACCCACAGCTACTGGTCACTTAAAATTCACAAGGGCTCAGGGCTGTAAAGGACACCTGCCGTCAAAAATTGTGCTCAGGTGGGGAATGGACAAAAGAAATTCAAAACAGGCGAATGTTTCAAGAAGATAGTATGCAGAGGTAAGTATTCCTCACTCTCTTTAAACAAAAAAACAGGAAAATGGGTAAAAGCTCAACCTCAGGAATTATTAGACTCATGCAATCTAATCAACCAAAAGGTTCCAACTCACACCTGTCGACTGACCGTCAGCAAAAAGTCTACCAACAATAAATGCTGACGGGGTTGTAGAGAACTGTGTAACCTCTAGGTGCTGGTGGGATGGAAAGTGGTTAACAGCCAATATTGACCACCGAAAGGAACTGCGTTGAAAAGTGAAAACTGAGGTACCATTCAATCCAGCAGGCACACCACTGGGCCTCTCACCTGAGAAGACCAGGATCGAAAAGACACAGGCTGCAAATGCTGCACTGCAGCCTTATTCAAAATAGCCAAGATGCGAAGCAACCAAAATGTCCATCAACAGGTGAATGGATAAAGAAGAAGGAGTCCATGTACACAATGGAATATTAGCCATGGAAAACAATGAAACACTGCTCTTTGAGGCACCAGAGATGAGCCTGGAGATAATCACAAAACATGAGGTAAGTCGGAAAGCAAAAGACCTATATCCTATGATATCCCTTAGAGGCGTTATCTAATCACTGACACAAATGAACATATTTCCACAGAGAAAGACACTCACAGACTTAGAAAACCAACTATGCTCATCTAAAAGGAAAGGTGGGGGGAATGGATAAATGAGATTAGTGTTACTATACATATCCAAATACATATTATATACATATTTCAAAACGACCGACCATATAGCAAGGGAGGTCTACAGAACACTCTGTAATATTTTACATGGGAAGAGGATCTGTAGAGTAGACATATATAATGTACAAATGAACCAGATTGTGTACCCCTAGGACAAACAATATTCTAGTCCATACCCCGATTAAAAAAATTAACAAAAACAAGAAGTAATGAGACCTAAACTTATGGGGGTTTCTCCTGGCACATTCCATTCTAATTTACAACCTAGGAACACGACTTCCAGAAAGGCTCTGCTGCCCTAGTACTCAGATTTGGGAATGGAGAAATGCTGCCTCCTTGTGGCCATTTCCCACAACAGCAGCTTTCAACCCACTGCTAAAGGTCACTAAATATTCACCAACTTGCCATTCTGTAAATGACACCTGCCCTCCAAATAAATCCTGGGATCAAAAATGGAGCAAAAATTTCAAAAGAGGGCAACCTTCCAAGAAGACAATTTCAAGAGCTATGTGGTACTCACAGCTTTTCCTTTAAAGAAGAGGAAAGAAAAAGGTGTGGGAAAATGATATATTTTAGGAACTTTTAAAGACATGCAAACCCAAATTACAAAAACCTATCAGCTCACAGCAGTCAGAATGGCCATCAGCAAAAATGTTTCAAAAAATAAATGCTGAAGGGACTGTGGAGGAATGCGTACACTCGGCCCTAAGGGGGACGTGCTAAGAGCCACTAATGAAAACACAATGGAAGTGCCTTGAAAAGGTAAACACTGAGCTACCCGTCAATCAGTCATACCCACTGCTGGGCCTATCCCCTGAGAAAATGAGAATCAAAACGTCACAGGCTGGCAATCCTGCACTCCAGCCATATTGACCATAGCCAACATTTGGAAGCAATGAAAATGTCCATCAACAGAGGAACGCACCAAGAAGAACTCTTCCATGTACACAATGTAATATTGCTCCAATAATAAATATAAGGTAAATTTAAAAGACAAACATAAGTAAGGAGACATCAGCATTTGTGGGTTTCTTCAGGCACATTCCACTCTAATTTATAACCGAGGAACACCACTGGCCGGAAGGCCTGTTGCCCTAGTACCAGCACGGGGAACGTAGAAAGACCGCCACCCTCTGGCCGTTACCTGCAAACGCAGGTTTAAGCCTGTGCTAATGGTCACCGCAAAATGTCTTCAGGGAGGTAATGGCCAAAAAATTTTAAAATTATGACATACATACTTTAAGAAAACACTTTGAAGAACTAAGCGGTACTCACAGCCTGAAAAATGAAAAGGACCTGCCTTAAAGCTCAGTTTTAATGGATCATGAGACACATGCAAATTCAGCCACAAAGACGTATCAGCTCACACCAGTCAGAATAACCATCAGTAAAAAACCACAAAGAATAAATGCTGAAGGTGCTGTGGAGAAATGCAAACCCTCCACTTTAAGTGGGATGTAACCTGGAGAGAGCCACTCATGAGAGCAGAGTGGAGGTGCCGTTAAAAGGTAAACATTGAGCTACCGTACGATCCAGAGGCTTATTCCTGGACCTATAACCTAAGAAGACAGAATTGGAAAGAAAGAGGCAGGCAAATCTGCATTGCACAGTATTACCATAGCCAAGATATGGAAGTCACCAAAAAGTCCACCGACAGATGGGTGGACAAAGAAGAACTGCTACATGTACAGATGGATTATGAGCTAGCGATAAAATGAAACAATGCCATTTGCAGCACCATAGATGACTCTAGAAGTAATCACGCAACTTGGAGTAAGTGAGAAAGCGAAAGACACATATCCTATCATACCACATAGAGGTGTTACCTAAAAATTGATACAAACGAAGATACTTCCACAGAGAAAGGCAATCACCGATTCAGTACAAAAACTTAAGGTTCACCAAACGGAAAGGTGTGAGGATTGGGTACATTACCATATTGAGGTGAACAGAGATATACAAACACACGTGAAATATATAATCACCAAAGACCTACAGAATACCAAGAGAAGACTACTCAACATTGTGTCATAACCTACACGGGAAAAGATTCCAAAGAAGAATAGATATATGTATATGTGTGAAGGAACCACATCTTGCACACCTAGACCAAACAAACCATTGTAATCGAATTTGCTGTGATAAAGAATAAAAATTTTGTTAAAAATACAAACAAGAAGGAATGACACATACACTTAAAGGGCTTTTTCCCGGCACATTCCATTGTACTTTACAACCTAGAACACGACTTCCATTAAGGCTCTGTTGCCCTAGTGACCAGATTTGGTAAAGGAGAAATGCTGCCCCCTTGTGGCCGTTTCCCGCAAGAGCAGCTTTAAACCCACAGCTACTGGTCACTTAAAATTCACAAGGGCTCAGGGCTGTAAAGGACACCTGCCGTCAAAAATTGTGCTCAGGTGGGGAATGGACAAAAGAAATTCAAAACAGGCGAATGTTTCAAGAAGATAGTATGCAGAGGTAAGTATTCCTCACTCTCTTTAAACAAAAAAACAGGAAAATGGGTAAAAGCTCAACCTCAGGAATGATTAGACTCATGCAATCTAATCAACCAAAAGGTTTCAACTCACACCTGTCGACTGACCGTCAGCAAAAAGTCTACCAACAATAAATGCTGACGGGGTTGTAGAGAACTGTGTAACCTCTAGGTGCTGGTGAGATGTAAAGTGGTTAACAGCCAGTAAGGAGTACCAAAAGGAACTGCGTTGAAAAGTGAAAATTGAGGTACCACTCAATGCAACAGGCACACCACTGGGCCTCTCACCTGAGAAGACCAGGATCGAAAAGACACAGACTGCAAAGGCTGCACTGCAGCCTTATTCAAAATAGCCAAGATGGGAAGCAACCAAAATGTCCATCAACAGGTGAATGGATAAAGAAGAAGGAATCCATGTACACAGTGGAATATTAGCCATGGAAAACAATGAAACACTGCTCTTTGAGGCACCAGAGATGAGCCTGGAGATAATCACAAAACATGAGGTAAGTCGGAAAGCAAAAGACCTATATCCTATGATATCCCTTAGAGGCGTTATCTAATCACTGACACAAATGAACATATTTCCACAGAGAAAGACACTCACAGACTTAGAAAACCAACTATGCTCATCTAAAAGGAAAGGTGGGGGGAATGGATAAATGAGATTAGTGTTACTATACATATCCAAATACATATTATATACATATTTCAAAACGACCGACCATATAGCAAGGGAGGTCTACAGAACACTCTGTAATATTTTACATGGGAAGAGGATCTGTAGAGTAGACATATATAATGTACAAATGAACCAGATTGTGTACCCCTAGGACAAACAATATTCTAGTCCTTACCCCGATTAAAAAAATTAACAAAAACAAGAAGTAATGAGACCTAAACTTATGGGGGTTTCTCCTGGCACATTCCATTCTAATTTACAACCTAGGAACACGACTTCCAGAAAGGCTCTGCTGCCCTAGTACTCAGATTTGGGAATGGAGAAATGCTGCCTCCTTGTGGCCATTTCCCACAACAGCAGCTTTCAACCCACTGCTAAAGGTCACTAAATATTCACCAACTTGCCATTCTGTAAATGACACCTGCCCTCCAAATAAATCCTGGGATCAAAAATGGAGCAAAAATTTCAAAAGAGGGCAACCTTCCAAGAAGACAATTTCAAGAGCTATGTGGTACTCACAGCTTTTCCTTTAAAGAAGAGGAAAGAAAAAGGTGTGGGAAAATGATATATTTTAGGAATTTTTAAAGACATGCAAACCCAAATTACAAAAACCTATCAGCTCACAGCAGTCAGAATGGCCATCAGCAAAAATGTTTCAAAAAATAAATGCTGAAGGGACTGTGGAGGAATGCGTACACTCGGCCCTAAGGGGGACGTGGTAAGAGCCACTAATGAAAACACAATGGAAGTGCCTTGAAAAGGTAAACACTGAGCTACCCGTCAATCAGTCATACCCACTGCTGGGCCTATCCCCTGAGAAAATGAGAATCAAAACGTCACAGGCTGGCAATCCTGCACTCCAGCCATATTGACCATAGCCAACATTTGGAAGCAATGAAAATGTCCATCAACAGAGGAACGCACCAAGAAGAACTCTTCCATGTACACAATGTAATATTGCTCCAATAATAAATATAAGGTAAATTTAAAAGACAAACATAAGTAAGGAGACATCAGCATTTGTGGGTTTCTTCAGGCACATTCCACTCTAATTTATAACCGAGGAACACCACTGGCCGGAAGGCCTGTTGCCCTAGTACCAGCACGGGGAACGTAGAAAGACCGCCACCCTCTGGCCGTTACCTGCAAACGCAGGTTTAAGCCTGTGCTAATGGTCACCGCAAAATGTCTTCAGGGAGGTAATGGCCAAAAAATTTTAAAATTATGACATACATACTTTAAGAAAACACTTTGAAGAACTAAGCGGTACTCACAGCC
The DNA here is from genome assembly GCF_028021215.1 of Eschrichtius robustus. Classification (NCBI taxonomy): domain Eukaryota; kingdom Metazoa; phylum Chordata; class Mammalia; order Artiodactyla; family Eschrichtiidae; genus Eschrichtius; species Eschrichtius robustus. Next base: position 105,481,969 of record NC_090828.1, read on the forward strand.
TGAAAAATGAAAAGGACCTGCCTTAAAGCTCAGTTTTAATGGATCATGAGACACATGCAAATTCAGCCACAAAGACGTATCAGCTCACACCAGTCAGAATAACCATCAGTAAAAAACCACAAAGAATAAATGCTGAAGGTGCTGTGGAGAAATGCAAACCCTCCACTTTAAGTGGGATGTAACCTGGAGAGAGCCACTCATGAGAGCAGAGTGGAGGTGCCGTTAAAAGGTAAACATTGAGCTACCGTACGATCCAGAGGCTTATTCCTGGACCTATAACCTAAGAAGACAGAATTGGAAAGAAAGAGGCAGGCAAATCTGCATTGCACAGTATTACCATAGCCAAGATATGGAAGTCACCAAAAAGTCCACCGACAGATGGGTGGACAAAGAAGAACTGCTACATGTACAGATGGATTATGAGCTAGCGATAAAATGAAGCAATGCCATTTGCAGCACCATAGATGACTCTAGAAGTAATCACGCAACTTGGAGTAAGTGAGAAAACGAAAGACCCATATCCTATCATACCACATAGAGGTGTTACCTAAAAATTGATACAAACGAAGATACTTCCACAGAGAAAGGCAATCACCGATTCAGTACAAAAACTTAAGGTTCACCAAATGGAAACGTGTGAGGATTGGGTACATTACCATATTGAGGTGAACAGAGATATACAAACACACGTGAAATATATAATCACCAAAGACCTACAGAATACCAAGAGAAGACTACTCAACATTGTGTCATAACCTACACGGGAAAAGATTCCAAAGAAAATAGATATATGTATATGTGTGAAGGAACCACGTCTTGCACACCTAGACCAAACAAACCATTGTAATCGAATTTGCTGTGATAAAGAATAAAAATTTTGTTAAAAATACAAACAAGAAGGAATGACACATAAACTTAAAGGGCTTTTTCCCGGCACATTCCATTGTAATTTACAACCTAGAACACGACTTCCATTAAGGCTCTGTTGCCCTAGTGACCAGATTTGGTAAAGGAGAAATGCTGCCCCCTTGTGGCCGTTTCCCGCAAGAGCAGCTTTAAACCCACAGCTACTGGTCACTTAAAATTCACAAGGGCTCAGGGCTGTAAAGGACACCTGCCGTCAAAAATTGTGCTCAGGTGGGGAATGGACAAAAGAAATTCAAAACAGGCGAATGTTTCAAGAAGATAGTATGCAGAGGTAAGTATTCCTCACTCTCTTTAAACAAAAAAACAGGAAAATGGGTAAAAGCTCAACCTCAGGAATTATTAGACTCATGCAATCTAATCAACCAAAAGGTTCCAACTCACACCTGTCGACTGACCGTCAGCAAAAAGTCTACCAACAATAAATGCTGACGGGGTTGTAGAGAACTGTGTAACCTCTAGGTGCTGGTGGGATGGAAAGTGGTTAACAGCCAATAATGACCACCGAAAGGAACTGCGTTGAAAAGTGAAAACTGAGGTACCATTCAATCCAGCAGGCACACCACTGGGCCTCTCACCTGAGAAGACCAGGATCGAAAAGACACAGGCTGCAAATGCTGCACTGCAGCCTTATTCAAAATAGCCAAGATGCGAAGCAACCAAAATGTCCATCAACAGGTGAATGGATAAAGAAGAAGGAGTCCATGTACACAATGGAATATTAGCCATGGAAAACAATGAAACACTGCTCTTTGAGGCACCAGAGATGAGCCTGGAGATAATCACAAAACATGAGGTAAGTCGGAAAGCAAAAGACCTATATCCTATGATATCCCTTAGAGGCGTTATCTAATCACTGACACAAATGAACATATTTCCACAGAGAAAGACACTCACAGACTTAGAAAACCAACTATGCTCATCTAAAAGGAAAGGTGGGGGGAATGGATAAATGAGATTAGTGTTACTATACATATCCAAATACATATTATATACATATTTCAAAACGACCGACCATATAGCAAGGGAGGTCTACAGAACACTCTGTAATATTTTACATGGGAAGAGGATCTGTAGAGTAGACATATATAATGTACAAATGAACCAGATTGTGTACCCCTAGGACAAACAATATTCTAGTCCATACCCCGATTAAAAAAATTAACAAAAACAAGAAGTAATGAGACCTAAACTTATGGGGGTTTCTCCTGGCACATTCCATTCTAATTTACAACCTAGGAACACGACTTCCAGAAAGGCTCTGCTGCCCTAGTACTCAGATTTGGGAATGGAGAAATGCTGCCTCCTTGTGGCCATTTCCCACAACAGCAGCTTTCAACCCACTGCTAAAGGTCACTAAATATTCACCAACTTGCCATTCTGTAAATGACACCTGCCCTCCAAATAAATCCTGGGATCAAAAATGGAGCAAAAATTTCAAAAGAGGGCAACCTTCCAAGAAGACAATTTCAAGAGCTATGTGGTACTCACAGCTTTTCCTTTAAAGAAGAGGAAAGAAAAAGGTGTGGGAAAATGATATATTTTAGGAACTTTTAAAGACATGCAAACCCAAATTACAAAAACCTATCAGCTCACAGCAGTCAGAATGGCCATCAGCAAAAATGTTTCAAAAAATAAATGCTGAAGGGACTGTGGAGGAATGCGTACACTCGGCCCTAAGGGGGACGTGCTAAGAGCCACTAATGAAAACACAATGGAAGTGCCTTGAAAAGGTAAACACTGAGCTACCCGTCAATCAGTCATACCCACTGCTGGGCCTATCCCCTGAGAAAATGAGAATCAAAACGTCACAGGCTGGCAATCCTGCACTCCAGCCATATTGACCATAGCCAACATTTGGAAGCAATGAAAATGTCCATCAACAGAGGAACGCACCAAGAAGAACTCTTCCATGTACACAATGTAATATTGCTCCAATAATAAATATAAGGTAAATTTAAAAGACAAACATAAGTAAGGAGACATCAGCATTTGTGGGTTTCTTCAGGCACATTCCACTCTAATTTATAACCGAGGAACACCACTGGCCGGAAGGCCTGTTGCCCTAGTACCAGCACGGGGAACGTAGAAAGACCGCCACCCTCTGGCCGTTACCTGCAAACGCAGGTTTAAGCCTGTGCTAATGGTCACCGCAAAATGTCTTCAGGGAGGTAATGGCCAAAAAATTTTAAAATTATGACATACATACTTTAAGAAAACACTTTGAAGAACTAAGCGGTACTCACAGCCTGAAAAATGAAAAGGACCTGCCTTAAAGCTCAGTTTTAATGGATCATGAGACACATGCAAATTCAGCCACAAAGACGTATCAGCTCACACCAGTCAGAATAACCATCAGTAAAAAACCACAAAGAATAAATGCTGAAGGTGCTGTGGAGAAATGCAAACCCTCCACTTTAAGTGGGATGTAACCTGGAGAGAGCCACTCATGAGAGCAGAGTGGAGGTGCCGTTAAAAGGTAAACATTGAGCTACCGTACGATCCAGAGGCTTATTCCTGGACCTATAACCTAAGAAGACAGAATTGGAAAGAAAGAGGCAGGCAAATCTGCATTGCACAGTATTACCATAGCCAAGATATGGAAGTCACCAAAAAGTCCACCGACAGATGGGTGGACAAAGAAGAACTGCTACATGTACAGATGGATTATGAGCTAGCGATAAAATGAAGCAATGCCATTTGCAGCACCATAGATGACTCTAGAAGTAATCACGCAACTTGGAGTAAGTGAGAAAACGAAAGACCCATATCCTATCATACCACATAGAGGTGTTACCTAAAAATTGATACAAACGAAGATACTTCCACAGAGAAAGGCAATCACCGATTCAGTACAAAAACTTAAGGTTCACCAAATGGAAACGTGTGAGGATTGGGTACATTACCATATTGAGGTGAACAGAGATATACAAACACACGTGAAATATATAATCACCAAAGACCTACAGAATACCAAGAGAAGACTACTCAACATTGTGTCATAACCTACACGGGAAAAGATTCCAAAGAAAATAGATATATGTATATGTGTGAAGGAACCACGTCTTGCACACCTAGACCAAACAAACCATTGTAATCGAATTTGCTGTGATAAAGAATAAAAATTTTGTTAAAAATACAAACAAGAAGGAATGACACATAAACTTAAAGGGCTTTTTCCCGGCACATTCCATTGTAATTTACAACCTAGAACACGACTTCCATTAAGGCTCTGTTGCCCTAGTGACCAGATTTGGTAAAGGAGAAATGCTGCCCCCTTGTGGCCGTTTCCCGCAAGAGCAGCTTTAAACCCACAGCTACTGGTCACTTAAAATTCACAAGGGCTCAGGGCTGTAAAGGACACCTGCCGTCAAAAATTGTGCTCAGGTGGGGAATGGACAAAAGAAATTCAAAACAGGCGAATGTTTCAAGAAGATAGTATGCAGAGGTAAGTATTCCTCACTCTCTTTAAACAAAAAAACAGGAAAATGGGTAAAAGCTCAACCTCAGGAATTATTAGACTCATGCAATCTAATCAACCAAAAGGTTCCAACTCACACCTGTCGACTGACCGTCAGCAAAAAGTCTACCAACAATAAATGCTGACGGGGTTGTAGAGAACTGTGTAACCTCTAGGTGCTGGTGGGATGGAAAGTGGTTAACAGCCAATAATGACCACCGAAAGGAACTGCGTTGAAAAGTGAAAACTGAGGTACCATTCAATCCAGCAGGCACACCACTGGGCCTCTCACCTGAGAAGACCGGGATCGAAAAGACACAGGCTGCAAATGCTGCACTGCAGCCTTATTCAAAATAGCCAAGATGCGAAGCAACCAAAATGTCCATCAACAGGTGAATGGATAAAGAAGAAGGAGTCCATGTACACAATGGAATATTAGCCATGGAAAACAATGAAACACTGCTCTTTGAGGCACCAGAGATGAGCCTGGAGATAATCACAAAACATGAGGTAAGTCGGAAAGCAATAGACCTATATCCTATGATATCCCTTAGAGGCGTTATCTAATCACTGACACAAATGAACATATTTCCACAGAGAAAGACACTCACAGACTTAGAAAACCAACTATGCTCATCTAAAAGGAAAGGTGGGGGGAATGGATAAATGAGATTAGTGTTACTATACATATCCAAATACATATTATATACATATTTCAAAACGACCGACCATATAGCAAGGGAGGTCTACAGAACACTCTGTAATATTTTACATGGGAAGAGGATCTGTAGAGTAGACATATATAATGTACAAATGAACCAGATTGTGTACCCCTAGGACAAACAATATTCTAGTCCATACCCCGATTAAAAAAATTAACAAAAACAAGAAGTAATGAGACCTAAACTTATGGGGGTTTCTCCTGGCACATTCCATTCTAATTTACAACCTAGGAACACGACTTCCAGAAAGGCTCTGCTGCCCTAGTACTCAGATTTGGGAATGGAGAAATGCTGCCTCCTTGTGGCCATTTCCCACAACAGCAGCTTTCAACCCACTGCTAAAGGTCACTAAATATTCACCAACTTGCCATTCTGTAAATGACACCTGCCCTCCAAATAAATCCTGGGATAAAAAATGGAGCAAAAATTTCAAAAGAGGGCAACCTTCCAAGAAGACAATTTCAAGAGCTATGTGGTACTCACAGCTTTTCCTTTAAAGAAGAGGAAAGAAAAAGGTGTGGGAAAATGATATATTTTAGGAACTTTTAAAGACATGCAAACCCAAATTACAAAAACCTATCAGCTCACAGCAGTCAGAATGGCCATCAGCAAAAATGTTTCAAAAAATAAATGCTGAAGGGACTGTGGAGGAATGCGTACACTCGGCCCTAAGGGGGACGTGGTAAGAGCCACTAATGAAAACACAATGGAAGTGCCTTGAAAAGGTAAACACTGAGCTACCCGTCAATCAGTCATACCCACTGCTGGGCCTATCCCCTGAGAAAATGAGAATCAAAACGTCACAGGCTGGCAATCCTGCACTCCAGCCATATTGACCATAGCCAACATTTGGAAGCAATGAAAATGTCCATCAACAGAGGAACGCACCAAGAAGAACTCTTCCATGTACACAATGTAATATTGCTCCAATAATAAATATAAGGTAAATTTAAAAGACAAACATAAGTAAGGAGACATCAGCATTTGTGGGTTTCTTCAGGCACATTCCACTCTAATTTATAACCGAGGAACACCACTGGCCGGAAGGCCTGTTGCCCTAGTACCAGCACGGGGAACGTAGAAAGACCGCCACCCTCTGGCCGTTACCTGCAAACGCAGGTTTAAGCCTGTGCTAATGGTCACCGCAAAATGTCTTCAGGGAGGTAATGGCCAAAAAATTTTAAAATTATGACATACATACTTTAAGAAAACACTTTGAAGAACTAAGCGGTACTCACAGCCTGAAAAATGAAAAGGACCTGCCTTAAAGCTCAGTTTTAATGGATCATGAGACACATGCAAATTCAGCCACAAAGACGTATCAGCTCACACCAGTCAGAATAACCATCAGTAAAAAACCACAAAGAATAAATGCTGAAGGTGCTGTGGAGAAATGCAAACCCTCCACTTTAAGTGGGATGTAACCTGGAGAGAGCCACTCATGAGAGCAGAGTGGAGGTGCCGTTAAAAGGTAAACATTGAGCTACCGTACGATCCAGAGGCTTATTCCTGGACCTATAACCTAAGAAGACAGAATTGGAAAGAAAGAGGCAGGCAAATCTGCATTGCACAGTATTACCATAGCCAAGATATGGAAGTCACCAAAAAGTCCACCGACAGATGGCTGGACAAAGAAGAACTGCTACATGTACAGATGGATTATGAGCTAGCGATAAAATGAAACAATGCCATTTGCAGCACCATAGATGACTCTAGAAGTAATCACGCAACTTGGAGTAAGTGAGAAAGCGAAAGACACATATCCTATCATACCACATAGAGGTGTTACCTAAAAATTGATACAAACGAAGATACTTCCACAGAGAAAGGCAATCACAGATTCAGTACAAAAACTTAAGGTTCACCAAATGGAAAGGTGTGAGGATTGGGTACATTACCATATTGAGGTGAACAGAGATATACAAACACACGTGAAATATATAATCACCAAAGACCTACAGAATACCAAGAGAAGACTACTCAACATTGTGTCATAACCTACACGGGAAAAGATTCCAAAGAAGAATAGATATATGTATATGTGTGAAGGAACCACATCTTGCACACCTAGACCAAACAAACCATTGTAATCGAATTTGCTGTGATAAAGAATAAAAATTTTGTTAAAAATACAAACAAGAAGGAATGACACATACACTTAAAGGGCTTTTTCCCGGCACATTCCATTGTACTTTACAACCTAGAACACGACTTCCATTAAGGCTCTGTTGCCCTAGTGACCAGATTTGGTAAAGGAGAAATGCTGCCCCCTTGTGGCCGTTTCCCGCAAGAGCAGCTTTAAACCCACAGCTACTGGTCACTTAAAATTCACAAGGGCTCAGGGCTGTAAAGGACACCTGCCGTCAAAAATTGTGCTCAGGTGGGGAATGGACAAAAGAAATTCAAAACAGGCGAATGTTTCAAGAAGATAGTATGCAGAGGTAAGTATTCCTCACTCTCTTTAAACAAAAAAACAGGAAAATGGGTAAAAGCTCAACCTCAGGAATGATTAGACTCATGCAATCTAATCAACCAAAAGGTTTCAACTCACACCTGTCGACTGACCGTCAGCAAAAAGTCTACCAACAATAAATGCTGACGGGGTTGTAGAGAACTGTGTAACCTCTAGGTGCTGGTGAGATGTAAAGTGGTTAACAGCCAGTAAGGAGTACCAAAAGGAACTGCGTTGAAAAGTGAAAATTGAGGTACCACTCAATGCAACAGGCACACCACTGGGCCTCTCACCTGAGAAGACCAGGATCGAAAAGACACAGACTGCAAAGGCTGCACTGCAGCCTTATTCAAAATAGCCAAGATGGGAAGCAACCAAAATGTCCATCAACAGGTGAATGGATAAAGAAGAAGGAATCCATGTACACAGTGGAATATTAGCCATGGAAAACAATGAAACACTGCTCTTTGAGGCACCAGAGATGAGCCTGGAGATAATCACAAAACATGAGGTAAGTCGGAAAGCAAAAGACCTATATCCTATGATATCCCTTAGAGGCGTTATCTAATCACTGACACAAATGAACATATTTCCACAGAGAAAGACACTCACAGACTTAGAAAACCAACTATGCTCATCTAAAAGGAAAGGTGGGGGGAATGGATAAATGAGATTAGTGTTACTATACATATCCAAATACATATTATATACATATTTCAAAACGACCGACCATATAGCAAGGGAGGTCTACAGAACACTCTGTAATATTTTACATGGGAAGAGGATCTGTAGAGTAGACATATATAATGTACAAATGAACCAGATTGTGTACCCCTAGGACAAACAATATTCTAGTCCTTACCCCGATTAAAAAAATTAACAAAAACAAGAAGTAATGAGACCTAAACTTATGGGGGTTTCTCCTGGCACATTCCATTCTAATTTACAACCTAGGAACACGACTTCCAGAAAGGCTCTGCTGCCCTAGTACTCAGATTTGGGAATGGAGAAATGCTGCCTCCTTGTGGCCATTTCCCACAACAGCAGCTTTCAACCCACTGCTAAAGGTCACTAAATATTCACCAACTTGCCATTCTGTAAATGACACCTGCCCTCCAAATAAATCCTGGGATCAAAAATGGAGCAAAAATTTCAAAAGAGGGCAACCTTCCAAGAAGACAATTTCAAGAGCTATGTGGTACTCACAGCTTTTCCTTTAAAGAAGAGGAAAGAAAAAGGTGTGGGAAAATGATATATTTTAGGAATTTTTAAAGACATGCAAACCCAAATTACAAAAACCTATCAGCTCACAGCAGTCAGAATGGCCATCAGCAAAAATGTTTCAAAAAATAAATGCTGAAGGGACTGTGGAGGAATGCGTACACTCGGCCCTAAGGGGGACGTGGTAAGAGCCACTAATGAAAACACAATGGAAGTGCCTTGAAAAGGTAAACACTGAGCTACCCGTCAATCAGTCATACCCACTGCTGGGCCTATCCCCTGAGAAAATGAGAATCAAAACGTCACAGGCTGGCAATCCTGCACTCCAGCCATATTGACCATAGCCAACATTTGGAAGCAATGAAAATGTCCATCAACAGAGGAACGCACCAAGAAGAACTCTTCCATGTACACAATGTAATATTGCTCCAATAATAAATATAAGGTAAATTTAAAAGACAAACATAAGTAAGGAGACATCAGCATTTGTGGGTTTCTTCAGGCACAATCCACTCTAATTTATAACCGAGGAACACCACTGGCCGGAAGGCCTGTTGCCCTAGTACCAGCATGGGGAACGTAGAAAGACTGCCACCCTCTGGCCGTTACCTGCAAACGCAGGTTTAAGCCTGTGCTAATGGTCACCGCAAAATGTCTTCAGGGAGGTAATGGCGAAAAAATTTTAAAATTATGACATACATACTTTAAGAAAACACTTTGAAGAACTAAGCTGTACTCACAGCCTGAAAAATGAAAAGGACCTGCCTTAAAGCTCAGTTTTAATGGATCATGAGACACATGCAAATTCAGCCACAAAGACGTATCAGCTCACACCAGTCAGAATAACCATCAGTAAAAAACCACAAAGAATAAATGCTGAAGGTGCTGTGGAGAAATGCAAACCCTCCACTTTAAGTGGGATGTAACCTGGAGAGAGCCACTCATGAGAGCAGAGTGGAGGTGCCGTTAAAAGGTAAACATTGAGCTACCGTACGATCCAGAGGCTTATTCCTGGACCTATAACCTAAGAAGACAGAATTGGAAAGAAAGAGGCAGGCAAATCTGCATTGCACAGTATTACCATAGCCAAGATATGGAAGTCACCAAAAAGTCCACCGACAGATGGGTGGACAAAGAAGAACTGCTACATGTACAGATGGATTATGAGCTAGCGATAAAATGAAACAATGCCATTTGCAGCACCATAGATGACTCTAGAAGTAATCACGCAACTTGGAGTAAGTGAGAAAGCGAAAGACACATATCCTATCATACCACATAGAGGTGTTACCTAAAAATTGATACAAACGAAGATACTTCCACAGAGAAAGGCAATCACAGATTCAGTACAAAAACTTAAGGTTCACCAAATGGAAAGGTGTGAGGATTGGGTACATTACCATATTGAGGTGAACAGAGATATACAAACACACGTGAAATATATAATCACCAAAGACCTACAGAATACCAAGAGAAGACTACTCAACATTGTGTCATAACCTACACGGGAAAAGATTCCAAAGAAGAATAGATATATGTATATGTGTGAAGGAACCACATCTTGCACACCTAGACCAAACAAACCATTGTAATCGAATTTGCTGTGATAAAGAATAAAAATTTTGTTAAAAATACAAACAAGAAGGAATGACACATACACTTAAAGGGCTTTTTCCCGGCACATTCCATTGTACTTTACAACCTAGAACACGACTTCCATTAAGGCTCTGTTGCCCTAGTGACCAGATTTGGTAAAGGAGAAATGCTGCCCCCTTGTGGCCGTTTCCCGCAAGAGCAGCTTTAAACCCACAGCTACTGGTCACTTAAAATTCACAAGGGCTCAGGGCTGTAAAGGACACCTGCCGTCAAAAATTGTGCTCAGGTGGGGAATGGACAAAAGAAATTCAAAACAGGCGAATGTTTCAAGAAGATAGTATGCAGAGGTAAGTATTCCTCACTCTCTTTAAACAAAAAAACAGGAAAATGGGTAAAAGCTCAACCTCAGGAATTATTAGACTCATGCAATCTAATCAACCAAAAGGTTCCAACTCACACCTGTCGACTGACCGTCAGCAAAAAGTCTACCAACAATAAATGCTGACGGGGTTGTAGAGAACTGTGTAACCTCTAGGTGCTGGTGGGATGGAAAGTGGTTAACAGCCAATAATGACCACCGAAAGGAACTGCGTTGAAAAGTGAAAACTGAGGTACCATTCAATCCAGCAGGCACACCACTGGGCCTCTCACCTGAGAAGACCAGGATCGAAAAGACACAGGCTGCAAATGCTGCACTGCAGCCTTATTCAAAATAGCCAAGATGCGAAGCAACCAAAATGTCCATCAACAGGTGAATGGATAAAGAAGAAGGAGTCCATGTACACAATGGAATATTAGCCATGGAAAACAATGAAACACTGCTCTTTGAGGCACCAGAGATGAGCCTGGAGATAATCACAAAACATGAGGTAAGTCGGAAAGCAAAAGACCTATATCCTATGATATCCCTTAGAGGCGTTATCTAATCACTGACACAAATGAACATATTTCCACAGAGAAAGACACTCACAGACTTAGAAAACCAACTATGCTCATCTAAAAGGAAAGGTGGGGGGAATGGATAAATGAGATTAGTGTTACTATACATATCCAAATACATATTATATACATATTTCAAAACGACCGACCATATAGCAAGGGAGGTCTACAGAACACTCTGTAATATTTTACATGGGAAGAGGATCTGTAGAGTAGACATATATAATGTACAAATGAACCAGATTGTGTACCCCTAGGACAAACAATATTCTAGTCCATACCCCGATTAAAAAAATTAACAAAAACAAGAAGTAATGAGACCTAAACTTATGGGGGTTTCTCCTGGCACATTCCATTCTAATTTACAACCTAGGAACACGACTTCCAGAAAGGCTCTGCTGCCCTAGTACTCAGATTTGGGAATGGAGAAATGCTGCCTCCTTGTGGCCATTTCCCACAACAGCAGCTTTCAACCCACTGCTAAAGGTCACTAAATATTCACCAACTTGCCATTCTGTAAATGACACCTGCCCTCCAAATAAATCCTGGGATCAAAAATGGAGCAAAAATTTCAAAAGAGGGCAACCTTCCAAGAAGACAATTTCAAGAGCTATGTGGTACTCACAGCTTTTCCTTTAAAGAAGAGGAAAGAAAAAGGTGTGGGAAAATGATATATTTTAGGAACTTTTAAAGACATGCAAACCCAAATTACAAAAACCTATCAGCTCACAGCAGTCAGAATGGCCATCAGCAAAAATGTTTCAAAAAATAAATGCTGAAGGGACTGTGGAGGAATGCGTACACTCGGCCCTAAGGGGGACGTGCTAAGAGCCACTAATGAAAACACAATGGAAGTGCCTTGAAAAGGTAAACACTGAGCTACCCGTCAATCAGTCATACCCACTGCTGGGCCTATCCCCTGAGAAAATGAGAATCAAAACGTCACAGGCTGGCAATCCTGCACTCCAGCCATATTGACCATAGCCAACATTTGGAAGCAATGAAAATGTCCATCAACAGAGGAACGCACCAAGAAGAACTCTTCCATGTACACAATGTAATATTGCTCCAATAATAAATATAAGGTAAATTTAAAAGACAAACATAAGTAAGGAGACATCAGCATTTGTGGGTTTCTTCAGGCACATTCCACTCTAATTTATAACCGAGGAACACCACTGGCCGGAAGGCCTGTTGCCCTAGTACCAGCACGGGGAACGTAGAAAGACCGCCACCCTCTGGCCGTTACCTGCAAACGCAGGTTTAAGCCTGTGCTAATGGTCACCGCAAAATGTCTTCAGGGAGGTAATGGCCAAAAAATTTTAAAATTATGACATACATACTTTAAGAAAACACTTTGAAGAACTAAGCGGTACTCACAGCCTGAAAAATGAAAAGGACCTGCCTTAAAGCTCAGTTTTAATGGATCATGAGACACATGCAAATTCAGCCACAAAGACGTATCAGCTCACACCAGTCAGAATAACCATCAGTAAAAAACCACAAAGAATAAATGCTGAAGGTGCTGTGGAGAAATGCAAACCCTCCACTTTAAGTGGGATGTAACCTGGAGAGAGCCACTCATGAGAGCAGAGTGGAGGTGCCGTTAAAAGGTAAACATTGAGCTACCGTACGATCCAGAGGCTTATTCCTGGACCTATAACCTAAGAAGACAGAATTGGAAAGAAAGAGGCAGGCAAATCTGCATTGCACAGTATTACCATAGCCAAGATATGGAAGTCACCAAAAAGTCCACCGACAGATGGGTGGACAAAGAAGAACTGCTACATGTACAGATGGATTATGAGCTAGCGATAAAATGAAGCAATGCCATTTGCAGCACCATAGATGACTCTAGAAGTAATCACGCAACTTGGAGTAAGTGAGAAAACGAAAGACCCATATCCTATCATACCACATAGAGGTGTTACCTAAAAATTGATACAAACGAAGATACTTCCACAGAGAAAGGCAATCACCGATTCAGTACAAAAACTTAAGGTTCACCAAATGGAAACGTGTGAGGATTGGGTACATTACCATATTGAGGTGAACAGAGATATACAAACACACGTGAAATATATAATCACCAAAGACCTACAGAATACCAAGAGAAGACTACTCAACATTGTGTCATAACCTACACGGGAAAAGATTCCAAAGAAAATAGATATATGTATATGTGTGAAGGAACCACGTCTTGCACACCTAGACCAAACAAACCATTGTAATCGAATTTGCTGTGATAAAGAATAAAAATTTTGTTAAAAATACAAACAAGAAGGAATGACACATAAACTTAAAGGGCTTTTTCCCGGCACATTCCATTGTAATTTACAACCTAGAACACGACTTCCATTAAGGCTCTGTTGCCCTAGTGACCAGATTTGGTAAAGGAGAAATGCTGCCCCCTTGTGGCCGTTTCCCGCAAGAGCAGCTTTAAACCCACAGCTACTGGTCACTTAAAATTCACAAGGGCTCAGGGCTGTAAAGGACACCTGCCGTCAAAAATTGTGCTCAGGTGGGGAATGGACAAAAGAAATTCAAAACAGGCGAATGTTTCAAGAAGATAGTATGCAGAGGTAAGTATTCCTCACTCTCTTTAAACAAAAAAACAGGAAAATGGGTAAAAGCTCAACCTCAGGAATTATTAGACTCATGCAATCTAATCAACCAAAAGGTTCCAACTCACACCTGTCGACTGACCGTCAGCAAAAAGTCTACCAACAATAAATGCTGACGGGGTTGTAGAGAACTGTGTAACCTCTAGGTGCTGGTGGGATGGAAAGTGGTTAACAGCCAATAATGACCACCGAAAGGAACTGCGTTGAAAAGTGAAAACTGAGGTACCATTCAATCCAGCAGGCACACCACTGGGCCTCTCACCTGAGAAGACCAGGATCGAAAAGACACAGGCTGCAAATGCTGCACTGCAGCCTTATTCAAAATAGCCAAGATGCGAAGCAACCAAAATGTCCATCAACAGGTGAATGGATAAAGAAGAAGGAGTCCATGTACACAATGGAATATTAGCCATGGAAAACAATGAAACACTGCTCTTTGAGGCACCAGAGATGAGCCTGGAGATAATCACAAAACATGAGGTAAGTCGGAAAGCAAAAGACCTATATCCTATGATATCCCTTAGAGGCGTTATCTAATCACTGACACAAATGAACATATTTCCACAGAGAAAGACACTCACAGACTTAGAAAACCAACTATGCTCATCTAAAAGGAAAGGTGGGGGGAATGGATAAATGAGATTAGTGTTACTATACATATCCAAATACATATTATATACATATTTCAAAACGACCGACCATATAGCAAGGGAGGTCTACAGAACACTCTGTAATATTTTACATGGGAAGAGGATCTGTAGAGTAGACATATATAATGTACAAATGAACCAGATTGTGTACCCCTAGGACAAACAATATTCTAGTCCATACCCCGATTAAAAAAATTAACAAAAACAAGAAGTAATGAGACCTAAACTTATGGGGGTTTCTCCTGGCACATTCCATTCTAATTTACAACCTAGGAACACGACTTCCAGAAAGGCTCTGCTGCCCTAGTACTCAGATTTGGGAATGGAGAAATGCTGCCTCCTTGTGGCCATTTCCCACAACAGCAGCTTTCAACCCACTGCTAAAGGTCACTAAATATTCACCAACTTGCCATTCTGTAAATGACACCTGCCCTCCAAATAAATCCTGGGATCAAAAATGGAGCAAAAATTTCAAAAGAGGGCAACCTTCCAAGAAGACAATTTCAAGAGCTATGTGGTACTCACAGCTTTTCCTTTAAAGAAGAGGAAAGAAAAAGGTGTGGGAAAATGATATATTTTAGGAACTTTTAAAGACATGCAAACCCAAATTACAAAAACCTATCAGCTCACAGCAGTCAGAATGGCCATCAGCAAAAATGTTTCAAAAAATAAATGCTGAAGGGACTGTGGAGGAATGCGTACACTCGGCCCTAAGGGGGACGTGCTAAGAGCCACTAATGAAAACACAATGGAAGTGCCTTGAAAAGGTAAACACTGAGCTACCCGTCAATCAGTCATACCCACTGCTGGGCCTATCCCCTGAGAAAATGAGAATCAAAACGTCACAGGCTGGCAATCCTGCACTCCAGCCATATTGACCATAGCCAACATTTGGAAGCAATGAAAATGTCCATCAACAGAGGAACGCACCAAGAAGAACTCTTCCATGTACACAATGTAATATTGCTCCAATAATAAATATAAGGTAAATTTAAAAGACAAACATAAGTAAGGAGACATCAGCATTTGTGGGTTTCTTCAGGCACATTCCACTCTAATTTATAACCGAGGAACACCACTGGCCGGAAGGCCTGTTGCCCTAGTACCAGCACGGGGAACGTAGAAAGACCGCCACCCTCTGGCCGTTACCTGCAAACGCAGGTTTAAGCCTGTGCTAATGGTCACCGCAAAATGTCTTCAGGGAGGTAATGGCCAAAAAATTTTAAAATTATGACATACATACTTTAAGAAAACACTTTGAAGAACTAAGCGGTACTCACAGCCTGAAAAATGAAAAGGACCTGCCTTAAAGCTCAGTTTTAATGGATCATGAGACACATGCAAATTCAGCCACAAAGACGTATCAGCTCACACCAGTCAGAATAACCATCAGTAAAAAACCACAAAGAATAAATGCTGAAGGTGCTGTGGAGAAATGCAAACCCTCCACTTTAAGTGGGATGTAACCTGGAGAGAGCCACTCATGAGAGCAGAGTGGAGGTGCCGTTAAAAGGTAAACATTGAGCTACCGTACGATCCAGAGGCTTATTCCTGGACCTATAACCTAAGAAGACAGAATTGGAAAGAAAGAGGCAGGCAAATCTGCATTGCACAGTATTACCATAGCCAAGATATGGAAGTCACCAAAAAGTCCACCGACAGATGGGTGGACAAAGAAGAACTGCTACATGTACAGATGGATTATGAGCTAGCGATAAAATGAAGCAATGCCATTTGCAGCACCATAGATGACTCTAGAAGTAATCACGCAACTTGGAGTAAGTGAGAAAACGAAAGACCCATATCCTATCATACCACATAGAGGTGTTACCTAAAAATTGATACAAACGAAGATACTTCCACAGAGAAAGGCAATCACAGATTCAGTACAAAAACTTAAGGTTCACCAAATGGAAAGGTGTGAGGATTGGGTACATTACCATATTGAGGTGAACAGAGATATACAAACACACGTGAAATATATAATCACCAAAGACCTACAGAATACCAAGAGAAGACTACTCAACATTGTGTCATAACCTACACGGGAAAAGATTCCAAAGAAGAATAGATATATGTATATGTGTGAAGGAACCACATCTTGCACACCTAGACCAAACAAACCATTGTAATCGAATTTGCTGTGATAAAGAATAAAAATTTTGTTAAAAATACAAACAAGAAGGAATGACACATACACTTAAAGGGCTTTTTCCCGGCACATTCCATTGTACTTTACAACCTAGAACACGACTTCCATTAAGGCTCTGTTGCCCTAGTGACCAGATTTGGTAAAGGAGAAATGCTGCCCCCTTGTGGCCGTTTCCCGCAAGAGCAGCTTTAAACCCACAGCTACTGGTCACTTAAAATTCACAAGGGCTCAGGGCTGTAAAGGACACCTGCCGTCAAAAATTGTGCTCAGGTGGGGAATGGACAAAAGAAATTCAAAACAGGCGAATGTTTCAAGAAGATAGTATGCAGAGGTAAGTATTCCTCACTCTCTTTAAACAAAAAAACAGGAAAATGGGTAAAAGCTCAACCTCAGGAATGATTAGACTCATGCAATCTAATCAACCAAAAGGTTTCAACTCACACCTGTCGACTGACCGTCAGCAAAAAGTCTACCAACAATAAATGCTGACGGGGTTGTAGAGAACTGTGTAACCTCTAGGTGCTGGTGAGATGTAAAGTGGTTAACAGCCAGTAAGGAGTACCAAAAGGAACTGCGTTGAAAAGTGAAAATTGAGGTACCACTCAATGCAACAGGCACACCACTGGGCCTCTCACCTGAGAAGACCAGGATCGAAAAGACACAGACTGCAAAGGCTGCACTGCAGCCTTATTCAAAATAGCCAAGATGGGAAGCAACCAAAATGTCCATCAACAGGTGAATGGATAAAGAAGAAGGAATCCATGTACACAGTGGAATATTAGCCATGGAAAACAATGAAACACTGCTCTTTGAGGCACCAGAGATGAGCCTGGAGATAATCACAAAACATGAGGTAAGTCGGAAAGCAAAAGACCTATATCCTATGATATCCCTTAGAGGCGTTATCTAATCACTGACACAAATGAACATATTTCCACAGAGAAAGACACTCACAGACTTAGAAAACCAACTATGCTCATCTAAAAGGAAAGGTGGGGGGAATGGATAAATGAGATTAGTGTTACTATACATATCCAAATACATATTATATACATATTTCAAAACGACCGACCATATAGCAAGGGAGGTCTACAGAACACTCTGTAATATTTTACATGGGAAGAGGATCTGTAGAGTAGACATATATAATGTACAAATGAACCAGATTGTGTACCCCTAGGACAAACAATATTCTAGTCCATACCCCGATTAAAAAATTAACAAAAACAAGAAGTAATGAGACCTAAACTTATGGGGGTTTCTCCTGGCACATTCCATTCTAATTTACAACCTAGGAACACGACTTCCAGAAAGGCTCTGCTGCCCTAGTACTCAGATTTGGGAATGGAGAAATGCTGCCTCCTTGTGGCCATTTCCCACAACAGCAGCTTTCAACCCACTGCTAAAGGTCACTAAATATTCACCAACTTGCCATTCTGTAAATGACACCTGCCCTCCAAATAAATCCTGGGATAAAAAATGGAGCAAAAATTTCAAAAGAGGGCAACCTTCCAAGAAGACAATTTCAAGAGCTATGTGGTACTCACAGCTTTTCCTTTAAAGAAGAGGAAAGAAAAAGGTGTGGGAAAATGATATATTTTAGGAACTTTTAAAGACATGCAAACCCAAATTACAAAAACCTATCAGCTCACAGCAGTCAGAATGGCCATCAGCAAAAATGTTTCAAAAAATAAATGCTGAAGGGACTGTGGAGGAATGCGTACACTCGGCCCTAAGGGGGACGTGGTAAGAGCCACTAATGAAAACACAATGGAAGTGCCTTGAAAAGGTAAACACTGAGCTACCCGTCAATCAGTCATACCCACTGCTGGGCCTATCCCCTGAGAAAATGAGAATCAAAACGTCACAGGCTGGCAATCCTGCACTCCAGCCATATTGACCATAGCCAACATTTGGAAGCAATGAAAATGTCCATCAACAGAGGAACGCACCAAGAAGAACTCTTCCATGTACACAATGTAATATTGCTCCAATAATAAATATAAGGTAAATTTAAAAGACAAACATAAGTAAGGAGACATCAGCATTTGTGGGTTTCTTCAGGCACATTCCACTCTAATTTATAACCGAGGAACACCACTGGCCGGAAGGCCTGTTGCCCTAGTACCAGCACGGGGAACGTAGAAAGACCGCCACCCTCTGGCCGTTACCTGCAAACGCAGGTTTAAGCCTGTGCTAATGGTCACCGCAAAATGTCTTCAGGGAGGTAATGGCCAAAAAATTTTAAAATTATGACATACATACTTTAAGAAAACACTTTGAAGAACTAAGCGGTACTCACAGCCTGAAAAATGAAAAGGACCTGCCTTAAAGCTCAGTTTTAATGGATCATGAGACACATGCAAATTCAGCCACAAAGACGTATCAGCTCACACCAGTCAGAATAACCATCAGTAAAAAACCACAAAGAATAAATGCTGAAGGTGCTGTGGAGAAATGCAAACCCTCCACTTTAAGTGGGATGTAACCTGGAGAGAGCCACTCATGAGAGCAGAGTGGAGGTGCCGTTAAAAGGTAAACATTGAGCTACCGTACGATCCAGAGGCTTATTCCTGGACCTATAACCTAAGAAGACAGAATTGGAAAGAAAGAGGCAGGCAAATCTGCATTGCACAGTATTACCATAGCCAAGATATGGAAGTCACCAAAAAGTCCACCGACAGATGGGTGGACAAAGAAGAACTGCTACATGTACAGATGGATTATGAGCTAGCGATAAAATGAAGCAATGCCATTTGCAGCACCATAGATGACTCTAGAAGTAATCACGCAACTTGGAGTAAGTGAGAAAACGAAAGACCCATATCCTATCATACCACATAGAGGTGTTACCTAAAAATTGATACAAACGAAGATACTTCCACAGAGAAAGGCAATCACCGATTCAGTACAAAAACTTAAGGTTCACCAAATGGAAAGGTGTGAGGATTGGGTACATTACCATATTGAGGTGAACAGAGATATACAAACACACGTGAAATATATAATCACCAAAGACCTACAGAATACCAAGAGAAGACTACTCAACATTGTGTCATAACCTACACGGGAAAAGATTCCAAAGAAAATAGATATATGTATATGTGTGAAGGAACCACGTCTTGCACACCTAGACCAAACAAACCATTGTAATCGAATTTGCTGTGATAAAGAATAAAAATTTTGTTAAAAATACAAACAAGAAGGAATGACACATACACTTAAAGGGCTTTTTCCCGGCACATTCCATTGTACTTTACAACCTAGAACACGACTTCCATTAAGGCTCTGTTGCCCTAGTGACCAGATTTGGTAAAGGAGAAATGCTGCCCCCTTGTGGCCGTTTCCCGCAAGAGCAGCTTTAAACCCACAGCTACTGGTCACTTAAAATTCACAAGGGCTCAGGGCTGTAAAGGACACCTGCCGTCAAAAATTGTGCTCAGGTGGGGAATGGACAATAGAAATTCAAAACAGGCGAATGTTTCAAGAAGATAGTATGCAGAGGTAAGTATTCCTCACTCTCTTTAAACAAAAAAACAGGAAAATGGGTAAAAGCTCAACCTCAGGAATGATTAGACTCATGCAATCTAATCAACCAAAAGGTTCCAACTCACACCTGTCGACTGACCGTCAGCAAAAAGTCTACCAACAATAAATGCTGACGGGGTTGTAGAGAACTGTGTAACCTCTAGGTGCTGGTGGGATGGAAAGTGGTTAACAGCCAATAATGACCACCGAAAGGAACTGCGTTGAAAAGTGAAAACTGAGGTACCATTCAATCCAGCAGGCACACCACTGGGCCTCTCACCTGAGAAGACCAGGATCGAAAAGACACAGGCTGCAAATGCCGCACTGCAGCCTTATTCAAAATAGCCAAGATGCGAAGCAACCAAAATGTCCATCAACAGGTGAATGGATAAAGAAGAAGGAGTCCATGTACACAGTGGAATATTAGCCATGGAAAACAATGAAACACTGCTCTTTGAGGCACCAGAGATGAGCCTGGAGATAATCACAAAACATGAGGTAAGTCGGAAAGCAAAAGACCTATATCCTATGATATCCCTTAGAGGCGTTATCTAATCACTGACACAAATGAACATATTTCCACAGAGAAAGACACTCACAGACTTAGAAAACCAACTATGCTCATCTAAAAGGAAAGGTGGGGGGAATGGATAAATGAGATTAGTGTTACTATACATATCCAAATACATATTATATACATATTTCAAAACGACCGACCATATAGCAAGGGAGGTCTACAGAACACTCTGTAATATTTTACATGGGAAGAGGATCTGTAGAGTAGACATATATAATGTACAAATGAACCAGATTGTGTACCCCTAGGACAAACAATATTCTAGTCCATACCCCGATTAAAAAAATTAACAAAAACAAGAAGTAATGAGACCTAAACTTATGGGGGTTTCTCCTGGCACATTCCATTCTAATTTACAACCTAGGAACACGACTTCCAGAAAGGCTCTGCTGCCCTAGTACTCAGATTTGGGAATGGAGAAATGCTGCCTCCTTGTGGCCATTTCCCACAACAGCAGCTTTCAACCCACTGCTAAAGGTCACTAAATATTCACCAACTTGCCATTCTGTAAATGACACCTGCCCTCCAAATAAATCCTGGGATCAAAAATGGAGCAAAAATTTCAAAAGAGGGCAACCTTCCAAGAAGACAATTTCAAGAGCTATGTGGTACTCACAGCTTTTCCTTTAAAGAAGAGGAAAGAAAAAGGTGTGGGAAAATGATATATTTTAGGAACTTTTAAAGACATGCAAACCCAAATTACAAAAACCTATCAGCTCACAGCAGTCAGAATGGCCATCAGCAAAAATGTTTCAAAAAATAAATGCTGAAGGGACTGTGGAGGAATGCGTACACTCGGCCCTAAGGGGGACGTGCTAAGAGCCACTAATGAAAACACAATGGAAGTGCCTT
Source organism: Eschrichtius robustus (assembly GCF_028021215.1). Classification (NCBI taxonomy): domain Eukaryota; kingdom Metazoa; phylum Chordata; class Mammalia; order Artiodactyla; family Eschrichtiidae; genus Eschrichtius; species Eschrichtius robustus. The sequence continues at coordinate 105,503,666 of NC_090828.1, forward strand.
GAAAAGGTAAACACTGAGCTACCCGTCAATCAGTCATACCCACTGCTGGGCCTATCCCCTGAGAAAATGAGAATCAAAACGTCACAGGCTGGCAATCCTGCACTCCAGCCATATTGACCATAGCCAACATTTGGAAGCAATGAAAATGTCCATCAACAGAGGAACGCACCAAGAAGAACTCTTCCATGTACACAATGTAATATTGCTCCAATAATAAATATAAGGTAAATTTAAAAGACAAACATAAGTAAGGAGACATCAGCATTTGTGGGTTTCTTCAGGCACATTCCACTCTAATTTATAACCGAGGAACACCACTGGCCGGAAGGCCTGTTGCCCTAGTACCAGCACGGGGAACGTAGAAAGACCGCCACCCTCTGGCCGTTACCTGCAAACGCAGGTTTAAGCCTGTGCTAATGGTCACCGCAAAATGTCTTCAGGGAGGTAATGGCCAAAAAATTTTAAAATTATGACATACATACTTTAAGAAAACACTTTGAAGAACTAAGCGGTACTCACAGCCTGAAAAATGAAAAGGACCTGCCTTAAAGCTCAGTTTTAATGGATCATGAGACACATGCAAATTCAGCCACAAAGACGTATCAGCTCACACCAGTCAGAATAACCATCAGTAAAAAACCACAAAGAATAAATGCTGAAGGTGCTGTGGAGAAATGCAAACCCTCCACTTTAAGTGGGATGTAACCTGGAGAGAGCCACTCATGAGAGCAGAGTGGAGGTGCCGTTAAAAGGTAAACATTGAGCTACCGTACGATCCAGAGGCTTATTCCTGGACCTATAACCTAAGAAGACAGAATTGGAAAGAAAGAGGCAGGCAAATCTGCATTGCACAGTATTACCATAGCCAAGATATGGAAGTCACCAAAAAGTCCACCGACAGATGGGTGGACAAAGAAGAACTGCTACATGTACAGATGGATTATGAGCTAGCGATAAAATGAAGCAATGCCATTTGCAGCACCATAGATGACTCTAGAAGTAATCACGCAACTTGGAGTAAGTGAGAAAACGAAAGACCCATATCCTATCATACCACATAGAGGTGTTACCTAAAAATTGATACAAACGAAGATACTTCCACAGAGAAAGGCAATCACCGATTCAGTACAAAAACTTAAGGTTCACCAAATGGAAACGTGTGAGGATTCGGTACATTACCATATTGAGGTGAACAGAGATATACAAACACACGTGAAATATATAATCACCAAAGACCTACAGAATACCAAGAGAAGACTACTCAACATTGTGTCATAACCTACACGGGAAAAGATTCCAAAGAAAATAGATATATGTATATGTGTGAAGGAACCACGTCTTGCACACCTAGACCAAACAAACCATTGTAATCGAATTTGCTGTGATAAAGAATAAAAATTTTGTTAAAAATACAAACAAGAAGGAATGACACATAAACTTAAAGGGCTTTTTCCCGGCACATTCCATTGTAATTTACAACCTAGAACACGACTTCCATTAAGGCTCTGTTGCCCTAGTGACCAGATTTGGTAAAGGAGAAATGCTGCCCCCTTGTGGCCGTTTCCCGCAAGAGCAGCTTTAAACCCACAGCTACTGGTCACTTAAAATTCACAAGGGCTCAGGGCTGTAAAGGACACCTGCCGTCAAAAATTGTGCTCAGGTGGGGAATGGACAAAAGAAATTCAAAACAGGCGAATGTTTCAAGAAGATAGTATGCAGAGGTAAGTATTCCTCACTCTCTTTAAACAAAAAAACAGGAAAATGGGTAAAAGCTCAACCTCAGGAATGATTAGACTCATGCAATCTAATCAACCAAAAGGTTCCAACTCACACCTGTCGACTGACCGTCAGCAAAAAGTCTACCAACAATAAATGCTGACGGGGTTGTAGAGAACTGTGTAACCTCTAGGTGCTGGTGGGATGGAAAGTGGTTAACAGCCAATAATGACCACCGAAAGGAACTGCGTTGAAAAGTGAAAACTGAGGTACCATTCAATCCAGCAGGCACACCACTGGGCCTCTCACCTGAGAAGACCAGGATCGAAAAGACACAGGCTGCAAATGCTGCACTGCAGCCTTATTCAAAATAGCCAAGATGCGAAGCAACCAAAATGTCCATCAACAGGTGAATGGATAAAGAAGAAGGAGTCCATGTACACAATGGAATATTAGCCATGGAAAACAATGAAACACTGCTCTTTGAGGCACCAGAGATGAGCCTGGAGATAATCACAAAACATGAGGTAAGTCGGAAAGCAAAAGACCTATATCCTATGATATCCCTTAGAGGCGTTATCTAATCACTGACACAAATGAACATATTTCCACAGAGAAAGACACTCACAGACTTAGAAAACCAACTATGCTCATCTAAAAGGAAAGGTGGGGGGAATGGATAAATGAGATTAGTGTTACTATACATATCCAAATACATATTATATACATATTTCAAAACGACCGACCATATAGCAAGGGAGGTCTACAGAACACTCTGTAATATTTTACATGGGAAGAGGATCTGTAGAGTAGACATATATAATGTACAAATGAACCAGATTGTGTACCCCTAGGACAAACAATATTCTAGTCCATACCCCGATTAAAAAAATTAACAAAAACAAGAAGTAATGAGACCTAAACTTATGGGGGTTTCTCCTGGCACATTCCATTCTAATTTACAACCTAGGAACACGACTTCCAGAAAGGCTCTGCTGCCCTAGTACTCAGATTTGGGAATGGAGAAATGCTGCCTCCTTGTGGCCATTTCCCACAACAGCAGCTTTCAACCCACTGCTAAAGGTCACTAAATATTCACCAACTTGCCATTCTGTAAATGACACCTGCCCTCCAAATAAATCCTGGGATCAAAAATGGAGCAAAAATTTCAAAAGAGGGCAACCTTCCAAGAAGACAATTTCAAGAGCTATGTGGTACTCACAGCTTTTCCTTTAAAGAAGAGGAAAGAAAAAGGTGTGGGAAAATGATATATTTTAGGAACTTTTAAAGACATGCAAACCCAAATTACAAAAACCTATCAGCTCACAGCAGTCAGAATGGCCATCAGCAAAAATGTTTCAAAAAATAAATGCTGAAGGGACTGTGGAGGAATGCGTACACTCGGCCCTAAGGGGGACGTGCTAAGAGCCACTAATGAAAACACAATGGAAGTGCCTTGAAAAGGTAAACACTGAGCTACCCGTCAATCAGTCATACCCACTGCTGGGCCTATCCCCTGAGAAAATGAGAATCAAAACGTCACAGGCTGGCAATCCTGCACTCCAGCCATATTGACCATAGCCAACATTTGGAAGCAATGAAAATGTCCATCAACAGAGGAACGCACCAAGAAGAACTCTTCCATGTACACAATGTAATATTGCTCCAATAATAAATATAAGGTAAATTTAAAAGACAAACATAAGTAAGGAGACATCAGCATTTGTGGGTTTCTTCAGGCACATTCCACTCTAATTTATAACCGAGGAACACCACTGGCCGGAAGGCCTGTTGCCCTAGTACCAGCACGGGGAACGTAGAAAGACCGCCACCCTCTGGCCGTTACCTGCAAACGCAGGTTTAAGCCTGTGCTAATGGTCACCGCAAAATGTCTTCAGGGAGGTAATGGCCAAAAAATTTTAAAATTATGACATACATACTTTAAGAAAACACTTTGAAGAACTAAGCGGTACTCACAGCCTGAAAAATGAAAAGGACCTGCCTTAAAGCTCAGTTTTAATGGATCATGAGACACATGCAAATTCAGCCACAAAGACGTATCAGCTCACACCAGTCAGAATAACCATCAGTAAAAAACCACAAAGAATAAATGCTGAAGGTGCTGTGGAGAAATGCAAACCCTCCACTTTAAGTGGGATGTAACCTGGAGAGAGCCACTCATGAGAGCAGAGTGGAGGTGCCGTTAAAAGGTAAACATTGAGCTACCGTACGATCCAGAGGCTTATTCCTGGACCTATAACCTAAGAAGACAGAATTGGAAAGAAAGAGGCAGGCAAATCTGCATTGCACAGTATTACCATAGCCAAGATATGGAAGTCACCAAAAAGTCCACCGACAGATGGGTGGACAAAGAAGAACTGCTACATGTACAGATGGATTATGAGCTAGCGATAAAATGAAGCAATGCCATTTGCAGCACCATAGATGACTCTAGAAGTAATCACGCAACTTGGAGTAAGTGAGAAAACGAAAGACCCATATCCTATCATACCACATAGAGGTGTTACCTAAAAATTGATACAAACGAAGATACTTCCACAGAGAAAGGCAATCACAGATTCAGTACAAAAACTTAAGGTTCACCAAATGGAAAGGTGTGAGGATTGGGTACATTACCATATTGAGGTGAACAGAGATATACAAACACACGTGAAATATATAATCACCAAAGACCTACAGAATACCAAGAGAAGACTACTCAACATTGTGTCATAACCTACACGGGAAAAGATTCCAAAGAAGAATAGATATATGTATATGTGTGAAGGAACCACATCTTGCACACCTAGACCAAACAAACCATTGTAATCGAATTTGCTGTGATAAAGAATAAAAATTTTGTTAAAAATACAAACAAGAAGGAATGACACATACACTTAAAGGGCTTTTTCCCGGCACATTCCATTGTACTTTACAACCTAGAACACGACTTCCATTAAGGCTCTGTTGCCCTAGTGACCAGATTTGGTAAAGGAGAAATGCTGCCCCCTTGTGGCCGTTTCCCGCAAGAGCAGCTTTAAACCCACAGCTACTGGTCACTTAAAATTCACAAGGGCTCAGGGCTGTAAAGGACACCTGCCGTCAAAAATTGTGCTCAGGTGGGGAATGGACAAAAGAAATTCAAAACAGGCGAATGTTTCAAGAAGATAGTATGCAGAGGTAAGTATTCCTCACTCTCTTTAAACAAAAAAACAGGAAAATGGGTAAAAGCTCAACCTCAGGAATGATTAGACTCATGCAATCTAATCAACCAAAAGGTTTCAACTCACACCTGTCGACTGACCGTCAGCAAAAAGTCTACCAACAATAAATGCTGACGGGGTTGTAGAGAACTGTGTAACCTCTAGGTGCTGGTGAGATGTAAAGTGGTTAACAGCCAGTAAGGAGTACCAAAAGGAACTGCGTTGAAAAGTGAAAATTGAGGTACCACTCAATGCAACAGGCACACCACTGGGCCTCTCACCTGAGAAGACCAGGATCGAAAAGACACAGACTGCAAAGGCTGCACTGCAGCCTTATTCAAAATAGCCAAGATGGGAAGCAACCAAAATGTCCATCAACAGGTGAATGGATAAAGAAGAAGGAATCCATGTACACAGTGGAATATTAGCCATGGAAAACAATGAAACACTGCTCTTTGAGGCACCAGAGATGAGCCTGGAGATAATCACAAAACATGAGGTAAGTCGGAAAGCAAAAGACCTATATCCTATGATATCCCTTAGAGGCGTTATCTAATCACTGACACAAATGAACATATTTCCACAGAGAAAGACACTCACAGACTTAGAAAACCAACTATGCTCATCTAAAAGGAAAGGTGGGGGGAATGGATAAATGAGATTAGTGTTACTATACATATCCAAATACATATTATATACATATTTCAAAACGACCGACCATATAGCAAGGGAGGTCTACAGAACACTCTGTAATATTTTACATGGGAAGAGGATCTGTAGAGTAGACATATATAATGTACAAATGAACCAGATTGTGTACCCCTAGGACAAACAATATTCTAGTCCATACCCCGATTAAAAAATTAACAAAAACAAGAAGTAATGAGACCTAAACTTATGGGGGTTTCTCCTGGCACATTCCATTCTAATTTACAACCTAGGAACACGACTTCCAGAAAGGCTCTGCTGCCCTAGTACTCAGATTTGGGAATGGAGAAATGCTGCCTCCTTGTGGCCATTTCCCACAACAGCAGCTTTCAACCCACTGCTAAAGGTCACTAAATATTCACCAACTTGCCATTCTGTAAATGACACCTGCCCTCCAAATAAATCCTGGGATAAAAAATGGAGCAAAAATTTCAAAAGAGGGCAACCTTCCAAGAAGACAATTTCAAGAGCTATGTGGTACTCACAGCTTTTCCTTTAAAGAAGAGGAAAGAAAAAGGTGTGGGAAAATGATATATTTTAGGAACTTTTAAAGACATGCAAACCCAAATTACAAAAACCTATCAGCTCACAGCAGTCAGAATGGCCATCAGCAAAAATGTTTCAAAAAATAAATGCTGAAGGGACTGTGGAGGAATGCGTACACTCGGCCCTAAGGGGGACGTGGTAAGAGCCACTAATGAAAACACAATGGAAGTGCCTTGAAAAGGTAAACACTGAGCTACCCGTCAATCAGTCATACCCACTGCTGGGCCTATCCCCTGAGAAAATGAGAATCAAAACGTCACAGGCTGGCAATCCTGCACTCCAGCCATATTGACCATAGCCAACATTTGGAAGCAATGAAAATGTCCATCAACAGAGGAACGCACCAAGAAGAACTCTTCCATGTACACAATGTAATATTGCTCCAATAATAAATATAAGGTAAATTTAAAAGACAAACATAAGTAAGGAGACATCAGCATTTGTGGGTTTCTTCAGGCACATTCCACTCTAATTTATAACCGAGGAACACCACTGGCCGGAAGGCCTGTTGCCCTAGTACCAGCACGGGGAACGTAGAAAGACCGCCACCCTCTGGCCGTTACCTGCAAACGCAGGTTTAAGCCTGTGCTAATGGTCACCGCAAAATGTCTTCAGGGAGGTAATGGCCAAAAAATTTTAAAATTATGACATACATACTTTAAGAAAACACTTTGAAGAACTAAGCGGTACTCACAGCCTGAAAAATGAAAAGGACCTGCCTTAAAGCTCAGTTTTAATGGATCATGAGACACATGCAAATTCAGCCACAAAGACGTATCAGCTCACACCAGTCAGAATAACCATCAGTAAAAAACCACAAAGAATAAATGCTGAAGGTGCTGTGGAGAAATGCAAACCCTCCACTTTAAGTGGGATGTAACCTGGAGAGAGCCACTCATGAGAGCAGAGTGGAGGTGCCGTTAAAAGGTAAACATTGAGCTACCGTACGATCCAGAGGCTTATTCCTGGACCTATAACCTAAGAAGACAGAATTGGAAAGAAAGAGGCAGGCAAATCTGCATTGCACAGTATTACCATAGCCAAGATATGGAAGTCACCAAAAAGTCCACCGACAGATGGGTGGACAAAGAAGAACTGCTACATGTACAGATGGATTATGAGCTAGCGATAAAATGAAGCAATGCCATTTGCAGCACCATAGATGACTCTAGAAGTAATCACGCAACTTGGAGTAAGTGAGAAAACGAAAGACCCATATCCTATCATACCACATAGAGGTGTTACCTAAAAATTGATACAAACGAAGATACTTCCACAGAGAAAGGCAATCACCGATTCAGTACAAAAACTTAAGGTTCACCAAATGGAAAGGTGTGAGGATTGGGTACATTACCATATTGAGGTGAACAGAGATATACAAACACACGTGAAATATATAATCACCAAAGACCTACAGAATACCAAGAGAAGACTACTCAACATTGTGTCATAACCTACACGGGAAAAGATTCCAAAGAAAATAGATATATGTATATGTGTGAAGGAACCACGTCTTGCACACCTAGACCAAACAAACCATTGTAATCGAATTTGCTGTGATAAAGAATAAAAATTTTGTTAAAAATACAAACAAGAAGGAATGACACATACACTTAAAGGGCTTTTTCCCGGCACATTCCATTGTACTTTACAACCTAGAACACGACTTCCATTAAGGCTCTGTTGCCCTAGTGACCAGATTTGATAAAGGAGAAATGCTGCCCCCTTGTGGCCGTTTCCCGCAAGAGCAGCTTTAAACCCACAGCTACTGGTCACTTAAAATTCACAAGGGCTCAGGGCTGTAAAGGACACCTGCCGTCAAAAATTGTGCTCAGGTGGGGAATGGACAAAAGAAATTCAAAACAGGCGAATGTTTCAAGAAGATAGTATGCAGAGGTAAGTATTCCTCACTCTCTTTAAACAAAAAAACAGGAAAATGGGTAAAAGCTCAACCTCAGGAATGATTAGACTCATGCAATCTAATCAACCAAAAGGTTCCAACTCACACCTGTCGACTGACCGTCAGCAAAAAGTCTACCAACAATAAATGCTGACGGGGTTGTAGAGAACTGTGTAACCTCTAGGTGCTGGTGGGATGGAAAGTGGTTAACAGCCAATAATGACCACCGAAAGGAACTGCGTTGAAAAGTGAAAACTGAGGTACCATTCAATCCAGCAGGCACACCACTGGGCCTCTCACCTGAGAAGACCAGGATCGAAAAGACACAGGCTGCAAATGCTGCACTGCAGCCTTATTCAAAATAGCCAAGATGCGAAGCAACCAAAATGTCCATCAACAGGTGAATGGATAAAGAAGAAGGAGTCCATGTACACAGTGGAATATTAGCCATGGAAAACAATGAAACACTGCTCTTTGAGGCACCAGAGATGAGCCTGGAGATAATCACAAAACATGAGGTAAGTCGGAAAGCAAAAGACCTATATCCTATGATATCCCTTAGAGGCGTTATCTAATCACTGACACAAATGAACATATTTCCACAGAGAAAGACACTCACAGACTTAGAAAACCAACTATGCTCATCTAAAAGGAAAGGTGGGGGGAATGGATAAATGAGATTAGTGTTACTATACATATCCAAATACATATTATATACATATTTCAAAACGACCGACCATATAGCAAGGGAGGTCTACAGAACACTCTGTAATATTTTACATGGGAAGAGGATCTGTAGAGTAGACATATATAATGTACAAATGAACCAGATTGTGTACCCCTAGGACAAACAATATTCTAGTCCATACCCCGATTAAAAAAATTAACAAAAACAAGAAGTAATGAGACCTAAACTTATGGGGGTTTCTCCTGGCACATTCCATTCTAATTTACAACCTAGGAACACGACTTCCAGAAAGGCTCTGCTGCCCTAGTACTCAGATTTGGGAATGGAGAAATGCTGCCTCCTTGTGGCCATTTCCCACAACAGCAGCTTTCAACCCACTGCTAAAGGTCACTAAATATTCACCAACTTGCCATTCTGTAAATGACACCTGCCCTCCAAATAAATCCTGGGATCAAAAATGGAGCAAAAATTTCAAAAGAGGGCAACCTTCCAAGAAGACAATTTCAAGAGCTATGTGGTACTCACAGCTTTTCCTTTAAAGAAGAGGAAAGAAAAAGGTGTGGGAAAATGATATATTTTAGGAACTTTTAAAGACATGCAAACCCAAATTACAAAAACCTATCAGCTCACAGCAGTCAGAATGGCCATCAGCAAAAATGTTTCAAAAAATAAATGCTGAAGGGACTGTGGAGGAATGCGTACACTCGGCCCTAAGGGGGACGTGCTAAGAGCCACTAATGAAAACACAATGGAAGTGCCTTGAAAAGGTAAACACTGAGCTACCCGTCAATCAGTCATACCCACTGCTGGGCCTATCCCCTGAGAAAATGAGAATCAAAACGTCACAGGCTGGCAATCCTGCACTCCAGCCATATTGACCATAGCCAACATTTGGAAGCAATGAAAATGTCCATCAACAGAGGAACGCACCAAGAAGAACTCTTCCATGTACACAATGTAATATTGCTCCAATAATAAATATAAGGTAAATTTAAAAGACAAACATAAGTAAGGAGACATCAGCATTTGTGGGTTTCTTCAGGCACATTCCACTCTAATTTATAACCGAGGAACACCACTGGCCGGAAGGCCTGTTGCCCTAGTACCAGCACGGGGAACGTAGAAAGACCGCCACCCTCTGGCCGTTACCTGCAAACGCAGGTTTAAGCCTGTGCTAATGGTCACCGCAAAATGTCTTCAGGGAGGTAATGGCCAAAAAATTTTAAAATTATGACATACATACTTTAAGAAAACACTTTGAAGAACTAAGCGGTACTCACAGCCTGAAAAATGAAAAGGACCTGCCTTAAAGCTCAGTTTTAATGGATCATGAGACACATGCAAATTCAGCCACAAAGACGTATCAGCTCACACCAGTCAGAATAACCATCAGTAAAAAACCACAAAGAATAAATGCTGAAGGTGCTGTGGAGAAATGCAAACCCTCCACTTTAAGTGGGATGTAACCTGGAGAGAGCCACTCATGAGAGCAGAGTGGAGGTGCCGTTAAAAGGTAAACATTGAGCTACCGTACGATCCAGAGGCTTATTCCTGGACCTATAACCTAAGAAGACAGAATTGGAAAGAAAGAGGCAGGCAAATCTGCATTGCACAGTATTACCATAGCCAAGATATGGAAGTCACCAAAAAGTCCACCGACAGATGGGTGGACAAAGAAGAACTGCTACATGTACAGATGGATTATGAGCTAGCGATAAAATGAAGCAATGCCATTTGCAGCACCATAGATGACTCTAGAAGTAATCACGCAACTTGGAGTAAGTGAGAAAACGAAAGACCCATATCCTATCATACCACATAGAGGTGTTACCTAAAAATTGATACAAACGAAGATACTTCCACAGAGAAAGGCAATCACAGATTCAGTACAAAAACTTAAGGTTCACCAAATGGAAAGGTGTGAGGATTGGGTACATTACCATATTGAGGTGAACAGAGATATACAAACACACGTGAAATATATAATCACCAAAGACCTACAGAATACCAAGAGAAGACTACTCAACATTGTGTCATAACCTACACGGGAAAAGATTCCAAAGAAGAATAGATATATGTATATGTGTGAAGGAACCACATCTTGCACACCTAGACCAAACAAACCATTGTAATCGAATTTGCTGTGATAAAGAATAAAAATTTTGTTAAAAATACAAACAAGAAGGAATGACACATACACTTAAAGGGCTTTTTCCCGGCACATTCCATTGTACTTTACAACCTAGAACACGACTTCCATTAAGGCTCTGTTGCCCTAGTGACCAGATTTGGTAAAGGAGAAATGCTGCCCCCTTGTGGCCGTTTCCCGCAAGAGCAGCTTTAAACCCACAGCTACTGGTCACTTAAAATTCACAAGGGCTCAGGGCTGTAAAGGACACCTGCCGTCAAAAATTGTGCTCAGGTGGGGAATGGACAAAAGAAATTCAAAACAGGCGAATGTTTCAAGAAGATAGTATGCAGAGGTAAGTATTCCTCACTCTCTTTAAACAAAAAAACAGGAAAATGGGTAAAAGCTCAACCTCAGGAATGATTAGACTCATGCAATCTAATCAACCAAAAGGTTTCAACTCACACCTGTCGACTGACCGTCAGCAAAAAGTCTACCAACAATAAATGCTGACGGGGTTGTAGAGAACTGTGTAACCTCTAGGTGCTGGTGAGATGTAAAGTGGTTAACAGCCAGTAAGGAGTACCAAAAGGAACTGCGTTGAAAAGTGAAAATTGAGGTACCACTCAATGCAACAGGCACACCACTGGGCCTCTCACCTGAGAAGACCAGGATCGAAAAGACACAGACTGCAAAGGCTGCACTGCAGCCTTATTCAAAATAGCCAAGATGGGAAGCAACCAAAATGTCCATCAACAGGTGAATGGATAAAGAAGAAGGAATCCATGTACACAGTGGAATATTAGCCATGGAAAACAATGAAACACTGCTCTTTGAGGCACCAGAGATGAGCCTGGAGATAATCACAAAACATGAGGTAAGTCGGAAAGCAAAAGACCTATATCCTATGATATCCCTTAGAGGCGTTATCTAATCACTGACACAAATGAACATATTTCCACAGAGAAAGACACTCACAGACTTAGAAAACCAACTATGCTCATCTAAAAGGAAAGGTGGGGGGAATGGATAAATGAGATTAGTGTTACTATACATATCCAAATACATATTATATACATATTTCAAAACGACCGACCATATAGCAAGGGAGGTCTACAGAACACTCTGTAATATTTTACATGGGAAGAGGATCTGTAGAGTAGACATATATAATGTACAAATGAACCAGATTGTGTACCCCTAGGACAAACAATATTCTAGTCCATACCCCGATTAAAAAATTAACAAAAACAAGAAGTAATGAGACCTAAACTTATGGGGGTTTCTCCTGGCACATTCCATTCTAATTTACAACCTAGGAACACGACTTCCAGAAAGGCTCTGCTGCCCTAGTACTCAGATTTGGGAATGGAGAAATGCTGCCTCCTTGTGGCCATTTCCCACAACAGCAGCTTTCAACCCACTGCTAAAGGTCACTAAATATTCACCAACTTGCCATTCTGTAAATGACACCTGCCCTCCAAATAAATCCTGGGATAAAAAATGGAGCAAAAATTTCAAAAGAGGGCAACCTTCCAAGAAGACAATTTCAAGAGCTATGTGGTACTCACAGCTTTTCCTTTAAAGAAGAGGAAAGAAAAAGGTGTGGGAAAATGATATATTTTAGGAACTTTTAAAGACATGCAAACCCAAATTACAAAAACCTATCAGCTCACAGCAGTCAGAATGGCCATCAGCAAAAATGTTTCAAAAAATAAATGCTGAAGGGACTGTGGAGGAATGCGTACACTCGGCCCTAAGGGGGACGTGGTAAGAGCCACTAATGAAAACACAATGGAAGTGCCTTGAAAAGGTAAACACTGAGCTACCCGTCAATCAGTCATACCCACTGCTGGGCCTATCCCCTGAGAAAATGAGAATCAAAACGTCACAGGCTGGCAATCCTGCACTCCAGCCATATTGACCATAGCCAACATTTGGAAGCAATGAAAATGTCCATCAACAGAGGAACGCACCAAGAAGAACTCTTCCATGTACACAATGTAATATTGCTCCAATAATAAATATAAGGTAAATTTAAAAGACAAACATAAGTAAGGAGACATCAGCATTTGTGGGTTTCTTCAGGCACATTCCACTCTAATTTATAACCGAGGAACACCACTGGCCGGAAGGCCTGTTGCCCTAGTACCAGCACGGGGAACGTAGAAAGACCGCCACCCTCTGGCCGTTACCTGCAAACGCAGGTTTAAGCCTGTGCTAATGGTCACCGCAAAATGTCTTCAGGGAGGTAATGGCCAAAAAATTTTAAAATTATGACATACATACTTTAAGAAAACACTTTGAAGAACTAAGCGGTACTCACAGCCTGAAAAATGAAAAGGACCTGCCTTAAAGCTCAGTTTTAATGGATCATGAGACACATGCAAATTCAGCCACAAAGACGTATCAGCTCACACCAGTCAGAATAACCATCAGTAAAAAACCACAAAGAATAAATGCTGAAGGTGCTGTGGAGAAATGCAAACCCTCCACTTTAAGTGGGATGTAACCTGGAGAGAGCCACTCATGAGAGCAGAGTGGAGGTGCCGTTAAAAGGTAAACATTGAGCTACCGTACGATCCAGAGGCTTATTCCTGGACCTATAACCTAAGAAGACAGAATTGGAAAGAAAGAGGCAGGCAAATCTGCATTGCACAGTATTACCATAGCCAAGATATGGAAGTCACCAAAAAGTCCACCGACAGATGGGTGGACAAAGAAGAACTGCTACATGTACAGATGGATTATGAGCTAGCGATAAAATGAAGCAATGCCATTTGCAGCACCATAGATGACTCTAGAAGTAATCACGCAACTTGGAGTAAGTGAGAAAACGAAAGACCCATATCCTATCATACCACATAGAGGTGTTACCTAAAAATTGATACAAACGAAGATACTTCCACAGAGAAAGGCAATCACCGATTCAGTACAAAAACTTAAGGTTCACCAAATGGAAAGGTGTGAGGATTGGGTACATTACCATATTGAGGTGAACAGAGATATACAAACACACGTGAAATATATAATCACCAAAGACCTACAGAATACCAAGAGAAGACTACTCAACATTGTGTCATAACCTACACGGGAAAAGATTCCAAAGAAGAATAGATATATGTATATGTGTGAAGGAACCACGTCTTGCACACCTAGACCAAACAAACCATTGTAATCGAATTTGCTGTGATAAAGAATAAAAATTTTGTTAAAAATACAAACAAGAAGGAATGACACATACACTTAAAGGGCTTTTTCCCGGCACATTCCATTGTACTTTACAACCTAGAACACGACTTCCATTAAGGCTCTGTTGCCCTAGTGACCAGATTTGGTAAAGGAGAAATGCTGCCCCCTTGTGGCCGTTTCCCGCAAGAGCAGCTTTAAACCCACAGCTACTGGTCACTTAAAATTCACAAGGGCTCAGGGCTGTAAAGGACACCTGCCGTCAAAAATTGTGCTCAGGTGGGGAATGGACAAAAGAAATTCAAAACAGGCGAATGTTTCAAGAAGATAGTATGCAGAGGTAAGTATTCCTCACTCTCTTTAAACAAAAAAACAGGAAAATGGGTAAAAGCTCAACCTCAGGAATGATTAGACTCATGCAATCTAATCAACCAAAAGGTTCCAACTCACACCTGTCGACTGACCGTCAGCAAAAAGTCTACCAACAATAAATGCTGACGGGGTTGTAGAGAACTGTGTAACCTCTAGGTGCTGGTGGGATGGAAAGTGGTTAACAGCCAATAATGACCACCGAAAGGAACTGCGTTGAAAAGTGAAAACTGAGGTACCATTCAATCCAGCAGGCACACCACTGGGCCTCTCACCTGAGAAGACCAGGATCGAAAAGACACAGGCTGCAAATGCCGCACTGCAGCCTTATTCAAAATAGCCAAGATGCGAAGCAACCAAAATGTCCATCAACAGGTGAATGGATAAAGAAGAAGGAGTCCATGTACACAGTGGAATATTAGCCATGGAAAACAATGAAACACTGCTCTTTGAGGCACCAGAGATGAGCCTGGAGATAATCACAAAACATGAGGTAAGTCGGAAAGCAAAAGACCTATATCCTATGATATCCCTTAGAGGCGTTATCTAATCACTGACACAAATGAACATATTTCCACAGAGAAAGACACTCACAGACTTAGAAAACCAACTATGCTCATCTAAAAGGAAAGGTGGGGGGAATGGATAAATGAGATTAGTGTTACTATACATATCCAAATACATATTATATACATATTTCAAAACGACCGACCATATAGCAAGGGAGGTCTACAGAACACTCTGTAATATTTTACATGGGAAGAGGATCTGTAGAGTAGACATATATAATGTACAAATGAACCAGATTGTGTACCCCTAGGACAAACAATATTCTAGTCCATACCCCGATTAAAAAAATTAACAAAAACAAGAAGTAATGAGACCTAAACTTATGGGGGTTTCTCCTGGCACATTCCATTCTAATTTACAACCTAGGAACACGACTTCCAGAAAGGCTCTGCTGCCCTAGTACTCAGATTTGGGAATGGAGAAATGCTGCCTCCTTGTGGCCATTTCCCACAACAGCAGCTTTCAACCCACTGCTAAAGGTCACTAAATATTCACCAACTTGCCATTCTGTAAATGACACCTGCCCTCCAAATAAATCCTGGGATCAAAAATGGAGCAAAAATTTCAAAAGAGGGCAACCTTCCAAGAAGACAATTTCAAGAGCTATGTGGTACTCACAGCTTTTCCTTTAAAGAAGAGGAAAGAAAAAGGTGTGGGAAAATGATATATTTTAGGAACTTTTAAAGACATGCAAACCCAAATTACAAAAACCTATCAGCTCACAGCAGTCAGAATGGCCATCAGCAAAAATGTTTCAAAAAATAAATGCTGAAGGGACTGTGGAGGAATGCGTACACTCGGCCCTAAGGGGGACGTGCTAAGAGCCACTAATGAAAACACAATGGAAGTGCCTTGAAAAGGTAAACACTGAGCTACCCGTCAATCAGTCATACCCACTGCTGGGCCTATCCCCTGAGAAAATGAGAATCAAAACGTCACAGGCTGGCAATCCTGCACTCCAGCCATATTGACCATAGCCAACATTTGGAAGCAATGAAAATGTCCATCAACAGAGGAACGCACCAAGAAGAACTCTTCCATGTACACAATGTAATATTGCTCCAATAATAAATATAAGGTAAATTTAAAAGACAAACATAAGTAAGGAGACATCAGCATTTGTGGGTTTCTTCAGGCACATTCCACTCTAATTTATAACCGAGGAACACCACTGGCCGGAAGGCCTGTTGCCCTAGTACCAGCACGGGGAACGTAGAAAGACCGCCACCCTCTGGCCGTTACCTGCAAACGCAGGTTTAAGCCTGTGCTAATGGTCACCGCAAAATGTCTTCAGGGAGGTAATGGCCAAAAAATTTTAAAATTATGACATACATACTTTAAGAAAACACTTTGAAGAACTAAGCGGTACTCACAGCCTGAAAAATGAAAAGGACCTGCCTTAAAGCTCAGTTTTAATGGATCATGAGACACATGCAAATTCAGCCACAAAGACGTATCAGCTCACACCAGTCAGAATAACCATCAGTAAAAAACCACAAAGAATAAATGCTGAAGGTGCTGTGGAGAAATGCAAACCCTCCACTTTAAGTGGGATGTAACCTGGAGAGAGCCACTCATGAGAGCAGAGTGGAGGTGCCGTTAAAAGGTAAACATTGAGCTACCGTACGATCCAGAGGCTTATTCCTGGACCTATAACCTAAGAAGACAGAATTGGAAAGAAAGAGGCAGGCAAATCTGCATTGCACAGTATTACCATAGCCAAGATATGGAAGTCACCAAAAAGTCCACCGACAGATGGGTGGACAAAGAAGAACTGCTACATGTACAGATGGATTATGAGCTAGCGATAAAATGAAGCAATGCCATTTGCAGCACCATAGATGACTCTAGAAGTAATCACGCAACTTGGAGTAAGTGAGAAAACGAAAGACCCATATCCTATCATACCACATAGAGGTGTTACCTAAAAATTGATACAAACGAAGATACTTCCACAGAGAAAGGCAATCACCGATTCAGTACAAAAACTTAAGGTTCACCAAATGGAAACGTGTGAGGATTCGGTACATTACCATATTGAGGTGAACAGAGATATACAAACACACGTGAAATATATAATCACCAAAGACCTACAGAATACCAAGAGAAGACTACTCAACATTGTGTCATAACCTACACGGGAAAAGATTCCAAAGAAAATAGATATATGTATATGTGTGAAGGAACCACGTCTTGCACACCTAGACCAAACAAACCATTGTAATCGAATTTGCTGTGATAAAGAATAAAAATTTTGTTAAAAATACAAACAAGAAGGAATGACACATAAACTTAAAGGGCTTTTTCCCGGCACATTCCATTGTAATTTACAACCTAGAACACGACTTCCATTAAGGCTCTGTTGCCCTAGTGACCAGATTTGGTAAAGGAGAAATGCTGCCCCCTTGTGGCCGTTTCCCGCAAGAGCAGCTTTAAACCCACAGCTACTGGTCACTTAAAATTCACAAGGGCTCAGGGCTGTAAAGGACACCTGCCGTCAAAAATTGTGCTCAGGTGGGGAATGGACAAAAGAAATTCAAAACAGGCGAATGTTTCAAGAAGATAGTATGCAGAGGTAAGTATTCCTCACTCTCTTTAAACAAAAAAACAGGAAAATGGGTAAAAGCTCAACCTCAGGAATTATTAGACTCATGCAATCTAATCAACCAAAAGGTTCCAACTCACACCTGTCGACTGACCGTCAGCAAAAAGTCTACCAACAATAAATGCTGACGGGGTTGTAGAGAACTGTGTAACCTCTAGGTGCTGGTGGGATGGAAAGTGGTTAACAGCCAATAATGACCACCGAAAGGAACTGCGTTGAAAAGTGAAAACTGAGGTACCATTCAATCCAGCAGGCACACCACTGGGCCTCTCACCTGAGAAGACCAGGATCGAAAAGACACAGGCTGCAAATGCTGCACTGCAGCCTTATTCAAAATAGCCAAGATGCGAAGCAACCAAAATGTCCATCAACAGGTGAATGGATAAAGAAGAAGGAGTCCATGTACACAATGGAATATTAGCCATGGAAAACAATGAAACACTGCTCTTTGAGGCACCAGAGATGAGCCTGGAGATAATCACAAAACATGAGGTAAGTCGGAAAGCAAAAGACCTATATCCTATGATATCCCTTAGAGGCGTTATCTAATCACTGACACAAATGAACATATTTCCACAGAGAAAGACACTCACAGACTTAGAAAACCAACTATGCTCATCTAAAAGGAAAGGTGGGGGGAATGGATAAATGAGATTAGTGTTACTATACATATCCAAATACATATTATATACATATTTCAAAACGACCGACCATATAGCAAGGGAGGTCTACAGAACACTCTGTAATATTTTACATGGGAAGAGGATCTGTAGAGTAGACATATATAATGTACAAATGAACCAGATTGTGTACCCCTAGGACAAACAATATTCTAGTCCATACCCCGATTAAAAAAATTAACAAAAACAAGAAGTAATGAGACCTAAACTTATGGGGGTTTCTCCTGGCACATTCCATTCTAATTTACAACCTAGGAACACGACTTCCAGAAAGGCTCTGCTGCCCTAGTACTCAGATTTGGGAATGGAGAAATGCTGCCTCCTTGTGGCCATTTCCCACAACAGCAGCTTTCAACCCACTGCTAAAGGTCACTAAATATTCACCAACTTGCCATTCTGTAAATGACACCTGCCCTCCAAATAAATCCTGGGATCAAAAATGGAGCAAAAATTTCAAAAGAGGGCAACCTTCCAAGAAGACAATTTCAAGAGCTATGTGGTACTCACAGCTTTTCCTTTAAAGAAGAGGAAAGAAAAAGGTGTGGGAAAATGATATATTTTAGGAACTTTTAAAGACATGCAAACCCAAATTACAAAAACCTATCAGCTCACAGCAGTCAGAATGGCCATCAGCAAAAATGTTTCAAAAAATAAATGCTGAAGGGACTGTGGAGGAATGCGTACACTCGGCCCTAAGGGGGACGTGCTAAGAGCCACTAATGAAAACACAATGGAAGTGCCTTGAAAAGGTAAACACTGAGCTACCCGTCAATCAGTCATACCCACTGCTGGGCCTATCCCCTGAGAAAATGAGAATCAAAACGTCACAGGCTGGCAATCCTGCACTCCAGCCATATTGACCATAGCCAACATTTGGAAGCAATGAAAATGTCCATCAACAGAGGAACGCACCAAGAAGAACTCTTCCATGTACACAATGTAATATTGCTCCAATAATAAATATAAGGTAAATTTAAAAGACAAACATAAGTAAGGAGACATCAGCATTTGTGGGTTTCTTCAGGCACATTCCACTCTAATTTATAACCGAGGAACACCACTGGCCGGAAGGCCTGTTGCCCTAGTACCAGCACGGGGAACGTAGAAAGACCGCCACCCTCTGGCCGTTACCTGCAAACGCAGGTTTAAGCCTGTGCTAATGGTCACCGCAAAATGTCTTCAGGGAGGTAATGGCCAAAAAATTTTAAAATTATGACATACATACTTTAAGAAAACACTTTGAAGAACTAAGCGGTACTCACAGCCTGAAAAATGAAAAGGACCTGCCTTAAAGCTCAGTTTTAATGGATCATGAGACACATGCAAATTCAGCCACAAAGACGTATCAGCTCACACCAGTCAGAATAACCATCAGTAAAAAACCACAAAGAATAAATGCTGAAGGTGCTGTGGAGAAATGCAAACCCTCCACTTTAAGTGGGATGTAACCTGGAGAGAGCCACTCATGAGAGCAGAGTGGAGGTGCCGTTAAAAGGTAAACATTGAGCTACCGTACGATCCAGAGGCTTATTCCTGGACCTATAACCTAAGAAGACAGAATTGGAAAGAAAGAGGCAGGCAAATCTGCATTGCACAGTATTACCATAGCCAAGATATGGAAGTCACCAAAAAGTCCACCGACAGATGGGTGGACAAAGAAGAACTGCTACATGTACAGATGGATTATGAGCTAGCGATAAAATGAAGCAATGCCATTTGCAGCACCATAGATGACTCTAGAAGTAATCACGCAACTTGGAGTAAGTGAGAAAACGAAAGACCCATATCCTATCATACCACATAGAGGTGTTACCTAAAAATTGATACAAACGAAGATACTTCCACAGAGAAAGGCAATCACAGATTCAGTACAAAAACTTAAGGTTCACCAAATGGAAAGGTGTGAGGATTGGGTACATTACCATATTGAGGTGAACAGAGATATACAAACACACGTGAAATATATAATCACCAAAGACCTACAGAATACCAAGAGAAGACTACTCAACATTGTGTCATAACCTACACGGGAAAAGATTCCAAAGAAGAATAGATATATGTATATGTGTGAAGGAACCACATCTTGCACACCTAGACCAAACAAACCATTGTAATCGAATTTGCTGTGATAAAGAATAAAAATTTTGTTAAAAATACAAACAAGAAGGAATGACACATACACTTAAAGGGCTTTTTCCCGGCACATTCCATTGTACTTTACAACCTAGAACACGACTTCCATTAAGGCTCTGTTGCCCTAGTGACCAGATTTGGTAAAGGAGAAATGCTGCCCCCTTGTGGCCGTTTCCCGCAAGAGCAGCTTTAAACCCACAGCTACTGGTCACTTAAAATTCACAAGGGCTCAGGGCTGTAAAGGACACCTGCCGTCAAAAATTGTGCTCAGGTGGGGAATGGACAAAAGAAATTCAAAACAGGCGAATGTTTCAAGAAGATAGTATGCAGAGGTAAGTATTCCTCACTCTCTTTAAACAAAAAAACAGGAAAATGGGTAAAAGCTCAACCTCAGGAATGATTAGACTCATGCAATCTAATCAACCAAAAGGTTTCAACTCACACCTGTCGACTGACCGTCAGCAAAAAGTCTACCAACAATAAATGCTGACGGGGTTGTAGAGAACTGTGTAACCTCTAGGTGCTGGTGAGATGTAAAGTGGTTAACAGCCAGTAAGGAGTACCAAAAGGAACTGCGTTGAAAAGTGAAAATTGAGGTACCACTCAATGCAACAGGCACACCACTGGGCCTCTCACCTGAGAAGACCAGGATCGAAAAGACACAGACTGCAAAGGCTGCACTGCAGCCTTATTCAAAATAGCCAAGATGGGAAGCAACCAAAATGTCCATCAACAGGTGAATGGATAAAGAAGAAGGAATCCATGTACACAGTGGAATATTAGCCATGGAAAACAATGAAACACTGCTCTTTGAGGCACCAGAGATGAGCCTGGAGATAATCACAAAACATGAGGTAAGTCGGAAAGCAAAAGACCTATATCCTATGATATCCCTTAGAGGCGTTATCTAATCACTGACACAAATGAACATATTTCCACAGAGAAAGACACTCACAGACTTAGAAAACCAACTATGCTCATCTAAAAGGAAAGGTGGGGGGAATGGATAAATGAGATTAGTGTTACTATACATATCCAAATACATATTATATACATATTTCAAAACGACCGACCATATAGCAAGGGAGGTCTACAGAACACTCTGTAATATTTTACATGGGAAGAGGATCTGTAGAGTAGACATATATAATGTACAAATGAACCAGATTGTGTACCCCTAGGACAAACAATATTCTAGTCCATACCCCGATTAAAAAATTAACAAAAACAAGAAGTAATGAGACCTAAACTTATGGGGGTTTCTCCTGGCACATTCCATTCTAATTTACAACCTAGGAACACGACTTCCAGAAAGGCTCTGCTGCCCTAGTACTCAGATTTGGGAATGGAGAAATGCTGCCTCCTTGTGGCCATTTCCCACAACAGCAGCTTTCAACCCACTGCTAAAGGTCACTAAATATTCACCAACTTGCCATTCTGTAAATGACACCTGCCCTCCAAATAAATCCTGGGATAAAAAATGGAGCAAAAATTTCAAAAGAGGGCAACCTTCCAAGAAGACAATTTCAAGAGCTATGTGGTACTCACAGCTTTTCCTTTAAAGAAGAGGAAAGAAAAAGGTGTGGGAAAATGATATATTTTAGGAACTTTTAAAGACATGCAAACCCAAATTACAAAAACCTATCAGCTCACAGCAGTCAGAATGGCCATCAGCAAAAATGTTTCAAAAAATAAATGCTGAAGGGACTGTGGAGGAATGCGTACACTCGGCCCTAAGGGGGACGTGGTAAGAGCCACTAATGAAAACACAATGGAAGTGCCTTGAAAAGGTAAACACTGAGCTACCCGTCAATCAGTCATACCCACTGCTGGGCCTATCCCCTGAGAAAATGAGAATCAAAACGTCACAGGCTGGCAATCCTGCACTCCAGCCATATTGACCATAGCCAACATTTGGAAGCAATGAAAATGTCCATCAACAGAGGAACGCACCAAGAAGAACTCTTCCATGTACACAATGTAATATTGCTCCAATAATAAATATAAGGTAAATTTAAAAGACAAACATAAGTAAGGAGACATCAGCATTTGTGGGTTTCTTCAGGCACATTCCACTCTAATTTATAACCGAGGAACACCACTGGCCGGAAGGCCTGTTGCCCTAGTACCAGCACGGGGAACGTAGAAAGACCGCCACCCTCTGGCCGTTACCTGCAAACGCAGGTTTAAGCCTGTGCTAATGGTCACCGCAAAATGTCTTCAGGGAGGTAATGGCCAAAAAATTTTAAAATTATGACATACATACTTTAAGAAAACACTTTGAAGAACTAAGCGGTACTCACAGCCTGAAAAATGAAAAGGACCTGCCTTAAAGCTCAGTTTTAATGGATCATGAGACACATGCAAATTCAGCCACAAAGACGTATCAGCTCACACCAGTCAGAATAACCATCAGTAAAAAACCACAAAGAATAAATGCTGAAGGTGCTGTGGAGAAATGCAAACCCTCCACTTTAAGTGGGATGTAACCTGGAGAGAGCCACTCATGAGAGCAGAGTGGAGGTGCCGTTAAAAGGTAAACATTGAGCTACCGTACGATCCAGAGGCTTATTCCTGGACCTATAACCTAAGAAGACAGAATTGGAAAGAAAGAGGCAGGCAAATCTGCATTGCACAGTATTACCATAGCCAAGATATGGAAGTCACCAAAAAGTCCACCGACAGATGGGTGGACAAAGAAGAACTGCTACATGTACAGATGGATTATGAGCTAGCGATAAAATGAAGCAATGCCATTTGCAGCACCATAGATGACTCTAGAAGTAATCACGCAACTTGGAGTAAGTGAGAAAACGAAAGACCCATATCCTATCATACCACATAGAGGTGTTACCTAAAAATTGATACAAACGAAGATACTTCCACAGAGAAAGGCAATCACCGATTCAGTACAAAAACTTAAGGTTCACCAAATGGAAACGTGTGAGGATTCGGTACATTACCATATTGAGGTGAACAGAGATATACAAACACACGTGAAATATATAATCACCAAAGACCTACAGAATACCAAGAGAAGACTACTCAACATTGTGTCATAACCTACACGGGAAAAGATTCCAAAGAAAATAGATATATGTATATGTGTGAAGGAACCACGTCTTGCACACCTAGACCAAACAAACCATTGTAATCGAATTTGCTGTGATAAAGAATAAAAATTTTGTTAAAAATACAAACAAGAAGGAATGACACATAAACTTAAAGGGCTTTTTCCCGGCACATTCCATTGTAATTTACAACCTAGAACACGACTTCCATTAAGGCTCTGTTGCCCTAGTGACCAGATTTGGTAAAGGAGAAATGCTGCCCCCTTGTGGCCGTTTCCCGCAAGAGCAGCTTTAAACCCACAGCTACTGGTCACTTAAAATTCACAAGGGCTCAGGGCTGTAAAGGACACCTGCCGTCAAAAATTGTGCTCAGGTGGGGAATGGACAAAAGAAATTCAAAACAGGCGAATGTTTCAAGAAGATAGTATGCAGAGGTAAGTATTCCTCACTCTCTTTAAACAAAAAAACAGGAAAATGGGTAAAAGCTCAACCTCAGGAATTATTAGACTCATGCAATCTAATCAACCAAAAGGTTCCAACTCACACCTGTCGACTGACCGTCAGCAAAAAGTCTACCAACAATAAATGCTGACGGGGTTGTAGAGAACTGTGTAACCTCTAGGTGCTGGTGGGATGGAAAGTGGTTAACAGCCAATAATGACCACCGAAAGGAACTGCGTTGAAAAGTGAAAACTGAGGTACCATTCAATCCAGCAGGCACACCACTGGGCCTCTCACCTGAGAAGACCAGGATCGAAAAGACACAGGCTGCAAATGCTGCACTGCAGCCTTATTCAAAATAGCCAAGATGCGAAGCAACCAAAATGTCCATCAACAGGTGAATGGATAAAGAAGAAGGAGTCCATGTACACAATGGAATATTAGCCATGGAAAACAATGAAACACTGCTCTTTGAGGCACCAGAGATGAGCCTGGAGATAATCACAAAACATGAGGTAAGTCGGAAAGCAAAAGACCTATATCCTATGATATCCCTTAGAGGCGTTATCTAATCACTGACACAAATGAACATATTTCCACAGAGAAAGACACTCACAGACTTAGAAAACCAACTATGCTCATCTAAAAGGAAAGGTGGGGGGAATGGATAAATGAGATTAGTGTTACTATACATATCCAAATACATATTATATACATATTTCAAAACGACCGACCATATAGCAAGGGAGGTCTACAGAACACTCTGTAATATTTTACATGGGAAGAGGATCTGTAGAGTAGACATATATAATGTACAAATGAACCAGATTGTGTACCCCTAGGACAAACAATATTCTAGTCCATACCCCGATTAAAAAAATTAACAAAAACAAGAAGTAATGAGACCTAAACTTATGGGGGTTTCTCCTGGCACATTCCATTCTAATTTACAACCTAGGAACACGACTTCCAGAAAGGCTCTGCTGCCCTAGTACTCAGATTTGGGAATGGAGAAATGCTGCCTCCTTGTGGCCATTTCCCACAACAGCAGCTTTCAACCCACTGCTAAAGGTCACTAAATATTCACCAACTTGCCATTCTGTAAATGACACCTGCCCTCCAAATAAATCCTGGGATCAAAAATGGAGCAAAAATTTCAAAAGAGGGCAACCTTCCAAGAAGACAATTTCAAGAGCTATGTGGTACTCACAGCTTTTCCTTTAAAGAAGAGGAAAGAAAAAGGTGTGGGAAAATGATATATTTTAGGAACTTTTAAAGACATGCAAACCCAAATTACAAAAACCTATCAGCTCACAGCAGTCAGAATGGCCATCAGCAAAAATGTTTCAAAAAATAAATGCTGAAGGGACTGTGGAGGAATGCGTACACTCGGCCCTAAGGGGGACGTGCTAAGAGCCACTAATGAAAACACAATGGAAGTGCCTTGAAAAGGTAAACACTGAGCTACCCGTCAATCAGTCATACCCACTGCTGGGCCTATCCCCTGAGAAAATGAGAATCAAAACGTCACAGGCTGGCAATCCTGCACTCCAGCCATATTGACCATAGCCAACATTTGGAAGCAATGAAAATGTCCATCAACAGAGGAACGCACCAAGAAGAACTCTTCCATGTACACAATGTAATATTGCTCCAATAATAAATATAAGGTAAATTTAAAAGACAAACATAAGTAAGGAGACATCAGCATTTGTGGGTTTCTTCAGGCACATTCCACTCTAATTTATAACCGAGGAACACCACTGGCCGGAAGGCCTGTTGCCCTAGTACCAGCACGGGGAACGTAGAAAGACCGCCACCCTCTGGCCGTTACCTGCAAACGCAGGTTTAAGCCTGTGCTAATGGTCACCGCAAAATGTCTTCAGGGAGGTAATGGCCAAAAAATTTTAAAATTATGACATACATACTTTAAGAAAACACTTTGAAGAACTAAGCGGTACTCACAGCCTGAAAAATGAAAAGGACCTGCCTTAAAGCTCAGTTTTAATGGATCATGAGACACATGCAAATTCAGCCACAAAGACGTATCAGCTCACACCAGTCAGAATAACCATCAGTAAAAAACCACAAAGAATAAATGCTGAAGGTGCTGTGGAGAAATGCAAACCCTCCACTTTAAGTGGGATGTAACCTGGAGAGAGCCACTCATGAGAGCAGAGTGGAGGTGCCGTTAAAAGGTAAACATTGAGCTACCGTACGATCCAGAGGCTTATTCCTGGACCTATAACCTAAGAAGACAGAATTGGAAAGAAAGAGGCAGGCAAATCTGCATTGCACAGTATTACCATAGCCAAGATATGGAAGTCACCAAAAAGTCCACCGACAGATGGGTGGACAAAGAAGAACTGCTACATGTACAGATGGATTATGAGCTAGCGATAAAATGAAGCAATGCCATTTGCAGCACCATAGATGACTCTAGAAGTAATCACGCAACTTGGAGTAAGTGAGAAAACGAAAGACCCATATCCTATCATACCACATAGAGGTGTTACCTAAAAATTGATACAAACGAAGATACTTCCACAGAGAAAGGCAATCACAGATTCAGTACAAAAACTTAAGGTTCACCAAATGGAAAGGTGTGAGGATTGGGTACATTACCATATTGAGGTGAACAGAGATATACAAACACACGTGAAATATATAATCACCAAAGACCTACAGAATACCAAGAGAAGACTACTCAACATTGTGTCATAACCTACACGGGAAAAGATTCCAAAGAAGAATAGATATATGTATATGTGTGAAGGAACCACATCTTGCACACCTAGACCAAACAAACCATTGTAATCGAATTTGCTGTGATAAAGAATAAAAATTTTGTTAAAAATACAAACAAGAAGGAATGACACATACACTTAAAGGGCTTTTTCCCGGCACATTCCATTGTACTTTACAACCTAGAACACGACTTCCATTAAGGCTCTGTTGCCCTAGTGACCAGATTTGGTAAAGGAGAAATGCTGCCCCCTTGTGGCCGTTTCCCGCAAGAGCAGCTTTAAACCCACAGCTACTGGTCACTTAAAATTCACAAGGGCTCAGGGCTGTAAAGGACACCTGCCGTCAAAAATTGTGCTCAGGTGGGGAATGGACAAAAGAAATTCAAAACAGGCGAATGTTTCAAGAAGATAGTATGCAGAGGTAAGTATTCCTCACTCTCTTTAAACAAAAAAACAGGAAAATGGGTAAAAGCTCAACCTCAGGAATGATTAGACTCATGCAATCTAATCAACCAAAAGGTTTCAACTCACACCTGTCGACTGACCGTCAGCAAAAAGTCTACCAACAATAAATGCTGACGGGGTTGTAGAGAACTGTGTAACCTCTAGGTGCTGGTGAGATGTAAAGTGGTTAACAGCCAGTAAGGAGTACCAAAAGGAACTGCGTTGAAAAGTGAAAATTGAGGTACCACTCAATGCAACAGGCACACCACTGGGCCTCTCACCTGAGAAGACCAGGATCGAAAAGACACAGACTGCAAAGGCTGCACTGCAGCCTTATTCAAAATAGCCAAGATGGGAAGCAACCAAAATGTCCATCAACAGGTGAATGGATAAAGAAGAAGGAATCCATGTACACAGTGGAATATTAGCCATGGAAAACAATGAAACACTGCTCTTTGAGGCACCAGAGATGAGCCTGGAGATAATCACAAAACATGAGGTAAGTCGGAAAGCAAAAGACCTATATCCTATGATATCCCTTAGAGGCGTTATCTAATCACTGACACAAATGAACATATTTCCACAGAGAAAGACACTCACAGACTTAGAAAACCAACTATGCTCATCTAAAAGGAAAGGTGGGGGGAATGGATAAATGAGATTAGTGTTACTATACATATCCAAATACATATTATATACATATTTCAAAACGACCGACCATATAGCAAGGGAGGTCTACAGAACACTCTGTAATATTTTACATGGGAAGAGGATCTGTAGAGTAGACATATATAATGTACAAATGAACCAGATTGTGTACCCCTAGGACAAACAATATTCTAGTCCATACCCCGATTAAAAAATTAACAAAAACAAGAAGTAATGAGACCTAAACTTATGGGGGTTTCTCCTGGCACATTCCATTCTAATTTACAACCTAGGAACACGACTTCCAGAAAGGCTCTGCTGCCCTAGTACTCAGATTTGGGAATGGAGAAATGCTGCCTCCTTGTGGCCATTTCCCACAACAGCAGCTTTCAACCCACTGCTAAAGGTCACTAAAT
Source organism: Eschrichtius robustus (assembly GCF_028021215.1). Lineage (NCBI taxonomy): Eukaryota > Metazoa > Chordata > Mammalia > Artiodactyla > Eschrichtiidae > Eschrichtius > Eschrichtius robustus. Next base: position 105,531,868 of record NC_090828.1, read on the forward strand.
ATTCACCAACTTGCCATTCTGTAAATGACACCTGCCCTCCAAATAAATCCTGGGATAAAAAATGGAGCAAAAATTTCAAAAGAGGGCAACCTTCCAAGAAGACAATTTCAAGAGCTATGTGGTACTCACAGCTTTTCCTTTAAAGAAGAGGAAAGAAAAAGGTGTGGGAAAATGATATATTTTAGGAACTTTTAAAGACATGCAAACCCAAATTACAAAAACCTATCAGCTCACAGCAGTCAGAATGGCCATCAGCAAAAATGTTTCAAAAAATAAATGCTGAAGGGACTGTGGAGGAATGCGTACACTCGGCCCTAAGGGGGACGTGCTAAGAGCCACTAATGAAAACACAATGGAAGTGCCTTGAAAAGGTAAACACTGAGCTACCCGTCAATCAGTCATACCCACTGCTGGGCCTATCCCCTGAGAAAATGAGAATCAAAACGTCACAGGCTGGCAATCCTGCACTCCAGCCATATTGACCATAGCCAACATTTGGAAGCAATGAAAATGTCCATCAACAGAGGAACGCACCAAGAAGAACTCTTCCATGTACACAATGTAATATTGCTCCAATAATAAATATAAGGTAAATTTAAAAGACAAACATAAGTAAGGAGACATCAGCATTTGTGGGTTTCTTCAGGCACATTCCACTCTAATTTATAACCGAGGAACACCACTGGCCGGAAGGCCTGTTGCCCTAGTACCAGCACGGGGAACGTAGAAAGACCGCCACCCTCTGGCCGTTACCTGCAAACGCAGGTTTAAGCCTGTGCTAATGGTCACCGCAAAATGTCTTCAGGGAGGTAATGGCCAAAAAATTTTAAAATTATGACATACATACTTTAAGAAAACACTTTGAAGAACTAAGCGGTACTCACAGCCTGAAAAATGAAAAGGACCTGCCTTAAAGCTCAGTTTTAATGGATCATGAGACACATGCAAATTCAGCCACAAAGACGTATCAGCTCACACCAGTCAGAATAACCATCAGTAAAAAACCACAAAGAATAAATGCTGAAGGTGCTGTGGAGAAATGCAAACCCTCCACTTTAAGTGGGATGTAACCTGGAGAGAGCCACTCATGAGAGCAGAGTGGAGGTGCCGTTAAAAGGTAAACATTGAGCTACCGTACGATCCAGAGGCTTATTCCTGGACCTATAACCTAAGAAGACAGAATTGGAAAGAAAGAGGCAGGCAAATCTGCATTGCACAGTATTACCATAGCCAAGATATGGAAGTCACCAAAAAGTCCACCGACAGATGGGTGGACAAAGAAGAACTGCTACATGTACAGATGGATTATGAGCTAGCGATAAAATGAAGCAATGCCATTTGCAGCACCATAGATGACTCTAGAAGTAATCACGCAACTTGGAGTAAGTGAGAAAACGAAAGACCCATATCCTATCATACCACATAGAGGTGTTACCTAAAAATTGATACAAACGAAGATACTTCCACAGAGAAAGGCAATCACCGATTCAGTACAAAAACTTAAGGTTCACCAAATGGAAAGGTGTGAGGATTGGGTACATTACCATATTGAGGTGAACAGAGATATACAAACACACGTGAAATATATAATCACCAAAGACCTACAGAATACCAAGAGAAGACTACTCAACATTGTGTCATAACCTACACGGGAAAAGATTCCAAAGAAAATAGATATATGTATATGTGTGAAGGAACCACGTCTTGCACACCTAGACCAAACAAACCATTGTAATCGAATTTGCTGTGATAAAGAATAAAAATTTTGTTAAAAATACAAACAAGAAGGAATGACACATACACTTAAAGGGCTTTTTCCCGGCACATTCCATTGTACTTTACAACCTAGAACACGACTTCCATTAAGGCTCTGTTGCCCTAGTGACCAGATTTGGTAAAGGAGAAATGCTGCCCCCTTGTGGCCGTTTCCCGCAAGAGCAGCTTTAAACCCACAGCTACTGGTCACTTAAAATTCACAAGGGCTCAGGGCTGTAAAGGACACCTGCCGTCAAAAATTGTGCTCAGGTGGGGAATGGACAAAAGAAATTCAAAACAGGCGAATGTTTCAAGAAGATAGTATGCAGAGGTAAGTATTCCTCACTCTCTTTAAACAAAAAAACAGGAAAATGGGTAAAAGCTCAACCTCAGGAATGATTAGACTCATGCAATCTAATCAACCAAAAGGTTCCAACTCACACCTGTCGACTGACCGTCAGCAAAAAGTCTACCAACAATAAATGCTGACGGGGTTGTAGAGAACTGTGTAACCTCTAGGTGCTGGTGGGATGGAAAGTGGTTAACAGCCAATAATGACCACCGAAAGGAACTGCGTTGAAAAGTGAAAACTGAGGTACCATTCAATCCAGCAGGCACACCACTGGGCCTCTCACCTGAGAAGACCAGGATCGAAAAGACACAGGCTGCAAATGCTGCACTGCAGCCTTATTCAAAATAGCCAAGATGCGAAGCAACCAAAATGTCCATCAACAGGTGAATGGATAAAGAAGAAGGAGTCCATGTACACAGTGGAATATTAGCCATGGAAAACAATGAAACACTGCTCTTTGAGGCACCAGAGATGAGCCTGGAGATAATCACAAAACATGAGGTAAGTCGGAAAGCAAAAGACCTATATCCTATGATATCCCTTAGAGGCGTTATCTAATCACTGACACAAATGAACATATTTCCACAGAGAAAGACACTCACAGACTTAGAAAACCAACTATGCTCATCTAAAAGGAAAGGTGGGGGGAATGGATAAATGAGATTAGTGTTACTATACATATCCAAATACATATTATATACATATTTCAAAACGACCGACCATATAGCAAGGGAGGTCTACAGAACACTCTGTAATATTTTACATGGGAAGAGGATCTGTAGAGTAGACATATATAATGTACAAATGAACCAGATTGTGTACCCCTAGGACAAACAATATTCTAGTCCATACCCCGATTAAAAAAATTAACAAAAACAAGAAGTAATGAGACCTAAACTTATGGGGGTTTCTCCTGGCACATTCCATTCTAATTTACAACCTAGGAACACGACTTCCAGAAAGGCTCTGCTGCCCTAGTACTCAGATTTGGGAATGGAGAAATGCTGCCTCCTTGTGGCCATTTCCCACAACAGCAGCTTTCAACCCACTGCTAAAGGTCACTAAATATTCACCAACTTGCCATTCTGTAAATGACACCTGCCCTCCAAATAAATCCTGGGATCAAAAATGGAGCAAAAATTTCAAAAGAGGGCAACCTTCCAAGAAGACAATTTCAAGAGCTATGTGGTACTCACAGCTTTTCCTTTAAAGAAGAGGAAAGAAAAAGGTGTGGGAAAATGATATATTTTAGGAACTTTTAAAGACATGCAAACCCAAATTACAAAAACCTATCAGCTCACAGCAGTCAGAATGGCCATCAGCAAAAATGTTTCAAAAAATAAATGCTGAAGGGACTGTGGAGGAATGCGTACACTCGGCCCTAAGGGGGACGTGCTAAGAGCCACTAATGAAAACACAATGGAAGTGCCTTGAAAAGGTAAACACTGAGCTACCCGTCAATCAGTCATACCCACTGCTGGGCCTATCCCCTGAGAAAATGAGAATCAAAACGTCACAGGCTGGCAATCCTGCACTCCAGCCATATTGACCATAGCCAACATTTGGAAGCAATGAAAATGTCCATCAACAGAGGAACGCACCAAGAAGAACTCTTCCATGTACACAATGTAATATTGCTCCAATAATAAATATAAGGTAAATTTAAAAGACAAACATAAGTAAGGAGACATCAGCATTTGTGGGTTTCTTCAGGCACATTCCACTCTAATTTATAACCGAGGAACACCACTGGCCGGAAGGCCTGTTGCCCTAGTACCAGCACGGGGAACGTAGAAAGACCGCCACCCTCTGGCCGTTACCTGCAAACGCAGGTTTAAGCCTGTGCTAATGGTCACCGCAAAATGTCTTCAGGGAGGTAATGGCCAAAAAATTTTAAAATTATGACATACATACTTTAAGAAAACACTTTGAAGAACTAAGCGGTACTCACAGCCTGAAAAATGAAAAGGACCTGCCTTAAAGCTCAGTTTTAATGGATCATGAGACACATGCAAATTCAGCCACAAAGACGTATCAGCTCACACCAGTCAGAATAACCATCAGTAAAAAACCACAAAGAATAAATGCTGAAGGTGCTGTGGAGAAATGCAAACCCTCCACTTTAAGTGGGATGTAACCTGGAGAGAGCCACTCATGAGAGCAGAGTGGAGGTGCCGTTAAAAGGTAAACATTGAGCTACCGTACGATCCAGAGGCTTATTCCTGGACCTATAACCTAAGAAGACAGAATTGGAAAGAAAGAGGCAGGCAAATCTGCATTGCACAGTATTACCATAGCCAAGATATGGAAGTCACCAAAAAGTCCACCGACAGATGGGTGGACAAAGAAGAACTGCTACATGTACAGATGGATTATGAGCTAGCGATAAAATGAAGCAATGCCATTTGCAGCACCATAGATGACTCTAGAAGTAATCACGCAACTTGGAGTAAGTGAGAAAACGAAAGACCCATATCCTATCATACCACATAGAGGTGTTACCTAAAAATTGATACAAACGAAGATACTTCCACAGAGAAAGGCAATCACCGATTCAGTACAAAAACTTAAGGTTCACCAAATGGAAACGTGTGAGGATTGGGTACATTACCATATTGAGGTGAACAGAGATATACAAACACACGTGAAATATATAATCACCAAAGACCTACAGAATACCAAGAGAAGACTACTCAACATTGTGTCATAACCTACACGGGAAAAGATTCCAAAGAAAATAGATATATGTATATGTGTGAAGGAACCACGTCTTGCACACCTAGACCAAACAAACCATTGTAATCGAATTTGCTGTGATAAAGAATAAAAATTTTGTTAAAAATACAAACAAGAAGGAATGACACATAAACTTAAAGGGCTTTTTCCCGGCACATTCCATTGTAATTTACAACCTAGAACACGACTTCCATTAAGGCTCTGTTGCCCTAGTGACCAGATTTGGTAAAGGAGAAATGCTGCCCCCTTGTGGCCGTTTCCCGCAAGAGCAGCTTTAAACCCACAGCTACTGGTCACTTAAAATTCACAAGGGCTCAGGGCTGTAAAGGACACCTGCCGTCAAAAATTGTGCTCAGGTGGGGAATGGACAAAAGAAATTCAAAACAGGCGAATGTTTCAAGAAGATAGTATGCAGAGGTAAGTATTCCTCACTCTCTTTAAACAAAAAAACAGGAAAATGGGTAAAAGATCAACCTCAGGAATTATTAGACTCATGCAATCTAATCAACCAAAAGGTTCCAACTCACACCTGTCGACTGACCGTCAGCAAAAAGTCTACCAACAATAAATGCTGACGGGGTTGTAGAGAACTGTGTAACCTCTAGGTGCTGGTGGGATGGAAAGTGGTTAACAGCCAATAATGACCACCGAAAGGAACTGCGTTGAAAAGTGAAAACTGAGGTACCATTCAATCCAGCAGGCACACCACTGGGCCTCTCACCTGAGAAGACCAGGATCGAAAAGACACAGGCTGCAAATGCTGCACTGCAGCCTTATTCAAAATAGCCAAGATGCGAAGCAACCAAAATGTCCATCAACAGGTGAATGGATAAAGAAGAAGGAGTCCATGTACACAATGGAATATTAGCCATGGAAAACAATGAAACACTGCTCTTTGAGGCACCAGAGATGAGCCTGGAGATAATCACAAAACATGAGGTAAGTCGGAAAGCAAAAGACCTATATCCTATGATATCCCTTAGAGGCGTTATCTAATCACTGACACAAATGAACATATTTCCACAGAGAAAGACACTCACAGACTTAGAAAACCAACTATGCTCATCTAAAAGGAAAGGTGGGGGGAATGGATAAATGAGATTAGTGTTACTATACATATCCAAATACATATTATATACATATTTCAAAACGACCGACCATATAGCAAGGGAGGTCTACAGAACACTCTGTAATATTTTACATGGGAAGAGGATCTGTAGAGTAGACATATATAATGTACAAATGAACCAGATTGTGTACCCCTAGGACAAACAATATTCTAGTCCATACCCCGATTAAAAAAATTAACAAAAACAAGAAGTAATGAGACCTAAACTTATGGGGGTTTCTCCTGGCACATTCCATTCTAATTTACAACCTAGGAACACGACTTCCAGAAAGGCTCTGCTGCCCTAGTACTCAGATTTGGGAATGGAGAAATGCTGCCTCCTTGTGGCCATTTCCCACAACAGCAGCTTTCAACCCACTGCTAAAGGTCACTAAATATTCACCAACTTGCCATTCTGTAAATGACACCTGCCCTCCAAATAAATCCTGGGATCAAAAATGGAGCAAAAATTTCAAAAGAGGGCAACCTTCCAAGAAGACAATTTCAAGAGCTATGTGGTACTCACAGCTTTTCCTTTAAAGAAGAGGAAAGAAAAAGGTGTGGGAAAATGATATATTTTAGGAACTTTTAAAGACATGCAAACCCAAATTACAAAAACCTATCAGCTCACAGCAGTCAGAATGGCCATCAGCAAAAATGTTTCAAAAAATAAATGCTGAAGGGACTGTGGAGGAATGCGTACACTCGGCCCTAAGGGGGACGTGCTAAGAGCCACTAATGAAAACACAATGGAAGTGCCTTGAAAAGGTAAACACTGAGCTACCCGTCAATCAGTCATACCCACTGCTGGGCCTATCCCCTGAGAAAATGAGAATCAAAACGTCACAGGCTGGCAATCCTGCACTCCAGCCATATTGACCATAGCCAACATTTGGAAGCAATGAAAATGTCCATCAACAGAGGAACGCACCAAGAAGAACTCTTCCATGTACACAATGTAATATTGCTCCAATAATAAATATAAGGTAAATTTAAAAGACAAACATAAGTAAGGAGACATCAGCATTTGTGGGTTTCTTCAGGCACATTCCACTCTAATTTATAACCGAGGAACACCACTGGCCGGAAGGCCTGTTGCCCTAGTACCAGCACGGGGAACGTAGAAAGACCGCCACCCTCTGGCCGTTACCTGCAAACGCAGGTTTAAGCCTGTGCTAATGGTCACCGCAAAATGTCTTCAGGGAGGTAATGGCCAAAAAATTTTAAAATTATGACATACATACTTTAAGAAAACACTTTGAAGAACTAAGCGGTACTCACAGCCTGAAAAATGAAAAGGACCTGCCTTAAAGCTCAGTTTTAATGGATCATGAGACACATGCAAATTCAGCCACAAAGACGTATCAGCTCACACCAGTCAGAATAACCATCAGTAAAAAACCACAAAGAATAAATGCTGAAGGTGCTGTGGAGAAATGCAAACCCTCCACTTTAAGTGGGATGTAACCTGGAGAGAGCCACTCATGAGAGCAGAGTGGAGGTGCCGTTAAAAGGTAAACATTGAGCTACCGTACGATCCAGAGGCTTATTCCTGGACCTATAACCTAAGAAGACAGAATTGGAAAGAAAGAGGCAGGCAAATCTGCATTGCACAGTATTACCATAGCCAAGATATGGAAGTCACCAAAAAGTCCACCGACAGATGGGTGGACAAAGAAGAACTGCTACATGTACAGATGGATTATGAGCTAGCGATAAAATGAAACAATGCCATTTGCAGCACCATAGATGACTCTAGAAGTAATCACGCAACTTGGAGTAAGTGAGAAAGCGAAAGACACATATCCTATCATACCACATAGAGGTGTTACCTAAAAATTGATACAAACGAAGATACTTCCACAGAGAAAGGCAATCACAGATTCAGTACAAAAACTTAAGGTTCACCAAATGGAAAGGTGTGAGGATTGGGTACATTACCATATTGAGGTGAACAGAGATATACAAACACACGTGAAATATATAATCACCAAAGACCTACAGAATACCAAGAGAAGACTACTCAACATTGTGTCATAACCTACACGGGAAAAGATTCCAAAGAAGAATAGATATATGTATATGTGTGAAGGAACCACATCTTGCACACCTAGACCAAACAAACCATTGTAATCGAATTTGCTGTGATAAAGAATAAAAATTTTGTTAAAAATACAAACAAGAAGGAATGACACATACACTTAAAGGGCTTTTTCCCGGCACATTCCATTGTACTTTACAACCTAGAACACGACTTCCATTAAGGCTCTGTTGCCCTAGTGACCAGATTTGGTAAAGGAGAAATGCTGCCCCCTTGTGGCCGTTTCCCGCAAGAGCAGCTTTAAACCCACAGCTACTGGTCACTTAAAATTCACAAGGGCTCAGGGCTGTAAAGGACACCTGCCGTCAAAAATTGTGCTCAGGTGGGGAATGGACAAAAGAAATTCAAAACAGGCGAATGTTTCAAGAAGATAGTATGCAGAGGTAAGTATTCCTCACTCTCTTTAAACAAAAAAACAGGAAAATGGGTAAAAGCTCAACCTCAGGAATGATTAGACTCATGCAATCTAATCAACCAAAAGGTTTCAACTCACACCTGTCGACTGACCGTCAGCAAAAAGTCTACCAACAATAAATGCTGACGGGGTTGTAGAGAACTGTGTAACCTCTAGGTGCTGGTGAGATGTAAAGTGGTTAACAGCCAGTAAGGAGTACCAAAAGGAACTGCGTTGAAAAGTGAAAATTGAGGTACCACTCAATGCAACAGGCACACCACTGGGCCTCTCACCTGAGAAGACCAGGATCGAAAAGACACAGACTGCAAAGGCTGCACTGCAGCCTTATTCAAAATAGCCAAGATGGGAAGCAACCAAAATGTCCATCAACAGGTGAATGGATAAAGAAGAAGGAATCCATGTACACAGTGGAATATTAGCCATGGAAAACAATGAAACACTGCTCTTTGAGGCACCAGAGATGAGCCTGGAGATAATCACAAAACATGAGGTAAGTCGGAAAGCAAAAGACCTATATCCTATGATATCCCTTAGAGGCGTTATCTAATCACTGACACAAATGAACATATTTCCACAGAGAAAGACACTCACAGACTTAGAAAACCAACTATGCTCATCTAAAAGGAAAGGTGGGGGGAATGGATAAATGAGATTAGTGTTACTATACATATCCAAATACATATTATATACATATTTCAAAACGACCGACCATATAGCAAGGGAGGTCTACAGAACACTCTGTAATATTTTACATGGGAAGAGGATCTGTAGAGTAGACATATATAATGTACAAATGAACCAGATTGTGTACCCCTAGGACAAACAATATTCTAGTCCTTACCCCGATTAAAAAAATTAACAAAAACAAGAAGTAATGAGACCTAAACTTATGGGGGTTTCTCCTGGCACATTCCATTCTAATTTACAACCTAGGAACACGACTTCCAGAAAGGCTCTGCTGCCCTAGTACTCAGATTTGGGAATGGAGAAATGCTGCCTCCTTGTGGCCATTTCCCACAACAGCAGCTTTCAACCCACTGCTAAAGGTCACTAAATATTCACCAACTTGCCATTCTGTAAATGACACCTGCCCTCCAAATAAATCCTGGGATCAAAAATGGAGCAAAAATTTCAAAAGAGGGCAACCTTCCAAGAAGACAATTTCAAGAGCTATGTGGTACTCACAGCTTTTCCTTTAAAGAAGAGGAAAGAAAAAGGTGTGGGAAAATGATATATTTTAGGAATTTTTAAAGACATGCAAACCCAAATTACAAAAACCTATCAGCTCACAGCAGTCAGAATGGCCATCAGCAAAAATGTTTCAAAAAATAAATGCTGAAGGGACTGTGGAGGAATGCGTACACTCGGCCCTAAGGGGGACGTGGTAAGAGCCACTAATGAAAACACAATGGAAGTGCCTTGAAAAGGTAAACACTGAGCTACCCGTCAATCAGTCATACCCACTGCTGGGCCTATCCCCTGAGAAAATGAGAATCAAAACGTCACAGGCTGGCAATCCTGCACTCCAGCCATATTGACCATAGCCAACATTTGGAAGCAATGAAAATGTCCATCAACAGAGGAACGCACCAAGAAGAACTCTTCCATGTACACAATGTAATATTGCTCCAATAATAAATATAAGGTAAATTTAAAAGACAAACATAAGTAAGGAGACATCAGCATTTGTGGGTTTCTTCAGGCACATTCCACTCTAATTTATAACCGAGGAACACCACTGGCCGGAAGGCCTGTTGCCCTAGTACCAGCACGGGGAACGTAGAAAGACCGCCACCCTCTGGCCGTTACCTGCAAACGCAGGTTTAAGCCTGTGCTAATGGTCACCGCAAAATGTCTTCAGGGAGGTAATGGCCAAAAAATTTTAAAATTATGACATACATACTTTAAGAAAACACTTTGAAGAACTAAGCGGTACTCACAGCCTGAAAAATGAAAAGGACCTGCCTTAAAGCTCAGTTTTAATGGATCATGAGACACATGCAAATTCAGCCACAAAGACGTATCAGCTCACACCAGTCAGAATAACCATCAGTAAAAAACCACAAAGAATAAATGCTGAAGGTGCTGTGGAGAAATGCAAACCCTCCACTTTAAGTGGGATGTAACCTGGAGAGAGCCACTCATGAGAGCAGAGTGGAGGTGCCGTTAAAAGGTAAACATTGAGCTACCGTACGATCCAGAGGCTTATTCCTGGACCTATAACCTAAGAAGACAGAATTGGAAAGAAAGAGGCAGGCAAATCTGCATTGCACAGTATTACCATAGCCAAGATATGGAAGTCACCAAAAAGTCCACCGACAGATGGGTGGACAAAGAAGAACTGCTACATGTACAGATGGATTATGAGCTAGCGATAAAATGAAACAATGCCATTTGCAGCACCATAGATGACTCTAGAAGTAATCACGCAACTTGGAGTAAGTGAGAAAGCGAAAGACACATATCCTATCATACCACATAGAGGTGTTACCTAAAAATTGATACAAACGAAGATACTTCCACAGAGAAAGGCAATCACAGATTCAGTACAAAAACTTAAGGTTCACCAAATGGAAAGGTGTGAGGATTGGGTACATTACCATATTGAGGTGAACAGAGATATACAAACACACGTGAAATATATAATCACCAAAGACCTACAGAATACCAAGAGAAGACTACTCAACATTGTGTCATAACCTACACGGGAAAAGATTCCAAAGAAGAATAGATATATGTATATGTGTGAAGGAACCACATCTTGCACACCTAGACCAAACAAACCATTGTAATCGAATTTGCTGTGATAAAGAATAAAAATTTTGTTAAAAATACAAACAAGAAGGAATGACACATACACTTAAAGGGCTTTTTCCCGGCACATTCCATTGTACTTTACAACCTAGAACACGACTTCCATTAAGGCTCTGTTGCCCTAGTGACCAGATTTGGTAAAGGAGAAATGCTGCCCCCTTGTGGCCGTTTCCCGCAAGAGCAGCTTTAAACCCACAGCTACTGGTCACTTAAAATTCACAAGGGCTCAGGGCTGTAAAGGACACCTGCCGTCAAAAATTGTGCTCAGGTGGGGAATGGACAAAAGAAATTCAAAACAGGCGAATGTTTCAAGAAGATAGTATGCAGAGGTAAGTATTCCTCACTCTCTTTAAACAAAAAAACAGGAAAATGGGTAAAAGCTCAACCTCAGGAATGATTAGACTCATGCAATCTAATCAACCAAAAGGTTTCAACTCACACCTGTCGACTGACCGTCAGCAAAAAGTCTACCAACAATAAATGCTGACGGGGTTGTAGAGAACTGTGTAACCTCTAGGTGCTGGTGAGATGTAAAGTGGTTAACAGCCAGTAAGGAGTACCAAAAGGAACTGCGTTGAAAAGTGAAAATTGAGGTACCACTCAATGCAACAGGCACACCACTGGGCCTCTCACCTGAGAAGACCAGGATCGAAAAGACACAGGCTGCAAAGGCTGCACTGCAGCCTTATTCAAAATAGCCAAGATGGGAAGCAACCAAAATGTCCATCAACAGGTGAATGGATAAAGAAGAAGGAGTCCATGTACACAGTGGAATATTAGCCATGGAAAACAATGAAACACTGCTCTTTGAGGCACCAGAGATGAGCCTGGAGATAATCACAAAACATGAGGTAAGTCGGAAAGCAAAAGACCTATATCCTATGATATCCCTTAGAGGCGTTATCTAATCACTGACACAAATGAACATATTTCCACAGAGAAAGACACTCACAGACTTAGAAAACCAACTATGCTCATCTAAAAGGAAAGGTGGGGGGAATGGATAAATGAGATTAGTGTTACTATACATATCCAAATACATATTATATACATATTTCAAAACGACCGACCATATAGCAAGGGAGGTCTACAGAACACTCTGTAATATTTTACATGGGAAGAGGATCTGTAGAGTAGACATATATAATGTACAAATGAACCAGATTGTGTACCCCTAGGACAAACAATATTCTAGTCCTTACCCCGATTAAAAAAAATAACAAAAACAAGAAGTAATGAGACCTAAACTTATGGGGGTTTCTCCTGGCACATTCCATTCTAATTTACAACCTAGGAACACGACTTCCAGAAAGGCTCTGCTGCCCTAGTACTCAGATTTGGGAATGGAGAAATGCTGCCTCCTTGTGGCCATTTCCCACAACAGCAGCTTTCAACCCACTGCTAAAGGTCACTAAATATTCACCAACTTGCCATTCTGTAAATGACACCTGCCCTCCAAATAAATCCTGGGATCAAAAATGGAGCAAAAATTTCAAAAGAGGGCAACCTTCCAAGAAGACAATTTCAAGAGCTATGTGGTACTCACAGCTTTTCCTTTAAAGAAGAGGAAAGAAAAAGGTGTGGGAAAATGATATATTTTAGGAATTTTTAAAGACATGCAAACCCAAATTTCAAAAACCTATCAGCTCACAGCAGTCAGAATGGCCATCAGCAAAAATGTTTCAAAAAATAAATGCTGAAGGGACTGTGGAGGAATGCGTACACTCGGCCCTAAGGGGGACGTGGTAAGAGCCACTAATGAAAACACAATGGAAGTGCCTTGAAAAGGTAAACACTGAGCTACCCGTCAATCAGTCATACCCACTGCTGGTCCTATCCCCTGAGAAAATGAGAATCAAAACGTCACAGGCTGGCAATCCTGCACTCCAGCCATATTGACCATAGCCAACATTTGGAAGCAATGAAAATGTCCATCAACAGAGGAACGCACCAAGAAGAACTCTTCCATGTACACAATGTAATATTGCTCCAATAATAAATATAAGGTAAATTTAAAAGACAAACATAAGTAAGGAGACATCAGCATTTGTGGGTTTCTTCAGGCACAATCCAGTCTAATTTATAACCGAGGAACACCACTGGCCGGAAGGCCTGTTGCCCTAGTACCAGCATGGGGAACGTAGAAAGACTGCCACCCTCTGGCCGTTACCTGCAAACGCAGGTTTAAGCCTGTGCTAATGGTCACCGCAAAATGTCTTCAGGGAGGTAATGGCGAAAAAATTTTAAAATTATGACATACATACTTTAAGAAAACACTTTGAAGAACTAAGCTGTACTCACAGCCTGAAAAATGAAAAGGACCTGCCTTAAAGCTCAGTTTTAATGGATCATGAGACACATGCAAATTCAGCCACAAAGACGTATCAGCTCACACCAGTCAGAATAACCATCAGTAAAAAACCACAAAGAATAAATGCTGAAGGTGCTGTGGAGAAATGCAAACCCTCCACTTTAAGTGGGATGTAACCTGGAGAGAGCCACTCATGAGAGCAGAGTGGAGGTGCCGTTAAAAGGTAAACATTGAGCTACCGTACGATCCAGAGGCTTATTCCTGGACCTATAACCTAAGAAGACAGAATTGGAAAGAAAGAGGCAGGCAAATCTGCATTGCACAGTATTACCATAGCCAAGATATGGAAGTCACCAAAAAGTCCACCGACAGATAGGTGGACAAAGAAGATCTGCTACATGTACAGATGGATTATGAGCTAGCGATAAAATGAAACAATGCCATTTGCAGCTCCATAGATGACTCTAGAAGTAATCACGCAACTTGGAGTAAGTGAGAAAGCGAAAGACACATATCCTATCATACCACATAGAGGTGTTACCTAAAAATTGATACAAACGAAGATACTTCCACAGAGAAAGGCAATCACAGATTCAGTACAAAAACTTAAGGTTCACCAAATGGAAAGGTGTGAGGATTGGGTACATTACCATATTGAGGTGAACAGAGATATACAAACACACGTGAAATATATAATCACCAAAGACCTACAGAATACCAAGAGAAGACTACTCAACATTGTGTCATAACCTACACGGGAAAAGATTCCAAAGAAGAATAGATATATGTATATGTGTGAAGGAACCACATCTTGCACACCTAGACCAAACAAACCATTGTAATCGAATTTGCTGTGATAAAGAATAAAAATTTTGTTAAAAATACAAACAAGAAGGAATGACACATACACTTAAAGGGCTTTTTCCCGGCACATTCCATTGTACTTTACAACCTAGAACACGACTTCCATTAAGGCTCTGTTGCCCTAGTGACCAGATTTGGTAAAGGAGAAATGCTGCCCCCTTGTGGCCGTTTCCCGCAAGAGCAGCTTTAAACCCACAGCTACTGGTCACTTAAAATTCACAAGGGCTCAGGGCTGTAAAGGACACCTGCCGTCAAAAATTGTGCTCAGGTGGGGAATGGACAAAAGAAATTCAAAACAGGCGAATGTTTCAAGAAGATAGTATGCAGAGGTAAGTATTCCTCACTCTCTTTAAACAAAAAAACAGGAAAATGGGTAAAAGCTCAACCTCAGGAATGATTAGACTCATGCAATCTAATCAACCAAAAGGTTTCAACTCACACCTGTCGACTGACCGTCAGCAAAAAGTCTACCAACAATAAATGCTGACGGGGTTGTAGAGAACTGTGTAACCTCTAGGTGCTGGTGAGATGTAAAGTGGTTAACAGCCAGTAAGGAGTACCAAAAGGAACTGCGTTGAAAAGTGAAAATTGAGGTACCACTCAATGCAACAGGCACACCACTGGGCCTCTCACCTGAGAAGACCAGGATCGAAAAGACACAGGCTGCAAAGGCTGCACTGCAGCCTTATTCAAAATAGCCAAGATGGGAAGCAACCAAAATGTCCATCAACAGGTGAATGGATAAAGAAGAAGGAGTCCATGTACACACTGGAATATTAGCCATGGAAAACAATGAAACACTGCTCTTTGAGGCACCAGAGATGAGCCTGGAGATAATCACAAAACATGAGGTAAGTCGGAAAGCAAAAGACCTATATCCTATGATATCCCTTAGAGGCGTTATCTAATCACTGACACAAATGAACATATTTCCACAGAGAAAGACACTCACAGACTTAGAAAACCAACTATGCTCATCTAAAAGGAAAGGTGGGGGGAATGGATAAATGAGATTAGTGTTACTATACATATCCAAATACATATTATATACATATTTCAAAACGACCGACCATATAGCAAGGGAGGTCTACAGAACACTCTGTAATATTTTACATGGGAAGAGGATCTGTAGAGTAGACATATATAATGTACAAATGAACCAGATTGTGTACCCCTAGGACAAACAATATTCTAGTCCTTACCCCGATTAAAAAAAATAACAAAAACAAGAAGTAATGAGACCTAAACTTATGGGGGTTTCTCCTGGCACATTCCATTCTAATTTACAACCTAGGAACACGACTTCCAGAAAGGCTCTGCTGCCCTAGTACTCAGATTTGGGAATGGAGAAATGCTGCCTCCTTGTGGCCATTTCCCACAACAGCAGCTTTCAACCCACTGCTAAAGGTCACTAAATATTCACCAACTTGCCATTCTGTAAATGACACCTGCCCTCCAAATAAATCCTGGGATCAAAAATGGAGCAAAAATTTCAAAAGAGGGCAACCTTCCAAGAAGACAATTTCAAGAGCTATGTGGTACTCACAGCTTTTCCTTTAAAGAAGAGGAAAGAAAAAGGTGTGGGAAAATGATATATTTTAGGAATTTTTAAAGACATGCAAACCCAAATTTCAAAAACCTATCAGCTCACAGCAGTCAGAATGGCCATCAGCAAAAATGTTTCAAAAAATAAATGCTGAAGGGACTGTGGAGGAATGCGTACACTCGGCCCTAAGGGGGACGTGGTAAGAGCCACTAATGAAAACACAATGGAAGTGCCTTGAAAAGGTAAACACTGAGCTACCCGTCAATCAGTCATACCCACTGCTGGGCCTATCCCCTGAGAAAATGAGAATCAAAACGTCACAGGCTGGCAATCCTGCACTCCAGCCATATTGACCATAGCCAACATTTGGAAGCAATGAAAATGTCCATCAACAGAGGAACGCACCAAGAAGAACTCTTCCATGTACACAATGTAATATTGCTCCAATAATAAATATAAGGTAAATTTAAAAGACAAACATAAGTAAGGAGACATCAGCATTTGTGGGTTTCTTCAGGCACAATCCACTCTAATTTATAACCGAGGAACACCACTGGCCGGAAGGCCTGTTGCCCTAGTACCAGCATGGGGAACGTAGAAAGACTGCCACCCTCTGGCCGTTACCTGCAAACGCAGGTTTAAGCCTGTGCTAATGGTCACCGCAAAATGTCTTCAGGGAGGTAATGGCGAAAAAATTTTAAAATTATGACATACATACTTTAAGAAAACACTTTGAAGAACTAAGCTGTACTCACAGCCTGAAAAATGAAAAGGACCTGCCTTAAAGCTCAGTTTTAATGGATCATGAGACACATGCAAATTCAGCCACAAAGACGTATCAGCTCACACCAGTCAGAATAACCATCAGTAAAAAACCACAAAGAATAAATGCTGAAGGTGCTGTGGAGAAATGCAAACCCTCCACTTTAAGTGGGATGTAACCTGGAGAGAGCCACTCATGAGAGCAGAGTGGAGGTGCCGTTAAAAGGTAAACATTGAGCTACCGTACGATCCAGAGGCTTATTCCTGGACCTATAACCTAAGAAGACAGAATTGGAAAGAAAGAGGCAGGCAAATCTGCATTGCACAGTATTACCATAGCCAAGATATGGAAGTCACCAAAAAGTCCACCGACAGATGGGTGGACAAAGAAGATCTGCTACATGTACAGATGGATTATGAGCTAGCGATAAAATGAAACAATGCCATTTGCAGCTCCATAGATGACTCTAGAAGTAATCACGCAACTTGGAGTAAGTGAGAAAGCGAAAGACACATATCCTATCATACCACATAGAGGTGTTACCTAAAAATTGATACAAACGAAGATACTTCCACAGAGAAAGGCAATCACAGATTCAGTACAAAAACTTAAGGTTCACCAAATGGAAAGGTGTGAGGATTGGGTACATTACCATATTGAGGTGAACAGAGATATACAAACACACGTGAAATATATAATCACCAAAGACCTACAGAATACCAAGAGAAGACTACTCAACATTGTGTCATAACCTACACGGGAAAAGATTCCAAAGAAGAATAGATATATGTATATGTGTGAAGGAACCACGTCTTGCACACCTAGACCAAACAAACCATTGTAATCGAATTTGCTGTGATAAAGAATAAAAATTTTGTTAAAAATACAAACAAGAAGGAATGACACATACACTTAAAGGGCTTTTTCCCGGCACATTCCATTGTACTTTACAACCTAGAACACGACTTCCATTAAGGCTCTGTTGCCCTAGTGACCAGATTTGGTAAAGGAGAAATGCTGCCCCCTTGTGGCCGTTTCCCGCAAGAGCAGCTTTAAACCCACAGCTACTGGTCACTTAAAATTCACAAGGGCTCAGGGCTGTAAAGGACACCTGCCGTCAAAAATTGTGCTCAGGTGGGGAATGGACAAAAGAAATTCAAAACAGGCGAATGTTTCAAGAAGATAGTATGCAGAGGTAAGTATTCCTCACTCTCTTTAAACAAAAAAACAGGAAAATGGGTAAAAGCTCAACCTCAGGAATGATTAGACTCATGCAATCTAATCAACCAAAAGGTTTCAACTCACACCTGTCGACTGACCGTCAGCAAAAAGTCTACCAACAATAAATGCTGACGGGGTTGTAGAGAACTGTGTAACCTCTAGGTGCTGGTGAGATGTAAAGTGGTTAACAGCCAGTAAGGAGTACCAAAAGGAACTGCGTTGAAAAGTGAAAATTGAGGTACCACTCAATGCAACAGGCACACCACTGGGCCTCTCACCTGAGAAGACCAGGATCGAAAAGACACAGGCTGCAAAGGCTGCACTGCAGCCTTATTCAAAATAGCCAAGATGGGAAGCAACCAAAATGTCCATCAACAGGTGAATGGATAAAGAAGAAGGAGTCCATGTACACACTGGAATATTAGCCATGGAAAACAATGAAACACTGCTCTTTGAGGCACCAGAGATGAGCCTGGAGATAATCACAAAACATGAGGTAAGTCGGAAAGCAAAAGACCTATATCCTATGATATCCCTTAGAGGCGTTATCTAATCACTGACACAAATGAACATATTTCCACAGAGAAAGACACTCACAGACTTAGAAAACCAACTATGCTCATCTAAAAGGAAAGGTGGGGGGAATGGATAAATGAGATTAGTGTTACTATACATATCCAAATACATATTATATACATATTTCAAAACGACCGACCATATAGCAAGGGAGGTCTACAGAACACTCTGTAATATTTTACATGGGAAGAGGATCTGTAGAGTAGACATATATAATGTACAATTGAACCAGATTGTGTACCCCTAGGACAAACAATATTCTAGTCCTTACCCCGATTAAAAAAATTAACAAAAACAAGAAGTAATGAGACCTAAACTTATGGGGGTTTCTCCTGGCACATTCCATTCTAATTTACAACCTAGGAACACGACTTCCAGAAAGGCTCTGCTGCCCTAGTACTCAGATTTGGGAATGGAGAAATGCTGCCTCCTTGTGGCCATTTCCCACAACAGCAGCTTTCAACCCACTGCTAAAGGTCACTAAATATTCACCAACTTGCCATTCTGTAAATGACACCTGCCCTCCAAATAAATCCTGGGATCAAAAATGGAGCAAAAATTTCAAAAGAGGGCAACCTTCCAAGAAGACAATTTCAAGAGCTATGTTGTACTCACAGCTTTTTCTTTAAAGAGGAAAGAAAAGGTGTGGGAAAATGATATATTTTAGGAATTTTTAAAGACATGCAAACCCAAATTACAAAACCCTATCAGCTCACAGCAGTCAGAATGGCCATCAGCAAAAATGTTTCAAAAAATAAATGCTGAAGGGACTGTGGAGGAATGCGTACACTCGGCCCTAAGGGGGACGTGGTAAGAGCCACTAATGAAAACACAATGGAAGTGCCTTGAAAAGGTAAACACTGAGCTACCCGTCAATCAGTCATACCCACTGCTGGGCCTATCCCCTGAGAAAATGAGAATCAAAACGTCACAGGCTGGCAACCCTGCACTCCAGCCATATTGACCATAGCCAACATTTGGAAGCAATGAAAATGTCCATCAACAGAGGAACGCACCAAGAAGAACTGTTCCATGTACACAATGTAATATTGCTCCAATAATAAATATAAGGTAAATTTAAAAGACAAACATAAGTAAGGAGACATCAGCATTTGTGGGTTTCTTCAGGCACATTCCACTCTAATTTATAACCGAGGAACACCACTGGCCGGAAGGCCTGTTGCCCTAGTACCAGCATGGGGAACGTAGAAAGACTGCCACCCTCTGGCCGTTACCTGCAAACGCAGGTTTAAGCCTGTGCTAATGGTCACCGCAAAATGTCTTCAGGGAGGTAATGGCCAAAAAATTTTAAAATTATGACATACATACTTTAAGAAAACACTTTGAAGAACTAAGCGGTACTCACAGCCTGAAAAATGAAAAGGACCTGCCTTAAAGCTCAGTTTTAATGGATCATGAGACACATGCAAATTCAGCCACAAAGACGTATCAGCTCACACCAGTCAGAATAACCATCAGTAAAAAACCACAAAGAATAAATGCTGAAGGTGCTGTGGAGAAATGCAAACCCTCCACTTTAAGTGGGATGTAACCTGGAGAGAGCCACTCATGAGAGCAGAGTGGAGGTGCCGTTAAAAGGTAAACATTGAGCTACCGTACGATCCAGAGGCTTATTCCTGGACCTATAACCTAAGAAGACAGAATTGGAAAGAAAGAGGCAGGCAAATCTGCATTGCACAGTATTACCATAGCCAAGATATGGAAGTCACCAAAAAGTCCACCGACAGATGGGTGGACAAAGAAGAACTGCTACATGTACAGATGGATTATGAGCTAGCGATAAAATGAAGCAATGCCATTTGCAGCACCATAGATGACTCTAGAAGTAATCACGCAACTTGGAGTAAGTGAGAAAACGAAAGACACATATCCTATCATACCACATAGAGGTGTTACCTAAAAATTGATACAAACGAAGATACTTCCACAGAGAAAGGCAATCACAGATTCAGTACAAAAACTTAAGGTTCACCAAATGGAAAGGTGTGAGGATTGGGTACATTACCATATTGAGGTGAACAGAGATATACAAACACACGTGAAATATATAATCACCAAAGACCTACAGAATACCAAGAGAAGACTACTCAACATTGTGTCATAACCTACACGGGAAAAGATTCCAAAGAAGAATAGATATATGTATATGTGTGAAGGAACCACGTCTTGCACACCTAGACAAAACAAACCATTGTAATCGAATTTGCTGTGATAAAGAATAAAAATTTTGTTAAAAATACAAACAAGAAGGAATGACACATACACTTAAAGGGCTTTTTCCCGGCACATTCCATTGTACTTTACAACCTAGAACACGACTTCCATTAAGGCTCTGTTGCCCTAGTGACCAGATTTGGTAAAGGAGAAATGCTGCCCCCTTGTGGCCGTTTCCCGCAAGAGCAGCTTTAAACCCACAGCTACTGGTCACTTAAAATTCACAAGGGCTCAGGGCTGTAAAGGACACCTGCCGTCAAAAATTGTGCTCAGGTGGGGAATGGACAAAAGAAATTCAAAACAGGCGAATGTTTCAAGAAGATAGTATGCAGAGGTAAGTATTCCTCACTCTCTTTAAACAAAAAAACAGGAAAATGGGTAAAAGCTCAACCTCAGGAATGATTAGACTCATGCAATCTAATCAACCAAAAGGTTTCAACTCACACCTGTCGACTGACCGTCAGCAAAAAGTCTACCAACAATAAATGCTGACGGGGTTGTAGAGAACTGTGTAACCTCTAGGTGCTGGTGAGATGTAAAGTGGTTAACAGCCAGTAAGGAGTACCAAAAGGAACTGCGTTGAAAAGTGAAAATTGAGGTACCACTCAATGCAACAGGCACACCACTGGGCCTCTCACCTGAGAAGACCAGGATCGAAAAGACACAGGCTGCAAAGGCTGCACTGCAGCCTTATTCAAAATAGCCAAGATGGGAAGCAACCAAAATGTCCATCAACAGGTGAATGGATAAAGAAGAAGGAGTCCATGTACACAGTGGAATATTAGCCATGGAAAACAATGAAACACTGCTCTTTGAGGCACCAGAGATGAGCCTGGAGATAATCACAAAACATGAGGTAAGTCGGAAAGCAAAAGACCTATATCCTATGATATCCCTTAGAGGCGTTATCTAATCACTGACACAAATGAACATATTTCCACAGAGAAAGACACTCACAGACTTAGAAAACCAACTATGCTCATCTAAAAGGAAAGGTGGGGGGAATGGATAAATGAGATTAGTGTTACTATACATATCCAAATACATATTATATACATATTTCAAAACGACCGACCATATAGCAAGGGAGGTCTACAGAACACTCTGTAATATTTTACATGGGAAGAGGATCTGTAGAGTAGACATATATAATGTACAAATGAACCAGATTGTGTACCCCTAGGACAAACAATATTCTAGTCCTTACCCCGATTAAAAAAATTAACAAAAACAAGAAGTAATGAGACCTAAACTTATGGGGGTTTCTCCTGGCACATTCCATTCTAATTTACAACCTAGGAACACGACTTCCAGAAAGGCTCTGCTGCCCTAGTACTCAGATTTGGGAATGGAGAAATGCTGCCTCCTTGTGGCCATTTCCCACAACAGCAGCTTTCAACCCACTGCTAAAGGTCACTAAATATTCACCAACTTGCCATTCTGTAAATGACACCTGCCCTCCAAATAAATCCTGGGATCAAAAATGGAGCAAAAATTTCAAAAGAGGGCAACCTTCCAAGAAGACAATTTCAAGAGCTATGTGGTACTCACAGCTTTTCCTTTAAAGAAGAGGAAAGAAAAAGGTGTGGGAAAATGATATATTTTAGGAATTTTTAAAGACATGCAAACCCAAATTACAAAAACCTATCAGCTCACAGCAGTCAGAATGGCCATCAGCAAAAATGTTTCAAAAAATAAATGCTGAAGGGACTGTGGAGGAATGCGTACACTCGGCCCTAAGGGGGACGTGGTAAGAGCCACTAATGAAAACACAATGGAAGTGCCTTGAAAAGGTAAACACTGAGCTACCCGTCAATCAGTCATACCCACTGCTGGGCCTATCCCCTGAGAAAATGAGAATCAAAACGTCACAGGCTGGCAATCCTGCACTCCAGCCATATTGACCATAGCCAACATTTGGAAGCAATGAAAATGTCCATCAACAGAGGAACGCACCAAGAATAACTGTTCCATGTACACAATGTAATATTGCTCCAATAATAAATATAAGGTAAATTTAAAAGACAAACATAAGTAAGGAGACATCAGCATTTGTGGGTTTCTTCAGGCACAATCCACTCTAATTTATTACCGAGGAACACCACTGGCCGGAAGGCCTGTTGCCCTAGTACCAGCATGGGGAACGTAGAAAGACTGCCACCCTCTGGCCGTTACCTGCAAACGCAGGTTTAAGCCTGTGCTAATGGTCACCGCAAAATGTCTTCAGGGAGGTAATGGCCAAAAAATTTTAAAATTATGACATACATACTTTAAGAAAACACTTTGAAGAACTAAGCTGTACTCACAGCCTGAAAAATGAAAAGGACCTGCCTTAAAGCTCAGTTTTAATGGATCATGAGACACATGCAAATTCAGCCACAAAGACGTATCAGCTCACACCAGTCAGAATAACCATCAGTAAAAAACCACAAAGAATAAATGCTGAAGGTGCTGTGAAGAAATGCAAACCCTCCACTTTAAGTGGGATGTAACCTGGAGAGAGCCACTCATGAGAGCAGAGTGGAGGTGCCGTTAAAAGGTAAACATTGAGCTACCGTACGATCCAGAGGCTTATGCCTGGACCTATAACCTAAGAAGACAGAATTGGAAAGAAAGAGGCAGGCAAATCTGCATTGCACAGTATTACCATAGCCAAGATATGGAAGTCACCAAAAAGTCCACCGACAGATGGGTGGACAAAGAAGAACTGCTACATGTACAGATGGATTATGAGCTAGCGATAAAATGAAGCAATGCCATTTGCAGCACCATAGATGACTCTAGAAGTAATCACGCAACTTGGAGTAAGTGAGAAAGCGAAAGACACATATCCTATCATACCACATAGAGGTGTTACCTAAAAATTGATACAAACGAAGATACTTCCACAGAGAAAGGCAATCACAGATTCAGTACAAAAACTTAAGGTTCACCAAATGGAAAGGTGTGAGGATTGGGTACATTACCATATTGAGGTGAACAGAGATATACAAACACACGTGAAATGTATAATCACCAAAGACCTACAGAATACCAAGAGAAGACTACTCAACATTGTGTCATAACCTACACGGGAAAAGATTCCAAAGAAGAATAGATATATGTATATGTGTGAAGGAACCACGTCTTGCACACCTAGACAAAACAAACCATTGTAATCGAATTTGCTGTGATAAAGAATAAAAATTTTGTTAAAAATACAAACAAGAAGGAATGACACATACACTTAAAGGGCTTTTTCCCGGCACATTCCATTGTACTTTACAACCTAGAACATGACTTCCATTAAGGCTCTGTTGCCCTAGTGACCAGATTTGGTAAAGGAGAAATGCTGCCCCCTTGTGGCCGTTTCCCGCAAGAGCAGCTTTAAACCCACAGCTACTGGTCACTTAAAATTCACAAGGGCTCAGGGCTGTAAAGGACACCTGCCGTCAAAAATTGTGCTCAGGTGGGGAATGGACAAAAGAAATTCAAAACAGGCGAATGTTTCAAGAAGATAGTATGCAGAGGTAAGTATTCCTCACTCTCTTTAAACAAAAAAACAGGAAAATGGGTAAAAGCTCAACCTCAGGAATGATTAGACTCATGCAATCTAATCAACCAAAAGGTTTCAACTCACACCTGTCGACTGACCGTCAGCAAAAAGTCTACCAACAATAAATGCTGACGGGGTTGTAGAGAACTGTGTAACCTCTAGGTGCTGGTGAGATGTAAAGTGGTTAACAGCCAGTAAGGAGTACCAAAAGGAACTGCGTTGAAAAGTGAAAATTGAGGTACCACTCAATGCAACAGGCACACCACTGGGCCTCTCACCTGAGAAGACCAGGATCGAAAAGACACAGGCTGCAAAGGCTGCACTGCAGCCTTATTCAAAATAGCCAAGATGGGAAGCAACCAAAATGTCCATCAACAGGTGAATGGATAAAGAAGAAGGAGTCCATGTACACAGTGGAATATTAGCCATGGAAAACAATGAAACACTGCTCTTTGAGGCACCAGAGATGAGCCTGGAGATAATCACAAAACATGAGGTAAGTCGGAAAGCAAAAGACCTATATCCTATGATATCCCTTAGAGGCGTTATCTAATCACTGACACAAATGAACATATTTCCACAGAGAAAGACACTCACAGACTTAGAAAACCAACTATGCTCATCTAAAAGGAAAGGTGGGGGGAATGGATAAATGAGATTAGTGTTACTATACATATCCAAATACATATTATATACATATTTCAAAACGACCGACCATATAGCAAGGGAGGTCTACAGAACACTCTGTAATATTTTACATGGGAAGAGGATCTGTAGAGTAGACATATATAATGTACAAATGAACCAGATTGTGTACCCCTAGGACAAACAATATTCTAGTCCTTACCCCGATTAAAAAAATTAACAAAAACAAGAAGTAATGAGACCTAAACTTATGGGGGTTTCTCCTGGCACATTCCATTCTAATTTACAACCTAGGAACACGACTTCCAGAAAGGCTCTGCTGCCCTAGTACTCAGATTTGGGAATGGAGAAATGCTGCCTCCTTGTGGCCATTTCCCACAACAGCAGCTTTCAACCCACTGCTAAAGGTCACTAAATATTCACCAACTTGCCATTCTGTAAATGACACCTGCCCTCCAAATAAATCCTGGGATCAAAAATGGAGCAAAAATTTCAAAAGAGGGCAACCTTCCAAGAAGACAATTTCAAGAGCTATGTGGTACTCACAGCTTTTCCTTTAAAGAAGAGGAAAGAAAAAGGTGTGGGAAAATGATATATTTTAGGAATTTTTAAAGACATGCAAACCCAAATTACAAAAACCTATCAGCTCACAGCAGTCAGAATGGCCATCAGCAAAAATGTTTCAAAAAATAAATGCTGAAGGGACTGTGGAGGAATGCGTACACTCGGCCCTAAGGGGGACGTGGTAAGAGCCACTAATGAAAACACAATGGAAGTGCCTTGAAAAGGTAAACACTGAGCTACCCGTCAATCAGTCATACCCACTGCTGGGCCTATCCCCTGAGAAAATGAGAATCAAAACGTCACAGGCTGGCAATCCTGCACTCCAGCCATATTGACCATAGCCAACATTTGGAAGCAATGAAAATGTCCATCAACAGAGGAACGCACCAAGAATAACTGTTCCATGTACACAATGTAATATTGCTCCAATAATAAATATAAGGTAAATTTAAAAGACAAACATAAGTAAGGAGACATCAGCATTTGTGGGTTTCTTCAGGCACAATCCACTCTAATTTATTACCGAGGAACACCACTGGCCGGAAGGCCTGTTGCCCTAGTACCAGCATGGGGAACGTAGAAAGACTGCCACCCTCTGGCCGTTACCTGCAAACGCAGGTTTAAGCCTGTGCTAATGGTCACCGCAAAATGTCTTCAGGGAGGTAATGGCCAAAAAATTTTAAAATTATGACATACATACTTTAAGAAAACACTTTGAAGAACTAAGCTGTACTCACAGCCTGAAAAATGAAAAGGACCTGCCTTAAAGCTCAGTTTTAATGGATCATGAGACACATGCAAATTCAGCCACAAAGACGTATCAGCTCACACCAGTCAGAATAACCATCAGTAAAAAACCACAAAGAATAAATGCTGAAGGTGCTGTGAAGAAATGCAAACCCTCCACTTTAAGTGGGATGTAACCTGGAGAGAGCCACTCATGAGAGCAGAGTGGAGGTGCCGTTAAAAGGTAAACATTGAGCTACCGTACGATCCAGAGGCTTATGCCTGGACCTATAACCTAAGAAGACAGAATTGGAAAGAAAGAGGCAGGCAAATCTGCATTGCACAGTATTACCATAGCCAAGATATGGAAGTCACCAAAAAGTCCACCGACAGATGGGTGGACAAAGAAGAACTGCTACATGTACAGATGGATTATGAGCTAGCGATAAAATGAAGCAATGCCATTTGCAGCACCATAGATGACTCTAGAAGTAATCACGCAACTTGGAGTAAGTGAGAAAGCGAAAGACACATATCCTATCATACCACATAGAGGTGTTACCTAAAAATTGATACAAACGAAGATACTTCCACAGAGAAAGGCAATCACAGATTCAGTACAAAAACTTAAGGTTCACCAAATGGAAAGGTGTGAGGATTGGGTACATTACCATATTGAGGTGAACAGAGATATACAAACACACGTGAAATATATAATCACCAAAGACCTACAGAATACCAAGAGAAGACTACTCAACATTGTGTCATAACCTACACGGGAAAAGATTCCAAAGAAGAATAGATATATGTATATGTGTGAAGGAACCACATCTTGCACACCTAGACCAAACAAACCATTGTAATCGAATTTGCTGTGATAAAGAATAAAAATTTTGTTAAAAATACAAACAAGAAGGAATGACACATACACTTAAAGGGCTTTTTCCCGGCACATTCCATTCTACTTTACAACCTAGAACACGACTTCCATTAAGGCTCTGTTGCCCTAGTGACCAGATTTGGTAAAGGAGAAATGCTGCCCCCTTGTGGCCGTTTCCCGCAAGAGCAGCTTTAAACCCACAGCTACTGGTCACTTAAAATTCACAAGGGCTCAGGGCTGTAAAGGACACCTGCCGTCAAAAATTGTGCTCAGGTGGGGAATGGACAAAAGAAATTCAAAACAGGCGAATGTTTCAAGAAGATAGTATGCAGAGGTAAGTATTCCTCACTCTCTTTAAACAAAAAAACAGGAAAATGGGTAAAAGCTCAACCTCAGGAATGATTAGACTCATGCAATCTAATCAACCAAAAGGTTTCAACTCACACCTGTCGACTGACCGTCAGCAAAAAGTCTACCAACAATAAATGCTGTCGGGGTTGTAGAGAACTGTGTAACCTCTAGGTGCTGGTGAGATGTAAAGTGGTTAACAGCCAGTAAGGAGTACCAAAAGGAACTGCGTTGAAAAGTGAAAATTGAGGTACCACTCAATGCAACAGGCACACCACTGGGCCTCTCACCTGAGAAGACCAGGATCGAAAAGACACAGGCTGCAAAGGCTGCACTGCAGCCTTATTCAAAATAGCCAAGATGGGAAGCAACCAAAATGTCCATCAACAGGTGAATGGATAAAGAAGAAGGAATCCATGTACACAGTGGAATATTAGCCATGGAAAACAATGAAACACTGCTCTTTGAGGCACCAGAGATGAGCCTGGAGATAATCACAAAACATGAGGTAAGTCGGAAAGCAAAAGACCTATATCCTATGATATCCCTTAGAGGCGTTATCTAATCACTGACACAAATGAACATATTTCCACAGAGAAAGACACTCACAGACTTAGAAAACCAACTATGCTCATCTAAAAGGAAAGGTGGGGGGAATGGATAAATGAGATTAGTGTTACTATACATATCCAAATACATATTATATACATATTTCAAAACGACCGACCATATAGCAAGGGAGGTCTACAGAACACTCTGTAATATTTTACATGGGAAGAGGATCTGTAGAGTAGACATATATAATGTACAAATGAACCAGATTGTGTACCCCTAGGACAAACAATATTCTAGTCCTTACCCCGATTAAAAAAATTAACAAAAACAAGAAGTAATGAGACCTAAACTTATGGGGGTTTCTCCTGGCACATTCCATTCTAATTTACAACCTAGGAACACGACTTCCAGAAAGGCTCTGCTGCCCTAGTACTCAGATTTGGGAATGGAGAAATGCTGCCTCCTTGTGGCCATTTCCCACAACAGCAGCTTTCAACCCACTGCTAAAGGTCACTAAATATTCACCAACTTGCCATTCTGTAAATGACACCTGCCCTCCAAATAAATCCTGGGATCAAAAATGGAGCAAAAATTTCAAAAGAGGGCAACCTTCCAAGAAGACAATTTCAAGAGCTATGTGGTACTCACAGCTTTTCCTTTAAAGAAGAGGAAAGAAAAAGGTGTGGGAAAATGATATATTTTAGGAATTTTTAAAGACATGCAAACCCAAATTACAAAAACCTATCAGCTCACAGCAGTCAGAATGGCCATCAGCAAAAATGTTTCAAAAAATAAATGCTGAAGGGACTGTGGAGGAATGCGTACACTCGGCCCTAAGGGGGACGTGGTAAGAGCCACTAATGAAAACACAATGGAAGTGCCTTGAAAAGGTAAACACTGAGCTACCCGTCAATCAGTCATACCCACTGCTGGGCCTATCCCCTGAGAAAATGAGAATCAAAACGTCACAGGCTGGCAATCCTGCACTACAGCCATATTGACCATAGCCAACATTTGGAAGCAATGAAAATGTCCATCAACAGAGGAACGCACCAAGAAGAACTCTTCCATGTACACAATGTAATATTGCTCCAATAATAAATATAAGGTAAATTTAAAAGACAAACATAAGTAAGGAGACATCAGCATTTGTGGGTTTCTTCAGGCACATTCCACTCTAATTTATAACCGAGGAACACCACTGGCCGGAAGGCCTGTTGCCCTAGTACCAGCATGGGGAACGTAGAAAGACTGCCACCCTCTGGCCGTTACCTGCAAACGCAGGTTTAAGCCTGTGCTAATGGTCACCGCAAAATGTCTTCAGGGAGGTAATGGCCAAAAAATTTTAAAATTATGACATACATACTTTAAGAAAACACTTTGAAGAACTAAGCGGTACTCACAGCCTGAAAAATGAAAAGGACCTGCCTTAAAGCTCAGTTTTAATGGATCATGAGACACATGCAAATTCAGCCACAAAGACGTATCAGCTCACACCAGTCAGAATAACCATCACTAAAAAACCACAAAGAATAAATGCTGAAGGTGCTGTGGAGAAATGAAAACCCTCCACTTTAAGTGGGATGTAACCTGGAGAGAGCCACTCATGAGAGCAGAGTGGAGGTGCCGTTAAAAGGTAAACATTGAGCTACCGTACGATCCAGAGGCTTATTCCTGGACCTATAACCTAAGAAGACAGAATTGGAAAGAAAGAGGCAGGCAAATCTGCATTGCACAGTATTACCATAGCCAAGATATGGAAGTCACCAAAAAGTCCACCGACAGATGGGTGGACAAAGAAGAACTGCTACATGTACAGATGGATTATGAGCTAGCGATAAAATGAAGCAATGCCATTTGCAGCACCATAGATGACTCTAGAAGTAATCACGCAACTTGGAGTAAGTGAGAAAACGAAAGACACATATCCTATCATACCACATAGAGGTGTTACCTAAAAATTGATACAAACGAAGATACTTCCACAGAGAAAGGCAATCACAGATTCAGTACAAAAACTTAAGGTTCACCAAATGGAAAGGTGTGAGGATTGGGTACATTACCATATTGAGGTGAACAGAGATATACAAACACACGTGAAATATATAATCACCAAAGACCTACAGAATACCAAGAGAAGACTACTCAACATTGTGTCATAACCTACACGGGAAAAGATTCCAAAGAAGAATAGATATATGTATATGTGTGAAGGAACCATGTCTTGCACACCTAGACAAAACAAACCATTGTAATCGAATTTGCTGTGATAAAGAATAAAAATTTTGTTAAAAATACAAACAAGAAGGAATGACACATACACTTAAAGGGCTTTTTCCCGGCACATTCCATTGTACTTTACAACCTAGAACACGACTTCCATTAAGGCTCTGTTGCCCTAGTGACCAGATTTGGTAAAGGAGAAATGCTGCCCCCTTGTGGCCGTTTCCCGCAAGAGCAGCTTTAAACCCACAGCTACTGGTCACTTAAAATTCACAAGGGCTCAGGGCTGTAAAGGACACCTGCCGTCAAAAATTGTGCTCAGGTGGGGAATGGACAAAAGAAATTCAAAACAGGCGAATGTTTCAAGAAGATAGTATGCAGAGGTAAGTATTCCTCACTCTCTTTAAACAAAAAAACAGGAAAATGGGTAAAAGCTCAACCTCAGGAATGATTAGACTCATGCAATCTAATCAACCAAAAGGTTTCAACTCACACCTGTCGACTGACCGTCAGCAAAAAGTCTACCAACAATAAATGCTGACGGGGTTGTAGAGAACTGTGTAACCTCTAGGTGCTGGTGAGATGTAAAGTGGTTAACAGCCAGTAAGGAGTACCAAAAGGAACTGCGTTGAAAAGTGAAAATTGAGGTACCACTCAATGCAACAGGCACACCACTGGGCCTCTCACCTGAGAAGACCAGGATCGAAAAGACACAGGCTGCAAAGGCTGCACTGCAGCCTTATTCAAAATAGCCAAGATGGGAAGCAACCAAAATGTCCATCAACAGGTGAATGGATAAAGAAGAAGGAGTCCATGTACACAGTGGAATATTAGCCATGGAAAACAATGAAACACTGCTCTTTGAGGCACCAGAGATGAGCCTGGAGATAATCACAAAACATGAGGTAAGTCGGAAAGCAAAAGACCTATATCCTATGATATCCCTTAGAGGCGTTATCTAATCACTGACACAAATGAACATATTTCCACAGAGAAAGACACTCACAGACTTAGAAAACCAACTATGCTCATCTAAAAGGAAAGGTGGGGGGAATGGATAAATGAGATTAGTGTTACTATACATATCCAAATACATATTATATACATATTTCAAAACGACCGACCATATAGCAAGGGAGGTCTACAGAACACTCTGTAATATTTTACATGGGAAGAGGATCTGTAGAGTAGACATATATAATGTACAATTGAACCAGATTGTGTACCCCTAGGACAAACAATATTCTAGTCCTTACCCCGATTAAAAAAATTAACAAAAACAAGAAGTAATGAGACCTAAACTTATGGGGGTTTCTCCTGGCACATTCCATTCTAATTTACAACCTAGGAACACGACTTCCAGAAAGGCTCTGCTGCCCTAGTACTCAGATTTGGGAATGGAGAAATGCTGCCTCCTTGTGGCCATTTCCCACAACAGCAGCTTTCAACCCACTGCTAAAGGTCACTAAATATTCACCAACTTGCCATTCTGTAAATGACACCTGCCCTCCAAATAAATCCTGGGATCAAAAATGGAGCAAAAATTTCAAAAGAGGGCAACCTTCCAAGAAGACAATTTCAAGAGCTATGTGGTACTCACAGCTTTTCCTTTAAAGAAGAGGAAAGAAAAAGGTGTGGGAAAATGATATATTTTAGGAATTTTTAAAGACATGCAAACCCAAATTACAAAAACCTATCAGCTCACAGCAGTCAGAATGGCCATCAGCAAAAATGTTTCAAAAAATAAATGCTGAAGGGACTGTGGAGGAATGCATACACTCGGCCCTAAGGGGGACGTGGTAAGAGCCACTAATGAAAACACAATGGAAGTGCCTTGAAAAGGTAAACACTGAGCTACCCGTCAATCAGTCATAACCACTGCTGGGCCTATCCCCTGAAAAAATGAGAATCAAAACGTCACAGGCTGGCAATCCTGCACTCCAGCCATATTGACCATAGCCAACATTTGGAAGCAATGAAAATGTCCATCAACAGAGGAACGCACCAAGAAGAACTGTTCCATGTACACAATGTAATATTGCTCCAATAATAAATATAAGGTAAATTTAAAAGACAAACATAAGTAAGGAGACATCAGCATTTGTGGGTTTCTTCAGGCACAATCCACTCTAATTTATAACCGAGGAACACCACTGGCCGGAAGGCCTGTTGCCCTAGTACCAGCATGGGGAACGTAGAAAGACTGCCACCCTCTGGCCGTTACCTGCAAACGCAGGTTTAAGCCTGTGCTAATGGTCACCGCAAAATGTCTTCAGGGAGGTAATGGCGAAAAAATTTTAAAATTATGACATACATACTTTAAGAAAACACTTTGAAGAACTAAGCGGTACTCACAGCCTGAAAAATGAAAAGGACCTGCCTTAAAGCTCAGTTTTAATGGATCATGAGACACATGCAAATTCAGCCACAAAGACGTATCAGCTCACACCAGTCAGAATAACCATCAGTAAAAAACCACAAAGAATAAATGCTGAAGGTGCTGTGGAGAAATGCAAACCCTCCACTTTAAGTGGGATGTAACCTGGAGAGAGCCACTCATGAGAGCAGAGTGGAGGTGCCGTTAAAAGGTAAACATTGAGCTACCGTACGATCCAGAGGCTTATTCCTGGACCTATAACCTAAGAAGACAGAATTGGAAAGAAAGAGGCAGGCAAATCTGCATTGCACAGTATTACCATAGCCAAGATATGGAAGTCACCAAAAAGTCCACCGACAGATGGGTGGACAAAGAAGAACTGCTACATGTACAGATGGATTATGAGCTAGCGATAAAATGAAGCAATGCCATTTGCAGCACCATAGATGACTCTAGAAGTAATCACGCAACTTGGAGTAAGTGA
The DNA here is from genome assembly GCF_028021215.1 of Eschrichtius robustus. Lineage (NCBI taxonomy): Eukaryota > Metazoa > Chordata > Mammalia > Artiodactyla > Eschrichtiidae > Eschrichtius > Eschrichtius robustus. The sequence goes on from NC_090828.1 coordinate 105,565,002, forward strand.
GAAAACGAAAGACACATATCCTATCATACCACATAGAGGTGTTACCTAAAAATTGATACAAACGAAGATACTTCCACAGAGAAAGGCAATCACAGATTCAGTACAAAAACTTAAGGTTCACCAAATGGAAAGGTGTGAGGATTGGGTACATTACATTATTGAGGTGAACAGAGATATACAAACACACGTGAAAAATATAATCACCAAAGACCTACAGAATACCAAGAGAAGACTACTCAACACTGTGTCATAACCTACACGGGAAAAGATTCCAAAGAAGAATAGATATATGTATATGTGTGAAGGAACCATGTCTTGCACACCTAGACAAAACAAACCATTGTAATCGAATTTGCTGTGATAAAGAATAAAAATTTTGTTAAAAATACAAACAAGAAGGAATGACACATACACTTAAAGGGCTTTTTCCCGGCACATTCCATTGTACTTTACAACCTAGAACACGACTTCCATTAAGGCTCTGTTGCCCTAGTGACCAGATTTGGTAAAGGAGAAATGCTGCCCCCTTGTGGCCGTTTCCCGCAAGAGCAGCTTTAAACCCACAGCTACTGGTCACTTAAAATTCACAAGGGCTCAGGGCTGTAAAGGACACCTGCCGTCAAAAATTGTGCTCAGGTGGGGAATGGACAAAAGAAATTCAAAACAGGCGAATGTTTCAAGAAGATAGTATGCAGAGGTAAGTATTCCTCACTCTCTTTAAACAAAAAAACAGGAAAATGGGTAAAAGCTCAACCTCAGGAATGATTAGACTCATGCAATCTAATCAACCAAAAGGTTTCAACTCACACCTGTCGACTGACCGTCAGCAAAAAGTCTACCAACAATAAATGCTGACGGGGTTGTAGAGAACTGTGTAACCTCTAGGTGCTGGTGAGATGTAAAGTGGTTAACAGCCAGTAAGGAGTACCAAAAGGAACTGCGTTGAAAAGTGAAAATTGAGGTACCACTCAATGCAACAGGCACACCACTGGGCCTCTCACCTGAGAAGACCAGGATCGAAAAGACACAGGCTGCAAAGGCTGCACTGCAGCCTTATTCAAAATAGCCAAGATGGGAAGCAACCAAAATGTCCATCAACAGGTGAATGGATAAAGAAGAAGGAGTCCATGTACACAGTGGAATATTAGCCATGGAAAACAATGAAACACTGCTCTTTGAGGCACCAGAGATGAGCCTGGAGATAATCACAAAACATGAGGTAAGTCGGAAAGCAAAAGACCTATATCCTATGATATCCCTTAGAGGCGTTATCTAATCACTGACACAAATGAACATATTTCCACAGAGAAAGACACTCACAGACTTAGAAAACCAACTATGCTCATCTAAAAGGAAAGGTGGGGGGAATGGATAAATGAGATTAGTGTTACTATACATATCCAAATACATATTATATACATATTTCAAAACGACCGACCATATAGCAAGGGAGGTCTACAGAACACTCTGTAATATTTTACATGGGAAGAGGATCTGTAGAGTAGACATATATAATGTACAATTGAACCAGATTGTGTACCCCTAGGACAAACAATATTCTAGTCCTTACCCCGATTAAAAAAATTAACAAAAACAAGAAGTAATGAGACCTAAACTTATGGGGGTTTCTCCTGGCACATTCCATTCTAATTTACAACCTAGGAACACGACTTCCAGAAAGGCTCTGCTGCCCTAGTACTCAGATTTGGGAATGGAGAAATGCTGCCTCCTTGTGGCCATTTCCCACAACAGCAGCTTTCAACCCACTGCTAAAGGTCACTAAATATTCACCAACTTGCCATTCTGTAAATGACACATGCCCTCCAAATAAATCCTGGGATCAAAAATGGAGCAAAAATTTCAAAAGAGGGCAACCTTCCAAGAAGACAATTTCAAGAGCTATGTGGTACTCACAGCTTTTCCTTTAAAGAAGAGGAAAGAAAAAGGTGTGGGAAAATGATATATTTTAGGAATTTTTAAAGACATGCAAACCCAAATTACAAAAACCTATCAGCTCACAGCAGTCAGAATGGCCATCAGCAAAAATGTTTCAAAAAATAAATGCTGAAGGGACTGTGGAGGAATGCATACACTCGGCCCTAAGGGGGACGTGGTAAGAGCCACTAATGAAAACACAATGGAAGTGCCTTGAAAAGGTAAACACTGAGCTACCCGTCAATCAGTCATAACCACTGCTGGGCCTATCCCCTGAAAAAATGAGAATCAAAACGTCACAGGCTGGCAATCCTGCACTCCAGCCATATTGACCATAGCCAACATTTGGAAGCAATGAAAATGTCCATCAACAGAGGAACGCACCAAGAAGAACTGTTCCATGTACACAATGTAATATTGCTCCAATAATAAATATAAGGTAAATTTAAAAGACAAACATAAGTAAGGAGACATCAGCATTTGTGGGTTTCTTCAGGCACAATCCACTCTAATTTATAACCGAGGAACACCACTGGCCGGAAGGCCTGTTGCCCTAGTACCAGCATGGGGAACGTAGAAAGACTGCCACCCTCTGGCCGTTACCTGCAAACGCAGGTTTAAGCCTGTGCTAATGGTCACCGCAAAATGTCTTCAGGGAGGTAATGGCGAAAAAATTTTAAAATTATGACATACATACTTTAAGAAAACACTTTGAAGAACTAAGCGGTACTCACAGCCTGAAAAATGAAAAGGACCTGCCTTAAAGCTCAGTTTTAATGGATCATGAGAAACATGCAAATTCAGCCACAAAGACGTATCAGCTCACACCAGTCAGAATAACCATCAGTAAAAAACCACAAAGAATAAATCCTGAAGGTGCTGTGGAGAAATGCAAACCCTCCACTTTAAGTGGGATGTAACCTGGAGAGAGCCACTCATGAGAGCAGAGTGGAGGTGCCATTAAAAGGTAAACATTGAGCTACCGTACGATCCAGAGGCTTATTCCTGGACCTATAACCTAAGAAGACAGAATTGGAAAGAAAGAGGCAGGCAAATCTGCATTGCACAGTATTACCATAGCCAAGATATGGAAGTCACCAAAAAGTCCACCGACAGATGGGTGGACAAAGAAGAACTGCTACATGTACAGATGGATTATGAGCTAGCGATAAAATGAAGCAATGCCATTTGCAGCACCATTAATGACTCTAGAAGTAATCACGCAACTTGGAGTAAGTGAGAAAACGAAAGACACATATCCTATCATACCACATAGAGGTGTTACCTAAAAATTGATACAAACGAAGATACTTCCACAGAGAAAGGCAATCACAGATTCAGTACAAAAACTTAAGGTTCACCAAATGGAAAGGTGTGAGGATTGGGTACATTACATTATTGAGGTGAACAGAGATATACAAACACACGTGAAAAATATAATCACCAAAGACCTACAGAATACCAAGAGAAGACTACTCAACACTGTGTCATAACCTACACGGGAAAAGATTCCAAAGAAGAATAGATATATGTATATGTGTGAAGGAACCACATCTTGCACACCTAGACCAAACAAACCATTGTAATCGAATTTGCTGTGATAAAGAATAAAAATTTTGTTAAAAATACAAACAAGAAGGAATGACACATACACTTAAAGGGCTTTTTCCCGGCACATTCCATTGTACTTTACAACCTAGAACACGACTTCCATTAAGGCTCTGTTGCCCTAGTGACCAGATTTGGTAAAGGAGAAATGCTGCCCCCTTGTGGCCGTTTCCCGCAAGAGCAGCTTTAAACCCACAGCTACTGGTCACTTAAAATTCACAAGGGCTCAGGGCTGTAAAGGACACCTGCCGTCAAAAATTGTGCTCAGGTGGGGAATGGACAAAAGAAATTCAAAACAGGCGAATGTTTCAAGAAGATAGTATGCAGAGGTAAGTATTCCTCACTCTCTTTAAACAAAAAAACAGGAAAATGGGTAAAAGCTCAACCTCAGGAATGATTAGACTCATGCAATCTAATCAACCAAAAGGTTCCAACTCACACCTGTCGACTGACCGTCAGCAAAAAGTCTACCAACAATAAATGCTGACGGGGTTGTAGAGAACTGTGTAACCTCTAGGTGCTGGTGGGATGGAAAGTGGTTAACAGCCAGTAAGGAGTACCAAAAGGAACTGCGTTGAAAAGTGAAAACTGAGGTACCATTCAATCCAGCAGGCACACCACTGGGCCTCTCACCTGAGAAGACCAGGATCGAAAAGACACAGGCTGCAAATGCTGCACTGCAGCCTTATTCAAAATAGCCAAGATGCGAAGCAACCAAAATGTCCATCAACAGGTGAATGGATAAAGAAGAAGGAGTCCATGTACACAATGGAATATTAGCCATGGAAAACAATGAAACACTGCTCTTTGAGGCACCAGAGATGAGCCTGGAGATAATCACAAAACATGAGGTAAGTCGGAAAGCAAAAGACCTATATCCTATGATATCCCTTAGAGGCGTTATCTAATCACTGACACAAATGAACATATTTCCACAGAGAAAGACACTCACAGACTTAGAAAACCAACTATGCTCATCTAAAAGGAAAGGTGGGGGGAATGGATAAATGAGATTAGTGTTACTATACATATCCAAATACATATTATATACATATTTCAAAACGACCGACCATATAGCAAGGGAGGTCTACAGAACACTCTGTAATATTTTACATGGGAAGAGGATCTGTAGAGTAGACATATATAATGTACAAATGAACCAGATTGTGTACCCCTAGGACAAACAATATTCTAGTCCATACCCCGATTAAAAAAATTAACAAAAACAAGAAGTAATGAGACCTAAACTTATGGGGGTTTCTCCTGGCACATTCCATTCTAATTTACAACCTAGGAACACGACTTCCAGAAAGGCTCTGCTGCCCTAGTACTCAGATTTGGGAATGGAGAAATGCTGCCTCCTTGTGGCCATTTCCCACAACAGCAGCTTTCAACCCACTGCTAAAGGTCACTAAATATTCACCAACTTGCCATTCTGTAAATGACACCTGCCCTCCAAATAAATCCTGGGATAAAAAATGGAGCAAAAATTTCAAAAGAGGGCAACCTTCCAAGAAGACAATTTCAAGAGCTATGTGGTACTCACAGCTTTTCCTTTAAAGAAGAGGAAAGAAAAAGGTGTGGGAAAATGATATATTTTAGGAACTTTTAAAGACATGCAAACCCAAATTACAAAAACCTATCAGCTCACAGCAGTCAGAATGGCCATCAGCAAAAATGTTTCAAAAAATAAATGCTGAAGGGACTGTGGAGGAATGCGTACACTCGGCCCTAAGGGGGACGTGGTAAGAGCCACTAATGAAAACACAATGGAAGTGCCTTGAAAAGGTAAACACTGAGCTACCCGTCAATCAGTCATACCCACTGCTGGGCCTATCCCCTGAGAAAATGAGAATCAAAACGTCACAGGCTGGCAATCCTGCACTCCAGCCATATTGACCATAGCCAACATTTGGAAGCAATGAAAATGTCCATCAACAGAGGAACGCACCAAGAAGAACTCTTCCATGTACACAATGTAATATTGCTCCAATAATAAATATAAGGTAAATTTAAAAGACAAACATAAGTAAGGAGACATCAGCATTTGTGGGTTTCTTCAGGCACATTCCACTCTAATTTATAACCGAGGAACACCACTGGCCGGAAGGCCTGTTGCCCTAGTACCAGCACGGGGAACGTAGAAAGACCGCCACCCTCTGGCCGTTACCTGCAAACGCAGGTTTAAGCCTGTGCTAATGGTCACCGCAAAATGTCTTCAGGGAGGTAATGGCCAAAAAATTTTAAAATTATGACATACATACTTTAAGAAAACACTTTGAAGAACTAAGCGGTACTCACAGCCTGAAAAATGAAAAGGACCTGCCTTAAAGCTCAGTTTTAATGGATCATGAGACACATGCAAATTCAGCCACAAAGACGTATCAGCTCACACCAGTCAGAATAACCATCAGTAAAAAACCACAAAGAATAAATGCTGAAGGTGCTGTGGAGAAATGCAAACCCTCCACTTTAAGTGGGATGTAACCTGGAGAGAGCCACTCATGAGAGCAGAGTGGAGGTGCCGTTAAAAGGTAAACATTGAGCTACCGTACGATCCAGAGGCTTATTCCTGGACCTATAACCTAAGAAGACAGAATTGGAAAGAAAGAGGCAGGCAAATCTGCATTGCACAGTATTACCATAGCCAAGATATGGAAGTCACCAAAAAGTCCACCGACAGATGGGTGGACAAAGAAGAACTGCTACATGTACAGATGGATTATGAGCTAGCGATAAAATGAAACAATGCCATTTGCAGCACCATAGATGACTCTAGAAGTAATCACGCAACTTGGAGTAAGTGAGAAAACGAAAGACACATATCCTATCATACCACATAGAGGTGTTACCTAAAAATTGATACAAACGAAGATACTTCCACAGAGAAAGGCAATCACAGATTCAGTACAAAAACTTAAGGTTCACCAAATGGAAAGGTGTGAGGATTGGGTACATTACCATATTGAGGTGAACAGAGATATACAAACACACGTGAAATATATAATCACCAAAGACCTACAGAATACCAAGAGAAGACTACTCAACATTGTGTCATAACCTACACGGGAAAAGATTCCAAAGAAAATAGATATATGTATATGTGTGAAGGAACCACGTCTTGCACACCTAGACCAAACAAACCATTGTAATCGAATTTGCTGTGATAAAGAATAAAAATTTTGTTAAAAATACAAACAAGAAGGAATGACACATAAACTTAAAGGGCTTTTTCCCGGCACATTCCATTGTACTTTACAACCTAGAACACGACTTCCATTAAGGCTCTGTTGCCCTAGTGACCAGATTTGGTAAAGGAGAAATGCTGCCCCCTTGTGGCCGTTTCCCGCAAGAGCAGCTTTAAACCCACAGCTACTGGTCACTTAAAATTCACAAGGGCTCAGGGCTGTAAAGGACACCTGCCGTCAAAAATTGTGCTCAGGTGGGGAATGGACAAAAGAAATTCAAAACAGGCGAATGTTTCAAGAAGATAGTATGCAGAGGTAAGTATTCCTCACTCTCTTTAAACAAAAAAACAGGAAAATGGGTAAAAGCTCAACCTCAGGAATTATTAGACTCATGCAATCTAATCAACCAAAAGGTTCCAACTCACACCTGTCGACTGACCGTCAGCAAAAAGTCTACCAACAATAAATGCTGACGGGGTTGTAGAGAACTGTGTAACCTCTAGGTGCTGGTGGGATGGAAAGTGGTTAACAGCCAATAATGACCACCGAAAGGAACTGCGTTGAAAAGTGAAAACTGAGGTACCATTCAATCCAGCAGGCACACCACTGGGCCTCTCACCTGAGAAGACCAGGATCGAAAAGACACAGGCTGCAAATGCTGCACTGCAGCCTTATTCAAAATAGCCAAGATGCGAAGCAACCAAAATGTCCATCAACAGGTGAATGGATAAAGAAGAAGGAGTCCATGTACACAATGGAATATTAGCCATGGAAAACAATGAAACACTGCTCTTTGAGGCACCAGAGATGAGCCTGGAGATAATCACAAAACATGAGGTAAGTCGGAAAGCAAAAGACCTATATCCTATGATATCCCTTAGAGGCGTTATCTAATCACTGACACAAATGAACATATTTCCACAGAGAAAGACACTCACAGACTTAGAAAACCAACTATGCTCATCTAAAAGGAAAGGTGGGGGGAATGGATAAATGAGATTAGTGTTACTATACATATCCAAATACATATTATATACATATTTCAAAACGACCGACCATATAGCAAGGGAGGTCTACAGAACACTCTGTAATATTTTACATGGGAAGAGGATCTGTAGAGTAGACATATATAATGTACAAATGAACCAGATTGTGTACCCCTAGGACAAACAATATTCTAGTCCATACCCCGATTAAAAAAATTAACAAAAACAAGAAGTAATGAGACCTAAACTTATGGGGGTTTCTCCTGGCACATTCCATTCTAATTTACAACCTAGGAACACGACTTCCAGAAAGGCTCTGCTGCCCTAGTACTCAGATTTGGGAATGGAGAAATGCTGCCTCCTTGTGGCCATTTCCCACAACAGCAGCTTTCAACCCACTGCTAAAGGTCACTAAATATTCACCAACTTGCCATTCTGTAAATGACACCTGCCCTCCAAATAAATCCTGGGATAAAAAATGGAGCAAAAATTTCAAAAGAGGGCAACCTTCCAAGAAGACAATTTCAAGAGCTATGTGGTACTCACAGCTTTTCCTTTAAAGAAGAGGAAAGAAAAAGGTGTGGGAAAATGATATATTTTAGGAACTTTTAAAGACATGCAAACCCAAATTACAAAAACCTATCAGCTCACAGCAGTCAGAATGGCCATCAGCAAAAATGTTTCAAAAAATAAATGCTGAAGGGACTGTGGAGGAATGCGTACACTCGGCCCTAAGGGGGACGTGGTAAGAGCCACTAATGAAAACACAATGGAAGTGCCTTGAAAAGGTAAACACTGAGCTACCCGTCAATCAGTCATACCCACTGCTGGGCCTATCCCCTGAGAAAATGAGAATCAAAACGTCACAGGCTGGCAATCCTGCACTCCAGCCATATTGACCATAGCCAACATTTGGAAGCAATGAAAATGTCCATCAACAGAGGAACGCACCAAGAAGAACTCTTCCATGTACACAATGTAATATTGCTCCAATAATAAATATAAGGTAAATTTAAAAGACAAACATAAGTAAGGAGACATCAGCATTTGTGGGTTTCTTCAGGCACATTCCACTCTAATTTATAACCGAGGAACACCACTGGCCAGAAGGCCTGTTGCCCTAGTACCAGCATGGGGAACGTAGAAAGACCGCCACCCTCTGGCCGTTACCTGCAAACGCAGGTTTAAGCCTGTGCTAATGGTCACCGCAAAATGTCTTCAGGGAGGTAATGGCCAAAAAATTTTAAAATTATGACATACATACTTTAAGAAAACACTTTGAAGAACTAAGCGGTACTCACAGCCTGAAAAATGAAAAGGACCTGCCTTAAAGCTCAGTTTTAATGGATCATGAGACACATGCAAATTCAGCCACAAAGACGTATCAGCTCACACCAGTCAGAATAACCATCAGTAAAAAACCACAAAGAATAAATGCTGAAGGTGCTGTGGAGAAATGCAAACCCTCCACTTTAAGTGGGATGTAACCTGGAGAGAGCCACTCATGAGAGCAGAGTGGAGGTGCCGTTAAAAGGTAAACATTGAGCTACCGTACGATCCAGAGGCTTATTCCTGGACCTATAACCTAAGAAGACAGAATTGGAAAGAAAGAGGCAGGCAAATCTGCATTGCACAGTATTACCATAGCCAAGATATGGAAGTCACCAAAAAGTCCACCGACAGATGGGTGGACAAAGAAGAACTGCTACATGTACAGATGGATTATGAGCTAGCGATAAAATGAAACAATGCCATTTGCAGCACCATAGATGACTCTAGAAGTAATCACGCAACTTGGAGTAAGTGAGAAAGCGAAAGACACATATCCTATCATACCACATAGAGGTGTTACCTAAAAATTGATACAAACGAAGATACTTCCACAGAGAAAGGCAATCACAGATTCAGTACAAAAACTTAAGGTTCACCAAATGGAAAGGTGTGAGGATTGGGTACATTACCATATTGAGGTGAACAGAGATATACAAACACACGTGAAATATATAATCACCAAAGACCTACAGAATACCAAGAGAAGACTACTCAACATTGTGTCATAACCTACACGGGAAAAGATTCCAAAGAAGAATAGATATATGTATATGTGTGAAGGAACCACATCTTGCACACCTAGACCAAACAAACCATTGTAATCGAATTTGCTGTGATAAAGAATAAAAATTTTGTTAAAAATACAAACAAGAAGGAATGACACATACACTTAAAGGGCTTTTTCCCGGCACATTCCATTGTACTTTACAACCTAGAACACGACTTCCATTAAGGCTCTGTTGCCCTAGTGACCAGATTTGGTAAAGGAGAAATGCTGCCCCCTTGTGGCCGTTTCCCGCAAGAGCAGCTTTAAACCCACAGCTACTGGTCACTTAAAATTCACAAGGGCTCAGGGCTGTAAAGGACACCTGCCGTCAAAAATTGTGCTCAGGTGGGGAATGGACAAAAGAAATTCAAAACAGGCGAATGTTTCAAGAAGATAGTATGCAGAGGTAAGTATTCCTCACTCTCTTTAAACAAAAAAACAGGAAAATGGGTAAAAGCTCAACCTCAGGAATGATTAGACTCATGCAATCTAATCAACCAAAAGGTTTCAACTCACACCTGTCGACTGACCGTCAGCAAAAAGTCTACCAACAATAAATGCTGACGGGGTTGTAGAGAACTGTGTAACCTCTAGGTGCTGGTGAGATGTAAAGTGGTTAACAGCCAGTAAGGAGTACCAAAAGGAACTGCGTTGAAAAGTGAAAATTGAGGTACCACTCAATGCAACAGGCACACCACTGGGCCTCTCACCTGAGAAGACCAGGATCGAAAAGACACAGGCTGCAAAGGCTGCACTGCAGCCTTATTCAAAATAGCCAAGATGGGAAGCAACCAAAATGTCCATCAACAGGTGAATGGATAAAGAAGAAGGAGTCCATGTACACAGTGGAATATTAGCCATGGAAAACAATGAAACACTGCTCTTTGAGGCACCAGAGATGAGCCTGGAGATAATCACAAAACATGAGGTAAGTCGGAAAGCAAAAGACCTATATCCTATGATATCCCTTAGAGGCGTTATCTAATCACTGACACAAATGAACATATTTCCACAGAGAAAGACACTCACAGACTTAGAAAACCAACTATGCTCATCTAAAAGGAAAGGTGGGGGGAATGGATAAATGAGATTAGTGTTACTATACATATCCAAATACATATTATATACATATTTCAAAACGACCGACCATATAGCAAGGGAGGTCTACAGAACACTCTGTAATATTTTACATGGGAAGAGGATCTGTAGAGTAGACATATATAATGTACAAATGAACCAGATTGTGTACCCCTAGGACAAACAATATTCTAGTCCTTACCCCGATTAAAAAAATTAACAAAAACAAGAAGTAATGAGACCTAAACTTATGGGGGTTTCTCCTGGCACATTCCATTCTAATTTACAACCTAGGAACACGACTTCCAGAAAGGCTCTGCTGCCCTAGTACTCAGATTTGGGAATGGAGAAATGCTGCCTCCTTGTGGCCATTTCCCACAACAGCAGCTTTCAACCCACTGCTAAAGGTCACTAAATATTCACCAACTTGCCATTCTGTAAATGACACCTGCCCTCCAAATAAATCCTGGGATCAAAAATGGAGCAAAAATTTCAAAAGAGGGCAACCTTCCAAGAAGACAATTTCAAGAGCTATGTGGTACTCACAGCTTTTCCTTTAAAGAAGAGGAAAGAAAAAGGTGTGGGAAAATGATATATTTTAGGAATTTTTAAAGACATGCAAACCCAAATTACAAAAACCTATCAGCTCACAGCAGTCAGAATGGCCATCAGCAAAAATGTTTCAAAAAATAAATGCTGAAGGGACTGTGGAGGAATGCGTACACTCGGCCCTAAGGGGGACGTGGTAAGAGCCACTAATGAAAACACAATGGAAGTGCCTTGAAAAGGTAAACACTGAGCTACCCGTCAATCAGTCATACCCACTGCTGGGCCTATCCCCTGAGAAAATGAGAATCAAAACGTCACAGGCTGGCAATCCTGCACTCCAGCCATATTGACCATAGCCAACATTTGGAAGCAATGAAAATGTCCATCAACAGAGGAACGCACCAAGAATAACTGTTCCATGTACACAATGTAATATTGCTCCAATAATAAATATAAGGTAAATTTAAAAGACAAACATAAGTAAGGAGACATCAGCATTTGTGGGTTTCTTCAGGCACAATCCACTCTAATTTATTACCGAGGAACACCACTGGCCGGAAGGCCTGTTGCCCTAGTACCAGCATGGGGAACGTAGAAAGACTGCCACCCTCTGGCCGTTACCTGCAAACGCAGGTTTAAGCCTGTGCTAATGGTCACCGCAAAATGTCTTCAGGGAGGTAATGGCCAAAAAATTTTAAAATTATGACATACATACTTTAAGAAAACACTTTGAAGAACTAAGCTGTACTCACAGCCTGAAAAATGAAAAGGACCTGCCTTAAAGCTCAGTTTTAATGGATCATGAGACACATGCAAATTCAGCCACAAAGACGTATCAGCTCACACCAGTCAGAATAACCATCAGTAAAAAACCACAAAGAATAAATGCTGAAGGTGCTGTGAAGAAATGCAAACCCTCCACTTTAAGTGGGATGTAACCTGGAGAGAGCCACTCATGAGAGCAGAGTGGAGGTGCCGTTAAAAGGTAAACATTGAGCTACCGTACGATCCAGAGGCTTATGCCTGGACCTATAACCTAAGAAGACAGAATTGGAAAGAAAGAGGCAGGCAAATCTGCATTGCACAGTATTACCATAGCCAAGATATGGAAGTCACCAAAAAGTCCACCGACAGATGGGTGGACAAAGAAGAACTGCTACATGTACAGATGGATTATGAGCTAGCGATAAAATGAAGCAATGCCATTTGCAGCACCATAGATGACTCTAGAAGTAATCACGCAACTTGGAGTAAGTGAGAAAGCGAAAGACACATATCCTATCATACCACATAGAGGTGTTACCTAAAAATTGATACAAACGAAGATACTTCCACAGAGAAAGGCAATCACAGATTCAGTACAAAAACTTAAGGTTCACCAAATGGAAAGGTGTGAGGATTGGGTACATTACCATATTGAGGTGAACAGAGATATACAAACACACGTGAAATATATAATCACCAAAGACCTACAGAATACCAAGAGAAGACTACTCAACATTGTGTCATAACCTACACGGGAAAAGATTCCAAAGAAGAATAGATATATGTATATGTGTGAAGGAACCACATCTTGCACACCTAGACCAAACAAACCATTGTAATCGAATTTGCTGTGATAAAGAATAAAAATTTTGTTAAAAATACAAACAAGAAGGAATGACACATACACTTAAAGGGCTTTTTCCCGGCACATTCCATTGTACTTTACAACCTAGAACACGACTTCCATTAAGGCTCTGTTGCCCTAGTGACCAGATTTGGTAAAGGAGAAATGCTGCCCCCTTGTGGCCGTTTCCCGCAAGAGCAGCTTTAAACCCACAGCTACTGGTCACTTAAAATTCACAAGGGCTCAGGGCTGTAAAGGACACCTGCCGTCAAAAATTGTGCTCAGGTGGGGAATGGACAAAAGAAATTCAAAACAGGCGAATGTTTCAAGAAGATAGTATGCAGAGGTAAGTATTCCTCACTCTCTTTAAACAAAAAAACAGGAAAATGGGTAAAAGCTCAACCTCAGGAATGATTAGACTCATGCAATCTAATCAACCAAAAGGTTTCAACTCACACCTGTCGACTGACCGTCAGCAAAAAGTCTACCAACAATAAATGCTGACGGGGTTGTAGAGAACTGTGTAACCTCTAGGTGCTGGTGAGATGTAAAGTGGTTAACAGCCAGTAAGGAGTACCAAAAGGAACTGCGTTGAAAAGTGAAAATTGAGGTACCACTCAATGCAACAGGCACACCACTGGGCCTCTCACCTGAGAAGACCAGGATCGAAAAGACACAGGCTGCAAAGGCTGCACTGCAGCCTTATTCAAAATAGCCAAGATGGGAAGCAACCAAAATGTCCATCAACAGGTGAATGGATAAAGAAGAAGGAATCCATGTACACAGTGGAATATTAGCCATGGAAAACAATGAAACACTGCTCTTTGAGGCACCAGAGATGAGCCTGGAGATAATCACAAAACATGAGGTAAGTCGGAAAGCAAAAGACCTATATCCTATGATATCCCTTAGAGGCGTTATCTAATCACTGACACAAATGAACATATTTCCACAGAGAAAGACACTCACAGACTTAGAAAACCAACTATGCTCATCTAAAAGGAAAGGTGGGGGGAATGGATAAATGAGATTAGTGTTACTATACATATCCAAATACATATTATATACATATTTCAAAACGACCGACCATATAGCAAGGGAGGTCTACAGAACACTCTGTAATATTTTACATGGGAAGAGGATCTGTAGAGTAGACATATATAATGTACAAATGAACCAGATTGTGTACCCCTAGGACAAACAATATTCTAGTCCTTACCCCGATTAAAAAAATTAACAAAAACAAGAAGTAATGAGACCTAAACTTATGGGGGTTTCTCCTGGCACATTCCATTCTAATTTACAACCTAGGAACACGACTTCCAGAAAGTCTCTGCTGCCCTAGTACTCAGATTTGGGAATGGAGAAATGCTGCCTCCTTGTGGCCATTTCCCACAACAGCAGCTTTCAACCCACTGCTAAAGGTCACTAAATATTCACCAACTTGCAATTCTGTAAATGACACCTGCCCTCCAAATAAATCCTGGGATCAAAAATGGAGCAAAAATTTCAAAAGAGGGCAACCTTCCAAGAAGACAATTTCAAGAGCTATGTTGTACTCACAGCTTTTTCTTTAAAGAGGAAAGAAAAGGTGTGGGAAAATGATATATTTTAGGAATTTTTAAAGACATGCAAACCCAAATTACAAAACCCTATCAGCTCACAGCAGTCAGAATGGCCATCAGCAAAAATGTTTCAAAAAATAAATGCTGAAGGGACTGTGGAGGAATGCATACACTCGGCCCTAAGGGGGACGTGGTAAGAGCCACTAATGAAAACACAATGGAAGTGCCTTGAAAAGGTAAACACTGAGCTACCCGTCAATCAGTCATACCCACTGCTGGGCCTATCCCCTGAGAAAATGAGAATCAAAACGTCACAGGCTGGCAACCCTGCACTCCAGCCATATTGACCATAGCCAACATTTGGAAGCAATGAAAATGTCCATCAACAGAGGAACGCACCAAGAAGAACTGTTCCATGTACACAATGTAATATTGCTCCAATAATAAATATAAGGTAAATTTAAAAGACAAACATAAGTAAGGAGACATCAGCATTTGTGGGTTTCTTCAGGCACATTCCACTCTAATTTATAACCGAGGAACACCACTGGCCGGAAGGCCTGTTGCCCTAGTACCAGCATGGGGAACGTAGAAAGACTGCCACCCTCTGGCCGTTACCTGCAAACGCAGGTTTAAGCCTGTGCTAATGGTCACCGCAAAATGTCTTCAGGGAGGTAATGGCCAAAAAATTTTAAAATTATGACATACATACTTTAAGAAAACACTTTGAAGAACTAAGCGGTACTCACAGCCTGAAAAATGAAAAGGACCTGCCTTAAAGCTCAGTTTTAATGGATCATGAGACACATGCAAATTCAGCCACAAAGACGTATCAGCTCACACCAGTCAGAATAACCATCAGTAAAAAACCACAAAGAATAAATGCTGAAGGTGCTGTGGAGAAATGCAAACCCTCCACTTTAAGTGGGATGTAACCTGGAGAGAGCCACTCATGAGAGCAGAGTGGAGGTGCCGTTAAAAGGTAAACATTGAGCTACCGTACGATCCAGAGGCTTATTCCTGGACCTATAACCTAAGAAGACAGAATTGGAAAGAAAGAGGCAGGCAAATCTGCATTGCACAGTATTACCATAGCCAAGATATGGAAGTCACCAAAAAGTCCACCGACAGATGGGTGGACAAAGAAGAACTGCTACATGTACAGATGGATTATGAGCTAGCGATAAAATGAAACAATGCCATTTGCAGCACCATAGATGACTCTAGAAGTAATCACGCAACTTGGAGTAAGTGAGAAAGCGAAAGACACATATCCTATCATACCACATAGAGGTGTTACCTAAAAATTGATACAAACGAAGATACTTCCACAGAGAAAGGCAATCACAGATTCAGTACAAAAACTTAAGGTTCACCAAATGGAAAGGTGTGAGGATTGGGTACATTACCATATTGAGGTGAACAGAGATATACAAACACACGTGAAATATATAATCACCAAAGACCTACAGAATACCAAGAGAAGACTACTCAACATTGTGTCATAACCTACACGGGAAAAGATTCCAAAGAAGAATAGATATATGTATATGTGTGAAGGAACCACATCTTGCACACCTAGACCAAACAAACCATTGTAATCGAATTTGCTGTGATAAAGAATAAAAATTTTGTTAAAAATACAAACAAGAAGGAATGACACATACACTTAAAGGGCTTTTTCCCGGCACATTCCATTGTACTTTACAACCTAGAACACGACTTCCATTAAGGCTCTGTTGCCCTAGTGACCAGATTTGGTAAAGGAGAAATGCTGCCCCCTTGTGGCCGTTTCCCGCAAGAGCAGCTTTAAACCCACAGCTACTGGTCACTTAAAATTCACAAGGGCTCAGGGCTGTAAAGGACACCTGCCGTCAAAAATTGTGCTCAGGTGGGGAATGGACAAAAGAAATTCAAAACAGGCGAATGTTTCAAGAAGATAGTATGCAGAGGTAAGTATTCCTCACTCTCTTTAAACAAAAAAACAGGAAAATGGGTAAAAGCTCAACCTCAGGAATGATTAGACTCATGCAATCTAATCAACCAAAAGGTTTCAACTCACACCTGTCGACTGACCGTCAGCAAAAAGTCTACCAACAATAAATGCTGACGGGGTTGTAGAGAACTGTGTAACCTCTAGGTGCTGGTGAGATGTAAAGTGGTTAACAGCCAGTAAGGAGTACCAAAAGGAACTGCGTTGAAAAGTGAAAATTGAGGTACCACTCAATGCAACAGGCACACCACTGGGCCTCTCACCTGAGAAGACCAGGATCGAAAAGACACAGGCTGCAAAGGCTGCACTGCAGCCTTATTCAAAATAGCCAAGATGGGAAGCAACCAAAATGTCCATCAACAGGTGAATGGATAAAGAAGAAGGAGTCCATGTACACAATGGAATATTAGCCATGGAAAACAATGAAACACTGCTCTTTGAGGCACCAGAGATGAGCCTGGAGATAATCACAAAACATGAGGTAAGTCGGAAAGCAAAAGACCTATATCCTATGATATCCCTTAGAGGCGTTATCTAATCACTGACACAAATGAACATATTTCCACAGAGAAAGACACTCACAGACTTAGAAAACCAACTATGCTCATCTAAAAGGAAAGGTGGGGGGAATGGATAAATGAGATTAGTGTTACTATACATATCCAAATACATATTATATACATATTTCAAAACGACCGACCATATAGCAAGGGAGGTCTACAGAACACTCTGTAATATTTTACATCGGAAGAGGATCTGTAGAGTAGACATATATAATGTACAAATGAACCAGATTGTGTACCCCTAGGACAAACAATATTCTAGTCCTTACCCCGATTAAAAAAATTAACAAAAACAAGAAGTAATGAGACCTAAACTTATGGGGGTTTCTCCTGGCACATTCCATTCTAATTTACAACCTAGGAACACGACTTCCAGAAAGGCTCTGCTGCCCTAGTACTCAGATTTGGGAATGGAGAAATGCTGCCTCCTTGTGGCCATTTCCCACAACAGCAGCTTTCAACCCACTGCTAAAGGTCACTAAATATTCACCAACTTGCCATTCTGTAAATGACACCTGCCCTCCAAATAAATCCTGGGATCAAAAATGGAGCAAAAATTTCAAAAGAGGGCAACCTTCCAAGAAGACAATTTCAAGAGCTATGTGGTACTCACAGCTTTTCCTTTAAAGAAGAGGAAAGAAAAAGGTGTGGGAAAATGATATATTTTAGGAATTTTTAAAGACATGCAAACCCAAATTACAAAAACCTATCAGCTCACAGCAGTCAGAATGGTCATCAGCAAAAATGTTTCAAAAAATAAATGCTGAAGGGACTGTGGAGGAATGCGTACACTCGGCCCTAAGGGGGACGTGGTAAGAGCCACTAATGAAAACACAATGGAAGTGCCTTGAAAAGGTAAACACTGAGCTACCCGTCAATCAGTCATACCCACTGCTGGTCCTATCCCCTGAGAAAATGAGAATCAAAACGTCACAGGCTGGCAATCCTGCACTCCAGCCATATTGACCATAGCCAACATTTGGAAGCAATGAAAATGTCCATCAACAGAGGAACGCACCAAGAAGAACTCTTCCATGTACACAATGTAATATTGCTCCAATAATAAATATAAGGTAAATTTAAAAGACAAACGTAAGTAAGGAGACATCAGCATTTGTGGGTTTCTTCAGGCACAATCCACTCTAATTTATAACCGAGGAACACCACTGGCCGGAAGGCCTGTTGCCCTAGTACCAGCATGGGGAACGTAGAAAGACTGCCACCCTCTGGCCGTTACCTGCAAACGCAGGTTTAAGCCTGTGCTAATGGTCACCGCAAAATGTCTTCAGGGAGGTAATGGCGAAAAAATTTTAAAATTATGACATACATACTTTAAGAAAACACTTTGAAGAACTAAGCTGTACTCACAGCCTGAAAAATGAAAAGGACCTGCCTTAAAGCTCAGTTTTAATGGATCATGAGACACATGCAAATTCAGCCACAAAGACGTATCAGCTCACACCAGTCAGAATAACCATCAGTAAAAAACCACAAAGAATAAATGCTGAAGGTGCTGTGAAGAAATGCAAACCCTCCACTTTAAGTGGGATGTAACCTGGAGAGAGCCACTCATAAGAGCAGAGTGGAGGTGCCGTTAAAAGGTAAACATTGAGCTACCGTACGATCCAGAGGCTTATTCCTGGACCTATAACCTAAGAAGACAGAATTGGAAAGAAAGAGGCAGGCAAATCTGCATTGCACAGTATTACCATAGCCAAGATATGGAAGTCACCAAAAAGTCCACCGACAGATGGGTGGACAAAGAAGAACTGCTACATGTACAGATGGATTATGAGCTAGCGATAAAATGAAGCAATGCCATTTGCAGCACCATAGATGACTCTAGAAGTAATCACGCAACCTGGAGTAAGTGAGAAAGCGAAAGACACATATCCTATCATATCACATAGAGGTGTTACCTAAAAATTGAATACAAACGAAGATACTTCCACAGAGAAAGGCAATCACAGATTCAGTACAAAAACTTATGGTTCACCAAATGGAAAGGTGTGAGGATTGGGTACATTACCATATTGAGGTGAACAGAGATATACAAACACACGTGAAATATATAATCACCAAAGACCTACAGAATACCAAGAGAAGACTACTCAACATTGTGTCATAACCTACACGGGAAAAGATTCCAAAGAAGCATAGATATATGTATATGTGTGAAGGAACCACATCTTGCACACCTAGACCAAACAAACCATTGTAATCGAATTTGCTGTGATAAAGAATAAAAATTTTGTTAAAAATACAAACAAGAAGGAATGACACATACACTTAAAGGGCTTTTTCCCGGCACATTCCATTGTACTTTACAACCTAGAACACGACTTCCATTAAGGCTCTGTTGCCCTAGTGACCAGATTTGGTAAAGGAGAAATGTTGCCCCCTTGTGGCCGTTTCCCGCAAGAGCAGCTTTAAACCCACAGCTACTGGTCACTTAAAATTCACAAGGGCTCAGGGGTGTAAAGGACACCTGCCGTTAAAAATTGTGCTCAGGTAGGGAATGGACAAAAGAAATTCAAAACAGGCAAATGTTTCAAGAAGATAGTATGCAGAGGTAAGTATTCCTCACTCTCTTTAAACAAAAAAACAGGAAAATGGGTAAAAGCTCAACCTCAGGAATGATTAGACTCATGCAATCTAATCAACCAAAAGGTTCCAACTCACACCTGTCGACTGACCGTCAGCAAAAAGTCTACCAACAATAAATGCTGACGGGGTTGTAGAGAACTGTGTAACCTCTAGGTGCTGGTGGGAAGGAAAGTGGTTAACAGCCAATAATGACTACCGAAAGGAACTGCGTTGAAAAGTGAAAACTGAGGTACCATTCAATCCAGCAGGCACACCACTGGGCCTCTCACCTGAGAAGACCAGGATCGAAAAGACACAGGCTGCAAAACTGCACTGCAGCCTTATTCAAAATAGCCAAGATGGGAAGCAACCAAAATGTCCATCAACAGGTGAATGGATAAAGAAGAAGGAGTCCATGTACACAATGGAATATTAGCCATGGAAAACAATGAAACACTGCTCTTTGAGGCACCAGAGATGAGCCTGGAGATAATCACAAAACATGAGGTAAGTCGGAAAGCAAAAGACCTATATCCTATGATATCCCTTAGAGGCGTTATCTAATCACTGACACAAATGAACATATTTCCACAGAGAAAGACACTCACAGACTTAGAAAACCAACTATGCTCATCTAAAAGGAAAGGTGGGGGGAATGGATAAATGAGATTAGTGTTACTATACATATCCAAATACATATTATATACATATTTCAAAACGACCGACCATATAGCAAGGGAGGTCTACAGAACACTCTGTAATATTTTACATGGGAAGAGGATCTGTAGAGTAGACATATATAATGTACAAATGAACCAGATTGTGTACCCCTAGGACAAACAATATTCTAGTCCTTACCCCGATTAAAAAAAATAACAAAAACAAGAAGTAATGAGACCTAAACTTATGGGGGTTTCTCCTGGCACATTCCATTCTAATTTACAACCTAGGAACACGACTTCCAGAAAGGCTCTGCTGCCCTAGTACTCAGATTTGGGAATGGAGAAATGCTGCCTCCTTGTGGCCATTTCCCACAACAGCAGCTTTCAACCCACTGCTAAAGGTCACTAAATATTCACCAACTTGCCATTCTGTAAATGACACCTGCCCTCCAAATAAATCCTGGGATCAAAAATGGAGCAAAAATTTCAAAAGAGGGCAACCTTCCAAGAAGACAATTTCAAGAGCTATGTGGTACTCACAGCTTTTCCTTTAAAGAAGAGGAAAGAAAAAGGTGTGGGAAAATGATATATTTTAGGAATTTTTAAAGACATGCAAACCCAAATTTCAAAAACCTATCAGCTCACAGCAGTCAGAATGGCCATCAGCAAAAATGTTTCAAAAAATAAATGCAGAAGGGACTGTGGAGGAATGCGTACACTCGGCCCTAAGGGGGACGTGGTAAGAGCCACTAATGAAAACACAATGGAAGTGCCTTGAAAAGGTAACATTGAGCTACCCGTCAATCAGTCATACCCACTGCTGGGCCTATCCCCTGAGAAAATGAGAATCAAAACGTCACAGGCTGGCAATCCTGCACTCCAGCCATATTGACCATAGCCAACATTTGGAAGCAATGAAAATGTCCATCAACAGAGGAACGCACCAAGAAGAACTCTTCCATGTACACAATGTAATATTGCTCCAATAATAAATATAAGGTAAATTTAAAAGACAAACATAAGTAAGGAGACATCAGCATTTGTGGGTTTCTTCAGGCACAATCCACTCTAATTTATAACCGAGGAACACCACTGGCCGGAAGGCCTGTTGCCCTAGTACCAGCATGGGGAACGTAGAAAGACTGCCACCCTCTGGCCGTTACCTGCAAACGCAGGTTTAAGCCTGTGCTAATGGTCACCGCAAAATGTCTTCAGGGAGGTAATGGCGAAAAAATTTTAAAATTATGACATACATACTTTAAGAAAACACTTTGAAGAACTAAGCTGTACTCACAGCCTGAAAAATGAAAAGGACCTGCCTTAAAGCTCAGTTTTAATGGATCATGAGACACATGCAAATTCAGCCACAAAGACGTATCAGCTCACACCAGTCAGAATAACCATCAGTAAAAAACCACAAAGAATAAATGCTGAAGGTGCTGTGGAGAAATGCAAACCCTCCACTTTAAGTGGGATGTAACCTGGAGAGAGCCACTCATGAGAGCAGAGTGGAGGTGCCGTTAAAAGGTAAACATTGAGCTACCGTACGATCCAGAGGCTTATTCCTGGACCTATAACCTAAGAAGACAGAATTGGAAAGAAAGAGGCAGGCAAATCTGCATTGCACAGTATTACCATAGCCAAGATATGGAAGTCACCAAAAAGTCCACCGACAGATAGGTGGACAAAGAAGATCTGCTACATGTACAGATGGATTATGAGCTAGCGATAAAATGAAACAATGCCATTTGCAGCTCCATAGATGACTCTAGAAGTAATCACGCAACTTGGAGTAAGTGAGAAAGCGAAAGACACATATCCTATCATACCACATAGAGGTGTTACCTAAAAATTGATACAAACGAAGATACTTCCACAGAGAAAGGCAATCACAGATTCAGTACAAAAACTTAAGGTTCACCAAATGGAAAGGTGTGAGGATTGGGTACATTACCATATTGAGGTGAACAGAGATATACAAACACACGTGAAATATATAATCACCAAAGACCTACAGAATACCAAGAGAAGACTACTCAACATTGTGTCATAACCTACACGGGAAAAGATTCCAAAGAAGAATAGATATATGTATATGTGTGAAGGAACCACATCTTGCACACCTAGACCAAACAAACCATTGTAATCGAATTTGCTGTGATAAAGAATAAAAATTTTGTTAAAAATACAAACAAGAAGGAATGACACATACACTTAAAGGGCTTTTTCCCGGCACATTCCATTGTACTTTACAACCTAGAACACGACTTCCATTAAGGCTCTGTTGCCCTAGTGACCAGATTTGGTAAAGGAGAAATGCTGCCCCCTTGTGGCCGTTTCCCGCAAGAGCAGCTTTAAACCCACAGCTACTGGTCACTTAAAATTCACAAGGGCTCAGGGCTGTAAAGGACACCTGCTGTCAAAAATTGTGCTCAGGTGGGGAATGGACAAAAGAAATTCAAAACAGGCGAATGTTTCAAGAAGATAGTATGCAGAGGTAAGTATTCCTCACTCTCTTTAAACAAAAAAACAGGAAAATGGGTAAAAGCTCAACCTCAGGAATGATTAGACTCATGCAATCTAATCAACCAAAAGGTTTCAACTCACACCTGTCGACTGACCGTCAGCAAAAAGTCTACCAACAATAAATGCTGACGGGGTTGTAGAGAACTGTGTAACCTCTAGGTGCTGGTGAGATGTAAAGTGGTTAACAGCCAGTAAGGAGTACCAAAAGGAACTGCGTTGAAAAGTGAAAATTGAGGTACCACTCAATGCAACAGGCACACCACTGGGCCTCTCACCTGAGAAGACCAGGATCGAAAAGACACAGGCTGCAAAGGCTGCACTGCAGCCTTATTCAAAATAGCCAAGATGGGAAGCAACCAAAATGTCCATCAACAGGTGAATGGATAAAGAAGAAGGAGTCCATGTACACAATGGAATATTAGCCATGGAAAACAATGAAACACTGCTCTTTGAGGCACCAGAGATGAGCCTGGAGATAATCACAAAACATGAGGTAAGTCGGAAAGCAAAAGACCTATATCCTATGATATCCCTTAGAGGCGTTATCTAATCACTGACACAAATGAACATATTTCCACAGAGAAAGACACTCACAGACTTAGAAAACCAACTATGCTCATCTAAAAGGAAAGGTGGGGGGAATGGATAAATGAGATTAGTGTTACTATACATATCCAAATACATATTATATACATATTTCAAAACGACCGACCATATAGCAAGGGAGGTCTACAGAACACTCTGTAATATTTTACATGGGAAGAGGATCTGTAGAGTAGACATATATAATGTACAATTGAACCAGATTGTGTACCCCTAGGACAAACAATATTCTAGTCCTTACCCCGATTAAAAAAATTAACAAAAACAAGAAGTAATGAGACCTAAACTTATGGGGGTTTCTCCTGGCACATTCCATTCTAATTTACAACCTAGGAACACGACTTCCAGAAAGGCTCTGCTGCCCTAGTACTCAGATTTGGGAATGGAGAAATGCTGCCTCCTTGTGGCCATTTCCCACAACAGCAGCTTTCAACCCACTGCTAAAGGTCACTAAATATTCACCAACTTGCAATTCTGTAAATGACACCTGCCCTCCAAATAAATCCTGGGATCAAAAATGGAGCAAAAATTTCAAAAGAGGGCAACCTTCCAAGAAGACAATTTCAAGAGCTATGTTGTACTCACAGCTTTTTCTTTAAAGAGGAAAGAAAAGGTGTGGGAAAATGATATATTTTAGGAATTTTTAAAGACATGCAAACCCAAATTACAAAACCCTATCAGCTCACAGCAGTCAGAATGGCCATCAGCAAAAATGTTTCAAAAAATAAATGCTGAAGGGACTGTGGAGGAATGCGTACACTCGGCCCTAAGGGGGACATGGTAAGAGCCACTAATGAAAACACAATGGAAGTGCCTTGAAAAGGTAAACACTGAGCTACCCGTCAATCAGTCATACCCACTGCTGGGCCTATCCCCTGAGAAAATGAGAATCAAAACGTCACAGGCTGGCAACCCTGCACTCCAGCCATATTGACCATAGCCAACATTTGGAAGCAATGAAAATGTCCATCAACAGAGGAACGCACCAAGAAGAACTGTTCCATGTACACAATGTAATATTGCTCCAATAATAAATATAAGGTAAATTTAAAAGACAAACATGAGTAAGGAGACATCAGCATTTGTGGGTTTCTTCAGGCACATTCCACTCTAATTATAACCGAGGAACACAACTGGCCGGAAGGCCTGTTGCCCTAGTACCAGCATGGGGAACGTAGAAAGACTGCCACCCTCTGGCCGTTACCTGCAAACGCAGGTTTAAGCCTGTGCTAATGGTCACCGCAAAATGTCTTCAGGGAGGTAATGGCCAAAAAATTTTAAAATTATGACATACATACTTTAAGAAAACACTTTGAAGAACTAAGCGGTACTCACAGCCTGAAAAATGAAAAGGACCTGCCTTAAAGCTCAGTTTTAATGGATCATGAGACACATGCAAATTCAGCCACAAAGACGTATCAGCTCACACCAGTCAGAATAACCATCAGTAAAAAACCACAAAGAATAAATGCTGAAGGTGCTGTGGAGAAAATCAAACACTCCACTTTAAGTGGGATGTAACCTGGAGAGAGCCACTCATGAGAGCAGAGTGGAGGTGCCGTTAAAAGGTAAACATTGAGCTACCGTACGATCCAGAGGCTTATTCCTGGACCTATAACCTAAGAAGACAGAATTGGAAAGAAAGAGGCAGGCAAATCTGCATTGCACAGTATTACCATAGCCAAGATATGGAAGTCACCAAAAAGTCCACCGACAGATGGGTGGACAAAGAAGAACTGCTACATGTACAGATGGATTATGAGCTAGCGATAAAATGAAGCAATGCCATTTGCAGCACCATAGATGACTCTAGAAGTAATCACGCAACTTGGAGTAAGTGAGAAAACGAAAGACACATATCCTATCATACCACATAGAGGTGTTACCTAAAAATTGATACAAACGAAGATACTTCCACAGAGAAAGGCAATCACAGATTCAGTACAAAAACTTAAGGTTCACCAAATGGAAAGGTGTGAGGATTGGGTACATTACCATATTGAGGTGAACAGAGATATACAAACACACGTGAAATATATAATCACCAAAGACCTACAGAATACCAAGAGAAGACTACTCAACATTGTGTCATAACCTACACGGGAAAAGATTCCAAAGAAGAATAGATATATGTATATGTGTGAAGGAACCACGTCTTGCACACCTAGACCAAACAAACCATTGTAATCGAATTTGCTGTGATAAAGAATAAAAATTTTGTTAAAAATACAAACAAGAAGGAATGACACATACACTTAAAGGGCTTTTTCCCGGCACATTCCATTGTACTTTACAACCTAGAACACGACTTCCATTAAGGCTCTGTTGCCCTAGTGACCAGATTTGGTAAAGGAGAAATGCTGCCCCCTTGTGGCCGTTTCCCGCAAGAGCAGCTTTAAACCCACAGCTACTGGTCACTTAAAATTCACAAGGGCTCAGGGCTGTAAAGGACACCTGCCGTCAAAAATTGTGCTCAGGTGGGGAATGGACAAAAGAAATTCAAAACAGGCGAATGTTTCAAGAAGATAGTATGCAGAGGTAAGTATTCCTCACTCTCTTTAAACAAAAAAACAGGAAAATGGGTAAAAGCTCAACCTCAGGAATGATTAGACTCATGCAATCTAATCAACCAAAAGGTTTCAACTCACACCTGTCGACTGACCGTCAGCAAAAAGTCTACCAACAATAAATGCTGACGGGGTTGTAGAGAACTGTGTAACCTCTAGGTGCTGGTGAGATGTAAAGTGGTTAACAGCCAGTAAGGAGTACCAAAAGGAACTGCGTTGAAAAGTGAAAATTGAGGTACCACTCAATGCAACAGGCACACCACTGGGCCTCTCACCTGAGAAGACCAGGATCGAAAAGACACAGGCTGCAAAGGCTGCACTGCAGCCTTATTCAAAATAGCCAAGATGGGAAGCAACCAAAATGTCCATCAACAGGTGAATGGATAAAGAAGAAGGAGTCCATGTACACAATGGAATATTAGCCATGGAAAACAATGAAACACTGCTCTTTGAGGCACCAGAGATGAGCCTGGAGATAATCACAAAACATGAGGTAAGTCGGAAAGCAAAAGACCTATATCCTATGATATCCCTTAGAGGCGTTATCTAATCACTGACACAAATGAACATATTTCCACAGAGAAAGACACTCACAGACTTAGAAAACCAACTATGCTCATCTAAAAGGAAAGGTGGGGGGAATGGATAAATGAGATTAGTGTTACTATACATATCCAAATACATATTATATACATATTTCAAAACGACCGACCATATAGCAAGGGAGGTCTACAGAACACTCTGTAATATTTTACATGGGAAGAGGATCTGTAGAGTAGACATATATAATGTACAAATGAACCAGATTGTGTACCCCTAGGACAAACAATATTCTAGTCCTTACCCCGATTAAAAAAATTAACAAAAACAAGAAGTAATGAGACCTAAACTTATGGGGGTTTCTCCTGGCACATTCCATTCTAATTTACAACCTAGGAACACGACTTCCAGAAAGGCTCTGCTGCCCTAGTACTCAGATTTGGGAATGGAGAAATGCTGCCTCCTTGTGGCCATTTCCCACAACAGCAGCTTTCAACCCACTGCTAAAGGTCACTAAATATTCACCAACTTGCCATTCTGTAAATGACACCTGCCCTCCAAATAAATCCTGGGATCAAAAATGGAGCAAAAATTTCAAAAGAGGGCAACCTTCCAAGAAGACAATTTCAAGAGCTATGTGGTACTCACAGCTTTTCCTTTAAAGAAGAGGAAAGAAAAAGGTGTGGGAAAATGATATATTTTAGGAATTTTTAAAGACATGCAAACCCAAATTACAAAAACCTATCAGCTCACAGCAGTCAGAATGGCCATCAGCAAAAATGTTTCAAAAAATAAATGCTGAAGGGACTGTGGAGGAATGCGTACACTCGGCCCTAAGGGGGACGTGGTAAGAGCCACTAATGAAAACACAATGGAAGTGCCTTGAAAAGGTAAACACTGAGCTACCCGTCAATCAGTCATACCCACTGCTGGGCCTATCCCCTGAGAAAATGAGAATCAAAACGTCACAGGCTGGCAATCCTGCACTCCAGCCATATTGACCATAGCCAACATTTGGAAGCAATGAAAATGTCCATCAACAGAGGAACGCACCAAGAATAACTGTTCCATGTACACAATGTAATATTGCTCCAATAATAAATATAAGGTAAATTTAAAAGACAAACATAAGTAAGGAGACATCAGCATTTGTGGGTTTCTTCAGGCACAATCCACTCTAATTTATTACCGAGGAACACCACTGGCCGGAAGGCCTGTTGCCCTAGTACCAGCATGGGGAACGTAGAAAGACTGCCACCCTCTGGCCGTTACCTGCAAACGCAGGTTTAAGCCTGTGCTAATGGTCACCGCAAAATGTCTTCAGGGAGGTAATGGCCAAAAAATTTTAAAATTATGACATACATACTTTAAGAAAACACTTTGAAGAACTAAGCTGTACTCACAGCCTGAAAAATGAAAAGGACCTGCCTTAAAGCTCAGTTTTAATGGATCATGAGACACATGCAAATTCAGCCACAAAGACGTATCAGCTCACACCAGTCAGAATAACCATCAGTAAAAAACCACAAAGAATAAATGCTGAAGGTGCTGTGAAGAAATGCAAACCCTCCACTTTAAGTGGGATGTAACCTGGAGAGAGCCACTCATGAGAGCAGAGTGGAGGTGCCGTTAAAAGGTAAACATTGAGCTACCGTACGATCCAGAGGCTTATGCCTGGACCTATAACCTAAGAAGACAGAATTGGAAAGAAAGAGGCAGGCAAATCTGCATTGCACAGTATTACCATAGCCAAGATATGGAAGTCACCAAAAAGTCCACCGACAGATGGGTGGACAAAGAAGAACTGCTACATGTACAGATGGATTATGAGCTAGCGATAAAATGAAGCAATGCCATTTGCAGCACCATAGATGACTCTAGAAGTAATCACGCAACTTGGAGTAAGTGAGAAAGCGAAAGACACATATCCTATCATACCACATAGAGGTGTTACCTAAAAATTGATACAAACGAAGATACTTCCACAGAGAAAGGCAATCACAGATTCAGTACAAAAACTTAAGGTTCACCAAATGGAAAGGTGTGAGGATTGGGTACATTACCATATTGAGGTGAACAGAGATATACAAACACACGTGAAATATATAATCACCAAAGACCTACAGAATACCAAGAGAAGACTACTCAACATTGTGTCATAACCTACACGGGAAAAGATTCCAAAGAAGAATAGATATATGTATATGTGTGAAGGAACCACATCTTGCACACCTAGACCAAACAAACCATTGTAATCGAATTTGCTGTGATAAAGAATAAAAATTTTGTTAAAAATACAAACAAGAAGGAATGACACATACACTTAAAGGGCTTTTTCCCGGCACATTCCATTGTACTTTACAACCTAGAACACGACTTCCATTAAGGCTCTGTTGCCCTAGTGACCAGATTTGGTAAAGGAGAAATGCTGCCCCCTTGTGGCCGTTTCCCGCAAGAGCAGCTTTAAACCCACAGCTACTGGTCACTTAAAATTCACAAGGGCTCAGGGCTGTAAAGGACACCTGCCGTCAAAAATTGTGCTCAGGTGGGGAATGGACAAAAGAAATTCAAAACAGGCGAATGTTTCAAGAAGATAGTATGCAGAGGTAAGTATTCCTCACTCTCTTTAAACAAAAAAACAGGAAAATGGGTAAAAGCTCAACCTCAGGAATGATTAGACTCATGCAATCTAATCAACCAAAAGGTTTCAACTCACACCTGTCGACTGACCGTCAGCAAAAAGTCTACCAACAATAAATGCTGACGGGGTTGTAGAGAACTGTGTAACCTCTAGGTGCTGGTGAGATGTAAAGTGGTTAACAGCCAGTAAGGAGTACCAAAAGGAACTGCGTTGAAAAGTGAAAATTGAGGTACCACTCAATGCAACAGGCACACCACTGGGCCTCTCACCTGAGAAGACCAGGATCGAAAAGACACAGGCTGCAAAGGCTGCACTGCAGCCTTATTCAAAATAGCCAAGATGGGAAGCAACCAAAATGTCCATCAACAGGTGAATGGATAAAGAAGAAGGAGTCCATGTACACAATGGAATATTAGCCATGGAAAACAATGAAACACTGCTCTTTGAGGCACCAGAGATGAGCCTGGAGATAATCACAAAACATGAGGTAAGTCGGAAAGCAAAAGACCTATATCCTATGATATCCCTTAGAGGCGTTATCTAATCACTGACACAAATGAACATATTTCCACAGAGAAAGACACTCACAGACTTAGAAAACCAACTATGCTCATCTAAAAGGAAAGGTGGGGGGAATGGATAAATGAGATTAGTGTTACTATACATATCCAAATACATATTATATACATATTTCAAAACGACCGACCATATAGCAAGGGAGGTCTACAGAACACTCTGTAATATTTTACATGGGAAGAGGATCTGTAGAGTAGACATATATAATGTACAATTGAACCAGATTGTGTACCCCTAGGACAAACAATATTCTAGTCCTTACCCCGATTAAAAAAATTAACAAAAACAAGAAGTAATGAGACCTAAACTTATGGGGGTTTCTCCTGGCACATTCCATTCTAATTTACAACCTAGGAACACGACTTCCAGAAAGGCTCTGCTGCCCTAGTACTCAGATTTGGGAATGGAGAAATGCTGCCTCCTTGTGGCCATTTCCCACAACAGCAGCTTTCAACCCACTGCTAAAGGTCACTAAATATTCACCAACTTGCAATTCTGTAAATGACACCTGCCCTCCAAATAAATCCTGGGATCAAAAATGGAGCAAAAATTTCAAAAGAGGGCAACCTTCCAAGAAGACAATTTCAAGAGCTATGTTGTACTCACAGCTTTTTCTTTAAAGAGGAAAGAAAAGGTGTGGGAAAATGATATATTTTAGGAATTTTTAAAGACATGCAAACCCAAATTACAAAACCCTATCAGCTCACAGCAGTCAGAATGGCCATCAGCAAAAATGTTTCAAAAAATAAATGCTGAAGGGACTGTGGAGGAATGCGTACACTCGGCCCTAAGGGGGACATGGTAAGAGCCACTAATGAAAACACAATGGAAGTGCCTTGAAAAGGTAAACACTGAGCTACCCGTCAATCAGTCATACCCACTGCTGGGCCTATCCCCTGAGAAAATGAGAATCAAAACGTCACAGGCTGGCAACCCTGCACTCCAGCCATATTGACCATAGCCAACATTTGGAAGCAATGAAAATGTCCATCAACAGAGGAACGCACCAAGAAGAACTGTTCCATGTACACAATGTAATATTGCTCCAATAATAAATATAAGGTAAATTTAAAAGACAAACATAAGTAAGGAGACATCAGCATTTGTGGGTTTCTTCAGGCACATTCCACTCTAATTTATAACCGAGGAACACCACTGGCCGGAAGGCCTGTTGCCCTAGTACCAGCATGGGGAACGTAGAAAGACTGCCACCCTCTGGCCGTTACCTGCAAACGCAGGTTTAAGCCTGTGCTAATGGTCACCGCAAAATGTCTTCAGGGAGGTAATGGTCAAAAAATTTTAAAATTATGACATACATACTTTAAGAAAACACTTTGAAGAACTAAGCGGTACTCACAGCCTGAAAAATGAAAAGGACCTGCCTTAAAGCTCAGTTTTAATGGATCATGAGACACATGCAAATTCAGCCACAAAGACGTATCAGCTCACACCAGTCAGAATAACCATCAGTAAAAAACCACAAAGAATAAATGCTGAAGGTGCTGTGGAGAAATGCAAACCCTCCACTTTAAGTGGGATGTAACCTGGAGAGAGCCACTCATGAGAGCAGAGTGGAGGTGCCGTTAAAAGGTAAACATTGAGCTACCGTACGATCCAGAGGCTTATTCCTGGACCTATAACCTAAGAAGACAGAATTGGAAAGAAAGAGGCAGGCAAATCTGCATTGCACAGTATTACCATAGCCAAGATATGGAAGTCACCAAAAAGTCCACCGACAGATGGGTGGACAAAGAAGAACTGCTACATGTACAGATGGATTATGAGCTAGCGATAAAATGAAGCAATGCCATTTGCAGCACCATAGATGACTCTAGAAGTAATCACGCAACTTGGAGTAAGTGAGAAAACGAAAGACACATATCCTATCATACCACATAGAGGTGTTACCTAAAAATTGATACAAACGAAGATACTTCCACAGAGAAAGGCAATCACAGATTCAGTACAAAAACTTAAGGTTCACCAAATGGAAAGGTGTGAGGATTGGGTACATTACCATATTGAGGTGAACAGAGATATACAAACACACGTGAAATATATAATCACCAAAGACCTACAGAATACCAAGAGAAGACTACTCAACATTGTGTCATAACCTACACGGGAAAAGATTCCAAAGAAGAATAGATATATGTATATGTGTGAAGGAACCACGTCTTGCACACCTAGACCAAACAAACCATTGTAATCGAATTTGCTGTGATAAAGAATAAAAATTTTGTTAAAAATACAAACAAGAAGGAATGACACATACACTTAAAGGGCTTTTTCCCGGCACATTCCATTGTACTTTACAACCTAGAACACGACTTCCATTAAGGCTCTGTTGCCCTAGTGACCAGATTTGGTAAAGGAGAAATGCTGCCCCCTTGTGGCCGTTTCCCGCAAGAGCAGCTTTAAACCCACAGCTACTGGTCACTTAAAATTCACAAGGGCTCAGGGCTGTAAAGGACACCTGCCGTCAAAAATTGTGCTCAGGTGGGGAATGGACAAAAGAAATTCAAAACAGGCGAATGTTTCAAGAAGATAGTATGCAGAGGTAAGTATTCCTCACTCTCTTTAAACAAAAAAACAGGAAAATGGGTAAAAGCTCAACCTCAGGAATGATTAGACTCATGCAATCTAATCAACCAAAAGGTTTCAACTCACACCTGTCGACTGACCGTCAGCAAAAAGTCTACCAACAATAAATGCTGACGGGGTTGTAGAGAACTGTGTAACCTCTAGGTGCTGGTGAGATGTAAAGTGGTTAACAGCCAGTAAGGAGTACCAAAAGGAACTGCGTTGAAAAGTGAAAATTGAGGTACCACTCAATGCAACAGGCACACCACTGGGCCTCTCACCTGAGAAGACCAGGATCGAAAAGACACAGGCTGCAAAGGCTGCACTGCAGCCTTATTCAAAATAGCCAAGATGGGAAGCAACCAAAATGTCCATCAACAGGTGAATGGATAAAGAAGAAGGAGTCCATGTACACAGTGGAATATTAGCCATGGAAAACAATGAAACACTGCTCTTTGAGGCACCAGAGATGAGCCTGGAGATAATCACAAAACATGAGGTAAGTCGGAAAGCAAAAGACCTATATCCTATGATATCCCTTAGAGGCGTTATCTAATCACTGACACAA
The DNA here is from genome assembly GCF_028021215.1 of Eschrichtius robustus. Lineage (NCBI taxonomy): Eukaryota > Metazoa > Chordata > Mammalia > Artiodactyla > Eschrichtiidae > Eschrichtius > Eschrichtius robustus. The sequence goes on from NC_090828.1 coordinate 105,598,025, forward strand.
ATGAACATATTTCCACAGAGAAAGACACTCACAGACTTAGAAAACCAACTATGCTCATCTAAAAGGAAAGGTGGGGGGAATGGATAAATGAGATTAGTGTTACTATACATATCCAAATACATATTATATACATATTTCAAAACGACCGACCATATAGCAAGGGAGGTCTACAGAACACTCTGTAATATTTTACATGGGAAGAGGATCTGTAGAGTAGACATATATAATGTACAATTGAACCAGATTGTGTACCCCTAGGACAAACAATATTCTAGTCCTTACCCCGATTAAAAAAATTAACAAAAACAAGAAGTAATGAGACCTAAACTTATGGGGGTTTCTCCTGGCACATTCCATTCTAATTTACAACCTAGGAACACGACTTCCAGAAAGGCTCTGCTGCCCTAGTACTCAGATTTGGGAATGGAGAAATGCTGCCTCCTTGTGGCCATTTCCCACAACAGCAGCTTTCAACCCACTGCTAAAGGTCACTAAATATTCACCAACTTGCAATTCTGTAAATGACACCTGCCCTCCAAATAAATCCTGGGATCAAAAATGGAGCAAAAATTTCAAAAGAGGGCAACCTTCCAAGAAGACAATTTCAAGAGCTATGTTGTACTCACAGCTTTTTCTTTAAAGAGGAAAGAAAAGGTGTGGGAAAATGATATATTTTAGGAATTTTTAAAGACATGCAAACCCAAATTACAAAACCCTATCAGCTCACAGCAGTCAGAATGGCCATCAGCAAAAATGTTTCAAAAAATAAATGCTGAAGGGACTGTGGAGGAATGCATACACTCGGCCCTAAGGGGGACGTGGTAAGAGCCACTAATGAAAACACAATGGAAGTGCCTTGAAAAGGTAAACACTGAGCTACCCGTCAATCAGTCATACCCACTGCTGGGCCTATCCCCTGAGAAAATGAGAATCAAAACGTCACAGGCTGGCAACCCTGCACTCCAGCCATATTGACCATAGCCAACATTTGGAAGCAATGAAAATGTCCATCAACAGAGGAACGCACCAAGAAGAACTGTTCCATGTACACAATGTAATATTGCTCCAATAATAAATATAAGGTAAATTTAAAAGACAAACATAAGTAAGGAGACATCAGCATTTGTGGGTTTCTTCAGGCACATTCCACTCTAATTTATAACCGAGGAACACCACTGGCCGGAAGGCCTGTTGCCCTAGTACCAGCATGGGGAACGTAGAAAGACTGCCACCCTCTGGCCGTTACCTGCAAACGCAGGTTTAAGCCTGTGCTAATGGTCACCGCAAAATGTCTTCAGGGAGGTAATGGCCAAAAAATTTTAAAATTATGACATACATACTTTAAGAAAACACTTTGAAGAACTAAGCGGTACTCACAGCCTGAAAAATGAAAAGGACCTGCCTTAAAGCTCAGTTTTAATGGATCATGAGACACATGCAAATTCAGCCACAAAGACGTATCAGCTCACACCAGTCAGAATAACCATCAGTAAAAAACCACAAAGAATAAATGCTGAAGGTGCTGTGGAGAAATGCAAACCCTCCACATTAAGTGGGATGTAACCTGGAGAGAGCCACTCATGAGAGCAGAGTGGAGGTGCCGTTAAAAGGTAAACATTGAGCTACCGTACGATCCAGAGGCTTATTCCTGGACCTATAACCTAAGAAGACAGAATTGGAAAGAAAGAGGCAGGCAAATCTGCATTGCACAGTATTACCATAGCCAAGATATGGAAGTCACCAAAAAGTCCACCGACAGATGGGTGGACAAAGAAGAACTGCTACATGTACAGATGGATTATGAGCTAGCGATAAAATGAAGCAATGCCATTTGCAGCACCATAGATGACTCTAGAAGTAATCACGCAACTTGGAGTAAGTGAGAAAACGAAAGACACATATCCTATCATACCACATAGAGGTGTTACCTAAAAATTGATACAAACGAAGATACTTCCACAGAGAAAGGCAATCACAGATTCAGTACAAAAACTTAAGGTTCACCAAATGGAAAGGTGTGAGGATTGGGTACATTACCATATTGAGGTGAACAGAGATATACAAACACACGTGAAATATATAATCACCAAAGACCTACAGAATACCAAGAGAAGACTACTCAACATTGTGTCATAACCTACACGGGAAAAGATTCCAAAGAAGAATAGATATATGTATATGTGTGAAGGAACCATGTCTTGCACACCTAGACAAAACAAACCATTGTAATCGAATTTGCTGTGATAAAGAATAAAAATTTTGTTAAAAATACAAACAAGAAGGAATGACACATACACTTAAAGGGCTTTTTCCCGGCACATTCCATTGTACTTTACAACCTAGAACACAACTTCCATTAAGGCTCTGTTGCCCTAGTGACCAGATTTGGTAAAGGAGAAATGCTGCCCCCTTGTGGCCGTTTCCCGCAAGAGCAGCTTTAAACCCACAGCTACTGGTCACTTAAAATTCACAAGGGCTCAGGGCTGTAAAGGACACCTGCCGTCAAAAATTGTGCTCAGGTGGGGAATGGACAAAAGAAATTCAAAACAGGCGAATGTTTCAAGAAGATAGTATGCAGAGGTAAGTATTCCTCACTCTCTTTAAACAAAAAAACAGGAAAATGGGTAAAAGCTCAACCTCAGGAATGATTAGACTCATGCAATCTAATCAACCAAAAGGTTTCAACTCACACCTGTCGACTGACCGTCAGCAAAAAGTCTACCAACAATAAATGCTGACGGGGTTGTAGAGCACTGTGTAACCTCTAGGTGCTGGTGAGATGTAAAGTGGTTAACAGCCAGTAAGGAGTACCAAAAGGAACTGCGTTGAAAAGTGAAAATTGAGGTACCACTCAATGCAACAGGCACACCACTGGGCCTCTCACCTGAGAAGACCAGGATCGAAAAGACACAGGCTGCAAAGGCTGCACTGCAGCCTTATTCAAAATAGCCAAGATGGGAAGCAACCAAAATGTCCATCAACAGGTGAATGGATAAAGAAGAAGGAGTCCATGTACACAGTGGAATATTAGCCATGGAAAACAATGAAACACTGCTCTTTGAGGCACCAGAGATGAGCCTGGAGATAATCACAAAACATGAGGTAAGTCGGAAAGCAAAAGACCTATATCCTATGATATCCCTTAGAGGCGTTATCTAATCACTGACACAAATGAACATATTTCCACAGAGAAAGACACTCACAGACTTAGAAAACCAACTATGCTCATCTAAAAGGAAAGGTGGGGGGAATGGATAAATGAGATTAGTGTTACTATACATATCCAAATACATATTATATACATATTTCAAAACGACCGACCATATAGCAAGGGAGGTCTACAGAACACTCTGTAATATTTTACATGGGAAGAGGATCTGTAGAGTAGACATATATAATGTACAATTGAACCAGATTGTGTACCCCTAGGACAAACAATATTCTAGTCCTTACCCCGATTAAAAAAATTAACAAAAACAAGAAGTAATGAGACCTAAACTTATGGGGGTTTCTCCTGGCACATTCCATTCTAATTTACAACCTAGGAACACGACTTCCAGAAAGGCTCTGCTGCCCTAGTACTCAGATTTGGGAATGGAGAAATGCTGCCTCCTTGTGGCCATTTCCCACAACAGCAGCTTTCAACCCACTGCTAAAGGTCACTAAATATTCACCAACTTGCCATTCTGTAAATGACACCTGCCCTCCAAATAAATCCTGGGATCAAAAATGGAGCAAAAATTTCAAAAGAGGGCAACCTTCCAAGAAGACAATTTCAAGAGCTATGTTGTACTCACAGCTTTTTCTTTAAAGAGGAAAGAAAAGGTGTGGGAAAATGATATATTTTAGGAATTTTTAAAGACATGCAAACCCAAATTACAAAACCCTATCAGCTCACAGCAGTCAGAATGGCCATCAGCAAAAATGTTTCAAAAAATAAATGCTGAAGGGACTGTGGAGGAATGCATACACTCGGCCCTAAGGGGGACGTGGTAAGAGCCACTAATGAAAACACAATGGAAGTGCCTTGAAAAGGTAAACACTGAGCTACCCGTCAATCAGTCATACCCACTGCTGGGCCTATCCCCTGAGAAAATGAGAATCAAAACGTCACAGGCTGGCAACCCTGCACTCCAGCCATATTGACCATAGCCAACATTTGGAAGCAATGAAAATGTCCATCAACAGAGGAACGCACCAAGAAGAACTGTTCCATGTACACAATGTAATATTGCTCCAATAATAAATATAAGGTAAATTTAAAAGACAAACATAAGTAAGGAGACATCAGCATTTGTGGGTTTCTTCAGGCACATTCCACTCTAATTTATAACCGAGGAACACCACTGGCCGGAAGGCCTGTTGCCCTAGTACCAGCATGGGGAACGTAGAAAGACTGCCACCCTCTGGCCGTTACCTGCAAACGCAGGTTTAAGCCTGTGCTAATGGTCACCGCAAAATGTCTTCAGGGAGGTAATGGCCAAAAAATTTTAAAATTATGACATACATACTTTAAGAAAACACTTTGAAGAACTAAGCGGTACTCACAGCCTGAAAAATGAAAAGGACCTGCCTTAAAGCTCAGTTTTAATGGATCATGAGACACATGCAAATTCAGCCACAAAGACGTATCAGCTCACACCAGTCAGAATAACCATCAGTAAAAAACCACAAAGAATAAATGCTGAAGGTGCTGTGGAGAAATGCAAACCCTCCACATTAAGTGGGATGTAACCTGGAGAGAGCCACTCATGAGAGCAGAGTGGAGGTGCCGTTAAAAGGTAAACATTGAGCTACCGTACGATCCAGAGGCTTATTCCTGGACCTATAACCTAAGAAGACAGAATTGGAAAGAAAGAGGCAGGCAAATCTGCATTGCACAGTATTACCATAGCCAAGATATGGAAGTCACCAAAAAGTCCACCGACAGATGGGTGGACAAAGAAGAACTGCTACATGTACAGATGGATTATGAGCTAGCGATAAAATGAAGCAATGCCATTTGCAGCACCATAGATGACTCTAGAAGTAATCACGCAACTTGGAGTAAGTGAGAAAACGAAAGACACATATCCTATCATACCACATAGAGGTGTTACCTAAAAATTGATACAAACGAAGATACTTCCACAGAGAAAGGCAATCACAGATTCAGTACAAAAACTTAAGGTTCACCAAATGGAAAGGTGTGAGGATTGGGTACATTACCATATTGAGGTGAACAGAGATATACAAACACACGTGAAATATATAATCACCAAAGACCTACAGAATACCAAGAGAAGACTACTCAACATTGTGTCATAACCTACACGGGAAAAGATTCCAAAGAAGAATAGATATATGTATATGTGTGAAGGAACCACGTCTTGCACACCTAGACAAAACAAACCATTGTAATCGAATTTGCTGTGATAAAGAATAAAAATTTTGTTAAAAATACAAACAAGAAGGAATGACACATACACTTAAAGGGCTTTTTCCCGGCACATTCCATTGTACTTTACAACCTAGAACAGGACTTCCATTAAGGCTCTGTTGCCCTAGTGACCAGATTTGGTAAAGGAGAAATGCTGCCCCCTTGTGGCCGTTTCCCGCAAGAGCAGCTTTAAACCCACAGCTACTGGTCACTTAAAATTCACAAGGGCTCAGGGCTGTAAAGGACACCTGCCGTCAAAAATTGTGCTCAGGTGGGGAATGGACAAAAGAAATTCAAAACAGGCGAATGTTTCAAGAAGATAGTATGCAGAGGTAAGTATTCCTCACTCTCTTTAAACAAAAAAACAGGAAAATGGGTAAAAGCTCAACCTCAGGAATGATTAGACTCATGCAATCTAATCAACCAAAAGGTTTCAACTCACACCTGTCGACTGACCGTCAGCAAAAAGTCTACCAACAATAAATGCTGACGGGGTTGTAGAGCACTGTGTAACCTCTAGGTGCTGGTGAGATGTAAAGTGGTTAACAGCCAGTAAGGAGTACCAAAAGGAACTGCGTTGAAAAGTGAAAATTGAGGTACCACTCAATGCAACAGGCACACCACTGGGCCTCTCACCTGAGAAGACCAGGATCGAAAAGACACAGGCTGCAAAGGCTGCACTGCAGCCTTATTCAAAATAGCCAAGATGGGAAGCAACCAAAATGTCCATCAACAGGTGAATGGATAAAGAAGAAGGAGTCCATGTACACAGTGGAATATTAGCCATGGAAAACAATGAAACACTGCTCTTTGAGGCACCAGAGATGAGCCTGGAGATAATCACAAAACATGAGGTAAGTCGGAAAGCAAAAGACCTATATCCTATGATATCCCTTAGAGGCGTTATCTAATCACTGACACAAATGAACATATTTCCACAGAGAAAGACACTCACAGACTTAGAAAACCAACTATGCTCATCTAAAAGGAAAGGTGGGGGGAATGGATAAATGAGATTAGTGTTACTATACATATCCAAATACATATTATATACATATTTCAAAACGACCGACCATATAGCAAGGGAGGTCTACAGAACACTCTGTAATATTTTACATGGGAAGAGGATCTGTAGAGTAGACATATATAATGTACAATTGAACCAGATTGTGTACCCCTAGGACAAACAATATTCTAGTCCTTACCCCGATTAAAAAAATTAACAAAAACAAGAAGTAATGAGACCTAAACTTATGGGGGTTTCTCCTGGCACATTCCATTCTAATTTACAACCTAGGAACACGACTTCCAGAAAGGCTCTGCTGCCCTAGTACTCAGATTTGGGAATGGAGAAATGCTGCCTCCTTGTGGCCATTTCCCACAACAGCAGCTTTCAACCCACTGCTAAAGGTCACTAAATATTCACCAACTTGCAATTCTGTAAATGACACCTGCCCTCCAAATAAATCCTGGGATCAAAAATGGAGCAAAAATTTCAAAAGAGGGCAACCTTCCAAGAAGACAATTTCAAGAGCTATGTTGTACTCACAGCTTTTTCTTTAAAGAGGAAAGAAAAGGTGTGGGAAAATGATATATTTTAGGAATTTTTAAAGACATGCAAACCCAAATTACAAAACCCTATCAGCTCACAGCAGTCAGAATGGCCATCAGCAAAAATGTTTCAAAAAATAAATGCTGAAGGGACTGTGGAGGAATGCGTACACTCGGCCCTAAGGGGGACGTGGTAAGAGCCACTAATGAAAACACAATGGAAGTGCCTTGAAAAGGTAAACACTGAGCTACCCGTCAATCAGTCATACCCACTGCTGGGCCTATCCCCTGAGAAAATGAGAATCAAAACGTCACAGGCTGGCAACCCTGCACTCCAGCCATATTGACCATAGCCAACATTTGGAAGCAATGAAAATGTCCATCAACAGAGGAACGCACCAAGAAGAACTGTTCCATGTACACAATGTAATATTGCTCCAATAATAAATATAAGGTAAATTTAAAAGACAAACATAAGTAAGGAGACATCAGCATTTGTGGGTTTCTTCAGGCACATTCCACTCTAATTTATAACCGAGGAACACCACTGGCCGGAAGGCCTGTTGCCCTAGTACCAGCATGGGGAACGTAGAAAGACTGCCACCCTCTGGCCGTTACCTGCAAACGCAGGTTTAAGCCTGTGCTAATGGTCACCGCAAAATGTCTTCAGGGAGGTAATGGCCAAAAAATTTTAAAATTATGACATACATACTTTAAGAAAACACTTTGAAGAACTAAGCGGTACTCACAGCCTGAAAAATGAAAAGGACCTGCCTTAAAGCTCAGTTTTAATGGATCATGAGACACATGCAAATTCAGCCCCAAAGACGTATCAGCTCACACCAGTCAGAATAACCATCAGTAAAAAACCACAAAGAATAAATGCTGAAGGTGCTGTGGAGAAATGCAAACCCTCCACTTTAAGTGGGATGTAACCTGGAGAGAGCCACTCATGAGAGCAGAGTGGAGGTGCCGTTAAAAGGTAAACATTGAGCTACCGTACGATCCAGAGGCTTATTCCTGGACCTATAACCTAAGAAGACAGAATTGGAAAGAAAGAGGCAGGCAAATCTGCATTGCACAGTATTACCATAGCCAAGATATGGAAGTCACCAAAAAGTCCACCGACAGATGGGTGGACAAAGAAGAACTGCTACATGTACAGATGGATTATGAGCTAGCGATAAAATGAAGCAATGCCATTTGCAGCACCATAGATGACTCTAGAAGTAATCACGCAACTTGGAGTAAGTGAGAAAACGAAAGACACATATCCTATCATACCACATAGAGGTGTTACCTAAAAATTGATACAAACGAAGATACTTCCACAGAGAAAGGCAATCACAGATTCAGTACAAAAACTTAAGGTTCACCAAATGGAAAGGTGTGAGGATTGGGTACATTACCATATTGAGGTGAACAGAGATATACAAACACACGTGAAATATATAATCACCAAAGACCTACAGAATACCAAGAGAAGACTACTCAACATTGTGTCATAACCTACACGGGAAAAGATTCCAAAGAAGAATAGATATATGTATATGTGTGAAGGAACCACGTCTTGCACACCTAGACCAAACAAACCATTGTAATCGAATTTGCTGTGATAAAGAATAAAAATTTTGTTAAAAATACAAACAAGAAGGAATGACACATACACTTAAAGGGCTTTTTCCCGGCACATTCCATTGTACTTTACAACCTAGAACACGACTTCCATTAAGGCTCTGTTGCCCTAGTGACCAGATTTGGTAAAGGAGAAATGCTGCCCCCTTGTGGCCGTTTCCCGCAAGAGCAGCTTTAAACCCACAGCTACTGGTCACTTAAAATTCACAAGGGCTCAGGGCTGTAAAGGACACCTGCCGTCAAAAATTGTGCTCAGGTGGGGAATGGACAAAAGAAATTCAAAACAGGCGAATGTTTCAAGAAGATAGTATGCAGAGGTAAGTATTCCTCACTCTCTTTAAACAAAAAAACAGGAAAATGGGTAAAAGCTCAACCTCAGGAATGATTAGACTCATGCAATCTAATCAACCAAAAGGTTTCAACTCACACCTGTCGACTGACCGTCAGCAAAAAGTCTACCAACAATAAATGCTGACGGGGTTGTAGAGCACTGTGTAACCTCTAGGTGCTGGTGAGATGTAAAGTGGTTAACAGCCAGTAAGGAGTACCAAAAGGAACTGCGTTGAAAAGTGAAAATTGAGGTACCACTCAATGCAACAGGCACACCACTGGGCCTCTCACCTGAGAAGACCAGGATCGAAAAGACACAGGCTGCAAAGGCTGCACTGCAGCCTTATTCAAAATAGCCAAGATGGGAAGCAACCAAAATGTCCATCAACAGGTGAATGGATAAAGAAGAAGGAGTCCATGTACACAGTGGAATATTAGCCATGGAAAACAATGAAACACTGCTCTTTGAGGCACCAGAGATGAGCCTGGAGATAATCACAAAACATGAGGTAAGTCGGAAAGCAAAAGACCTATATCCTATGATATCCCTTAGAGGCGTTATCTAATCACTGACACAAATGAACATATTTCCACAGAGAAAGACACTCACAGACTTAGAAAACCAACTATGCTCATCTAAAAGGAAAGGTGGGGGGAATGGATAAATGAGATTAGTGTTACTATACATATCCAAATACATATTATATACATATTTCAAAACGACCGACCATATAGCAAGGGAGGTCTACAGAACACTCTGTAATATTTTACATGGGAAGAGGATCTGTAGAGTAGACATATATAATGTACAATTGAACCAGATTGTGTACCCCTAGGACAAACAATATTCTAGTCCTTACCCCGATTAAAAAAATTAACAAAAACAAGAAGTAATGAGACCTAAACTTATGGGGGTTTCTCCTGGCACATTCCATTCTAATTTACAACCTAGGAACACGACTTCCAGAAAGGCTCTGCTGCCCTAGTACTCAGATTTGGGAATGGAGAAATGCTGCCTCCTTGTGGCCATTTCCCACAACAGCAGCTTTCAACCCACTGCTAAAGGTCACTAAATATTCACCAACTTGCAATTCTGTAAATGACACCTGCCCTCCAAATAAATCCTGGGATCAAAAATGGAGCAAAAATTTCAAAAGAGGGCAACCTTCCAAGAAGACAATTTCAAGAGCTATGTTGTACTCACAGCTTTTTCTTTAAAGAGGAAAGAAAAGGTGTGGGAAAATGATATATTTTAGGAATTTTTAAAGACATGCAAACCCAAATTACAAAACCCTATCAGCTCACAGCAGTCAGAATGGCCATCAGCAAAAATGTTTCAAAAAATAAATGCTGAAGGGACTGTGGAGGAATGCATACACTCGGCCCTAAGGGGGACGTGGTAAGAGCCACTAATGAAAACACAATGGAAGTGCCTTGAAAAGGTAAACACTGAGCTACCCGTCAATCAGTCATACCCACTGCTGGGCCTATCCCCTGAGAAAATGAGAATCAAAACGTCACAGGCTGGCAACCCTGCACTCCAGCCATATTGACCATAGCCAACATTTGGAAGCAATGAAAATGTCCATCAACAGAGGAACGCACCAAGAAGAACTGTTCCATGTACACAATGTAATATTGCTCCAATAATAAATATAAGGTAAATTTAAAAGACAAACATAAGTAAGGAGACATCAGCATTTGTGGGTTTCTTCAGGCACATTCCACTCTAATTTATAACCGAGGAACACCACTGGCCGGAAGGCCTGTTGCCCTAGTACCAGCATGGGGAACGTAGAAAGACTGCCACCCTCTGGCCGTTACCTGCAAACGCAGGTTTAAGCCTGTGCTAATGGTCACCGCAAAATGTCTTCAGGGAGGTAATGGCCAAAAAATTTTAAAATTATGACATACATACTTTAAGAAAACACTTTGAAGAACTAAGCGGTACTCACAGCCTGAAAAATGAAAAGGACCTGCCTTAAAGCTCAGTTTTAATGGATCATGAGACACATGCAAATTCAGCCACAAAGACGTATCAGCTCACACCAGTCAGAATAACCATCAGTAAAAAACCACAAAGAATAAATGCTGAAGGTGCTGTGGAGAAATGCAAACCCTCCACATTAAGTGGGATGTAACCTGGAGAGAGCCACTCATGAGAGCAGAGTGGAGGTGCCGTTAAAAGGTAAACATTGAGCTACCGTACGATCCAGAGGCTTATTCCTGGACCTATAACCTAAGAAGACAGAATTGGAAAGAAAGAGGCAGGCAAATCTGCATTGCACAGTATTACCATAGCCAAGATATGGAAGTCACCAAAAAGTCCACCGACAGATGGGTGGACAAAGAAGAACTGCTACATGTACAGATGGATTATGAGCTAGCGATAAAATGAAGCAATGCCATTTGCAGCACCATAGATGACTCTAGAAGTAATCACGCAACTTGGAGTAAGTGAGAAAACGAAAGACACATATCCTATCATACCACATAGAGGTGTTACCTAAAAATTGATACAAACGAAGATACTTCCACAGAGAAAGGCAATCACAGATTCAGTACAAAAACTTAAGGTTCACCAAATGGAAAGGTGTGAGGATTGGGTACATTACCATATTGAGGTGAACAGAGATATACAAACACACGTGAAATATATAATCACCAAAGACCTACAGAATACCAAGAGAAGACTACTCAACATTGTGTCATAACCTACACGGGAAAAGATTCCAAAGAAGAATAGATATATGTATATGTGTGAAGGAACCATGTCTTGCACACCTAGACAAAACAAACCATTGTAATCGAATTTGCTGTGATAAAGAATAAAAATTTTGTTAAAAATACAAACAAGAAGGAATGACACATACACTTAAAGGGCTTTTTCCCGGCACATTCCATTGTACTTTACAACCTAGAACACGACTTCCATTAAGGCTCTGTTGCCCTAGTGACCAGATTTGGTAAAGGAGAAATGCTGCCCCCTTGTGGCCGTTTCCCGCAAGAGCAGCTTTAAACCCACAGCTACTGGTCACTTAAAATTCACAAGGGCTCAGGGCTGTAAAGGACACCTGCCGTCAAAAATTGTGCTCAGGTGGGGAATGGACAAAAGAAATTCAAAACAGGCGAATGTTTCAAGAAGATAGTATGCAGAGGTAAGTATTCCTCACTCTCTTTAAACAAAAAAACAGGAAAATGGGTAAAAGCTCAACCTCAGGAATGATTAGACTCATGCAATCTAATCAACCAAAAGGTTTCAACTCACACCTGTCGACTGACCGTCAGCAAAAAGTCTACCAACAATAAATGCTGACGGGGTTGTAGAGCACTGTGTAACCTCTAGGTGCTGGTGAGATGTAAAGTGGTTAACAGCCAGTAAGGAGTACCAAAAGGAACTGCGTTGAAAAGTGAAAATTGAGGTACCACTCAATGCAACAGGCACACCACTGGGCCTCTCACCTGAGAAGACCAGGATCGAAAAGACACAGGCTGCAAAGGCTGCACTGCAGCCTTATTCAAAATAGCCAAGATGGGAAGCAACCAAAATGTCCATCAACAGGTGAATGGATAAAGAAGAAGGAGTCCATGTACACAGTGGAATATTAGCCATGGAAAACAATGAAACACTGCTCTTTGAGGCACCAGAGATGAGCCTGGAGATAATCACAAAACATGAGGTAAGTCGGAAAGCAAAAGACCTATATCCTATGATATCCCTTAGAGGCGTTATCTAATCACTGACACAAATGAACATATTTCCACAGAGAAAGACACTCACAGACTTAGAAAACCAACTATGCTCATCTAAAAGGAAAGGTGGGGGGAATGGATAAATGAGATTAGTGTTACTATACATATCCAAATACATATTATATACATATTTCAAAACGACCGACCATATAGCAAGGGAGGTCTACAGAACACTCTGTAATATTTTACATGGGAAGAGGATCTGTAGAGTAGACATATATAATGTACAATTGAACCAGATTGTGTACCCCTAGGACAAACAATATTCTAGTCCTTACCCCGATTAAAAAAATTAACAAAAACAAGAAGTAATGAGACCTAAACTTATGGGGGTTTCTCCTGGCACATTCCATTCTAATTTACAACCTAGGAACACGACTTCCAGAAAGGCTCTGCTGCCCTAGTACTCAGATTTGGGAATGGAGAAATGCTGCCTCCTTGTGGCCATTTCCCACAACAGCAGCTTTCAACCCACTGCTAAAGGTCACTAAATATTCACCAACTTGCCATTCTGTAAATGACACCTGCCCTCCAAATAAATCCTGGGATCAAAAATGGAGCAAAAATTTCAAAAGAGGGCAACCTTCCAAGAAGACAATTTCAAGAGCTATGTGGTACTCACAGCTTTTCCTTTAAAGAAGAGGAAAGAAAAAGGTGTGGGAAAATGATATATTTTAGGAATTTTTAAAGACATGCAAACCCAAATTACAAAAACCTATCAGCTCACAGCAGTCAGAATGGCCATCAGCAAAAATGTTTCAAAAAATAAATGCTGAAGGGACTGTGGAGGAATGCATACACTCGGCCCTAAGGGGGACGTGGTAAGAGCCACTAATGAAAACACAATGGAAGTGCCTTGAAAAGGTAAACACTGAGCTACCCGTCAATCAGTCATACCCACTGCTGGGCCTATCCCCTGAGAAAATGAGAATCAAAACGTCACAGGCTGGCAATCCTGCACTCCAGCCATATTGACCATAGCCAACATTTGGAAGCAATGAAAATGTCCATCAACAGAGGAACGCACCAAGAAGAACTGTTCCATGTACACAATGTAATATTGCTCCAATAATAAATATAAGGTAAATTTAAAAGACAAACATAAGTAAGGAGACATCAGCATTTGTGGGTTTCTTCAGGCACAATCCACTCTAATTTATAACCGAGGAACACCACTGGCCGGAAGGCCTGTTGCCCTAGTACCAGCATGGGGAACGTAGAAAGACTGCCACCCTCTGGCCGTTACCTGCAAACGCAGGTTTAAGCCTGTGCTAATGGTCACCGCAAAATGTCTTCAGGGAGGTAATGGCGAAAAAATTTTAAAATTATGACATACATACTTTAAGAAAACACTTTGAAGAACTAAGCGGTACTCACAGCCTGAAAAATGAAAAGGACCTGCCTTAAAGCTCAGTTTTAATGGATCATGAGAAACATGCAAATTCAGCCACAAAGACGTATCAGCTCACACCAGTCAGAATAACCATCAGTAAAAAACCACAAAGAATAAATCCTGAAGGTGCTGTGGAGAAATGCAAACCCTCCACTTTAAGTGGGATGTAACCTGGAGAGAGCCACTCATGAGAGCAGAGTGGAGGTGCCGTTAAAAGGTAAACATTGAGCTACCGTACGATCCAGAGGCTTATTCCTGGACCTATAACCTAAGAAGACAGAATTGGAAAGAAAGAGGCAGGCAAATCTGCATTGCACAGTATTACCATAGCCAAGATATGGAAGTCACCAAAAAGTCCACCGACAGATGGGTGGACAAAGAAGAACTGCTACATGTACAGATGGATTATGAGCTAGCGATAAAATGAAGCAATGCCATTTGCAGCACCATTAATGACTCTAGAAGTAATCACGCAACTTGGAGTAAGTGAGAAAACGAAAGACACATATCCTATCATACCACATAGAGGTGTTACCTAAAAATTGATACAAACGAAGATACTTCCACAGAGAAAGGCAATCACAGATTCAGTACAAAAACTTAAGGTTCACCAAATGGAAAGGTGTGAGGATTGGGTACATTACATTATTGAGGTGAACAGAGATATACAAACACACGTGAAATATATAATCACCAAAGACCTACAGAATACCAAGAGAAGACTACTCAACACTGTGTCATAACCTACACGGGAAAAGATTCCAAAGAAGAATAGATATATGTATATGTGTGAAGGAACCACATCTTGCACACCTAGACCAAACAAACCATTGTAATCGAATTTGCTGTGATAAAGAATAAAAATTTTGTTAAAAATACAAACAAGAAGGAATGACACATACACTTAAAGGGCTTTTTCCCGGCACATTCCATTGTACTTTACAACATAGAACACGACTTCCATTAAGGCTCTGTTGCCCTAGTGACCAGATTTGGTAAAGGAGAAATGCTGCCCCCTTGTGGCCGTTTCCCGCAAGAGCAGCTTTAAACCCACAGCTACTGGTCACTTAAAATTCACAAGGGCTCAGGGCTGTAAAGGACACCTGCCGTCAAAAATTGTGCTCAGGTGGGGAATGGACAAAAGAAATTCAAAACAGGCGAATGTTTCAAGAAGATAGTATGCAGAGGTAAGTATTCCTCACTCTCTTTAAACAAAAAAACAGGAAAATGGGTAAAAGCTCAACCTCAGGAATGATTAGACTCATGCAATCTAATCAACCAAAAGGTTTCAACTCACACCTGTCGACTGACCGTCAGCAAAAAGTCTACCAACAATAAATGCTGACGGGGTTGTAGAGAACTGTGTAACCTCTAGGTGCTGGTGAGATGTAAAGTGGTTAACAGCCAGTAAGGAGTACCAAAAGGAACTGCGTTGAAAAGTGAAAATTGAGGTACCACTCAATGCAACAGGCACACCACTGGGCCTCTCACCTGAGAAGACCAGGATCGAAAAGACACAGGCTGCAAAGGCTGCACTGCAGCCTTATTCAAAATAGCCAAGATGGGAAGCAACCAAAATGTCCATCAACAGGTGAATGGATAAAGAAGAAGGAGTCCATGTACACAGTGGAATATTAGCCATGGAAAACAATGAAACACTGCTCTTTGAGGCACCAGAGATGAGCCTGGAGATAATCACAAAACATGAGGTAAGTCGGAAAGCAAAAGACCTATATCCTATGATATCCCTTAGAGGCGTTATCTAATCACTGACACAAATGAACATATTTCCACAGAGAAAGACACTCACAGACTTAGAAAACCAACTATGCTCATCTAAAAGGAAAGGTGGGGGGAATGGATAAATGAGATTAGTGTTACTATACATATCCAAATACATATTATATACATATTTCAAAACGACCGACCATATAGCAAGGGAGGTCTACAGAACACTCTGTAATATTTTACATGGGAAGAGGATCTGTAGAGTAGACATATATAATGTACAATTGAACCAGATTGTGTACCCCTAGGACAAACAATATTCTAGTCCTTACCCCGATTAAAAAAATTAACAAAAACAAGAAGTAATGAGACCTAAACTTATGGGGGTTTCTCCTGGCACATTCCATTCTAATTTACAACCTAGGAACACGACTTCCAGAAAGGCTCTGCTGCCCTAGTACTCAGATTTGGGAATGGAGAAATGCTGCCTCCTTGTGGCCATTTCCCACAACAGCAGCTTTCAACCCACTGCTAAAGGTCACTAAATATTCACCAACTTGCCATTCTGTAAATGACACCTGCCCTCCAAATAAATCCTGGGATCAAAAATGGAGCAAAAATTTCAAAAGAGGGCAACCTTCCAAGAAGACAATTTCAAGAGCTATGTGGTACTCACAGCTTTTCCTTTAAAGAAGAGGAAAGAAAAAGGTGTGGGAAAATGATATATTTTAGGAATTTTTAAAGACATGCAAACCCAAATTACAAAAACCTATCAGCTCACAGCAGTCAGAATGGCCATCAGCAAAAATGTTTCAAAAAATAAATGCTGAAGGGACTGTGGAGGAATGCATACACTCGGCCCTAAGGGGGACGTGGTAAGAGCCACTAACGAAAACACAATGGAAGTGCCTTGAAAAGGTAAACACTGAGCTACCCGTCAATCAGTCATACCCACTGCTGGGCCTATCCCCTGAGAAAATGAGAATCAAAACGTCACAGGCTGGCAATCCTGCACTCCAGCCATATTGACCATAGCCAACATTTGGAAGCAATGAAAATGTCCATCAACAGAGGAACGCACCAAGAAGAACTGTTCCATGTACACAATGTAATATTGCTCCAATAATAAATATAAGGTAAATTTAAAAGACAAACATAAGTAAGGAGACATCAGCATTTGTGGGTTTCTTCAGGCACAATCCACTCTAATTTATAACCGAGGAACACCACTGGCCGGAAGGCCTGTTGCCCTAGTACCAGCATGGGGAACGTAGAAAGACTGCCACCCTCTGGCCGTTACCTGCAAACGCAGGTTTAAGCCTGTGCTATTGGTCGCCGCAAAATGTCTTCAGGGAGGTAATGGCGAAAAAATTTTAAAATTATGACATACATACTTTAAGAAAACACTTTGAAGAACTAAGCGGTACTCACAGCCTGAAAAATGAAAAGGACCTGCCTTAAAGCTCAGTTTTAATGGATCATGAGAAACATGCAAATTCAGCCACAAAGACGTATCAGCTCACACCAGTCAGAATAACCATCAGTAAAAAACCACAAAGAATAAATCCTGAAGGTGCTGTGGAGAAATGCAAACCCTCCACTTTAAGTGGGATGTAACCTGGAGAGAGCCACTCATGAGAGCAGAGTGGAGGTGCCGTTAAAAGGTAAACATTGAGCTACCGTACGATCCAGAGGCTTATTCCTGGACCTATAACCTAAGAAGACAGAATTGGAAAGAAAGAGGCAGGCAAATCTGCATTGCACAGTATTACCATAGCCAAGATATGGAAGTCACCAAAAAGTCCACCGACAGATGGGTGGACAAAGAAGAACTGCTACATGTACAGATGGATTATGAGCTAGCGATAAAATGAAGCAATGCCATTTGCAGCACCATAGATGACTCTAGAAGTAATCACGCAACTTGGAGTAAGTGAGAAAACGAAAGACACATATCCTATCATACCACATAGAGGTGTTACCTAAAAATTGATACAAACGAAGATACTTCCACAGAGAAAGGCAATCACAGATTCAGTACAAAAACTTAAGGTTCACCAAATGGAAAGGTGTGAGGATTGGGTACATTACATTATTGAGGTGAACAGAGATATACAAACACACGTGAAATATATAATCACCAAAGACCTACAGAATACCAAGAGAAGACTACTCAACACTGTGTCATAACCTACACGGGAAAAGATTCCAAAGAAGAATAGATATATGTATATGTGTGAAGGAACCACATCTTGCACACCTAGACCAAACAAACCATTGTAATCGAACTTGCTGTGATAAAGAATAAAAATTTTGTTAAAAATACAAACAAGAAGGAATGACACATACACTTAAAGGGCTTTTTCCCGGCACATTCCATTGTACTTTACAACCTAGAACACGACTTCCATTAAGGCTCTGTTGCCCTAGTGACCAGATTTGGTAAAGGAGAAATGCTGCCCCCTTGTGGCCGTTTCCCGCAAGAGCAGCTTTAAACCCACAGCTACTGGTCACTTAAAATTCACAAGGGCTCAGGGCTGTAAAGGACACCTGCCGTCAAAAATTGTGCTCAGGTGGGGAATGGACAAAAGAAATTCAAAACAGGCGAATGTTTCAAGAAGATAGTATGCAGAGGTAAGTATTCCTCACTCTCTTTAAACAAAAAAACAGGAAAATGGGTAAAAGCTCAACCTCAGGAATGATTAGACTCATGCAATCTAATCAACCAAAAGGTTTCAACTCACACCTGTCGACTGACCGTCAGCAAAAAGTCTACCAACAATAAATGCTGACGGGGTTGTAGAGAACTGTGTAACCTCTAGGTGCTGGTGAGATGTAAAGTGGTTAACAGCCAGTAAGGAGTACCAAAAGGAACTGCGTTGAAAAGTGAAAATTGAGGTACCACTCAATGGAACAGGCACACCACTGGGCCTCTCACCTGAGAAGACCAGGATCGAAAAGACACAGGCTGCAAAGGCTGCACTGCAGCCTTATTCAAAATAGCCAAGATGGGAAGCAACCAAAATGTCCATCAACAGGTGAATGGATAAAGAAGAAGGAGTCCATGTACACAATGGAATATTAGCCATGGAAAACAATGAAACACTGCTCTTTGAGGCACCAGAGATGAGCCTGGAGATAATCACAAAACATGAGGTAAGTCGGAAAGCAAAAGACCTATATCCTATGATATCCCTTAGAGGCGTTATCTAATCACTGACACAAATGAACATATTTCCACAGAGAAAGACACTCACAGACTTAGAAAACCAACTATGCTCATCTAAAAGGAAAGGTGGGGGGAATGGATAAATGAGATTAGTGTTACTATACATATCCAAATACATATTATATACATATTTCAAAACGACCGACCATATAGCAAGGGAGGTCTACAGAACACTCTGTAATATTTTACATGGGAAGAGGATCTGTAGAGTAGACATATATAATGTACAAATGAACCAGATTGTGTACCCCTAGGACAAACAATATTCTAGTCCTTACCCCGATTAAAAAAATTAACAAAAACAAGAAGTAATGAGACCTAAACTTATGGGGGTTTCTCCTGGCACATTCCATTCTAATTTACAACCTAGGAACACGACTTCCAGAAAGGCTCTGCTGCCCTAGTACTCAGATTTGGGAATGGAGAAATGCTGCCTCCTTGTGGCCATTTCCCACAACAGCAGCTTTCAACCCACTGCTAAAGGTCACTAAATATTCACCAACTTGCCATTCTGTAAATGACACCTGCCCTCCAAATAAATCCTGGGATCAAAAATGGAGCAAAAATTTCAAAAGAGGGCAACCTTCCAAGAAGACAATTTCAAGAGCTATGTGGTACTCACAGCTTTTCCTTTAAAGAAGAGGAAAGAAAAAGGTGTGGGAAAATGATATATTTTAGGAATTTTTAAAGACATGCAAACCCAAATTACAAAACCCTATCAGCTCACAGCAGTCAGAATGGCCATCAGCAAAAATGTTTCAAAAAATAAATGCTGAAGGGACTGTGGAGGAATGCGTACACTCGGCCCTAAGGGGGACGTGGTAAGAGCCACTAATGAAAACACAATGGAAGTGCCTTGAAAAGGTAAACACTGAGCTACCCGTCAATCAGTCATACCCACTGCTGGGCCTATCCCTGAGAAAATGAGAATCAAAACGTCACAGGCTGGCAACCCTGCACTCCAGCCATATTGATCATAGCCAACATTTGGAAGCAATGAAAATGTCCATCAACAGAGGAACGCACCAAGAAGAACTCTTCCATGTACACAATGTAATATTGCTCCAATAATAAATATAAGGTAAATTTAAAAGACAAACATAAGTAAGGAGACATCAGCATTTGTGGGTTTCTTCAGGCACAATCCACTCTAATTTATAACCGAGGAACACCACTGGCCGGAAGGCCTGTTGCCCTAGTACCAGCACGGGGAACGTAGAAAGACCGCCACCCTCTGGCCGTTACCTGCAAACGCAGGTTTAAGCCTGTGCTAATGGTCACCGCAAAATGTCTTCAGGGAGGTAATGGCCAAAAAATTTTAAAATTATGACATACATACTTTAAGAAAACACTTTGAAGAACTAAGCGGTACTCACAGCCTGAAAAATGAAAAGGACCTGCCTTAAAGCTCAGTTTTAATGGATCATGAGACACATGCAAATTCAGCCACAAAGACGTATCAGCTCACACCAGTCAGAATAACCATCAGTAAAAAACCACAAAGAATAAATGCTGAAGGTGCTGTGGAGAAATGCAAACCCTCCACTTTAAGTGGGATGTAACCTGGAGAGAGCCACTCATGAGAGCAGAGTGGAGGTGCCGTTAAAAGGTAAACATTGAGCTACCGTACGATCCAGAGGCTTATTCCTGGACCTATAACCTAAGAAGACAGAATTGGAAAGAAAGAGGCAGGCAAATCTGCATTGCACAGTATTACCATAGCCAAGATATGGAAGTCACCAAAAAGTCCACCGACAGATGGGTGGACAAAGAAGAACTGCTACATGTACAGATGGATTATGAGCTAGCGATAAAATGAAGCAATGCCATTTGCAGCACCATAGATGACTCTAGAAGTAATCACGCAACTTGGAGTAAGTGAGAAAACGAAAGACCCATATCCTATCATACCACATAGAGGTGTTACCTAAAAATTGATACAAACGAAGATACTTCCACAGAGAAAGGCAATCACAGATTCAGTACAAAAACTTAAGGTTCACCAAATGGAAACGTGTGAGGATTGGGTACATTACCATATTGAGGTGAACAGAGATATACAAACACACGTGAAATATATAATCACCAAAGACCTACAGAATACCAAGAGAAGACTACTCAACATTGTGTCATAACCTACACGGGAAAAGATTCCAAAGAAGAATAGATATATGTATATGTGTGAAGGAACCACGTCTTGCACACCTAGACCAAACAAACCATTGTAATCGAACTTGCTGTGATAAAGAATAAAAATTTTGTTAAAAATACAAACAAGAAGGAATGACACATACACTTAAAGGGCTTTTTCCCGGCACATTCCATTGTACTTTACAACCTAGAACACGACTTCCATTAAGGCTCTGTTGCCCTAGTGACCAGATTTGGTAAAGGAGAAATGCTGCCCCCTTGTGGCCGTTTCCCGCAAGAGCAGCTTTAAACCCACAGCTACTGGTCACTTAAAATTCACAAGGGCTCAGGGCTGTAAAGGACACCTGCCGTCAAAAATTGTGCTCAGGTGGGGAATGGACAAAAGAAATTCAAAACAGGCGAATGTTTCAAGAAGATAGTATGCAGAGGTAAGTATTCCTCACTCTCTTTAAACAAAAAAACAGGAAAATGGGTAAAAGCTCAACCTCAGGAATGATTAGACTCATGCAATCTAATCAACCAAAAGGTTCCAACTCACACCTGTCGACTGACCGTCAGCAAAAAGTCTACCAACAATAAATGCTGACGGGGTTGTAGAGAACTGTGTAACCTCTAGGTGCTGGTGGGATGGAAAGTGGTTAACAGCCAATAATGACCACCGAAAGGAACTGCGTTGAAAAGTGAAAACTGAGGTACCATTCAATCCAGCAGGCACACCACTGGGCCTCTCACCTGAGAAGACCAGGATCGAAAAGACACAGGCTGCAAAGGCTGCACTGCAGCCTTATTCAAAATAGCCAAGATGGGAAGCAACCAAAATGTCCATCAACAGGTGAATGGATAAAGAAGAAGGAGTCCATGTACACAATGGAATATTAGCCATGGAAAACAATGAAACACTGCTCTTTGAGGCACCAGAGATGAGCCTGGAGATAATCACAAAACATGAGGTAAGTCGGAAAGCAAAAGACCTATATCCTATGATATCCCTTAGAGGCGTTATCTAATCACTGACACAAATGAACATATTTCCACAGAGAAAGACACTCACAGACTTAGAAAACCAACTATGCTCATCTAAAAGGAAAGGTGGGGGGAATGGATAAATGAGATTAGTGTTACTATACATATCCAAATAAATATTATATACATATTTCAAAACGACCGACCATATAGCAAGGGAGGTCTACAGAACACTCTGTAATATTTTACATGGGAAGAGGATCTGTAGAGTAGACATATATAATGTACAAATGAACCAGATTGTGTACCCCTAGGACAAACAATATTCTAGTCCTTACCCCGATTAAAAAAATTAACAAAAACAAGAAGTAATGAGACCTAAACTTATGGGGGTTTCTCCTGGCACATTCCATTCTAATTTACAACCTAGGAACACGACTTCCAGAAAGGCTCTGCTGCCCTAGTACTCAGATTTGGGAATGGAGAAATGCTGCCTCCTTGTGGCCATTTCCCACAACAGCAGCTTTCAACCCACTGCTAAAGGTCACTAAATATTCACCAACTTGCCATTCTGTAAATGACACCTGCCCTCCAAATAAATCCTGGGATCAAAAATGGAGCAAAAATTTCAAAAGAGGGCAACCTTCCAAGAGGACAATTTCAAGAGCTATGTGGTACTCACAGCTTTTCCTTTAAAGAAGAGGAAAGAAAACGGTGTGGGAAAATGATATATTTTAGGAATTTTTAAAGACATGCAAACCCAAATTACAAAAACCTATCAGCTCACAGCAGTCAGAATGGCCATCAGCAAAAATGTTTCAAAAAATAAATGCTGAAGGGACTGTGGAGGAATGCGTACACTCGGCCCTAAGGGGGACGTGGTAAGAGCCACTAATGAAAACACAATGGAAGTGCCTTGAAAAGGTAAACACTGAGCTACCCGTCAATCAGTCATACCCACTGCTGGGCCTATCCCCTGAGAAAATGAGAATCAAAACGTCACAGGCTGGCAATCCTGCACTCCAGCCATATTGACCATAGCCAACATTTGGAAGCAATGAAAATGTCCATCAACAGAGGAACGCACCAAGAAGAACTCTTCCATGTACACAATGTAATATTGCTCCAATAATAAATATAAGGTAAATTTAAAAGACAAACATAAGTAAGGAGACATCAGCATTTGTGGGTTTCTTCAGGCACATTCCACTCTAATTTATAACCGAGGAACACCACTGGCCGGAAGGCCTGTTGCCCTAGTACCAGCACGGGGAACGTAGAAAGACCGCCACCCTCTGGCCGTTACCTGCAAACGCAGGTTTAAGCCTGTGCTAATGGTCACCGCAAAATGTCTTCAGGGAGGTAATGGCCAAAAAATTTTAAAATTATGACATACATACTTTAAGAAAACACTTTGAAGAACTAAGCGGTACTCACAGCCTGAAAAATGAAAAGGACCTGCCTTAAAGCTCAGTTTTAATGGATCATGAGACACATGCAAATTCAGCCACAAAGACGTATCAGCTCACACCAGTCAGAATAACCATCAGTAAAAAACCACAAAGAATAAATGCTGAAGGTGCTGTGGAGAAATGCAAACCCTCCACTTTAAGTGGGATGTAACCTGGAGAGAGCCACTCATGAGAGCAGAGTGGAGGTGCCGTTAAAAGGTAAACATTGAGCTACCGTACGATCCAGAGGCTTATTCCTGGACCTATAACCTAAGAAGACAGAATTGGAAAGAAAGAGGCAGGCAAATCTGCATTGCACAGTATTACCATAGCCAAGATATGGAAGTCACCAAAAAGTCCACCGACAGATGGGTGGACAAAGAAGAACTGCTACATGTACAGATGGATTATGAGCTAGCGATAAAATGAAGCAATGCCATTTGCAGCACCATAGATGACTCTAGAAGTAATCACGCAACTTGGAGTAAGTGAGAAAACGAAAGACCCATATCCTATCATACCACATAGAGGTGTTACCTAAAAATTGATACAAACGAAGATACTTCCACAGAGAAAGGCAATCACAGATTCAGTACAAAAACTTAAGGTTCACCAAATGGAAACGTGTGAGGATTGGGTACATTACCATATTGAGGTGAACAGAGATATACAAACACACGTGAAATATATAATCACCAAAGACCTACAGAATACCAAGAGAAGACTACTCAACATTGTGTCATAACCTACACGGGAAAAGATTCCAAAGAAGAATAGATATATGTATATGTGTGAAGGAACCACGTCTTGCACACCTAGACCAAACAAACCATTGTAATCGAATTTGCTGTGATAAAGAATAAAAATTTTGTTAAAAATACAAACAAGAAGGAATGACACATACACTTAAAGGGCTTTTTCCCGGCACATTCCATTGTACTTTACAACCTAGAACACGACTTCCATTAAGGCTCTGTTGCCCTAGTGACCAGATTTGGTAAAGGAGAAATGCTGCCCCCTTGTGGCCGTTTCCCGCAAGAGCAGCTTTAAACCCACAGCTACTGGTCACTTAAAATTCACAAGGGCTCAGGGCTGTAAAGGACACCTGCCGTCAAAAATTGTGCTCAGGTGGGGAATGGACAAAAGAAATTCAAAACAGGCGAATGTTTCAAGAAGATAGTATGCAGAGGTAAGTATTCCTCACTCTCTTTAAACAAAAAAACAGGAAAATGGGTAAAAGCTCAACCTCAGGAATGATTAGACTCATGCAATCTAATCAACCAAAAGGTTCCAACTCACACCTGTCGACTGACCGTCAGCAAAAAGTCTACCAACAATAAATGCTGACGGGGTTGTAGAGAACTGTGTAACCTCTAGGTGCTGGTGGGATGGAAAGTGGTTAACAGCCAATAATGACCACCGAAAGGAACTGCGTTGAAAAGTGAAAACTGAGGTACCATTCAATCCAGCAGGCACACCACTGGGCCTCTCACCTGAGAAGACCAGGATCGAAAAGACACAGGCTGCAAAGGCTGCACTGCAGCCTTATTCAAAATAGCCAAGATGGGAAGCAACCAAAATGTCCATCAACAGGTGAATGGATAAAGAAGAAGGAGTCCATGTACACAATGGAATATTAGCCATGGAAAACAATGAAACACTGCTCTTTGAGGCACCAGAGATGAGCCTGGAGATAATCACAAAACATGAGGTAAGTCGGAAAGCAAAAGACCTATATCCTATGATATCCCTTAGAGGCGTTATCTAATCACTGACACAAATGAACATATTTCCACAGAGAAAGACACTCACAGACTTAGAAAACCAACTATGCTCATCTAAAAGGAAAGGTGGGGGGAATGGATAAATGAGATTAGTGTTACTATACATATCCAAATACATATTATATACATATTTCAAAACGACCGACCATATAGCAAGGGAGGTCTACAGAACACTCTGTAATATTTTACATGGGAAGAGGATCTGTAGAGTAGACATATATAATGTACAAATGAACCAGATTGTGTACCCCTAGGACAAACAATATTCTAGTCCATACCCCGATTAAAAAAATTAACAAAAACAAGAAGTAATGAGACCTAAACTTATGGGGGTTTCTCCTGGCACATTCCATTCTAATTTACAACCTAGGAACACGACTTCCAGAAAGGCTCTGCTGCCCTAGTACTCAGATTTGGGAATGGAGAAATGCTGCCTCCTTGTGGCCATTTCCCACAACAGCAGCTTTCAACCCACTGCTAAAGGTCACTAAATATTCACCAACTTGCCATTCTGTAAATGACACCTGCCCTCCAAATAAATCCTGGGATTAAAAATGGAGCAAAAATTTCAAAAGAGGGCAACCTTCCAAGAAGACAATTTCAAGAGCTATGTGGTACTCACAGCTTTTCCTTTAAAGAAGAGGAAAGAAAAAGGTGTGGGAAAATGATATATTTTAGGAATTTTTAAAGACATGCAAACCCAAATTACAAAAACCTATCAGCTCACAGCAGTCAGAATGGCCATCAGCAAAAATGTTTCAAAAAATAAATGCTGAAGGGACTGTGGAGGAATGCGTACACTCGGCCCTAAGGGGGACGTGGTAAGAGCCACTAATGAAAACACAATGGAAGTGCCTTGAAAAGGTAAACACTGAGCTACCCGACAATCAGTCATACCCACTGCTGGGCCTATCCCCTGAGAAAATGAGAATCAAAACGTCACAGGCTGGCAACCCTGCACTCCAGCCATATTGACCATAGCCAACATTTGGAAGCAATGAAAATGTCCATCAACAGAGGAACGCACCAAGAAGAACTCTTCCATGTACACAATGTAATATTGCTCCAATAATAAATATAAGGTAAATTTAAAAGACAAACATAAGTAAGGAGACATCAGCATCTGTGGGTTTCTTCAGGCACATTCCACTCTAATTTATAACCGAGGAACACCACTGGCCGGAAGGCCTGTTGCCCTAGTACCAGCATGGGGAACGTAGAAAGACCGCCACCCTCTGGCCGTTACCTGCAAACGCAGGTTTAAGCCTGTGCTAATGGTCACCGCAAAATGTCTTCAGGGAGGTAATGGCGAAAAAATTTTAAAATTATGACATACATACTTTAAGAAAACACTTTGAAGAACTAAGCTGTACTCACACCCTGAAAAATGAAAAGGACCTGCCTTAAAGCTCAGTTTTAATGGATCATGAGACACATGCAAATTCAGCCACAAAGACGTATCAGCTCACACCAGTCAGAATAACCATCAGTAAAAAACCACAAAGAATAAATGCTGAAGGTGCTGTGGAGAAATGCAAACCCTCCACTTTAAGTGGGATGTAACCTGGAGAGAGCCACTCATGAGAGCAGAGTGGAGGTGCCGTTAAAAGGTAAACATTGAGCTACCGTACGATCCAGAGGCTTATTCCTGGACCTATAACCTAAGAAGACAGAATTGGAAAGAAAGAGGCAGGCAAATCTGCATTGCACAGTATTACCATAGCCAAGATATGGAAGTCACCAAAAAGTCCACCGACAGATGGGTGGACAAAGAAGAACTGCTACATGTACAGATGGATTATGAGCTAGCGATAAAATGAAGCAATGCCATTTGCAGCACCATAGATGACTCTAGAAGTAATCACGCAACTTGGAATAAGTGAGAAAACGAAAGACACATATCCTATCATACCACATAGAGGTGTTACCTAAAAATTGATACAAACGAAGATACTTCCACAGAGAAAGGCAATCACAGATTCAGTACAAAAACTTAAGGTTCACCAAATGGAAAGGTGTGAGGATTGGGTACATTACCATATTGAGGTGAACAGAGATATACAAACACACGTGAAATATATAATCACCAAAGACCTACAGAATACCAAGAGAAGACTACTCAACACTGTGTGATAACCTACACGGGAAAAGATTCCAAAGAAGAGTAGATATATGTATATGTGTGAAGGAACCACGTCTTGCACACCTAGACCAAACAAACCATTGTAATCGAACTTGCTGTGATAAAGAATAAAAATTTTGTTCAAAATACAAACAAGAAGGAATGACACATACACTTAAAGGGCTTTTTCCCGGCACATTCCATTGTACTTTACAACCTAGAACACGACTTCCATTAAGGCTCTGTTGCCCTAGTGACCAGATTTGGTAAAGGAGAAATGCTGCCCCCTTGTGGCCGTTTCCCGCAAGAGCAGCTTTAAACCCACAGCTACTGGTCACTTAAAATTCACAAGGGCTCAGGGCTGTAAAGGACACCTGCCGTCAAAAATTGTGCTCAGGTGGGGAATGGACAAAAGAAATTCAAAACAGGCGAATGTTTCAAGAAGATAGTATGCAGAGGTAAGTATTCCTCACTCTCTTTAAACAAAAAAACAGGAAAATGGGTAAAAGCTCAACCTCAGGAATGATTAGACTCATGCAATCTAATCAACCAAAAGGTTCCAACTCACACCTGTCGACTGACCGTCAGCAAAAAGTCTACCAACAATAAATGCTGACGGGGTTGTAGAGAACTGTGTAACCTCTAGGTGCTGGTGGGATGGAAAGTGGTTAACAGCCAATAATGACCACCGAAAGGAACTGCGTTGAAAAGTGAAAACTGAGGTACCATTCAATCCAGCAGGCACACCACTGGGCCTCTCACCTGAGAAGACCAGGATCGAAAAGACACAGGCTGCAAAGGCTGCACTGCAGCCTTATTCAAAATAGCCAAGATGGGAAGCAACCAAAATGTCCATCAACAGGTGAATGGATAAAGAAGAAGGAGTCCATGTACACAATGGAATATTAGCCATGGAAAACAATGAAACACTGCTCTTTGAGGCACCAGAGATGAGCCTGGAGATAATCACAAAACATGAGGTAAGTCGGAAAGCAAAAGACCTATATCCTATGATATCCCTTAGAGGCGTTATCTAATCACTGACACAAATGAACATATTTCCACAGAGAAAGACACTCACAGACTTAGAAAACCAACTATGCTCATCTAAAAGGAAAGGTGGGGGGAATGGATAAATGAGATTAGTGTTACTATACATATCCAAATACATATTATATACATATTTCAAAACGACCGACCATATAGCAAGGGAGGTCTACAGAACACTCTGTAATATTTTACATGGGAAGAGGATCTGTAGAGTAGACATATATAATGTACAAATGAACCAGATTGTGTACCCCTAGGACAAACAATATTCTAGTCCTTACCCCGATTAAAAAAATTAACAAAAACAAGAAGTAATGAGACCTAAACTTATGGGGGTTTCTCCTGGCACATTCCATTCTAATTTACAACCTAGGAACACGACTTCCAGAAAGGCTCTGCTGCCCTAGTACTCAGATTTGGGAATGGAGAAATGCTGCCTCCTTGTGGCCATTTCCCACAACAGCAGCTTTCAACCCACTGCTAAAGGTCACTAAATATTCACCAACTTGCCATTCTGTAAATGACACCTGCCCTCCAAATAAATCCTGGGATCAAAAATGGAGCAAAAATTTCAAAAGAGGGCAACCTTCCAAGAGGACAATTTCAAGAGCTATGTGGTACTCACAGCTTTTCCTTTAAAGAAGAGGAAAGAAAACGGTGTGGGAAAATGATATATTTTAGGAATTTTTAAAGACATGCAAACCCAAATTACAAAAACCTATCAGCTCACAGCAGTCAGAATGGCCATCAGCAAAAATGTTTCAAAAAATAAATGCTGAAGGGACTGTGGAGGAATGCGTACACTCGGCCCTAAGGGGGACGTGGTAAGAGCCACTAATGAAAACACAATGGAAGTGCCTTGAAAAGGTAAACACTGAGCTACCCGTCAATCAGTCATACCCACTGCTGGGCCTATCCCCTGAGAAAATGAGAATCAAAACGTCACAGGCTGGCAATCCTGCACTCCAGCCATATTGACCATAGCCAACATTTGGAAGCAATGAAAATGTCCATCAACAGAGGAACGCACCAAGAAGAACTCTTCCATGTACACAATGTAATATTGCTCCAATAATAAATATAAGGTAAATTTAAAAGACAAACATAAGTAAGGAGACATCAGCATTTGTGGGTTTCTTCAGGCACATTCCACTCTAATTTATAACCGAGGAACACCACTGGCCGGAAGGCCTGTTGCCCTAGTACCAGCACGGGGAACGTAGAAAGACCGCCACCCTCTGGCCGTTACCTGCAAACGCAGGTTTAAGCCTGTGCTAATGGTCACCGCAAAATGTCTTCAGGGAGGTAATGGCCAAAAAATTTTAAAATTATGACATACATACTTTAAGAAAACACTTTGAAGAACTAAGCGGTACTCACAGCCTGAAAAATGAAAAGGACCTGCCTTAAAGCTCAGTTTTAATGGATCATGAGACACATGCAAATTCAGCCACAAAGACGTATC
Organism: Eschrichtius robustus; assembly: GCF_028021215.1. Classification (NCBI taxonomy): domain Eukaryota; kingdom Metazoa; phylum Chordata; class Mammalia; order Artiodactyla; family Eschrichtiidae; genus Eschrichtius; species Eschrichtius robustus. Next base: position 105,628,049 of record NC_090828.1, read on the forward strand.
AGCTCACACCAGTCAGAATAACCATCAGTAAAAAACCACAAAGAATAAATGCTGAAGGTGCTGTGGAGAAATGCAAACCCTCCACTTTAAGTGGGATGTAACCTGGAGAGAGCCACTCATGAGAGCAGAGTGGAGGTGCCGTTAAAAGGTAAACATTGAGCTACCGTACGATCCAGAGGCTTATTCCTGGACCTATAACCTAAGAAGACAGAATTGGAAAGAAAGAGGCAGGCAAATCTGCATTGCACAGTATTACCATAGCCAAGATATGGAAGTCACCAAAAAGTCCACCGACAGATGGGTGGACAAAGAAGAACTGCTACATGTACAGATGGATTATGAGCTAGCGATAAAATGAAGCAATGCCATTTGCAGCACCATAGATGACTCTAGAAGTAATCACGCAACTTGGAGTAAGTGAGAAAACGAAAGACCCATATCCTATCATACCACATAGAGGTGTTACCTAAAAATTGATACAAACGAAGATACTTCCACAGAGAAAGGCAATCACAGATTCAGTACAAAAACTTAAGGTTCACCAAATGGAAACGTGTGAGGATTGGGTACATTACCATATTGAGGTGAACAGAGATATACAAACACACGTGAAATATATAATCACCAAAGACCTACAGAATACCAAGAGAAGACTACTCAACATTGTGTCATAACCTACACGGGAAAAGATTCCAAAGAAGAATAGATATATGTATATGTGTGAAGGAACCACGTCTTGCACACCTAGACCAAACAAACCATTGTAATCGAATTTGCTGTGATAAAGAATAAAAATTTTGTTAAAAATACAAACAAGAAGGAATGACACATACACTTAAAGGGCTTTTTCCCGGCACATTCCATTGTACTTTACAACCTAGAACACGACTTCCATTAAGGCTCTGTTGCCCTAGTGACCAGATTTGGTAAAGGAGAAATGCTGCCCCCTTGTGGCCGTTTCCCGCAAGAGCAGCTTTAAACCCACAGCTACTGGTCACTTAAAATTCACAAGGGCTCAGGGCTGTAAAGGACACCTGCCGTCAAAAATTGTGCTCAGGTGGGGAATGGACAAAAGAAATTCAAAACAGGCGAATGTTTCAAGAAGATAGTATGCAGAGGTAAGTATTCCTCACTCTCTTTAAACAAAAAAACAGGAAAATGGGTAAAAGCTCAACCTCAGGAATGATTAGACTCATGCAATCTAATCAACCAAAAGGTTCCAACTCACACCTGTCGACTGACCGTCAGCAAAAAGTCTACCAACAATAAATGCTGACGGGGTTGTAGAGAACTGTGTAACCTCTAGGTGCTGGTGGGATGGAAAGTGGTTAACAGCCAATAATGACCACCGAAAGGAACTGCGTTGAAAAGTGAAAACTGAGGTACCATTCAATCCAGCAGGCACACCACTGGGCCTCTCACCTGAGAAGACCAGGATCGAAAAGACACAGGCTGCAAAGGCTGCACTGCAGCCTTATTCAAAATAGCCAAGATGGGAAGCAACCAAAATGTCCATCAACAGGTGAATGGATAAAGAAGAAGGAGTCCATGTACACAATGGAATATTAGCCATGGAAAACAATGAAACACTGCTCTTTGAGGCACCAGAGATGAGCCTGGAGATAATCACAAAACATGAGGTAAGTCGGAAAGCAAAAGACCTATATCCTATGATATCCCTTAGAGGCGTTATCTAATCACTGACACAAATGAACATATTTCCACAGAGAAAGACACTCACAGACTTAGAAAACCAACTATGCTCATCTAAAAGGAAAGGTGGGGGGAATGGATAAATGAGATTAGTGTTACTATACATATCCAAATACATATTATATACATATTTCAAAACGACCGACCATATAGCAAGGGAGGTCTACAGAACACTCTGTAATATTTTACATGGGAAGAGGATCTGTAGAGTAGACATATATAATGTACAAATGAACCAGATTGTGTACCCCTAGGACAAACAATATTCTAGTCCATACCCCGATTAAAAAAATTAACAAAAACAAGAAGTAATGAGACCTAAACTTATGGGGGTTTCTCCTGGCACATTCCATTCTAATTTACAACCTAGGAACACGACTTCCAGAAAGGCTCTGCTGCCCTAGTACTCAGATTTGGGAATGGAGAAATGCTGCCTCCTTGTGGCCATTTCCCACAACAGCAGCTTTCAACCCACTGCTAAAGGTCACCTAATATTCACCAACTTGCCATTCTGTAAATGACACCTGCCCTCCAAATAAATCCTGGGATCAAAAATGGAGCAAAAATTTCAAAAGAGGGCAACCTTCCAAGAAGACAATTTCAAGAGCTATGTGGTACTCACAGCTTTTCCTTTAAAGAAGAGGAAAGAAAAAGGTGTGGGAAAATGATATATTTTAGGAATTTTTAAAGACATGCAAACCCAAATTACAAAAACCTATCAGCTCACAGCAGTCAGAATGGCCATCAGCAAAAATGTTTCAAAAAATAAATGCTGAAGGGACTGTGGAGGAATGCGTACACTCGGCCCTAAGGGGGACGTGGTAAGAGCCACTAATGAAAACACAATGGAAGTGCCTTGAAAAGGTAAACACTGAGCTACCCGACAATCAGTCATACCCACTGCTGGGCCTATCCCCTGAGAAAATGAGAATCAAAACGTCACAGGCTGGCAACCCTGCACTCCAGCCATATTGACCATAGCCAACATTTGGAAGCAATGAAAATGTCCATCAACAGAGGAACGCACCAAGAAGAACTCTTCCATGTACACAATGTAATATTGCTCCAATAATAAATATAAGGTAAATTTAAAAGACAAACATAAGTAAGGAGACATCAGCATCTGTGGGTTTCTTCAGGCACATTCCACTCTAATTTATAACCGAGGAACACCACTGGCCGGAAGGCCTGTTGCCCTAGTACCAGCATGGGGAACGTAGAAAGACCGCCACCCTCTGGCCGTTACCTGCAAACGCAGGTTTAAGCCTGTGCTAATGGTCACCGCAAAATGTCTTCAGGGAGGTAATGGCGAAAAAATTTTAAAATTATGACATACATACTTTAAGAAAACACTTTGAAGAACTAAGCTGTACTCACACCCTGAAAAATGAAAAGGACCTGCCTTAAAGCTCAGTTTTAATGGATCATGAGACACATGCAAATTCAGCCACAAAGACGTATCAGCTCACACCAGTCAGAATAACCATCAGTAAAAAACCACAAAGAATAAATGCTGAAGGTGCTGTGGAGAAATGCAAACCCTCCACTTTAAGTGGGATGTAACCTGGAGAGAGCCACTCATGAGAGCAGAGTGGAGGTGCCGTTAAAAGGTAAACATTGAGCTACCGTACGATCCAGAGGCTTATTCCTGGACCTATAACCTAAGAAGACAGAATTGGAAAGAAAGAGGCAGGCAAATCTGCATTGCACAGTATTACCATAGCCAAGATATGGAAGTCACCAAAAAGTCCACCGACAGATGGGTGGACAAAGAAGAACTGCTACATGTACAGATGGATTATGAGCTAGCGATAAAATGAAGCAATGCCATTTGCAGCACCATAGATGACTCTAGAAGTAATCACGCAACTTGGAATAAGTGAGAAAACGAAAGACACATATCCTATCATACCACATAGAGGTGTTACCTAAAAATTGATACAAACGAAGATACTTCCACAGAGAAAGGCAATCACAGATTCAGTACAAAAACTTAAGGTTCACCAAATGGAAAGGTGTGAGGATTGGGTACATTACATTATTGAGGTGAACAGAGATATACAAACACACGTGAAATATATAATCACCAAAGACCTACAGAATACCAAGAGAAGACTACTCAACACTGTGTCATAACCTACACGGGAAAAGATTCCAAAGAAGAATAGATATATGTATATGTGTGAAGGAACCACGTCTTGCACACCTAGACCAAACAAACCATTGTAATCGAACTTGCTGTGATAAAGAATAAAAATTTTGTTCAAAATACAAACAAGAAGGAATGACACATACACTTAAAGGGCTTTTTCCCGGCACATTCCATTGTACTTTACAACCTAGAACACGACTTCCATTAAGGCTCTGTTGCCCTAGTGACCAGATTTGGTAAAGGAGAAATGCTGCCCCCTTGTGGCCGTTTCCCGCAAGAGCAGCTTTAAACCCACAGCTACTGGTCACTTAAAATTCACAAGGGCTCAGGGCTGTAAAGGACACCTGCCGTCAAAAATTGTGCTCAGGTGGGGAATGGACAAAAGAAATTCAAAACAGGCGAATGTTTCAAGAAGATAGTATGCAGAGGTAAGTATTCCTCACTCTCTTTAAACAAAAAAACAGGAAAATGGGTAAAAGCTCAACCTCAGGAATTATTAGACTCATGCAATCTAATCAACCAAAAGGTTCCAACTCACACCTGTCGACTGACCGTCAGCAAAAAGTCTACCAACAATAAATGCTGACGGGGTTGTAGAGAACTGTGTAACCTCTAGGTGCTGGTGGGATGGAAAGTGGTTAACAGCCAATAATGACCACCGAAAGGAACTGCGTTGAAAAGTGAAAACTGAGGTACCATTCAATCCAGCAGGCACACCACTGGGCCTCTCACCTGAGAAGACCAGGATCGAAAAGACACAGGCTGCAAAGGCTGCACTGCAGCCTTATTCAAAATAGCCAAGATGGGAAGCAACCAAAATGTCCATCAACAGGTGAATGGATAAAGAAGAAGGAGTCCATGTACACAATGGAATATTAGCCATGGAAAACAATGAAACACTGCTCTTTGAGGCACCAGAGATGAGCCTGGAGATAATCACAAAACATGAGGTAAGTCGGAAAGCAAAAGACCTATATCCTATGATATCCCTTAGAGGCGTTATCTAATCACTGACACAAATGAACATATTTCCACAGAGAAAGACACTCACAGACTTAGAAAACCAACTATGCTCATCTAAAAGGAAAGGTGGGGGGAATGGATAAATGAGATTAGTGTTACTATACATATCCAAATACATATTATATACATATTTCAAAACGACCGACCATATAGCAAGGGAGGTCTACAGAACACTCTGTAATATTTTACATGGGAAGAGGATCTGTAGAGTAGACATATATAATGTACAAATGAACCAGATTGTGTACCCCTAGGACAAACAATATTCTAGTCCATACCCCGATTAAAAAAATTAACAAAAACAAGAAGTAATGAGACCTAAACTTATGGGGGTTTCTCCTGGCACATTCCATTCTAATTTACAACCTAGGAACACGACTTCCAGAAAGGCTCTGCTGCCCTAGTACTCAGATTTGGGAATGGAGAAATGCTGCCTCCTTGTGGCCATTTCCCACAACAGCAGCTTTCAACCCACTGCTAAAGGTCACTAAATATTCACCAACTTGCCATTCTGTAAATGACACCTGCCCTCCAAATAAATCCTGGGATCAAAAATGGAGCAAAAATTTCAAAAGAGGGCAACCTTCCAAGAAGACAATTTCAAGAGCTATGTGGTACTCACAGCTTTTCCTTTAAAGAAGAGGAAAGAAAAAGGTGTGGGAAAATGATATATTTTAGGAAGTTTTAAAGACATGCAAACCCAAATTACAAAAACCTATCAGCTCACAGCAGTCAGAATGGCCATCAGCAAAAATGTTTCAAAAAATAAATGCTGAAGGGACTGTGGAGGAATGCGTACACTCGGCCCTAAGGGGGACGTGGTAAGAGCCACTAATGAAAACACAATGGAAGTGCCTTGAAAAGGTAAACACTGAGCTACCCGTCAATCAGTCATACCCGCTGCTGGGCCTATCCCCTGAGAAAATGAGAATCAAAACGTCACAGGCTGGCAATCCTGCACTCCAGCCATATTGACCATAGCCAACATTTGGAAGCAATGAAAATGTCCATCAACAGAGGAACGCACCAAGAAGAACTCTTCCATGTACACAATGTAATATTGCTCCAATAATAAATATAAGGTAAATTTAAAAGACAAACATAAGTAAGGAGACATCAGCATTTGTGGGTTTCTTCAGGCACATTCCACTCTAATTTATAACCGAGGAACACCACTGGCCGGAAGGCCTGTTGCCCTAGTACCAGCACGGGGAACGTAGAAAGACCGCCACCCTCTGGCCGTTACCTGCAAACGCAGGTTTAAGCCTGTGCTAATGGTCACCGCAAAATGTCTTCAGGGAGGTAATGGCCAAAAAATTTTAAAATTATGACATACATACTTTAAGAAAACACTTTGAAGAACTAAGCGGTACTCACAGCCTGAAAAATGAAAAGGACCTGCCTTAAAGCTCAGTTTTAATGGATCATGAGACACATGCAAATTCAGCCACAAAGACGTATCAGCTCACACCAGTCAGAATAACCATCAGTAAAAAACCACAAAGAATAAATGCTGAAGGTGCTGTGGAGAAATGCAAACCCTCCACTTTAAGTGGGATGTAACCTGGAGAGAGCCACTCATGAGAGCAGAGTGGAGGTGCCGTTAAAAGGTAAACATTGAGCTACCGTACGATCCAGAGGCTTATTCCTGGACCTATAACCTAAGAAGACAGAATTGGAAAGAAAGAGGCAGGCAAATCTGCATTGCACAGTATTACCATAGCCAAGATATGGAAGTCACCAAAAAGTCCACCGACAGATGGGTGGACAAAGAAGAACTGCTACATGTACAGATGGATTATGAGCTAGCGATAAAATGAAGCAATGCCATTTGCAGCACCATAGATGACTCTAGAAGTAATCACGCAACTTGGAGTAAGTGAGAAAACGAAAGACCCATATCCTATCATACCACATAGAGGTGTTACCTAAAAATTGATACAAACGAAGATACTTCCACAGAGAAAGGCAATCACAGATTCAGTACAAAAACTTAAGGTTCACCAAATGGAAACGTGTGAGGATTGGGTACATTACCATATTGAGGTGAACAGAGATATACAAACACACGTGAAATATATAATCACCAAAGACCTACAGAATACCAAGAGAAGACTACTCAACATTGTGTCATAACCTACACGGGAAAAGATTCCAAAGAAGAATAGATATATGTATATGTGTGAAGGAACCACGTCTTGCACACCTAGACCAAACAAACCATTGTAATCGAATTTGCTGTGATAAAGAATAAAAATTTTGTTAAAAATACAAACAAGAAGGAATGACACATACACTTAAAGGGCTTTTTCCCGGCACATTCCATTGTACTTTACAACCTAGAACACGACTTCCATTAAGGCTCTGTTGCCCTAGTGACCAGATTTGGTAAAGGAGAAATGCTGCCCCCTTGTGGCCGTTTCCCGCAAGAGCAGCTTTAAACCCACAGCTACTGGTCACTTAAAATTCACAAGGGCTCAGGGCTGTAAAGGACACCTGCCGTCAAAAATTGTGCTCAGGTGGGGAATGGACAAAAGAAATTCAAAACAGGCGAATGTTTCAAGAAGATAGTATGCAGAGGTAAGTATTCCTCACTCTCTTTAAACAAAAAAACAGGAAAATGGGTAAAAGCTCAACCTCAGGAATGATTAGACTCATGCAATCTAATCAACCAAAAGGTTCCAACTCACACCTGTCGACTGACCGTCAGCAAAAAGTCTACCAACAATAAATGCTGACGGGGTTGTAGAGAACTGTGTAACCTCTAGGTGCTGGTGGGATGGAAAGTGGTTAACAGCCAATAATGACCACCGAAAGGAACTGCGTTGAAAAGTGAAAACTGAGGTACCATTCAATCCAGCAGGCACACCACTGGGCCTCTCACCTGAGAAGACCAGGATCGAAAAGACACAGGCTGCAAAGGCTGCACTGCAGCCTTATTCAAAATAGCCAAGATGGGAAGCAACCAAAATGTCCATCAACAGGTGAATGGATAAAGAAGAAGGAGTCCATGTACACAATGGAATATTAGCCATGGAAAACAATGAAACACTGCTCTTTGAGGCACCAGAGATGAGCCTGGAGATAATCACAAAACATGAGGTAAGTCGGAAAGCAAAAGACCTATATCCTATGATATCCCTTAGAGGCGTTATCTAATCACTGACACAAATGAACATATTTCCACAGAGAAAGACACTCACAGACTTAGAAAACCAACTATGCTCATCTAAAAGGAAAGGTGGGGGGAATGGATAAATGAGATTAGTGTTACTATACATATCCAAATACATATTATATACATATTTCAAAACGACCGACCATATAGCAAGGGAGGTCTACAGAACACTCTGTAATATTTTACATGGGAAGAGGATCTGTAGAGTAGACATATATAATGTACAAATGAACCAGATTGTGTACCCCTAGGACAAACAATATTCTAGTCCTTACCCCGATTAAAAAAATTAACAAAAACAAGAAGTAATGAGACCTAAACTTATGGGGGTTTCTCCTGGCACATTCCATTCTAATTTACAACCTAGGAACACGACTTCCAGAAAGGCTCTGCTGCCCTAGTACTCAGATTTGGGAATGGAGAAATGCTGCCTCCTTGTGGCCATTTCCCACAACAGCAGCTTTCAACCCACTGCTAAAGGTCACTAAATATTCACCAACTTGCCATTCTGTAAATGACACCTGCCCTCCAAATAAATCCTGGGATCAAAAATGGAGCAAAAATTTCAAAAGAGGGCAACCTTCCAAGAGGACAATTTCAAGAGCTATGTGGTACTCACAGCTTTTCCTTTAAAGAAGAGGAAAGAAAACGGTGTGGGAAAATGATATATTTTAGGAATTTTTAAAGACATGCAAACCCAAATTACAAAAACCTATCAGCTCACAGCAGTCAGAATGGCCATCAGCAAAAATGTTTCAAAAAATAAATGCTGAAGGGACTGTGGAGGAATGCGTACACTCGGCCCTAAGGGGGACGTGGTAAGAGCCACTAATGAAAACACAATGGAAGTGCCTTGAAAAGGTAAACACTGAGCTACCCGTCAATCAGTCATACCCACTGCTGGGCCTATCCCCTGAGAAAATGAGAATCAAAACGTCACAGGCTGGCAACCCTGCACTCCAGCCATATTGACCATAGCCAACATTTGGAAGCAATGAAAATGTCCATCAACAGAGGAACGCACCAAGAAGAACTCTTCCATGTACACAATGTAATATTGCTCCAATAATAAATATAAGGTAAATTTAAAAGACAAACATAAGTAAGGAGACATCAGCATCTGTGGGTTTCTTCAGGCACATTCCACTCTAATTTATAACCGAGGAACACCACTGGCCGGAAGGCCTGTTGCCCTAGTACCAGCACGGGGAACGTAGAAAGACCGCCACCCTCTGGCCGTTACCTGCAAACGCAGGTTTAAGCCTGTGCTAATGGTCACCGCAAAATGTCTTCAGGGAGGTAATGGCCAAAAAATTTTAAAATTATGACATACATACTTTAAGAAAACACTTTGAAGAACTAAGCGGTACTCACAGCCTGAAAAATGAAAAGGACCTGCCTTAAAGCTCAGTTTTAATGGATCATGAGACACATGCAAATTCAGCCACAAAGACGTATCAGCTCACACCAGTCAGAATAACCATCAGTAAAAAACCACAAAGAATAAATGCTGAAGGTGCTGTGGAGAAATGCAAACCCTCCACTTTAAGTGGGATGTAACCTGGAGAGAGCCACTCATGAGAGCAGAGTGGAGGTGCCGTTAAAAGGTAAACATTGAGCTACCGTACGATCCAGAGGCTTATTCCTGGACCTATAACCTAAGAAGACAGAATTGGAAAGAAAGAGGCAGGCAAATCTGCATTGCACAGTATTACCATAGCCAAGATATGGAAGTCACCAAAAAGTCCACCGACAGATGGGTGGACAAAGAAGAACTGCTACATGTACAGATGGATTATGAGCTAGCGATAAAATGAAGCAATGCCATTTGCAGCACCATAGATGACTCTAGAAGTAATCACGCAACTTGGAATAAGTGAGAAAACGAAAGACACATATCCTATCATACCACATAGAGGTGTTACCTAAAAATTGATACAAACGAAGATACTTCCACAGAGAAAGGCAATCACAGATTCAGTACAAAAACTTAAGGTTCACCAAATGGAAACGTGTGAGGATTGGGTACATTACCATATTGAGGTGAACAGAGATATACAAACACACGTGAAATATATAATCACCAAAGACCTACAGAATACCAAGAGAAGACTACTCAACACTGTGTCATAACCTACACGGGAAAAGATTCCAAAGAAGAATAGATATATGTATATGTGTGAAGGAACCACGTCTTGCACACCTAGACCAAACAAACCATTGTAATCGAACTTGCTGTGATAAAGAATAAAAATTTTGTTCAAAATACAAACAAGAAGGAATGACACATACACTTAAAGGGCTTTTTCCCGGCACATTCCATTGTACTTTACAACCTAGAACACGACTTCCATTAAGGCTCTGTTGCCCTAGTGACCAGATTTGGTAAAGGAGAAATGCTGCCCCCTTGTGGCCGTTTCCCGCAAGAGCAGCTTTAAACCCACAGCTACTGGTCACTTAAAATTCACAAGGGCTCAGGGCTGTAAAGGACACCTGCCGTCAAAAATTGTGCTCAGGTGGGGAATGGACAAAAGAAATTCAAAACAGGCGAATGTTTCAAGAAGATAGTATGCAGAGGTAAGTATTCCTCACTCTCTTTAAACAAAAAAACAGGAAAATGGGTAAAAGCTCAACCTCAGGAATTATTAGACTCATGCAATCTAATCAACCAAAAGGTTCCAACTCACACCTGTCGACTGACCGTCAGCAAAAAGTCTACCAACAATAAATGCTGACGGGGTTGTAGAGAACTGTGTAACCTCTAGGTGCTGGTGGGATGGAAAGTGGTTAACAGCCAATAATGACCACCGAAAGGAACTGCGTTGAAAAGTGAAAACTGAGGTACCATTCAATCCAGCAGGCACACCACTGGGCCTCTCACCTGAGAAGACCAGGATCGAAAAGACACAGGCTGCAAAGGCTGCACTGCAGCCTTATTCAAAATAGCCAAGATGGGAAGCAACCAAAATGTCCATCAACAGGTGAATGGATAAAGAAGAAGGAGTCCATGTACACAATGGAATATTAGCCATGGAAAACAATGAAACACTGCTCTTTGAGGCACCAGAGATGAGCCTGGAGATAATCACAAAACATGAGGTAAGTCGGAAAGCAAAAGACCTATATCCTATGATATCCCTTAGAGGCGTTATCTAATCACTGACACAAATGAACATATTTCCACAGAGAAAGACACTCACAGACTTAGAAAACCAACTATGCTCATCTAAAAGGAAAGGTGGGGGGAATGGATAAATGAGATTAGTGTTACTATACATATCCAAATACATATTATATACATATTTCAAAACGACCGACCATATAGCAAGGGAGGTCTACAGAACACTCTGTAATATTTTACATGGGAAGAGGATCTGTAGAGTAGACATATATAATGTACAAATGAACCAGATTGTGTACCCCTAGGACAAACAATATTCTAGTCCATACCCCGATTAAAAAAATTAACAAAAACAAGAAGTAATGAGACCTAAACTTATGGGGGTTTCTCCTGGCACATTCCATTCTAATTTACAACCTAGGAACACGACTTCCAGAAAGGCTCTGCTGCCCTAGTACTCAGATTTGGGAATGGAGAAATGCTGCCTCCTTGTGGCCATTTCCCACAACAGCAGCTTTCAACCCACTGCTAAAGGTCACTAAATATTCACCAACTTGCCATTCTGTAAATGACACCTGCCCTCCAAATAAATCCTGGGATCAAAAATGGAGCAAAAATTTCAAAAGAGGGCAACCTTCCAAGAAGACAATTTCAAGAGCTATGTGGTACTCACAGCTTTTCCTTTAAAGAAGAGGAAAGAAAAAGGTGTGGGAAAATGATATATTTTAGGAAGTTTTAAAGACATGCAAACCCAAATTACAAAAACCTATCAGCTCACAGCAGTCAGAATGGCCATCAGCAAAAATGTTTCAAAAAATAAATGCTGAAGGGACTGTGGAGGAATGCGTACACTCGGCCCTAAGGGGGACGTGGTAAGAGCCACTAATGAAAACACAATGGAAGTGCCTTGAAAAGGTAAACACTGAGCTACCCGACAATCAGTCATACCCACTGCTGGGCCTATCCCCTGAGAAAATGAGAATCAAAACGTCACAGGCTGGCAATCCTGCACTCCAGCCATATTGACCATAGCCAACATTTGGAAGCAATGAAAATGTCCATCAACAGAGGAACGCACCAAGAAGAACTCTTCCATGTACACAATGTAATATTGCTCCAATAATAAATATAAGGTAAATTTAAAAGACAAACATAAGTAAGGAGACATCAGCATTTGTGGGTTTCTTCAGGCACATTCCACTCTAATTTATAACCGAGGAACACCACTGGCCGGAAGGCCTGTTGCCCTAGTACCAGCACGGGGAACGTAGAAAGACCGCCACCCTCTGGCCGTTACCTGCAAACGCAGGTTTAAGCCTGTGCTAATGGTCACCGCAAAATGTCTTCAGGGAGGTAATGGCCAAAAAATTTTAAAATTATGACATACATACTTTAAGAAAACACTTTGAAGAACTAAGCGGTACTCACAGCCTGAAAAATGAAAAGGACCTGCCTTAAAGCTCAGTTTTAATGGATCATGAGACACATGCAAATTCAGCCACAAAGACGTATCAGCTCACACCAGTCAGAATAACCATCAGTAAAAAACCACAAAGAATAAATGCTGAAGGTGCTGTGGAGAAATGCAAACCCTCCACTTTAAGTGGGATGTAACCTGGAGAGAGCCACTCATGAGAGCAGAGTGGAGGTGCCGTTAAAAGGTAAACATTGAGCTACCGTACGATCCAGAGGCTTATTCCTGGACCTATAACCTAAGAAGACAGAATTGGAAAGAAAGAGGCAGGCAAATCTGCATTGCACAGTATTACCATAGCCAAGATATGGAAGTCACCAAAAAGTCCACCGACAGATGGGTGGACAAAGAAGAACTGCTACATGTACAGATGGATTATGAGCTAGCGATAAAATGAAGCAATGCCATTTGCAGCACCATAGATGACTCTAGAAGTAATCACGCAACTTGGAGTAAGTGAGAAAACGAAAGACCCATATCCTATCATACCACATAGAGGTGTTACCTAAAAATTGATACAAACGAAGATACTTCCACAGAGAAAGGCAATCACAGATTCAGTACAAAAACTTAAGGTTCACCAAATGGAAACGTGTGAGGATTGGGTACATTACCATATTGAGGTGAACAGAGATATACAAACACACGTGAAATATATAATCACCAAAGACCTACAGAATACCAAGAGAAGACTACTCAACATTGTGTCATAACCTACACGGGAAAAGATTCCAAAGAAGAATAGATATATGTATATGTGTGAAGGAACCACGTCTTGCACACCTAGACCAAACAAACCATTGTAATCGAATTTGCTGTGATAAAGAATAAAAATTTTGTTAAAAATACAAACAAGAAGGAATGACACATACACTTAAAGGGCTTTTTCCCGGCACATTCCATTGTACTTTACAACCTAGAACACGACTTCCATTAAGGCTCTGTTGCCCTAGTGACCAGATTTGGTAAAGGAGAAATGCTGCCCCCTTGTGGCCGTTTCCCGCAAGAGCAGCTTTAAACCCACAGCTACTGGTCACTTAAAATTCACAAGGGCTCAGGGCTGTAAAGGACACCTGCCGTCAAAAATTGTGCTCAGGTGGGGAATGGACAAAAGAAATTCAAAACAGGCGAATGTTTCAAGAAGATAGTATGCAGAGGTAAGTATTCCTCACTCTCTTTAAACAAAAAAACAGGAAAATGGGTAAAAGCTCAACCTCAGGAATGATTAGACTCATGCAATCTAATCAACCAAAAGGTTCCAACTCACACCTGTCGACTGACCGTCAGCAAAAAGTCTACCAACAATAAATGCTGACGGGGTTGTAGAGAACTGTGTAACCTCTAGGTGCTGGTGGGATGGAAAGTGGTTAACAGCCAATAATGACCACCGAAAGGAACTGCGTTGAAAAGTGAAAACTGAGGTACCATTCAATCCAGCAGGCACACCACTGGGCCTCTCACCTGAGAAGACCAGGATCGAAAAGACACAGGCTGCAAAGGCTGCACTGCAGCCTTATTCAAAATAGCCAAGATGGGAAGCAACCAAAATGTCCATCAACAGGTGAATGGATAAAGAAGAAGGAGTCCATGTACACAATGGAATATTAGCCATGGAAAACAATGAAACACTGCTCTTTGAGGCACCAGAGATGAGCCTGGAGATAATCACAAAACATGAGGTAAGTCGGAAAGCAAAAGACCTATATCCTATGATATCCCTTAGAGGCGTTATCTAATCACTGACACAAATGAACATATTTCCACAGAGAAAGACACTCACAGACTTAGAAAACCAACTATGCTCATCTAAAAGGAAAGGTGGGGGGAATGGATAAATGAGATTAGTGTTACTATACATATCCAAATACATATTATATACATATTTCAAAACGACCGACCATATAGCAAGGGAGGTCTACAGAACACTCTGTAATATTTTACATGGGAAGAGGATCTGTAGAGTAGACATATATAATGTACAAATGAACCAGATTGTGTACCCCTAGGACAAACAATATTCTAGTCCTTACCCCGATTAAAAAAATTAACAAAAACAAGAAGTAATGAGACCTAAACTTATGGGGGTTTCTCCTGGCACATTCCATTCTAATTTACAACCTAGGAACACGACTTCCAGAAAGGCTCTGCTGCCCTAGTACTCAGATTTGGGAATGGAGAAATGCTGCCTCCTTGTGGCCATTTCCCACAACAGCAGCTTTCAACCCACTGCTAAAGGTCACTAAATATTCACCAACTTGCCATTCTGTAAATGACACCTGCCCTCCAAATAAATCCTGGGATCAAAAATGGAGCAAAAATTTCAAAAGAGGGCAACCTTCCAAGAGGACAATTTCAAGAGCTATGTGGTACTCACAGCTTTTCCTTTAAAGAAGAGGAAAGAAAACGGTGTGGGAAAATGATATATTTTAGGAATTTTTAAAGACATGCAAACCCAAATTACAAAAACCTATCAGCTCACAGCAGTCAGAATGGCCATCAGCAAAAATGTTTCAAAAAATAAATGCTGAAGGGACTGTGGAGGAATGCGTACACTCGGCCCTAAGGGGGACGTGGTAAGAGCCACTAATGAAAACACAATGGAAGTGCCTTGAAAAGGTAAACACTGAGCTACCCGTCAATCAGTCATACCCACTGCTGGGCCTATCCCCTGAGAAAATGAGAATCAAAACGTCACAGGCTGGCAATCCTGCACTCCAGCCATATTGACCATAGCCAACATTTGGAAGCAATGAAAATGTCCATCAACAGAGGAACGCACCAAGAAGAACTCTTCCATGTACACAATGTAATATTGCTCCAATAATAAATATAAGGTAAATTTAAAAGACAAACATAAGTAAGGAGACATCAGCATCTGTGGGTTTCTTCAGGCACATTCCACTCTAATTTATAACCGAGGAACACCACTGGCCGGAAGGCCTGTTGCCCTAGTACCAGCATGGGGAACGTAGAAAGACCGCCACCCTCTGGCCGTTACCTGCAAACGCAGGTTTAAGCCTGTGCTAATGGTCACCGCAAAATGTCTTCAGGGAGGTAATGGCGAAAAAATTTTAAAATTATGACATACATACTTTAAGAAAACACTTTGAAGAACTAAGCTGTACTCACACCCTGAAAAATGAAAAGGACCTGCCTTAAAGCTCAGTTTTAATGGATCATGAGACACATGCAAATTCAGCCACAAAGACGTATCAGCTCACACCAGTCAGAATAACCATCAGTAAAAAACCACAAAGAATAAATGCTGAAGGTGCTGTGGAGAAATGCAAACCCTCCACTTTAAGTGGGATGTAACCTGGAGAGAGCCACTCATGAGAGCAGAGTGGAGGTGCCGTTAAAAGGTAAACATTGAGCTACCGTACGATCCAGAGGCTTATTCCTGGACCTATAACCTAAGAAGACAGAATTGGAAAGAAAGAGGCAGGCAAATCTGCATTGCACAGTATTACCATAGCCAAGATATGGAAGTCACCAAAAAGTCCACCGACAGATGGGTGGACAAAGAAGAACTGCTACATGTACAGATGGATTATGAGCTAGCGATAAAATGAAGCAATGCCATTTGCAGCACCATAGATGACTCTAGAAGTAATCACGCAACTTGGAATAAGTGAGAAAACGAAAGACACATATCCTATCATACCACATAGAGGTGTTACCTAAAAATTGATACAAACGAAGATACTTCCACAGAGAAAGGCAATCACAGATTCAGTACAAAAACTTAAGGTTCACCAAATGGAAAGGTGTGAGGATTGGGTACATTACATTATTGAGGTGAACAGAGATATACAAACACACGTGAAATATATAATCACCAAAGACCTACAGAATACCAAGAGAAGACTACTCAACACTGTGTCATAACCTACACGGGAAAAGATTCCAAAGAAGAATAGATATATGTATATGTGTGAAGGAACCACGTCTTGCACACCTAGACCAAACAAACCATTGTAATCGAACTTGCTGTGATAAAGAATAAAAATTTTGTTCAAAATACAAACAAGAAGGAATGACACATACACTTAAAGGGCTTTTTCCCGGCACATTCCATTGTACTTTACAACCTAGAACACGACTTCCATTAAGGCTCTGTTGCCCTAGTGACCAGATTTGGTAAAGGAGAAATGCTGCCCCCTTGTGGCCGTTTCCCGCAAGAGCAGCTTTAAACCCACAGCTACTGGTCACTTAAAATTCACAAGGGCTCAGGGCTGTAAAGGACACCTGCCGTCAAAAATTGTGCTCAGGTGGGGAATGGACAAAAGAAATTCAAAACAGGCGAATGTTTCAAGAAGATAGTATGCAGAGGTAAGTATTCCTCACTCTCTTTAAACAAAAAAACAGGAAAATGGGTAAAAGCTCAACCTCAGGAATTATTAGACTCATGCAATCTAATCAACCAAAAGGTTCCAACTCACACCTGTCGACTGACCGTCAGCAAAAAGTCTACCAACAATAAATGCTGACGGGGTTGTAGAGAACTGTGTAACCTCTAGGTGCTGGTGGGATGGAAAGTGGTTAACAGCCAATAAAGACCACCGAAAGGAACTGCGTTGAAAAGTGAAAACTGAGGTACCATTCAATCCAGCAGGCACACCACTGGGCCTCTCACCTGAGAAGACCAGGATCGAAAAGACACAGGCTGCAAATGCTGCACTGCAGCCTTATTCAAAATAGCCAAGATGGGAAGCAACCAAAATGTCCATCAACAGGTGAATGGATAAAGAAGAAGGAGTCCATGTACACAATGGAATATTAGCCATGGAAAACAATGAAACACTGCTCTTTGAGGCACCAGAGATGAGCCTGGAGATAATCACAAAACATGAGGTAAGTCGGAAAGCAAAAGACCTATATCCTATGATATCCCTTAGAGGCGTTATCTAATCACTGACACAAATGAACATATTTCCACAGAGAAAGACACTCACAGACTTAGAAAACCAACTATGCTCATCTAAAAGGAAAGGTGGGGGGAATGGATAAATGAGATTAGTGTTACTATACATATCCAAATACATATTATATACATATTTCAAAACGACCGACCATATAGCAAGGGAGGTCTACAGAACACTCTGTAATATTTTACATGGGAAGAGGATCTGTAGAGTAGACATATATAATGTACAAATGAACCAGATTGTGTACCCCTAGGACAAACAATATTCTAGTCCATACCCCGATTAAAAAAATTAACAAAAACAAGAAGTAATGAGACCTAAACTTATGGGGGTTTCTCCTGGCACATTCCATTCTAATTTACAACCTAGGAACACGACTTCCAGAAAGGCTCTGCTGCCCTAGTACTCAGATTTGGGAATGGAGAAATGCTGCCTCCTTGTGGCCATTTCCCACAACAGCAGCTTTCAACCCACTGCTAAAGGTCACTAAATATTCACCAACTTGCCATTCTGTAAATGACACCTGCCCTCCAAATAAATCCTGGGATCAAAAATGGAGCAAAAATTTCAAAAGAGGGCAACCTTCCAAGAAGACAATTTCAAGAGCTATGTGGTACTCACAGCTTTTCCTTTAAAGAAGAGGAAAGAAAAAGGTGTGGGAAAATGATATATTTTAGGAAGTTTTAAAGACATGCAAACCCAAATTACAAAAACCTATCAGCTCACAGCAGTCAGAATGGCCATCAGCAAAAATGTTTCAAAAAATAAATGCTGAAGGGACTGTGGAGGAATGCGTACACTCGGCCCTAAGGGGGACGTGGTAAGAGCCACTAATGAAAACACAATGGAAGTGCCTTGAAAAGGTAAACACTGAGCTACCCGACAATCAGTCATACCCACTGCTGGGCCTATCCCCTGAGAAAATGAGAATCAAAACGTCACAGGCTGGCAATCCTGCACTCCAGCCATATTGACCATAGCCAACATTTGGAAGCAATGAAAATGTCCATCAACAGAGGAACGCACCAAGAAGAACTCTTCCATGTACACAATGTAATATTGCTCCAATAATAAATATAAGGTAAATTTAAAAGACAAACATAAGTAAGGAGACATCAGCATCTGTGGGTTTCTTCAGGCACATTCCACTCTAATTTATAACCAAGGAACACCACTGGCCGGAAGGCCTGTTGCCCTAGTACCAAAATGGGGAACGTAGAAAGACCGCCACCCTCTGGCCGTTACCTGCAAACGCAGGTTTAAGCCTGTGCTAATGGTCACCGCAAAATGTCTTCAGGGAGGTAATGGCGAAAAAATTTTAAAATTATGACATACATACTTTAAGAAAACACTTTGAAGAACTAAGCTGTACTCACACCCTGAAAAATGAAAAGGACCTGCCTTAAAGCTCAGTTTTAATGGATCATGAGACACATGCAAATTCAGCCACAAAGACGTATCAGCTCACACCAGTCAGAATAACCATCAGTAAAAAACCACAAAGAATAAATGCTGAAGGTGCTGTGGAGAAATGCAAACCCTCCACTTTAAGTGGGATGTAACCTGGAGAGAGCCACTCATGAGAGCAGAGTGGAGGTGCCGTTAAAAGGTAAACATTGAGCTACCGTACGATCCAGAGGCTTATTCCTGGACCTATAACCTAAGAAGACAGAATTGGAAAGAAAGAGGCAGGCAAATCTGCATTGCACAGTATTACCATAGCCAAGATATGGAAGTCACCAAAAAGTCCACCGACAGATGGGTGGACAAAGAAGAACTGCTACATGTACAGATGGATTATGAGCTAGCGATAAAATGAAGCAATGCCATTTGCAGCACCATAGATGACTCTAGAAGTAATCACGCAACTTGGAATAAGTGAGAAAACGAAAGACACATATCCTATCATACCACATAGAGGTGTTACCTAAAAATTGATACAAACGAAGATACTTCCACAGAGAAAGGCAATCACAGATTCAGTACAAAAACTTAAGGTTCACCAAATGGAAAGGTGTGAGGATTGGGTACATTACCATATTGAGGTGAACAGAGATATACAAACACACGTGAAATATATAATCACCAAAGACCTACAGAATACCAAGAGAAGACTACTCAACATTGTGTCATAACCTACACGGGAAAAGATTCCAAAGAAGAATAGATATATGTATATGTGTGAAGGAACCACGTCTTGCACACCTAGACCAAACAAACCATTGTAATCGAATTTGCTGTGATAAAGAATAAAAATTTTGTTCAAAATACAAACAAGAAGGAATGACACATACACTTAAAGGGCTTTTTCCCGGCACATTCCATTGTACTTTACAACCTAGAACACGACTTCCATTAAGGCTCTGTTGCCCTAGTGACCAGATTTGGTAAAGGAGAAATGCTGCCCCCTTGTGGCCGTTTCCCGCAAGAGCAGCTTTAAACCCACAGCTACTGGTCACTTAAAATTCACAAGGGCTCAGGGCTGTAAAGGACACCTGCCGTCAAAAATTGTGCTCAGGTGGGGAATGGACAAAAGAAATTCAAAACAGGCGAATGTTTCAAGAAGATAGTATGCAGAGGTAAGTATTCCTCACTCTCTTTAAACAAAAAAACAGGAAAATGGGTAAAAGCTCAACCTCAGGAATGATTAGACTCATGCAATCTAATCAACCAAAAGGTTCCAACTCACACCTGTCGACTGACCGTCAGCAAAAAGTCTACCAACAATAAATGCTGACGGGGTTGTAGAGAACTGTGTAACCTCTAGGTGCTGGTGGGAAGGAAAGTGGTTAACAGCCAATAATGACTACCGAAAGGAACTGCGTTGAAAAGTGAAAACTGAGGTACCATTCAATCCAGCAGGCACACCACTGGGCCTCTCACCTGAGAAGACCAGGATCGAAAAGACACAGGCTGCAAATGCTGCACTGCAGCCTTATTCAAAATAGCCAAGATGGGAAGCAACCAAAATGTCCATCAACAGGTGAATGGATAAAGAAGAAGGAGTCCATGTACACAATGGAATATTAGCCATGGAAAACAATGAAACACTGCTCTTTGAGGCACCAGAGATGAGCCTGGAGATAATCACAAAACATGAGGTAAGTCGGAAAGCAAAAGACCTATATCCTATGATATCCCTTAGAGGCGTTATCTAATCACTGACACAAATGAACATATTTCCACAGAGAAAGACACTCACAGACTTAGAAAACCAACTATGCTCATCTAAAAGGAAAGGTGGGGGGAATGGATAAATGAGATTAGTGTTACTATACATATCCAAATACATATTATATACATATTTCAAAACGACCGACCATATAGCAAGGGAGGTCTACAGAACACTCTGTAATATTTTACATGGGAAGAGGATCTGTAGAGTAGACATATATAATGTACAAATGAACCAGATTGTGTACCCCTAGGACAAACAATATTCTAGTCCTTACCCCGATTAAAAAAATTAACAAAAACAAGAAGTAATGAGACCTAAACTTATGGGGGTTTCTCCTGGCACATTCCATTCTAATTTACAACCTAGGAACACGACTTCCAGAAAGGCTCTGCTGCCCTAGTACTCAGATTTGGGAATGGAGAAATGCTGCCTCCTTGTGGCCATTTCCCACAACAGCAGCTTTCAACCCACTGCTAAAGGTCACTAAATATTCACCAACTTGCCATTCTGTAAATGACACCTGCCCTCCAAATAAATCCTGGGATCAAAAATGGAGCAAAAATTTCAAAATAGGGCAACCTTCCAAGAAGACAATTTCAAGAGCTATGTGGTACTCACAGCTTTTCCTTTAAAGAGGAAAGAAAAGGTGTGGGAAAATGATATATTTTAGGAATTTTTAAAGACATGCAAACCCAAATTACAAAACCCTATCAGCTCACAGCAGTCAGAATGGCCATCAGCAAAAATGTTTCAAAAAATAAATGCTGAAGGGACTGTGGAGGAATGCGTACACTCGGCCCTAAGGGGGACGTGGTAAGAGCCACTAATGAAAACACAATGGAAGTGCCTTGAAAAGGTAAACACTGAGCTACCCGTCAATCAGTCATACCCACTGCTGGGCCTATCCCCTGAGAAAATGAGAATCAAAACGTCACAGGCTGGCAATCCTGCACTCCAGCCATATTGACCATAGCCAACATTTGGAAGCAATGAAAATGTCCATCAACAGAGGAACGCACCAAGAAGAACTGTTCCATGTACACAATGTAATATTGCTCCAATAATAAATATAAGGTAAATTTAAAAGACAAACATAAGTAAGGAGACATCAGCATTTGTGGGTTTCTTCAGGCACATTCCACTCTAATTTATAACCGAGGAACACCACTGGCCGGAAGGCCTGTTGCCCTAGTACCAGCACGGGGAACGTAGAAAGACCGCCACCCTCTGGCCGTTACCTGCAAACGCAGGTTTAAGCCTGTGCTAATGGTCACCGCAAAATGTCTTCAGGGAGGTAATGGCCAAAAAATTTTAAAATTATGACATACATACTTTAAGAAAACACTTTGAAGAACTAAGCGGTACTCACAGCCTGAAAAATGAAAAGGACCTGCCTTAAAGCTCAGTTTTAATGGATCATGAGACACATGCAAATTCAGCCACAAAGACGTATCAGCTCACACCAGTCAGAATAACCATCAGTAAAAAACCACAAAGAATAAATGCTGAAGGTGCTGTGGAGAAATGCAAACCCTCCACTTTAAGTGGGATGTAACCTGGAGAGAGCCACTCATGAGAGCAGAGTGGAGGTGCCGTTAAAAGGTAAACATTGAGCTACCGTACGATCCAGAGGCTTATTCCTGGACCTATAACCTAAGAAGACAGAATTGGAAAGAAAGAGGCAGGCAAATCTGCATTGCACAGTATTACCATAGCCAAGATATGGAAGTCACCAAAAAGTCCACCGACAGATGGGTGGACAAAGAAGAACTGCTACATGTACAGATGGATTATGAGCTAGCGATAAAATGAAGCAATGCCATTTGCAGCACCATAGATGACTCTAGAAGTAATCACGCAACTTGGAGTAAGTGAGAAAACGAAAGACCCATATCCTATCATACCACATAGAGGTGTTACATAAAAATTGATACAAACGAAGATACTTCCACAGAGAAAGGCAATCACAGATTCAGTACAAAAACTTAAGGTTCACCAAATGGAAACGTGTGAGGATTGGGTACATTACCATATTGAGGTGAACAGAGATATACAAACACACGTGAAATATATAATCACCAAAGACCTACAGAATACCAAGAGAAGACTACTCAACATTGTGTCATAACCTACACGGGAAAAGATTCCAAAGAAGAATAGATATATGTATATGTGTGAAGGAACCACGTCTTGCACACCTAGACCAAACAAACCATTGTAATCGAATTTGCTGTGATAAAGAATAAAAATTTTGTTAAAAATACAAACAAGAAGGAATGACACATAAACTTAAAGGGCTTTTTCCCGGCACATTCCATTGTACTTTACAGCCTAGAACACGACTTCCATTAAGGCTCTGTTGCCCTAGTGACCAGATTTGGTAAGGAGAAATGCTGCCCCCTTGTGGCCGTTTCCCGCAAGAGCAGCTTTAAACCCACAGCTACTGGTCACTTAAAATTCACAAGGGCTCAGGGCTGTAAAGGACACCTGCCGTCAAAAATTATGCTCAGGTGGGGAATGGACAAAAGAAATTCAAAACAGGCGAATGTTTCAAGAAGATAGTATGCAGAGGTAAGTATTCCTCACTCTCTTTAAACAAAAAAACAGGAAAATGGGTAAAAGCTCAACCTCAGGAATGATTAGACTCATGCAATCTAATCAACCAAAAGGTTCCAACTCACACCTGTCGACTGACCGTCAGCAAAAAGTCTACCAACAATAAATGCTGACGGGGTTGTAGAGAACTGTGTAACCTCTAGGTGCTGGTGGGATGGAAAGTGGTTAACAGCCAATAATGACCACCGAAAGGAACTGCGTTGAAAAGTGAAAACTGAGGTACCATTCAATCCAGCAGGCACACCACTGGGCCTCTCACCTGAGAAGACCAGGATCGAAAAGACACAGGCTGCAAATGCTGCACTGCAGCCTTATTCAAAATAGCCAAGATGGGAAGCAACCAAAATATCCATCAACAGGTGAATGGATAAAGAAGAAGGAGTCCATGTACACAATGGAATATTAGCCATGGAAAACAATGAAACACTGCTCTTTGAGGCACCAGAGATGAGCCTGGAGATAATCACAAAACATGAGGTAAGTCGGAAAGCAAAAGACCTATATCCTATGATATCCCTTAGAGGCGTTATCTAATCACTGACACAAATGAACATATTTCCACAGAGAAAGACACTCACAGACTTAGAAAACCAACTATGCTCATCTAAAAGGAAAGGTGGGGGGAATGGATAAATGAGATTAGTGTTACTATACATATCCAAATACATATTATATACATATTTCAAAACGACCGACCATATAGCAAGGGAGGTCTACAGAACACTCTGTAATATTTTACATGGGAAGAGGATCTGTAGAGTAGACATATATAATGTACAAATGAACCAGATTGTGTACCCCTAGGACAAACAATATTCTAGTCCTTACCCCGATTAAAAAAATTAACAAAAACAAGAAGTAATGAGACCTAAACTTATGGGGGTTTCTCCTGGCACATTCCATTCTAATTTACAACCTAGGAACACGACTTCCAGAAAGGCTCTGCTGCCCTAGTACTCAGATTTGGGAATGGAGAAATGCTGCCTCCTTGTGGCCATTTCCCACAACAGCAGCTTTCAACCCACTGCTAAAGGTCACTAAATATTCACCAACTTGCCATTCTGTAAATGACACCTGCCCTCCAAATAAATCCTGGGATCAAAAATGGAGCAAAAATTTCAAAAGAGGGCAACCTTCCAAGAAGACAATTTCAAGAGCTATGTGGTACTCACAGCTTTTCCTTTAAAGAAGAGGAAAGAAAAAGGTGTGGGAAAATGATATATTTTAGGAATTTTTAAAGACATGCAAACCCAAATTACAAAAACCTATCAGCTCACAGCAGTCAGAATGGCCATCAGCAAAAATGTTTCAAAAAATAAATGCTGAAGGGACTGTGGAGGAATGCGTACACTCGGCCCTAAGGGGGACGTGGTAAGAGCCACTAACGAAAACACAATGGAAGTGCCTTGAAAAGGTAAACACTGAGCTACCCGTCAATCAGTCATACCCACTGCTGGGCCTATCCCCTGAGAAAATGAGAATCAAAACGTCACAGGCTGGCAATCCTGCACTCCAGCCATATTGACCATAGCCAACATTTGGAAGCAATGAAAATGTCCATCAACAGAGGAACGCACCAAGAAGAACTCTTCCATGTACACAATGTAATATTGCTCCAATAATAAATATAAGGTAAATTTAAAAGACAAACATAAGTAAGGAGACATCAGCATTTGTGGGTTTCTTCAGGCACATTCCACTCTAATTTATAACCGAGGAACACCACTGGCCGGAAGGCCTGTTGCCCTAGTACCAGCATGGGGAACGTAGAAAGACCGCCACCCTCTGGCCGTTACCTGCAAACGCAGGTTTAAGCCTGTGCTAATGGTCACCGCAAAATGTCTTCAGGGAGGTAATGGCCAAAAAATTTTAAAATTATGACATACATATTTTAAGAAAACACTTTGAAGAACTAAGCGGTACTCACAGCCTGAAAAATGAAAAGGACCTGCCTTAAAGCTCAGTTTTAATGGATCATGAGACACATGCAAATTCAGCCACAAAGACGTATCAGCTCACACCAGTCAGAATAACCATCAGTAAAAAACCACAAAGAATAAATGCTGAAGGTGCTGTGGAGAAATGCAAACCCTCCACTTTAAGTGGGATGTAACCTGGAGAGAGCCACTCATGAGAGCAGAGTGGAGGTGCCGTTAAAAGGTAAACATTGAGCTACCGTACGATCCAGAGGCTTATTCCTGGACCTATAACCTAAGAAGACAGAATTGGAAAGAAAGAGGCAGGCAAATCTGCATTGCACAGTATTACCATAGCCAAGATATGGAAGTCACCAAAAAGTCCACCGACAGATGGGTGGACAAAGAAGATCTGCTACATGTACAGATGGATTATGAGCTAGCGATAAAATGAAACAATGCCATTTGCAGCACCATAGATGACTCTAGAAGTAATCACGCAACTTGGAGTAAGTGAGAAAGCGAAAGACACATATCCTATCATACCACATAGAGGTGTTACCTAAAAATTGATACAAACGAAGATACTTCCACAGAGAAAGGCAATCACAGATTCAGTACAAAAACTTAAGGTTCACCAAATGGAAACGTGTGAGGATTGGGTACATTACCATATTGAGGTGAACAGAGATATACAAACACACGTGAAATATATAATCACCAAAGACCTACAGAATACCAAGAGAAGACTACTCAACATTGTGTCATAACCTACACGGGAAAAGATTCCAAAGAAGAATAGATATATGTATATGTGTGAAGGAACCACGTCTTGCACACCTAGACCAAACAAACCATTGTAATCGAATTTGCTGTGATAAAGAATAAAAATTTTGTTAAAAATACAAACAAGAAGGAATGACACATAAACTTAAAGGGCTTTTTCCCGGCACATTCCATTGTACTTTACAACCTAGAACACGACTTCCATTAAGGCTCTGTTGCCCTAGTGACCAGATTTGGTAAAGGAGAAATGCTGCCCCCTTGTGGCCGTTTCCCGCAAGAGCAGCTTTAAACCCACAGCTACTGGTCACTTAAAATTCACAAGGGCTCAGGGCTGTAAAGGACACCTGCCGTCAAAAATTGTGCTCAGGTGGGGAATGGACAAAAGAAATTCAAAACAGGCGAATGTTTCAAGAAGATAGTATGCAGAGGTAAGTATTCCTCACTCTCTTTAAACAAAAAAACAGGAAAATGGGTAAAAGCTCAACCTCAGGAATTATTAGACTCATGCAATCTAATCAACCAAAAGGTTCCAACTCACACCTGTCGACTGACCGTCAGCAAAAAGTCTACCAACAATAAATGCTGACGGTGTTGTAGAGAACTGTGTAACCTCTAGGTGCTGGTGGGATGGAAAGTGGTTAACAGCCAATAATGACCACCAAAAGGAACTGCGTTGAAAAGTGAAAACTGAGGTACCATTCAATCCAGCAGGCACACCACTGGGCCTCTCACCTGAGAAGACCAGGATCGAAAAGACACAGGCTGCAAATGCTGCACTGCAGCCTTATTCAAAATAGCCAAGATGGGAAGCAACCAAAATGTCCATCAACAGGTGAATGGATAAAGAAGAAGGAGTCCATGTACACAATGGAATATTAGCCATGGAAAACAATGAAACACTGCTCTTTGAGGCACCAGAGATGAGCCTGGAGATAATCACAAAACATGAGGTAAGTCGGAAAGCAAAAGACCTATATCCTATGATATCCCTTAGAGGCGTTATCTAATCACTGACACAAATGAACATATTTCCACAGAGAAAGACACTCACAGACTTAGAAAACCAACTATGCTCATCTAAAAGGAAAGGTGGGGGGAATGGATAAATGAGATTAGTGTTACTATACATATCCAAATACATATTATATACATATTTCAAAACGACCGACCATATAGCAAGGGAGGTCTACAGAACACTCTGTAATATTTTACATGGGAAGAGGATCTGTAGAGTAGACATATATAATGTACAAATGAACCAGATTGTGTACCCCTAGGACAAACAATATTCTAGTCCTTACCCCGATTAAAAAAATTAACAAAAACAAGAAGTAATGAGACCTAAACTTATGGGGGTTTCTCCTGGCACATTCCATTCTAATTTACAACCTAGGAACACGACTTCCAGAAAGGCTCTGCTGCCCTAGTACTCAGATTTGGGAATGGAGAAATGCTGCCTCCTTGTGGCCATTTCCCACAACAGCAGCTTTCAACCCACTGCTAAAGGTCACTAAATATTCACCAACTTGCCATTCTGTAAATGACACCTGCCCTCCAAATAAATCCTGGGATCAAAAATGGAGCAAAAATTTCAAAAGAGGGCAACCTTCCAAGAAGACAATTTCAAGAGCTATGTGGTACTCACAGCTTTTCCTTTAAAGAAGAGGAAAGAAAAAGGTGTGGGAAAATGATATATTTTAGGAATTTTTAAAGACATGCAAACCCAAATTACAAAAACCTATCAGCTCACAGCAGTCAGAATGGCCATCAGCAAAAATGTTTCAAAAAATAAATGCTGAAGGGACTGTGGAGGAATGCGTACACTCGGCCCTAAGGGGGACGTGGTAAGAGCCACTAATGAAAACACAATGGAAGTGCCTTGAAAAGGTAAACACTGAGCTACCCGTCAATCAGTCATACCCACTGCTGGGCCTATCCCCTGAGAAAATGAGAATCAAAACGTCACAGGCTGGAAATCCTGCACTCCAGCCATATTGACCATAGCCAACATTTGGAAGCAATGAAAATGTCCATCAACAGAGGAACGCACCAAGAAGAACTCTTCCATGTACACAATGTAATATTGCTCCAATAATAAATATAAGGTAAATTTAAAAGACAAACATAAGTAAGGAGACATCAGCATCTGTGGGTTTCTTCAGGCACATTCCACTCTAATTTATAACCGAGGAACACCACTGGCCGGAAGGCCTGTTGCCCTAGTACCAGCATGGGGAACGTAGAAAGACCGCCACCCTCTGGCCGTTACCTGCAAACGCAGGTTTAAGCCTGTGCTAATGGTCACCGCAAAATGTCTTCAGGGAGGTAATGGCCAAAAAATTTTAAAATTATGACATACATACTTTAAGAAAACACTTTGAAGAACTAAGCGGTACTCACAGCCTGAAAAATGAAAAGGACCTGCCTTAAAGCTCAGTTTTAATGGATCATGAGACACATGCAAATTCAGCCACAAAGACGTATCAGCTCACACCAGTCAGAATAACCATCAGTAAAAAACCACAAAGAATAAATGCTGAAGGTGCTGTGGAGAAATGCAAACCCTCCACTTTAAGTGGGATGTAACCTGGAGAGAGCCACTCATGAGAGCAGAGTGGAGGTGCCGTTAAAAGGTAAACATTGAGCTACCGTACGATCCAGAGGCTTATTCCTGGACCTATAACCTAAGAAGACAGAATTGGAAAGAAAGAGGCAGGCAAATCTGCATTGCACAGTATTACCATAGCCAAGATATGGAAGTCACCAAAAAGTCCACCGACAGATGGGTGGACAAAGAAGAACTGCTACATGTACAGATGGATTATGAGCTAGCGATAAAATGAAGCAATGCCATTTGCAGCACCATAGATGACTCTAGAAGTAATCACGCAACTTGGAATAAGTGAGAAAACGAAAGACACATATCCTATCATACAAAATAGAGGTGTTACCTAAAAATTGATACAAACGAAGATACTTCCACAGAGAAAGGCAATCACAGATTCAGTACAAAAACTTAAGGTTCACCAAATGGAAAGGTGTGAGGATTGGGTACATTACCATATTGAGGTGAACAGAGATATACAAACACACGTGAAATATATAATCACCAAAGACCTACAGAATACCAAGAGAAGACTACTCAACATTGTGTCATAACCTACACGGGAAAAGATTCCAAAGACGAATAGATATATGTATATGTGTGAAGGAACCACATCTTGCACACCTAGACCAAACAAACCATTGTAATCGAATTTGCTGTGATAAAGAATAAAAAATTTTGTTAAAAATACAAACAAGAAGGAATGACACATACACTTAAAGGGCTTTTTCCCGGCACATTCCATTGTACTTTACAACCTAGAACACGACTTCCATTAAGGCTCTGTTGCCCTAGTGACCAGATTTGGTAAAGGAGAAATGCTGCCCCCTTGTGGCCGTTTCCCGCAAGAGCAGCTTTAAACCCACAGCTACTGGTCACTTAAAATTCACAAGGGCTCAGGGCTGTAAAGGACACCTGCCGTCAAAAATTGTGCTCAGGTGGGGAATGGACAAAAGAAATTCAAAACAGGCGAATGTTTCAAGAAGATAGTATGCAGAGGTAAGTATTCCTCACTCTCTTTAAACAAAAAAACAGGAAAATGGGTAAAAGCTCAACCTCAGGAATGATTAGACTCATGCAATCTAATCAACCAAAAGGTTTCAACTCACACCTGTCGACTGACCGTCAGCAAAAAGTCTACCAACAATAAATGCTGACGGGGTTGTAGAGAACTGTGTAACCTCTAGGTGCTGGTGAGATATAAAGTGGTTAACAGCCAGTAAGGAGTACCAAAAGGAACTGCGTTGAAAAGTGAAAACTGAGGTACCACTCAATGCAACAGGCACACCACTGGGCCTCTCACCTGAGAAGACCAGGATCGAAAAGACACAGGCTGCAAAGGCTGCACTGCAGCCTTATTCAAAATAGCCAAGATGGGAAGCAACCAAAATGTCCATCAACAGGTGAATGGATAAAGAAGAAGGAGTCCATGTACACAATGGAATATTAGCCATGGAAAACAATGAAACACTGCTCTTTGAGGCACCAGAGATGAGCCTGGAGATAATCACAAAACATGAGGTAAGTCGGAAAGCAAAAGACCTATATCCTATGATATCCCTTAGAGGCGTTATCTAATCACTGACACAAATGAACATATTTCCACAGAGAAAGACACTCACAGACTTAGAAAACCAACTATGCTCATCTAAAAGGAAAGGTGGGGGGAATGGATAAATGAGATTAGTGTTACTATACATATCCAAATACATATTATATACATATTTCAAAACGACCGAACATATAGCAAGGGAGGTCTACAGAACACTCTGTAATATTTTACATGGGAAGAGGATCTGTAGAGTAGACATATATAATGTACAAATGAACCAGATTGTGTACCCCTAGGACAAACAATATTCTAGTCCTTACCCCGATTAAAAAAATTAACAAAAACAAGAAGTAATGAGACCTAAACTTATGGGGGTTTCTCCTGGCACATTCCATTCTAATTTACAACCTAGGAACACGACTTCCAGAAAGGCTCTGCTGCCCTAGTACTCAGATTTGGGAATGGAGAAATGCTGCCTCCTTGTGGCCATTTCCCACAACAGCAGCTTTCAACCCACTGCTAAAGGTCACTAAATATTCACCAACTTGCCATTCTGTAAATGACACCTGCCCTCCAAATAAATCCTGGGATCAAAAATGGAGCAAAAATTTCAAAAGAGGGCAACCTTCCAAGA
Organism: Eschrichtius robustus; assembly: GCF_028021215.1. Lineage (NCBI taxonomy): Eukaryota > Metazoa > Chordata > Mammalia > Artiodactyla > Eschrichtiidae > Eschrichtius > Eschrichtius robustus. The sequence continues at coordinate 105,658,925 of NC_090828.1, forward strand.
AGACAATTTCAAGAGCTATGTGGTACTCACAGCTTTTCCTTTAAAGAAGAGGAAAGAAAAAGGTGTGGGAAAATGATATATTTTAGGAATTTTTAAAGACATGCAAACCCAAATTACAAAACCCTATCAGCTCACAGCAGTCAGAATGGCCATCAGCAAAAATGTTTCAAAAAATAAATGCTGAAGGGACTGTGGAGGAATGCGTACACTCGGCCCTAAGGGGGACGTGGTAAGAGCCACTAATGAAAACACAATGGAAGTGCCTTGAAAAGTTAAACACTGAGCTACCCGTCAATCAGTCATACCCACTGCTGGGCCTATCCCCTGAGAAAATGAGAATCAAAACGTCACAGGCTGGCAATCCTGCACTCCAGCCATATTGACCATAGCCAACATTTGGAAGCAATGAAAATGTCCATCAACAGAGGAACGCACCAAGAAGAACTGTTCCATGTACACAATGTAATATTGCTCCAATAATAAATATAAGGTAAATTTAAAAGACAAACATAAGTAAGGAGACATCAGCATTTGTGGGTTTCTTCAGGCACATTCCACTCTAATTTATAACCGAGGAACACCACTGGCCGGAAGGCCTGTTGCCCTAGTACCAGCACGGGGAACGTAGAAAGACCGCCACCCTCTGGCCGTTACCTGCAAACGCAGGTTTAAGCCTGTGCTAATGGTCACCGCAAAATGTCTTCAGGGAGGTAATGGCCAAAAAATTTTAAAATTATGACATACATACTTTAAGAAAACACTTTGAAGAACTAAGCGGTACTCACAGCCTGAAAAATGAAAAGGACCTGCCTTAAAGCTCAGTTTTAATGGATCATGAGACACATGCAAATTCAGCCACAAAGACGTATCAGCTCACACCAGTCAGAATAACCATCAGTAAAAAACCACAAAGAATAAATGCTGAAGGTGCTGTGGAGAAATGCAAACCCTCCACTTTAAGTGGGATGTAACCTGGAGAGAGCCACTCATGAGAGCAGAGTGGAGGTGCCGTTAAAAGGTAAACATTGAGCTACCGTACGATCCAGAGGCTTATTCCTGGACCTATAACCTAAGAAGACAGAATTGGAAAGAAAGAGGCAGGCAAATCTGCATTGCACAGTATTACCATAGCCAAGATATGGAAGTCACCAAAAAGTCCACCGACAGATGGGTGGACAAAGAAGAACTGCTACATGTACAGATGGATTATGAGCTAGCGATAAAATGAAGCAATGCCATTTGCAGCACCATAGATGACTCTAGAAGTAATCACGCAACTTGGAGTAAGTGAGAAAACGAAAGACCCATATTCTATCATACCACATAGAGGTGTTACCTAAAAATTGATACAAACGAAGATACTTCCACAGAGAAAGGCAATCACCGATTCAGTACAAAAACTTAAGGTTCACCAAATGGAAACGTGTGAGGATTGGGTACATTACCATATTGAGGTGAACAGAGATATACAAACACACGTGAAATATATAATCACCAAAGACCTACAGAATACCAAGAGAAGACTACTCAACATTGTGTCATAACCTACACGGGAAAAGATTCCAAAGAAGAATAGATATATGTATATGTGTGAAGGAACCACGTCTTGCACACCTAGACCAAACAAACCATTGTAATCGAATTTGCTGTGATAAAGAATAAAAATTTTGTTAAAAATACAAACAAGAAGGAATGACACATACACTTAAAGGGCTTTTTCCCGGCACATTCCATTGTAATTTACAACCTAGAACACGACTTCCATTAAGGCTCTGTTGCCCTAGTGACCAGATTTGGTAAAGGAGAAATGCTGCCCCCTTGTGGCCGTTTCCCGCAAGAGCAGCTTTAAACCCACAGCTACTGGTCACTTAAAATTCACAAGGGCTCAGGGCTGTAAAGGACACCTTCCGTCAAAAATTGTGCTCAGGTGGGGAATGGACAAAAGAAATTCAAAACAGGCGAATGTTTCAAGAAGATAGTATGCAGAGGTAAGTATTCCTCACTCTCTTTAAACAAAAAAACAGGAAAATGGGTAAAAGCTCAACCTCAGGAATTATTAGACTCATGCAATCTAATCAACCAAAAGGTTCCAACTCACACCTGTCGACTGACCGTCAGCAAAAAGTCTACCAACAATAAATGCTGACGGGGTTGTAGAGAACTGTGTAACCTCTAGGTGCTGGTGGGATGGAAAGTGGTTAACAGCCAATAATGACCACCGAAAGGAACTGCGTTGAAAAGTGAAAACTGAGGTACCATTCAATCCAGCAGGCACACCACTGGGCCTCTCACCTGAGAAGACCAGGATCGAAAAGACACAGGCTGCAAATGCTGCACTGCAGCCTTATTCAAAATAGCCAAGATGGGAAGCAACCAAAATGTCCATCAACAGGTGAATGGATAAAGAAGAAGGAGTCCATGTACACAATGGAATATTAGCCATGGAAAACAATGAAACACTGCTCTTTGAGGCACCAGAGATGAGCCTGGAGATAATCACAAAACATGAGGTAAGTCGGAAAGCAAAAGACCTATATCCTATGATATCCCTTAGAGGCGTTATCTAATCACTGACACAAATGAACATATTTCCACAGAGAAAGACACTCACAGACTTAGAAAACCAACTATGCTCATCTAAAAGGAAAGGTGGGGGGAATGGATAAATGAGATTAGTGTTACTATACATATCCAAATACATATTATATACATATTTCAAAACGACCGACCATATAGCAAGGGAGGTCTACAGAACACTCTGTAATATTTTACATGGGAAGAGGATCTGTAGAGTAGACATATATAATGTACAAATGAACCAGATTGTGTACCCCTAGGACAAACAATATTCTAGTCCATACCCCGATTAAAAAAATTAACAAAAACAAGAAGTAATGAGACCTAAACTTATGGGGGTTTCTCCTGGCACATTCCATTCTAATTTACAACCTAGGAACACGACTTCCAGAAAGGCTCTGCTGCCCTAGTACTCAGATTTGGGAATGGAGAAATGCTGCCTCCTTGTGGCCATTTCCCACAACAGCAGCTTTCAACCCACTGCTAAAGGTCACTAAATATTCACCAACTTGCCATTCTGTAAATGACACCTGCCCTCCAAATAAATCCTGGGATCAAAAATGGAGCAAAAATTTCAAAAGAGGGCAACCTTCCAAGAAGACAATTTCAAGAGCTATGTGGTACTCACAGCTTTTCCTTTAAAGAAGAGGAAAGAAAAAGGTGTGGGAAAATGATATATTTTAGGAATTTTTAAAGACATGCAAACCCAAATTACAAAAACCTATCAGCTCACAGCAGTCAGAATGGCCATCAGCAAAAATGTTTCAAAAAATAAATGCTGAAGGGACTGTGGAGGAATGCGTACACTCGGCCCTAAGGGGGACGTGGTAAGAGCCACTAATGAAAACACAATGGAAGTGCCTTGAAAAGGTAAACACTGAGCTACCCGACAATCAGTCATACCCACTGCTGGGCCTATCCCCTGAGAAAATGAGAATCAAAACGTCACAGGCTGGCAATCCTGCACTCCAGCCATATTGACCATAGCCAACATTTGGAAGCAATGAAAATGTCCATCAACAGAGGAACGCACCAAGAAGAACTCTTCCATGTACACAATGTAATATTGCTCCAATAATAAATATAAGGTAAATTTAAAAGACAAACATAAGTAAGGAGACATCAGCATCTGTGGGTTTCTTCAGGCACATTCCACTCTAATTTATAACCGAGGAACACCACTGGCCGGAAGGCCTGTTGCCCTAGTACCAGCATGGGGAACGTAGAAAGACTGCCACCCTCTGGCCGTTACCTGCAAACGCAGGTTTAAGCCTGTGCTAATGGTCACCGCAAAATGTCTTCAGGGAGGTAATGGCGAAAAAATTTTAAAATTATGACATACATACTTTAAGAAAACACTTTGAAGAACTAAGCTGTACTCACACCCTGAAAAATGAAAAGGACCTGTCTTAAAGCTCAGTTTTAATGGATCATGAGACACATGCAAATTCAGCCACAAAGACGTATCAGCTCACACCAGTCAGAATAACCATCAGTAAAAAACCACAAAGAATAAATGCTGAAGGTGCTGTGGAGAAATGCAAACCCTCCACTTTAAGTGGGATGTAACCTGGAGAGAGCCACTCATGAGAGCAGAGTGGAGGTGCCGTTAAAAGGTAAACATTGAGCTACCGTACGATCCAGAGGCTTATTCCTGGACCTATAACCTAAGAAGACAGAATTGGAAAGAAAGAGGCAGGCAAATCTGCATTGCACAGTATTACCATAGCCAAGATATGGAAGTCACCAAAAAGTCCACCGACAGATGGGTGGACAAAGAAGAACTGCTACATGTACAGATGGATTATGAGCTAGCGATAAAATGAAGCAATGCCATTTGCAGCACCATAGATGACTCTAGAAGTAATCACGCAACTTGGAATAAGTGAGAAAACGAAAGACACATATCCTATCATACCACATAGAGGTGTTACCTAAAAATTGATACAAACGAAGATACTTCCACAGAGAAAGGCAATCACAGATTCAGTACAAAAACTTAAGGTTCACCAAATGGAAAGGTGTGAGGATTGGGTACATTACCATATTGAGGTGAACAGAGATATACAAACACACGTGAAATATATAATCACCAAAGACCTACAGAATACCAAGAGAAGACTACTCAACATTGTGTCATAACCTACACGGGAAAAGATTCCAAAGAAGAATAGATATATGTATATGTGTGAAGGAACCACGTCTTGCACACCTAGACCAAACAAACCATTGTAATCGAATTTGCTGTGATAAAGAATAAAAATTTTGTTCAAAATACAAACAAGAAGGAATGACACATACACTTAAAGGGCTTTTTCCCGGCACATTCCATTGTACTTTACAACCTAGAACACGACTTCCATTAAGGCTCTGTTGCCCTAGTGACCAGATTTGGTAAAGGAGAAATGCTGCCCCCTTGTGGCCGTTTCCCGCAAGAGCAGCTTTAAACCCACAGCTACTGGTCACTTAAAATTCACAAGGGCTCAGGGCTGTAAAGGACACCTGCCGTCAAAAATTGTGCTCAGGTGGGGAATGGACAAAAGAAATTCAAAACAGGCGAATGTTTCAAGAAGATAGTATGCAGAGGTAAGTATTCCTCACTCTCTTTAAACAAAAAAACAGGAAAATGGGTAAAAGCTCAACCTCAGGAATTATTAGACTCATGCAATCTAATCAACCAAAAGGTTCCAACTCACACCTGTTGACTGACCGTCAGCAAAAAGTCTACCAACAATAAATGCTGACGGGGTTGTAGAGAACTGTGTAACCTCTAGGTGCTGGTGGGAAGGAAAGTGGTTAACAGCCAATAATGACTACCGAAAGGAACTGCGTTGAAAAGTGAAAACTGAGGTACCATTCAATCCAGCAGGCACACCACTGGGCCTCTCACCTGAGAAGACCAGGATCGAAAAGACACAGGCTGCAAATGCTGCACTGCAGCCTTATTCAAAATAGCCAAGATGGGAAGCAACCAAAATGTCCATCAACAGGTGAATGGATAAAGAAGAAGGAGTCCATGTACACAATGGAATATTAGCCATGGAAAACAATGAAACACTGCTCTTTGAGGCACCAGAGATGAGCCTGGAGATAATCACAAAACATGAGGTAAGTCGGAAAGCAAAAGACCTATATCCTATGATATCCCTTAGAGGCGTTATCTAATCACTGACACAAATGAACATATTTCCACAGAGAAAGACACTCACAGACTTAGAAAACCAACTATGCTCATCTAAAAGGAAAGGTGGGGGGAATGGATAAATGAGATTAGTGTTACTATACATATCCAAATACATATTATATACATATTTCAAAACGACCGACCATATAGCAAGGGAGGTCTACAGAACACTCTGTAATATTTTACATGGGAAGAGGATCTGTAGAGTAGACATATATAATGTACAAATGAACCAGATTGTGTACCCCTAGGACAAACAATATTCTAGTCCTTACCCCGATTAAAAAAATTAACAAAAACAAGAAGTAATGAGACCTAAACTTATGGGGGTTTCTCCTGGCACATTCCATTCTAATTTACAACCTAGGAACACGACTTCCAGAAATGCTCTGCTGCCCTAGTACTCAGATTTGGGAATGGAGAAATGCTGCCTCCTTGTGGCCATTTCCCACAACAGCAGCTTTCAACCCACTGCTAAAGGTCACTAAATATTCACCAACTTGCCATTCTGTAAATGACACCTGCCCTCCAAATAAATCCTGGGATCAAAAATGGAGCAAAAATTTCAAAATAGGGCAACCTTCCAAGAAGACAATTTCAAGAGCTATGTGGTACTCACAGCTTTTCCTTTAAAGAGGAAAGAAAAGGTGTGGGAAAATGATATATTTTAGGAATTTTTAAAGACATGCAAACCCAAATTACAAAACCCTATCAGCTCACAGCAGTCAGAATGGCCATCAGCAAAAAGGTTTCAAAAAATAAATGCTGAAGGGACTGTGGAGGAATGCGTACACTCGGCCCTAAGGGGGACGTGGTAAGAGCCACTAATGAAAACACAATGGAAGTGCCTTGAAAAGGTAAACACTGAGCTACCCGTCAATCAGTCATACCCACTGCTGGGCCTATCCCCTGAGAAAATGAGAATCAAAACGTCACAGGCTGGCAATCCTGCACTCCAGCCATATTGACCATAGCCAACATTTGGAAGCAATGAAAATGTCCATCAACAGAGGAACGCACCAAGAAGAACTCTTCCATGTACACAATGTAATATTGCTCCAATAATAAATATAAGGTAAATTTAAAAGACAAACATAAGTAAGGAGACATCAGCATTTGTGGGTTTCTTCAGGCCCAATCCACTCTAATTTATAACCGAGGAACACCACTGGCCGGAAGGCCTGTTGCCCTAGTACCAGCATGGGGAACGTAGAAAGACTGCCACCCTCTGGCCGTTACCTGCAAACGCAGGTTTCAGCCTGTGCTAATGGTCACCGCAAAATGTCTTCAGGGAGGTAATGGCGAAAAAATTTTAAAATTATGACATACATACTTTAAGAAAACACTTTGAAGAACTAAGCTGTACTCACAGCCTGAAAAATGAAAAGGACCTGCCTTAAAGCTCAGTTTTAATGGATCATGAGACACATGCAAATTCAGCCACAAAGACGTATCAGCTCACACCAGTCAGAATAACCATCAGTAAAAAACCACAAAGAATAAATGCTGAAGGTGCTGTGGAGAAATGCAAACCCTCCACTTTAAGTGGGATGTAACCTGGAGAGAGCCACTCATGAGAGCAGAGTGGAGGTGCCGTTAAAAGGTAAACATTGAGCTACCGTACGATCCAGAGGCTTATTCCTGGACCTATAACCTAAGAAGACAGAATTGGAAAGAAAGAGGCAGGCAAATCTGCATTGCACAGTATTACCATAGCCAAGATATGGAAGTCACCAAAAAGTCCACCGACAGATGGGTGGACAAAGAAGATCTGCTACATGTACAGATGGATTATGAGCTAGCGATAAAATGAAACAATGCCATTTCCAGCACCATAGATGACTCTAGAAGTAATCACGCAACTTGGAGTAAGTGAGAAAGCGAAAGACACATATCCTATCATACCACATAGAGGTGTTACCTAAAAATTGATACAAACGAAGATACTTCCACAGAGAAAGGCAATCACAGATTCAGTACAAAAACTTAAGGTTCACCAAATGGAAAGGTGTGAGGATTGGGTACATTACCATATTGAGGTGAACAGAGATATACAAACACACGTGAAATATATAATCACCAAAGACCTACAGAATACCAAGAGAAGACTACTCAACATTGTGTCATAACCTACACGGGAAAAGATTCCAAAGAAGAATAGATATATGTATATGTGTGAAGGAACCACATCTTGCACACCTAGACCAAACAAACCATTGTAATCGAATTTGCTGTGATAAAGAATAAAAATTTTGTTAGAAATACAAACAAGAAGGAATGACACATACACTTAAAGGGCTTTTTCCCGGCACATTCCATTGTACTTTACAACCTAGAACACGACTTCCATTAAGGCTCTGTTGCCCTAGTGACCAGATTTGGTAAAGGAGAAATGCTGCCGCCTTGTGGCCGTTTCCCGCAAGAGCAGCTTTAAACCCACAGCTACTGGTCACTTAAAATTCACAAGGGCTCAGGGCTGTAAAGGACACCTGCCGTCAAAAATTGTGCTCAGGTGGGGAATGGACAAAAGAAATTCAAAACAGGCGAATGTTTCAAGAAGATAGTATGCAGAGGTAAGTATTCCTCACTCTCTTTAAACAAAAAAACAGGAAAATGGGTAAAAGCTCAACCTCAGGAATGATTAGACTCATGCAATCTAATCAACCAAAAGGTTTCAACTCACACCTGTCGACTGACCGTCAGCAAAAAGTCTACCAACAATAAATGCTGACGGGGTTGTAGAGAACTGTGTAACCTCTAGGTGCTGGTGAGATGTAAAGTGGTTAACAGCCAGTAAGGAGTACCAAAAGGAACTGCGTTGAAAAGTGAAAATTGAGGTACCACTCAATGCAACAGGCACACCACTGGGCCTCTCACCTGAGAAGACCAGGATCGAAAAGACACAGGCTGCAAAGGCTGCACTGCAGCCTTATTCAAAATAGCCAAGATGGGAAGCAACCAAAATGTCCATCAACAGGTGAATGGATAAAGAAGAAGGAGTCCATGTACACAATGGAATATTAGCCATGGAAAACAATGAAACACTGCTCTTTGAGGCACCAGAGATGAGCCTGGAGATAATCACAAAACATGAGGTAAGTCGGAAAGCAAAAGACCTATATCCTATGATATCCCTTAGAGGCGTTATCTAATCACTGACACAAATGAACATATTTCCACAGAGAAAGACACTCACAGACTTAGAAAACCAACTATGCTCATCTAAAAGGAAAGGTGGGGGGAATGGATAAATGAGATTAGTGTTACTATACATATCCAAATACATATTATATACATATTTCAAAATGACCGACCATATAGCAAGGGAGGTCTACAGAACACTCTGTAATATTTTACATGGGAAGAGGATCTGTAGAGTAGACATATATAATGTACAAATGAACCAGATTGTGTACCCCTAGGACAAACAATATTCTAGTCCTTACCCCGATTAAAAAAATTAACAAAAACAAGAAGTAATGAGACCTACACTTATGGGGGTTTCTCCTGGCACATTCCATTCTAATTTACAACCTAGGAACACGACTTCCAGAAAGGCTCTGCTGCCCTAGTACTCAGATTTGGGAATGGAGAAATGCTGCCTCCTTGTGGCCATTTCCCACAACAGCAGCTTTCAACCCACTGCTAAAGGTCACTAAATATTCACCAACTTGCCATTCTGTAAATGACACCTGCCCTCCAAATAAATCCTGGGATCAAAAATGGAGCAAAAATTTCAAAAGAGGGCAACCTTCCAAGAAGACAATTTCAAGAGCTATGTGGTACTCACAGCTTTTCCTTTAAAGAGGAAAGAAAACGTGTGGGAAAATGATATATTTTAGGAATTTTTAAAGACATGCAAACCCAAATTACAAAACCCTATCAGCTCACAGCAGTCAGAATGGCCATCAGCAAAAATGTTTCAAAAAATAAATGCTGAAGGGACTGTGGAGGAATGCGTACACTCGGCCCTAAGGGGGACGTGGTAAGAGCCACTAATGAAAACACAATGGAAGTGCCTTGAAAAGGTAAACACTGAGCTACCCGTCAATCAGTCATACCCACTGCTGGGCCTATCCCCTGAGAAAATGAGAATCAAAACGTCACAGGCTGGCAACCCTGCACTCCAGCCATATTGACCATAGCCAACATTTGGAAGCAATGAAAATGTCCATCAACAGAGGAACGCACCAAGAAGAACTGTTCCATGTACACAATGTAATATTGCTCCAATAATAAATATAAGGTAAATTTAAAAGACAAACATAAGTAAGGAGACATCAGCATTTGTGGGTTTCTTCAGGCACATTCCACTCTAATTTATAACCGAGGAACACCACTGGCCGGAAGGCCTGTTGCACTAGTACCAGCATGGGGAACGTAGAAAGACTGCCACCCTCTGGCCGTTACCTGCAAACGCAGGTTTAAGCCTGTGCTAATGGTCACCGCAAAATGTCTTCAGGGAGGTAATGGCCAAAAAATTTTAAAATTATGACATACATACTTTAAGAAAACACTTTGAAGAACTAAGCGGTACTCACAGCCTGAAAAATGAAAAGGACCTGCCTTAAAGCTCAGTTTTAATGGATCATGAGACACATGCAAATTCAGCCACAAAGACGTATCAGCTCACACCAGTCAGAATAACCATCAGTAAAAAACCACAAAGAATAAATGCTGAAGGTGCTGTGGAGAAATGCAAACCCTCCACTTTAAGTGGGATGTAACCTGGAGAGAGCCACTCATGAGAGCAGAGTGGAGGTGCCGTTAAAAGGTAAACATTGAGCTACCGTACGATCCAGAGGCTTATTCCTGGACCTATAACCTAAGAAGACAGAATTGGAAAGAAAGAGGCAGGCAAATCTGCATTGCACAGTATTACCATAGCCAAGATATGGAAGTCACCAAAATGTCCACCGACAGATGGGTGGACAAAGAAGAACTGCTACATGTACAGATGGATTATGAGCTAGCGATAAAATGAAGCAATGCCATTTGCAGCACCATAGATGACTCTAGAAGTAATCACGCAACTTGGAGTAAGTGAGAAAACGAAAGACACATATCCTATCATACCACATAGAGGTGTTACCTAAAAATTGATACAAACGAAGATACTTCCACAGAGAAAGGCAATCACAGATTCAGTACAAAAACTTAAGGTTCACCAAATGGAAAGGTGTGAGGATTGGGTACATTACCATATTGAGGTGAACAGAGATATACAAACACACGTGAAATATATAATCACCAAAGACCTACAGAATACCAAGAGAAGACTACTCAACATTGTGTCATAACCTACACGGGAAAAGATTCCAAAGAAGAATAGATATATGTATATGTGTGAAGGAACCACATCTTGCACACCTAGACCAAACAAACCATTGTAATCGAATTTGCTGTGATAAAGAATAAAAATTTTGTTAGAAATACAAACAAGAAGGAATGACACATACACTTAAAGGGCTTTTTCCCGGCACATTCCATTGTACTTTACAACCTAGAACACGACTTCCATTAAGGCTCTGTTGCCCTAGTGACCAGATTTGGTAAAGGAGAAATGCTGCCGCCTTGTGGCCGTTTCCCGCAAGAGCAGCTTTAAACCCACAGCTACTGGTCACTTAAAATTCACAAGGGCTCAGGGCTGTAAAGGACACCTGCCGTCAAAAATTGTGCTCAGGTGGGGAATGGACAAAAGAAATTCAAAACAGGCGAATGTTTCAAGAAGATAGTATGCAGAGGTAAGTATTCCTCACTCTCTTTAAACAAAAAAACAGGAAAATGGGTAAAAGCTCAACCTCAGGAATGATTAGACTCATGCAATCTAATCAACCAAAAGGTTTCAACTCACACCTGTCGACTGACCGTCAGCAAAAAGTCTACCAACAATAAATGCTGACGGGGTTGTAGAGAACTGTGTAACCTCTAGGTGCTGGTGAGATGTAAAGTGGTTAACAGCCAGTAAGGAGTACCAAAAGGAACTGCGTTGAAAAGTGAAAATTGAGGTACCACTCAATGCAACAGGCACACCACTGGGCCTCTCACCTGAGAAGACCAGGATCGAAAAGACACAGGCTGCAAAGGCTGCACTGCAGCCTTATTCAAAATAGCCAAGATGGGAAGCAACCAAAATGTCCATCAACAGGTGAATGGATAAAGAAGAAGGAGTCCATGTACACAGTGGAATATTAGCCATGGAAAACAATGAAACACTGCTCTTTGAGGCACCAGAGATGAGCCTGGAGATAATCACAAAACATGAGGTAAGTCGGAAAGCAAAAGACCTATATCCTATGATATCCCTTAGAGGCGTTATCTAATCACTGACACAAATGAACATATTTCCACAGAGAAAGACACTCACAGACTTAGAAAACCAACTATGCTCATCTAAAAGGAAAGGTGGGGGGAATGGATAAATGAGATTAGTGTTACTATACATATCCAAATACATATTATATACATATTTCAAAACGACCGACCATATAGCAAGGGAGGTCTACAGAACACTCTGTAATATTTTACATGGGAAGAGGATCTGTAGAGTAGACATATATAATGTACAATTGAACCAGATTGTGTACCCCTAGGACAAACAATATTCTAGTCCTTACCCCGATTAAAAAAATTAACAAAAACAAGAAGTAATGAGACCTAAACTTATGGGGGTTTCTCCTGGCACATTCCATTCTAATTTACAACCTAGGAACACGACTTCCAGAAAGGCTCTGCTGCCCTAGTACTCAGATTTGGGAATGGAGAAATGCTGCCTCCTTGTGGCCATTTCCCACAACAGCAGCTTTCAACCCACTGCTAAAGGTCACTAAATATTCACCAACTTGCCATTCTGTAAATGACACCTGCCCTCCAAATAAATCCTGGGATCAAAAATGGAGCAAAAATTTCAAAAGAGGGCAACCTTCCAAGAAGACAATTTCAAGAGCTATGTGGTACTCACAGCTTTTCCTTTAAAGAAGAGGAAAGAAAAAGGTGTGGGAAAATGATATATTTTAGGAATTTTTAAAGACATGCAAACCCAAATTACAAAAACCTATCAGCTCACAGCAGTCAGAATGGCCATCAGCAAAAATGTTTCAAAAAATAAATGCTGAAGGGACTGTGGAGGAATGCGTACACTCGGCCCTAAGGGGGACGTGGTAAGAGCCACTAATGAAAACACAATGGAAGTGCCTTGAAAAGGTAAACACTGAGCTACCCGTCAATCAGTCATACCCACTGCTGGGCCTATCCCCTGAGAAAATGAGAATCAAAACGTCACAGGCTGGCAATCCTGCACTCCAGCCATATTGACCATAGCCAACATTTGGAAGCAATGAAAATGTCCATCAACAGAGGAACGCACCAAGAAGAACTGTTCCATGTACACAATGTAATATTGCTCCAATAATAAATATAAGGTAAATTTAAAAGACAAACATAAGTAAGGAGACATCAGCATTTGTGGGTTTCTTCAGGCACAATCCACTCTAATTTATAACCGAGGAACACCACTGGCCGGAAGGCCTGTTGCCCTAGTACCAGCATGGGGAACGTAGAAAGACTGCCACCCTCTGGCCGTTACCTGCAAACGCAGGTTTAAGCCTGTGCTAATGGTCACCGCAAAATGTCTTCAGGGAGGTAATGGCCAAAAAATTTTAAAATTATGACATACATACTTTAAGAAAACACTTTGAAGAACTAAGCGGTACTCACAGCCTGAAAAATGAAAAGGACCTGCCTTAAAGCTCAGTTTTAATGGATCATGAGACACATGCAAATTCAGCCACAAAGACGTATCAGCTCACACCAGTCAGAATAACCATCAGTAAAAAACCACAAAGAATAAATGCTGAAGGTGCTGTGGAGAAATGCAAACCCTCCACTTTAAGTGGGATGTAAACTGGAGAGAGCCACTCATGAGAGCAGAGTGGAGGTGCCGTTAAAAGGTAAACATTGAGCTACCGTACGATCCAGAGGCTTATTCCTGGACCTATAACCTAAGAAGACAGAATTGGAAAGAAAGAGGCAGGCAAATCTGCATTGCACAGTATTACCATAGCCAAGATATGGAAGTCACCAAAAAGTCCACCGACAGATGGGTGGACAAAGAAGAACTGCTACATGTACAGATGGATTATGAGCTAGCGATAAAATGAAGCAATGCCATTTGCAGCACCATAGATGACTCTAGAAGTAATCACGCAACTTGGAGTAAGTGAGAAAACGAAAGACACATATCCTATCATACCACATAGAGGTGTTACCTAAAAATTGATACAAACGAAGATACTTCCACAGAGAAAGGCAATCACAGATTCAGTACAAAAACTTAAGGTTCACCAAATGGAAAGGTGTGAGGATTGGGTACATTACCATATTGAGGTGAACAGAGATATACAAACACACGTGAAATATATAATCACCAAAGACCTACAGAATACCAAGAGAAGACTACTCAACATTGTGTCATAACCTACACGGGAAAAGATTCCAAAGAAGAATAGATATATGTATATGTGTGAAGGAACCACGTCTTGCACACCTAGACCAAACAAACCATTGTAATCGAATTTGCTGTGATAAAGAATAAAAATTTTGTTAAAAATACAAACAAGAAGGAATGACACATACACTTAAAGGGCTTTTTCCCGGCACATTCCATTGTAACTTACAACCTAGAACACGACTTCCATTAAGGCTCTGTTGCCCTAGTGACCAGATTTGCTAAAGGAGAAATGCTGCCCCCTTGTGGCCGTTTCCCGCAAGAGCAGCTTTAAACCCACAGCTACTGGTCACTTAAAATTCACAAGGGCTCAGGGCTGTAAAGGACACCTGCCGTCAAAAATTGTGCTCAGGTGGGGAATGGACAAAAGAAATTCAAAACAGGCGAATGTTTCAAGAAGATAGTATGCAGAGGTAAGTATTCCTCACTCTCTTTAAACAAAAAAACAGGAAAATGGGTAAAAGCTCAACCTCAGGAATGATTAGACTCATGCAATCTAATCAACCAAAAGGTTTCAACTCACACCTGTCGACTGACCGTCAGCAAAAAGTCTACCAACAATAAATGCTGACGGGGTTGTAGAGAACTGTGTAACCTCTAGGTGCTGGTGAGATGTAAAGTGGTTAACAGCCAGTAAGGAGTACCAAAAGGAACTGCGTTGAAAAGTGAAAATTGAGGTACCACTCAATGCAACAGGCACACCACTGGGCCTCTCACCTGAGAAGACCAGGATCGAAAAGACACAGGCTGCAAAGGCTGCACTGCAGCCTTATTCAAAATAGCCAAGATGGGAAGCAACCAAAATGTCCATCAACAGGTGAATGGATAAAGAAGAAGGAGTCCATGTACACAGTGGAATATTAGCCATGGAAAACAATGAAACACTGCTCTTTGAGGCACCAGAGATGAGCCTGGAGATAATCACAAAACATGAGGTAAGTCGGAAAGCAAAAGACCTATATCCTATGATATCCCTTAGAGGCGTTATCTAATCACTGACACAAATGAACATATTTCCACAGAGAAAGACACTCACAGACTTAGAAAACCAACTATGCTCATCTAAAAGGAAAGGTGGGGGGAATGGATAAATGAGATTAGTGTTACTATACATATCCAAATACATATTATATACATATTTCAAAACGACCGACCATATAGCAAGGGAGGTCTACAGAACACTCTGTAATATTTTACATGGGAAGAGGATCTGTAGAGTAGACATATATAATGTACAATTGAACCAGATTGTGTACCCCTAGGACAAACAATATTCTAGTCCTTACCCCGATTAAAAAAATTAACAAAAACAAGAAGTAATGAGACCTAAACTTATGGGGGTTTCTCCTGGCACATTCCATTCTAATTTACAACCTAGGAACACGACTTCCAGAAAGGCTCTGCTGCCCTAGTACTCAGATTTGGGAATGGAGAAATGCTGCCTCCTTGTGGCCATTTCCCACAACAGCAGCTTTCAACCCACTGCTAAAGGTCACTAAATATTCACCAACTTGCCATTCTGTAAATGACACCTGCCCTCCAAATAAATCCTGGGATCAAAAATGGAGCAAAAATTTCAAAAGAGGGCAACCTTCCAAGAAGACAATTTCAAGAGCTATGTGGTACTCACAGCTTTTCCTTTAAAGAAGAGGAAAGAAAAAGGTGTGGGAAAATGATATATTTTAGGAATTTTTAAAGACATGCAAACCCAAATTACAAAAACCTATCAGCTCACAGCAGTCAGAATGGCCATCAGCAAAAATGTTTCAAAAAATAAATGCTGAAGGGACTGTGGAGGAATGCGTACACTCGGCCCTAAGGGGGACGTGGTAAGAGCCACTAATGAAAACACAATGGAAGTGCCTTGAAAAGGTAAACACTGAGCTACCCGTCAATCAGTCATACCCACTGCTGGGCCTATCCCCTGAGAAAATGAGAATCAAAACGTCACAGGCTGGCAATCCTGCACTCCAGCCATATTGACCATAGCCAACATTTGGAAGCAATGAAAATGTCCATCAACAGAGGAACGCACCAAGAAGAACTGTTCCATGTACACAATGTAATATTGCTCCAATAATAAATATAAGGTAAATTTAAAAGACAAACATAAGTAAGGAGACATCAGCATTTGTGGGTTTCTTCAGGCACAATCCACTCTAATTTATAACCGAGGAACACCACTGGCCGGAAGGCCTGTTGCCCTAGTACCAGCATGGGGAACGTAGAAAGACTGCCACCCTCTGGCCGTTACCTGCAAACGCAGGTTTAAGCCTGTGCTAATGGTCACCGCAAAATGTCTTCAGGGAGGTAATGGCCAAAAAATTTTAAAATTATGACATACATACTTTAAGAAAACACTTTGAAGAACTAAGCGGTACTCACAGCCTGAAAAATGAAAAGGACCTGCCTTAAAGCTCAGTTTTAATGGATCATGAGACACATGCAAATTCAGCCACAAAGACGTATCAGCTCACACCAGTCAGAATAACCATCAGTAAAAAACCACAAAGAATAAATGCTGAAGGTGCTGTGGAGAAATGCAAACCCTCCACTTTAAGTGGGATGTAAACTGGAGAGAGCCACTCATGAGAGCAGAGTGGAGGTGCCGTTAAAAGGTAAACATTGAGCTACCGTACGATCCAGAGGCTTATTCCTGGACCTATAACCTAAGAAGACAGAATTGGAAAGAAAGAGGCAGGCAAATCTGCATTGCACAGTATTACCATAGCCAAGATATGGAAGTCACCAAAAAGTCCACCGACAGATGGGTGGACAAAGAAGAACTGCTACATGTACAGATGGATTATGAGCTAGCGATAAAATGAAGCAATGCCATTTGCAGCACCATAGATGACTCTAGAAGTAATCACGCAACTTGGAGTAAGTGAGAAAACGAAAGACACATATCCTATCATACCACATAGAGGTGTTACCTAAAAATTGATACAAACGAAGATACTTCCACAGAGAAAGGCAATCACAGATTCAGTACAAAAACTTAAGGTTCACCAAATGGAAAGGTGTGAGGATTGGGTACATTACCATATTGAGGTGAACAGAGATATACAAACACACGTGAAATATATAATCACCAAAGACCTACAGAATACCAAGAGAAGACTACTCAACATTGTGTCATAACCTACACGGGAAAAGATTCCAAAGAAGAATAGATATATGTATATGTGTGAAGGAACCACGTCTTGCACACCTAGACCAAACAAACCATTGTAATCGAATTTGCTGTGATAAAGAATAAAAATTTTGTTAAAAATACAAACAAGAAGGAATGACACATACACTTAAAGGGCTTTTTCCCGGCACATTCCATTGTAACTTACAACCTAGAACACGACTTCCATTAAGGCTCTGTTGCCCTAGTGACCAGATTTGCTAAAGGAGAAATGCTGCCCCCTTGTGGCCGTTTCCCGCAAGAGCAGCTTTAAACCCACAGCTACTGGTCACTTAAAATTCACAAGGGCTCAGGGCTGTAAAGGACACCTGCCGTCAAAAATTGTGCTCAGGTGGGGAATGGACAAAAGAAATTCAAAACAGGCGAATGTTTCAAGAAGATAGTATGCAGAGGTAAGTATTCCTCACTCTCTTTAAACAAAAAAACAGGAAAATGGGTAAAAGCTCAACCTCAGGAATGATTAGACTCATGCAATCTAATCAACCAAAAGGTTTCAACTCACACCTGTCGACTGACCGTCAGCAAAAAGTCTACCAACAATAAATGCTGACGGGGTTGTAGAGAACTGTGTAACCTCTAGGTGCTGGTGAGATGTAAAGTGGTTAACAGCCAGTAAGGAGTACCAAAAGGAACTGCGTTGAAAAGTGAAAATTGAGGTACCACTCAATGCAACAGGCACACCACTGGGCCTCTCACCTGAGAAGACCAGGATCGAAAAGACACAGGCTGCAAAGGCTGCACTGCAGCCTTATTCAAAATAGCCAAGATGGGAAGCAACCAAAATGTCCATCAACAGGTGAATGGATAAAGAAGAAGGAGTCCATGTACACAATGGAATATTAGCCATGGAAAACAATGAAACACTGCTCTTTGAGGCACCAGAGATGAGCCTGGAGATAATCACAAAACATGAGGTAAGTCGGAAAGCAAAAGACCTATATCCTATGATATCCCTTAGAGGCGTTATCTAATCACTGACACAAATGAACATATTTCCACAGAGAAAGACACTCACAGACTTAGAAAACCAACTATGCTCATCTAAAAGGAAAGGTGGGGGGAATGGATAAATGAGATTAGTGTTACTATACATATCCAAATACATATTATATACATATTTCAAAACGACCGACCATATAGCAAGGGAGGTCTACAGAACACTCTGTAATATTTTACATGGGAAGAGGATCTGTAGAGTAGACATATATAATGTACAATTGAACCAGATTGTGTACCCCTAGGACAAACAATATTCTAGTCCTTACCCCGATTAAAAAAATTAACAAAAACAAGAAGTAATGAGACCTAAACTTATGGGGGTTTCTCCTGGCACATTCCATTCTAATTTACAACCTAGGAACACGACTTCCAGAAAGGCTCTGCTGCCCTAGTACTCAGATTTGGGAATGGAGAAATGCTGCCTCCTTGTGGCCATTTCCCACAACAGCAGCTTTCAACCCACTGCTAAAGGTCACTAAATATTCACCAACTTGCCATTCTGTAAATGACACCTGCCCTCCAAATAAATCCTGGGATCAAAAATGGAGCAAAAATTTCAAAAGAGGGCAACCTTCCAAGAGGACAATTTCAAGAGCTATGTGGTACTCACAGCTTTTCCTTTAAAGAGGAAAGAAAAAGGTGTGGGAAAATGATATATTTTAGGAATTTTTAAAGACATGCAAACCCAAATTACAAAACCCTATCAGCTCACAGAAGTCAGAATGGCCATCAGCAAAAATGTTTCAAAAAATAAATGCTGAAGGGACTGTGGAGGAATGCGTACACTCGGCCCTAAGGGGGACGTGGTAAGAGCCACTAATGAAAACACAATGGAAGTGCCTTGAAAAGGTAAACACTGAGCTACCCGTCAATCAGTCATACCCACTGCTGGGCCTATCCCCTGAGAAAATGAGAATCAAAACGTCACAGGCTGGCAATCCTGCACTCCAGCCATATTGACCATAGCCAACATTTGGAAGCAATGAAAATGTCCATCAACAGAGGAACGCACCAAGAAGAACTGTTCCATGTACACAATGTAATATTGCTCCAATAATAAATATAAGGTAAATTTAAAAGACAAACATAAGTAAGGAGACATCAGCATTTGTGGGTTTCTTCAGGCACATTCAACTCTAATTTATAACCGAGGAACACCACTGGCCGGAAGGCCTGTTGCCCTAGTACCAGCACGGGGAACGTAGAAAGACCGCCACCCTCTGGCCGTTACCTGCAAACGCAGGTTTAAGCCTGTGCTAATGGTCACCGCAAAATGTCTTCAGGGAGGTAATGGCCAAAAAATTTTAAAATTATGACATACATACTTTAAGAAAACACTTTGAAGAACTAAGCGGTACTCACAGCCTGAAAAATGAAAAGGACCTGCCTTAAAGCTCAGTTTTAATGGATCATGAGACACATGCAAATTCAGCCACAAAGACGTATCAGCTCACACCAGTCAGAATAACCATCAGTAAAAAACCACAAAGAATAAATGCTGAAGGTGCTGTGGAGAAATGCAAACCCTCCACTTTAAGTGGGATGTAACCTGGAGAGAGCCACTCATGAGAGCAGAGTGGAGGTGCCGTTAAAAGGTAAACATTGAGCTACCGTACGATCCAGAGGCTTATTCCTGGACCTATAACCTAAGAAGACAGAATTGGAAAGAAAGAGGCAGGCAAATCTGCATTGCACAGTATTACCATAGCCAAGATATGGAAGTCACCAAAAAGTCCACCGACAGATGGGTGGACAAAGAAGAACTGCTACATGTACAGATGGATGATGAGCTAGCGATAAAATGAAGCAATGCCATTTGCAGCACCATAGATGACTCTAGAAGTAATCACGCAACTTGGAGTAAGTGAGAAAGCGAAAGACACATATCCTATCATACCACATAGAGGTGTTACCTAAAAATTGATACAAACGAAGATACTTCCACAGAGAAAGGCAATCACAGATTCAGTACAAAAACTTAAGGTTCACCAAATGGAAAGGTGTGAGGATTGGGTACATTACCATATTGAGGTGAACAGAGATATACAAACACACGTGAAATATATAATCACCAAAGACCTACAGAATACCAAGAGAAGACTACTCAACATTGTGTCATAACCTACACGGGAAAAGATTCCAAAGAAGAATAGATATATGTATATGTGTGAAGGAACCACGTCTTGCACACCTAGACCAAACAAACCATTGTAATCGAATTTGCTGTGATAAAGAATAAAAATTTTGTTAAAAATACAAACAAGAAGGAATGACACATACACTTAAAGGGCTTTTTCCCGGCACATTCCATTGTACTTTACAACCTAGAACACGACTTCCATTAAGGCTCTGTTGCCCTAGTGACCAGATTTGGTAAAGGAGAAATGCTGCCCCCTTGTGGCCGTTTCCCGCAAGAGCAGCTTTAAACCCACAGCTACTGGTCACTTAAAATTCACAAGGGCTCAGGGCTGTAAAGGACACCTGCCGTCAAAAATTGTGCTCAGGTGGGGAATGGACAAAAGAAATTCAAAACAGGCGAATGTTTCAAGAAGATAGTATGCAGAGGTAAGTATTCCTCACTCTCTTTAAACAAAAAAACAGGAAAATGGGTAAAAGCTCAACCTCAGGAATGATTAGACTCATGCAATCTAATCAACCAAAAGGTTTCAACTCACACCTGTCGACTGACCGTCAGCAAAAAGTCTACCAACAATAAATGCTGACGGGGTTGTAGAGAACTGTGTAACCTCTAGGTGCTGGTGAGATGTAAAGTGGTTAACAGCCAGTAAGGAGTACCAAAAGGAACTGCGTTGAAAAGTGAAAATTGAGGTACCACTCAATGCAACAGGCACACCACTGGGCCTCTCACCTGAGAAGACCAGGATCGAAAAGACACAGGCTGCAAAGGCTGCACTGCAGCCTTATTCAAAATAGCCAAGATGGGAAGCAACCAAAATGTCCATCAACAGGTGAATGGATAAAGAAGAAGGAGTCCATGTACACAATGGAATATTAGCCATGGAAAACAATGAAACACTGCTCTTTGAGGCACCAGAGATGAGCCTGGAGATAATCACAAAACATGAGGTAAGTCGGAAAGCAAAAGACCTATATCCTATGATATCCCTTAGAGGCGTTATCTAATCACTGACACAAATGAACATATTTCCACAGAGAAAGACACTCACAGACTTAGAAAACCAACTATGCTCATCTAAAAGGAAAGGTGGGGGGAATGGATAAATGAGATTAGTGTTACTATACATATCCAAATACATATTATATACATATTTCAAAACGACCGACCATATAGCAAGGGAGGTCTACAGAACACTCTGTAATATTTTACATGGGAAGAGGATCTGTAGAGTAGACATATATAATGTACAAATGAACCAGATTGTGTACCCCTAGGACAAACAATATTCTAGTCCTTACCCCGATTAAAAAAATTAACAAAAACAAGAAGTAATGAGACCTAAACTTATGGGGGTTTCTCCTGGCACATTCCATTCTAATTTACAACCTAGGTACACGACTTCCAGAAAGGCTCTGCTGCCCTAGTACTCAGATTTGGGAATGGAGAAATGCTGCCTCCTTGTGGCCATTTCCCACAACAGCAGCTTTCAACCCACTGCTAAAGGTCACTAAATATTCACCAACTTGCCATTCTGTAAATGACACCTGCCCTCCAAATAAATCCTGGGATCAAAAATGGAGCAAAAATTTCAAAAGAGGGCAACCTTCCAAGAAGACAATTTCAAGAGCTATGTTGTACTCACAGCTTTTCCTTTAAAGAGGAAAGAAAAGGTGTGGGAAAATGATATATTTTAGGAATTTTTAAAGACATGCAAACCCAAATTACAAAACCCTATCAGCTCACAGCAGTCAGAATGGCCATCAGCAAAAATGTTTCAAAAAATAAATGCTGAAGGGACTGTGGAGGAATGCGTACACTCGGCCCTAAGGGGGACGTGGTAAGAGCCACTAATGAAAACACAATGGAAGTGCCTTGAAAAGGTAAACACTGAGCTACCCGTCAATCAGTCATACCCACTGCTGGGCCTATCCCCTGAGAAAATGAGAATCAAAACGTCACAGGCTGGCAACCCTGCACTCCAGCCATATTGACCATAGCCAACATTTGGAAGCAATGAAAATGTCCATCAACAGAGGAACGCACCAAGAAGAACTGTTCCATGTACACAATGTAATATTGCTCCAATAATAAATATAAGGTAAATTTAAAAGACAAACATAAGTAAGGAGACATCAGCATTTGTGGGTTTCTTCAGGCACATTCCACTCTAATTTATAACCGAGGAACACCACTGGCCGGAAGGCCTGTTGCCCTAGTACCAGCAGGGGGAACGTAGAAAGACTGCCACCCTCTGGCCGTTACCTGCAAACGCAGGTTTAAGCCTGTGCTAATGGTCACCGCAAAATGTCTTCAGGGAGGTAATGGCCAAAAAATTTTAAAATTATGACATACATACTTTAAGAAAACACTTTGAAGAACTAAGCGGTACTCACAGCCTGAAAAATGAAAAGGACCTGCCTTAAAGCTCAGTTTTAATGGATCATGAGACACATGCAAATTCAGCCACAAAGACGTATCAGCTCACACCAGTCAGAATAACCATCAGTAAAAAACCACAAAGAATAAATGCTGAAGGTGCTGTGGAGAAATGCAAACCCTCCACTTTAAGTGGGATGTAACCTGGAGAGAGCCACTCATGAGAGCAGAGTGGAGGTGCCGTTAAAAGGTAAACATTGAGCTACCGTACGATCCAGAGGCTTATTCCTGGACCTATAACCTAAGAAGACAGAATTGGAAAGAAAGAGGCAGGCAAATCTGCATTGCACAGTATTACCATAGCCAAGATATGGAAGTCACCAAAAAGTCCACCGACAGATGGGTGGACAAAGAAGAACTGCTACATGTACAGATGGATTATGAGCTAGCGATAAAATGAAGCAATGCCATTTGCAGCACCATAGATGACTCTAGAAGTAATCACGCAACTTGGAGTAAGTGAGAAAACGAAAGACACATATCCTATCATACCACATAGAGGTGTTACCTAAAAATTGATACAAACGAAGATACTTCCACAGAGAAAGGCAATCACAGATTCAGTACAAAAACTTAAGGTTCACCAAATGGAAAGGTGTGAGGATTGGGTACATTACCATATTGAGGTGAACAGAGATATACAAACACACGTGAAATATATAATCACCAAAGACCTACAGAATACCAAGAGAAGACTACTCAACATTGTGTCATAACCTACACGGGAAAAGATTCCAAAGAAGAATAGATATATGTATATGTGTGAAGGAACCACGTCTTGCACACCTAGACCAAACAAACCATTGTAATCGAATTTGCTGTGATAAAGAATAAAAATTTTGTTAAAAATACAAACAAGAAGGAATGACACATACACTTAAAGGGCTTTTTCCCGGCACATTCCATTGTACTTTACAACCTAGAACACGACTTCCATTAAGGCTCTGTTGCCCTAGTGACCAGATTTGCTAAAGGAGAAATGCTGCCCCCTTGTGGCCGTTTCCCGCAAGAGCAGCTTTAAACCCACAGCTACTGGTCACTTAAAATTCACAAGGGCTCAGGGCTGTAAAGGACACCTGCCGTCAAAAATTGTGCTCAGGTGGGGAATGGACAAAAGAAATTCAAAACAGGCGAATGTTTCAAGAAGATAGTATGCAGAGGTAAGTATTCCTCACTCTCTTTAAACAAAAAAACAGGAAAATGGGTAAAAGCTCAACCTCAGGAATGATTAGACTCATGCAATCTAATCAACCAAAAGGTTTCAACTCACACCTGTCGACTGACCGTCAGCAAAAAGTCTACCAACAATAAATGCTGACGGGGTTGTAGAGAACTGTGTAACCTCTAGGTGCTGGTGAGATGTAAAGTGGTTAACAGCCAGTAAGGAGTACCAAAAGGAACTGCGTTGAAAAGTGAAAATTGAGGTACCACTCAATGCAACAGGCACACCACTGGGCCTCTCACCTGAGAAGACCAGGATCGAAAAGACACAGGCTGCAAAGGCTGCACTGCAGCCTTATTCAAAATAGCCAAGATGGGAAGCAACCAAAATGTCCATCAACAGGTGAATGGATAAAGAAGAAGGAGTCCATGTACACAGTGGAATATTAGCCATGGAAAACAATGAAACACTGCTCTTTGAGGCACCAGAGATGAGCCTGGAGATAATCACAAAACATGAGGTAAGTCGGAAAGCAAAAGACCTATATCCTATGATATCCCTTAGAGGCGTTATCTAATCACTGACACAAATGAACATATTTCCACAGAGAAAGACACTCACAGACTTAGAAAACCAACTATGCTCATCTAAAAGGAAAGGTGGGGGGAATGGATAAATGAGATTAGTGTTACTATACATATCCAAATACATATTATATACATATTTCAAAACGACCGACCATATAGCAAGGGAGGTCTACAGAACACTCTGTAATATTTTACATGGGAAGAGGATCTGTAGAGTAGACATATATAATGTACAATTGAACCAGATTGTGTACCCCTAGGACAAACAATATTCTAGTCCTTACCCCGATTAAAAAAATTAACAAAAACAAGAAGTAATGAGACCTAAACTTATGGGGGTTTCTCCTGGCACATTCCATTCTAATTTACAACCTAGGAACACGACTTCCAGAAAGGCTCTGCTGCCCTAGTACTCAGATTTGGGAATGGAGAAATGCTGCCTCCTTGTGGCCATTTCCCACAACAGCAGCTTTCAACCCACTGCTAAAGGTCACTAAATATTCACCAACTTGCCATTCTGTAAATGACACCTGCCCTCCAAATAAATCCTGGGATCAAAAATGGAGCAAAAATTTCAAAAGAGGGCAACCTTCCAAGAGGACAATTTCAAGAGCTATGTGGTACTCACAGCTTTTCCTTTAAAGAGGAAAGAAAAAGGTGTGGGAAAATGATATATTTTAGGAATTTTTAAAGACATGCAAACCCAAATTACAAAACCCTATCAGCTCACAGCAGTCAGAATGGCCATCAGCAAAAATGTTTCAAAAAATAAATGCTGAAGGGACTGTGGAGGAATGCGTACACTCGGCCCTAAGGGGGACGTGGTAAGAGCCACTAATGAAAACACAATGGAAGTGCCTTGAAAAGGTAAACACTGAGCTACCCGTCAATCAGTCATACCCACTGCTGGGCCTATCCCCTGAGAAAATGAGAATCAAAACGTCACAGGCTGGCAATCCTGCACTCCAGCCATATTGACCATAGCCAACATTTGGAAGCAATGAAAATGTCCATCAACAGAGGAACGCACCAAGAAGAACTGTTCCATGTACACAATGTAATATTGCTCCAATAATAAATATAAGGTAAATTTAAAAGACAAACATAAGTAAGGAGACATCAGCATTTGTGGGTTTCTTCAGGCACATTCCACTCTAATTTATAACCGAGGAACACCACTGGCCGGAAGGCCTGTTGCCCTAGTACCAGCACGGGGAACGTAGAAAGACCGCCACCCTCTGGCCGTTACCTGCAAACGCAGGTTTAAGCCTGTGCTAATGGTCACCGCAAAATGTCTTCAGGGAGGTAATGGCCAAAATATTTTAAAATTATGACATACATACTTTAAGAAAACACTTTGAAGAACTAAGCGGTACTCACAGCCTGAAAAATGAAAAGGACCTGCCTTAAAGCTCAGTTTTAATGGATCATGAGACACATGCAAATTCAGCCACAAAGACGTATCAGCTCACACCAGTCAGAATAACCATCAGTAAAAAACCACAAAGAATAAATGCTGAAGGTGCTGTGGAGAAATGCAAACCCTCCACTTTAAGTGGGATGTAACCTGGAGAGAGCCACTCATGAGAGCAGAGTGGAGGTGCCGTTAAAAGGTAAACATTGAGCTACCGTACGATCCAGAGGCTTATTCCTGGACCTATAACCTAAGAAGACAGAATTGGAAAGAAAGAGGCAGGCAAATCTGCATTGCACAGTATTACCATAGCCAAGATATGGAAGTCACCAAAAAGTCCACCGACAGATGGGTGGACAAAGAAGAACTGCTACATGTACAGATGGATGATGAGCTAGCGATAAAATGAAGCAATGCCATTTGCAGCACCATAGATGACTCTAGAAGTAATCACGCAACTTGGAGTAAGTGAGAAAGCGAAAGACCCATATCCTATCATACCACATAGAGGTGTTACCTAAAAATTGATACAAACGAAGATACTTCCACAGAGAAAGGCAATCACAGATTCAGTACAAAAACTTAAGGTTCACCAAATGGAAAGGTGTGAGGATTGGGTACATTACCATATTGAGGTGAACAGAGATATACAAACACACGTGAAATATATAATCACCAAAGACCTACAGAATACCAAGAGAAGACTACTCAACATTGTGTCATAACCTACACGGGAAAAGATTCCAAAGAAGAATAGATATATGTATATGTGTGAAGGAACCACGTCTTGCACACCTAGACCAAACAAACCATTGTAATCGAATTTGCTGTGATAAAGAATAAAAATTTTGTTAAAAATACAAACAAGAAGGAATGACACATACACTTAAAGG
Organism: Eschrichtius robustus; assembly: GCF_028021215.1. NCBI lineage: Eukaryota > Metazoa > Chordata > Mammalia > Artiodactyla > Eschrichtiidae > Eschrichtius > Eschrichtius robustus. The sequence continues at coordinate 105,686,019 of NC_090828.1, forward strand.
GCTTTTTCCCGGCACATTCCATTGTACTTTACAACCTAGAACACGACTTCCATTAAGGCTCTGTTGCCCTAGTGACCAGATTTGCTAAAGGAGAAATGCTGCCCCCTTGTGGCCGTTTCCCGCAAGAGCAGCTTTAAACCCACAGCTACTGGTCACTTAAAATTCACAAGGGCTCAGGGCTGTAAAGGACACCTGCCGTCAAAAATTGTGCTCAGGTGGGGAATGGACAAAAGAAATTCAAAACAGGCGAATGTTTCAAGAAGATAGTATGCAGAGGTAAGTATTCCTCACTCTCTTTAAACAAAAAAACAGGAAAATGGGTAAAAGCTCAACCTCAGGAATGATTAGACTCATGCAATCTAATCAACCAAAAGGTTTCAACTCACACCTGTCGACTGACCGTCAGCAAAAAGTCTACCAACAATAAATGCTGACGGGGTTGTAGAGAACTGTGTAACCTCTAGGTGCTGGTGAGATGTAAAGTGGTTAACAGCCAGTAAGGAGTACCAAAAGGAACTGCGTTGAAAAGTGAAAATTGAGGTACCACTCAATGCAACAGGCACACCACTGGGCCACTCACCTGAGAAGACCAGGATCGAAAAGACACAGGCTGCAAAGGCTGCACTGCAGCCTTATTCAAAATAGCCAAGATGGGAAGCAACCAAAATGTCCATCAACAGGTGAATGGATAAAGAAGAAGGAGTCCATGTACACAATGGAATATTAGCCATGGAAAACAATGAAACACTGCTCTTTGAGGCACCAGAGATGAGCCTGGAGATAATCACAAAACATGAGGTAAGTCGGAAAGCAAAAGACCTATATCCTATGATATCCCTTAGAGGCGTTATCTAATCACTGACACAAATGAACATATTTCCACAGAGAAAGACACTCACAGACTTAGAAAACCAACTATGCTCATCTAAAAGGAAAGGTGGGGGGAATGGATAAATGAGATTAGTGTTACTATACATATCCAAATACATATTATATACATATTTCAAAACGACCGACCATATAGCAAGGGAGGTCTACAGAACACTCTGTAATATTTTACATGGGAAGAGGATCTGTAGAGTAGACATATATAATGTACAAATGAACCAGATTGTGTACCCCTAGGACAAACAATATTCTAGTCCTTACCCCGATTAAAAAAATTAACAAAAACAAGAAGTAATGAGACCTAAACTTATGGGGGTTTCTCCTGGCACATTCCATTCTAATTTACAACCTAGGAACACGACTTCCAGAAAGGCTCTGCTGCCCTAGTACTCAGATTTGGGAATGGAGAAATGCTGCCTCCTTGTGGCCATTTCCCACAACAGCAGCTTTCAACCCACTGCTAAAGGTCACTAAATATTCACCAACTTGCAATTCTGTAAATGACACCTGCCCTCCAAATAAATCCTGGGATCAAAAATGGAGCAAAAATTTCAAAAGAGGGCAACCTTCCAAGAAGACAATTTCAAGAGCTATGTTGTACTCACAGCTTTTCCTTTAAAGAGGAAAGAAAAGGTGTGGGAAAATGATATATTTTAGGAATTTTTAAAGACATGCAAACCCAAATTACAAAACCCTATCAGCTCACAGCAGTCAGAATGGCCATCAGCAAAAATGTTTCAAAAAATAAATGCTGAAGGGACTGTGGAGGAATGCGTACACTCGGCCCTAAGGGGGACGTGGTAAGAGCCACTAATGAAAACACAATGGAAGTGCCTTGAAAAGGTAAACACTGAGCTACCCGTCAATCAGTCATACCCACTGCTGGGCCTATCCCCTGAGAAAATGAGAATCAAAACGTCACAGGCTGGCAATCCTGCACTCCAGCCATATTGACCATAGCCAACATTTGGAAGCAATGAAAATGTCCATCAACAGAGGAACGCACCAAGAAGAACTCTTCCATGTACACAATGTAATATTCCTCCAATAATAAATATAAGGTAAATTTAAAAGACAAACATAAGTAAGGAGACATCAGCATTTGTGGGTTTCTTCAGGCACATTCCACTCTAATTTATAACCGAGGAACACCACTGGCCGGAAGGCCTGTTGCCCTAGTACCAGCATGGGGAACGTAGAAAGACTGCCACCCTCTGGCCGTTACCTGCAAACGCAGGTTGAAGCCTGTGCTAATGGTCACCGCAAAATGTCTTCAGGGAGGTAATGGTGAAAAAAATTTTAAAATTATGACATACATACTTTAAGAAAACACTTTGAAGAACTAAGCTGTACTCACAGCCTGAAAAATGAAAAGGACCTGCCTTAAAGCTCAGTTTTAATGGATCATGAGACACATGCAAATTTAGCCACAAAGACGTATCAGCTCACACCAGTCAGAATAACCATCAGTAAAAAACCACAAAGAATAAATGCTGAAGGTGCTGTGGAGAAATGCAAACCCTCAACTTTAAGTGGGATGTAACCTGGAAAGAGCCACTCATGAGAGCAGAGTGGAGGTGCCGTTAAAAGGTAAACATTGAGCTACCGTACGATCCAGAGGCTTATTCCTGGACCTATAACCTAAGAAGACAGAATTGGAAAGAAAGAGGCAGGCACATCTGCATTGCACAGTACTACCATAGCCAAGATATGGAAGTCACCAAAAAGTCCACCGACAGATGGGTGGACAAAGAAGAACTGCTACATGTACAGATGGATTATGAGCTGGCGATAAAATGAAACAATGCCATTTGCAGCACCATAGATGACTCTAGAAGTAGTCACGCAACTTGGAGTAAGTGAGAAAGTGAAAGACACATATCCTATCGTATCAGTTACAGGTGTTACCTACGAATTGATACCAACAAAGAGATATCCACGGAGAAAGGCAATCACAGATTCAGTACATAAATGTATGGTTCACCAAATGGAAAGGTGTGAGGATTGGACACATTACTATATTGGGGATTACAGACATATAAAAACACATGTGAAATATATAATCATCAAAGACGTACGCAATACCAAGAGAAGACTACTGAACATTGTGTCATAACCTACATGGGAAAAGGATCCAAAGAAGAATTGATATATTTATATGTATGAAAGAACCACATCTTGCACACCTAGAACAAAGAAAACATTGTAATCAAATTTGCTGTGATTAAAAAGTAAAAAACTTAATACTACGAACAAGAAGTAATGAGACATAACTTTAAAAGGCTTTTTCCTGGCACATTCCATTGTAATTTACAACCTAGAACACGACTTCCATTAAGGCTCTGTTGCCCTAGTGACCAGATTTGGCAAAGGAGAAATTCTGCCGCCTTGTGGCCGTTTCCCGCAAGAGTGGCTTTCAACCCACAGCTAGTGGTCACTGAACATTCACAAGGACTCAGGGCTGTGAAGACACCTGCCCTCAAAATTGTGCCGAGATGGGGAATGGATTAAAAAATTCAAAACAGGCAAATTTTTCAAGGAGATAGTATGAAGTGGTAAATTTTACTCACCGTCTTTCTTAAAAAAGGAAAATGGATAAAATCTCAAACTCAGGAAGTATTAGACTCATGCAATGTAATGTACAAAATGGTTTCAACTCACACCACTAGACTGACCATCAGCAAAAAGTCTACAAACAATAAATGCTGAAGGGGTTTTAGAGAACTGTGTACCCTCTAGCTGCTGGTGAGATGTTTACTGGTTAACAACCAATAATGAGAAGAGAACGGAGCTGCGTTTGAAAGTAAAAATTGAGGTACCATTCAATTCAGCAGGTGCACCACTGTGCCTCTCACCTGAGAAGCCCAGAATCGAGAAGACCTGAGCTGCAAAAGCTGCACTGCAGCCTTATTCACAATAGACAAGACATTGAAGCAACCAAAATGTCCATCCACAGGTGAATGGATAAAGAAGAAGTGGTCCATGTACACAATGGAATATTAGCCGTGGGAAACAGTGAAACACTGCTCTTTAAGGCACCACAAATGAGCCTGGAGATAATCACAAAACATGAGGTAAGTCAGAAAGCAAGACACCTATATTCTCTGATATCACTTATAGGCGTTATCTAATAACTGACACAAATGAACATATTTCCACAGAGAAAGGCACTCACAGACTTATAAAACAAACTAGTGGTTAACCAAAATGAAAGGTGGGAGGATGGATAAATTAGGATTATGGGGCTAACATACATATACTAATATATGTTAAATGTCTATAAACATATAACATATAAACTATATGAATTATATAATCACCAATACATATAAAATATATAATGACAAAACACCTACCAAATACCAAGGGAGGTCTACTCAACATTCTGTAATAACATACATGGTAACAGGATCCGAAGATGAACAGACATATGTATGAATCATTGAGTAGATTCTGTACAGCCAGACAATCACAACACTCTAATCAAATTTACTCCAATAAGAAATATAAACTTAATTTAAAAAACAAACATAAGTCAGAAGACATAACCTTCTGAGGGATTGCCCCTGCACATTCCACTCTAATTTACAACCTCGCAACACTACCTCCAGGAAGACTCTGTTGCCCTAGTAACAAGAGTTGAGAACGTAAAAATGCTGCTGCCTTGTGGCTGTTTCCCACAACAGCAGCTTTAAACCCAGTGCTAATGGTTACTTAATAGTCACAAGGCCTGCAGGGCTGTAAATGACACCTGCCCTCAAAAAATGCCCTGGGGTAGGGAATAGGCAAGAAAATTCAACACATGACAAATTTTTCAAGAAAGCAAATGAAGAGGGAAGTTGTACTCACTCTTTAAAAAATAAAAGGAAAAGAAAAAACAGGACATGCCTAAAGCTCAGTATAAGGAATTAGTAGTCACATGCAAATCCAACCTCCAGAAAGCTTTCAGCTCTCACGAGCCAAATGACCATCAGCAAAAAGTCTACAAACTATAAATGATAAAAGGGTTTTAGAGAATTGTGTACCTTGTAGCTGCTGGTGGGATAAAAAGTGGTATCAGCACTAATGAAAACTGAATGGAGCTGCTTTAAAAGGTAAAAATTCAGCTACCATATGATGCGGCAGGGCACCTTTTGGGCCTATATACTAAGACCACCAGAATCGGACAGACAGAGGCAGGCAAATGTGCACTGCAGCAATATTGAAGTAGCCAAAACATGGAAGCAAAACAAAGGCCCATAAACAAATGAATGGACAAAGAAGAAGTGGTATATGGACACATTGGAATATTAGTCACGAAAAAAAAAAAAGAATGGCATAGGCAGCACCACAGATGAGCCTAGAGATAATCACACAATGTGAAGTAAGTCAGAATGTGAGAGACAAATGTCCTAGGATATCACTTATGTCATCTGAAAATTCATAAAAATGAACATATTTCCACAGAGAAAGACAATCTCACATTGAGAAGACAAACTTATGTTTAAGCCAAAGAAAAGGTGTGAGGAATGGATAAATTAGGATATTGAGGTTAACAAACATATACTAATACATATAAAATATATCATCCGCAAAGACCTATGGAATACCAAGAGTGGTCTACTCAACACTCTGTAATAACCTACATAGAAAATGACCCAAAGTTCAATAGATATATGTATAGGTGTAAATGAACAAGATGCTGTTCACCCAGAACAAAAGACATTTTTCAATCAAATTTCCTCTCATAAAAACTACAACCTAAAGTGACAAACAAGAATTAAGGAGGCTAAACCTTACGGGGTTTTCTCCTGCCACATTCCACTCTAATCTGCCACCAAAAAGCACAACTTGCAGCAAGGTTTTGTTTCGATAGGAAGCAGAGTTGGCAACGTAGAAATGCTGCCACCCTAAGGCCGTTTCCTCAAACAGAAGCTTTCAATCTACTGCTAATGGTCACTAATATTCACAAGGACTGCAGGGCTGTAAATGACTCATGCCCTCAAAAAATGTCCTGGGCTTGGGAATGGCCAAAAAAGTACAAAACACGGAAAACATTTCAAGAAACCAGTTTGAAGAGGTAAGTGTTACTCACTCTGTTATTTAAAAAAAAGAAGAACATGGATAAAAGCTCAATATCAGGAATTATTGGTTGGATGCAAATCCAAACTCGAAAAAGATTTCGCCAAACAGTATTCAAAATGACATCCGTAAAAAGTCTACAAACAATGAATGCTGACGGGTTAGTGGAGAAAGGCATACCCACTATGCTGTTGGTTAGATGTAATCTGGTAACAGCTAATCATGAGAACAGAATGGAGCTGCATTTAAAAGGTAAACACTGAGCTACCATAAGTTGCGGCCGATCCCCTAATGGGCGTATACCCTAAGAAGACCAGAATCGGAAAGGCACAGACAGGAAAACATGCACTGCAGCCATATTGACAATAGCCAAGTAAGGCAAGAAAAGCAAATGTCCATCAACAGTTAAATGGACAAAGAAGAAGCGGTATACGTACCGAATGGAATAGTAGCCTCGGGAAAAAAATGAACAGTGCCATTTTCAGGAGTGCAGATGAGCCTAGAAGTAATCATATTGGGTTAAGTATGTCAAAAGGGAATGATAAATATCCTATGGTATCATTTATACATGTTATCCTAAGATTGCTACCAATGAACAGATTTCCAAAGAAAAAGACACTCAAAGACGTATAAATCAAACTAATGGTTAACCAAAATGAAAGGCGGTTGGATGGATAAATTAGGATTATAGGGCTAACATACATATACTAATGTATGTTGAATGTCTATAAACATATAACATATAAACTATATGAATTATATAATCACCAATATATATAAAATATATAATGACAAACCACCTACCAAATACCAAGGGAGGTCTACTCAACATTCTGTAATAACATACAGGGTAACAGGATCCGAAGATGAACAGACATATGTATGAATCATTGAGCAGATTGTGTACAGCCAGACAATCACAACACTCTAATCAAATTTACTCCGATAAGAAATATAAATTAAATTTAAAAACCAAACATAAGTAAGGAGACATAGCCTTCTGAGGGCTCACCCCAGCACATTCCACTCTAATTTACAACCTCACAACACTACCTCCGGGAAGACTCTGTTGCCCTAGTAACAAGAGTTGAGAAAGTAATAATGCTGCCGCCTTGTGGCTTTTTCCCACAACAGCAGCTTTAAACCCAGTGCTAATGGTTGGTAAATAGTCACAAGACATGCAGGGCTGTAAATGATACCTGCCCTCAAAAAATGCCCTGGGGTAGGGAATAGGCAAGAAAATTCAACACATGACAAATTTTTCAAGAAGTCTATGAAGAGGGAAGTTGTACTCACACTTTAAGAAATAAAAGGAAAAGAAAAAACAGGACATGCCTAAAGCTCAGTATAAGGAATTAGTAGCCACATGCAAATCCAACCTCCAGAAAGGTTTCAGCTCACGCCAGTCAAATGACCATCAGCTAAAAGTCTACAAACTATAAATGCTGAAGGAGTTTTAGAAAACTGTGTACATTCTAGCTGCTGGTGGTATGTAAAGTGGTATCAGCACTAACGAAAACTGAACGGAGCTGCTTAAAAGGGTATAAATTGAGCTACCATATGATGCGGCAGGGCACCTTTTGGGCCTATAACCTAAGACCCCCAGAATCGGAATGACAGAGGCAGGCAAATGTGCACTGCAGCAATACTGCAGTAGCCAAGACATGAAAGCAAAAAAAAAGTCCATAAACAAATGAATGGACAAAGAAGAAGTGGTATATGGACACATTGGAATATTAGTCACGAAAAAAAATAAAATAATGGCATAGGCAGCACCACAGATGAGCCTAGAGATAATCACACAACGTGAAGTAAGTCAGAATGCGAGAGACAAATGTCCTAGGATAACACTTATGTCATCTGAAAATTCATAAAAATGAACATATTTCCACAGAGAAAGACAATCTCACATTGAGAAGACAAACTTTTGGTTAAGCCAAAGAAAATGTGTGAGGAATGGAGAAATTAGGATATTGGGGCTAACAAACATATACTAGTACATATAAAGTATATCATCTCCAAAGACCTATGGAATACCAAGAGTGGTCTACTCAACACTCTGTAATAACCTACATGGAAAGGGACCCAAAGATCAATAGATATATGTATATGTGTAAATGAACTAGATTCTGTTCACCTAGAACAAAAGACATTTTTCAATCAAATTTCCTCTCATAAAAACTACAACTTAAAGTCAGAAACAAGAATTAAGGAGGTTAAACCTTACGGGGGTTTGTCCTGGCACATTCCACTCTAATCTGCAACCAAAAAGCACAACTTGCAGCAAGGTTCTGTTTCCCTAGCAAGCAGAGTTGGCAACGTAGAAATGCTGCCACCCTAAGTCCGTTTCCTCATACAGCAGCTTGCAATCTACAGCTAATGGTCACTAATATTCACAAGGACTGCAGGGCTGTAAATGATTCATGCTCTCAAAAAATGTCCTGGGGTTGGGAATGGCCAAAAGAGTTCACAACACGGAAAACTTTTCAAGAAAACAGTTTGAAGAGGTAAGTGTTACTCACTCTGTTATTTATAAAAAAAGAAGAACATGGATAAAAGCTCAATATCAGGAATTATTGGTTGGATGCAAATCCAAACTCCAAAAAGATCTCGCCACACAATATTCAAAATGCCATCTGTAAAAAGTCTACAAACAATGAATGCTGACGGGTTAGTGGAGAAAGGCATACCCACTAATCTGTTGGTTGGATGTAAACGGGTAACAGCTAATCATGAGAACAGAATGGATCTGCATTTAAAAGGTAAATACTGAGCTACCATATGTTGCGGCCGATCCCCTAATGGGCCTATACCCTAAGAAGACCAGAATCGGAAAGGCACAGACAGGAAATCATGCACTGCAGCCATATTTACAATAGCCAAGACAGGCAAGCAAACAAAATGTCCATCAACAGATAAATGGACAAAGAAGAAGCGGTATACGTACTGAATGCAATAGTAGCCTAGGGAAAAAAATGAACAGTGCCGTTTTCAGGAGTGCAGATGAGCCTAGAAGTAACCATATTGGGTTAAGTAAGTCAAAGGGAATGACAAATATCCTATGGTATCATTTATCATGTTATTCTAAGATTGCTACCAACGAACATATTTCCACAGAAAAAGACACTCACAGACTTATAAAACAAACAAATGGTTAACCAAAATGAAAGGCGGGACGATGGATAAATTAGGATTTTGGGGCTAACATACATATACTAACGTATGTTAAGTGTCTATAAACATATAACATATAAACTATATGAATTATATAATCACCAATACATATAAAATATATAATGACAAAACACCTACCAAACACCAAGGGAGGTCTACTCAACATTCTGTAATAACATACATGGTAACAGGATCCAAAGATGAACAGACATATGTATGAATCACTGAGCAGATTCTGTACAGCCAGAAAATCACAGCACTCTAATCAAATTTACTCCGATAAGAAATATAAATTAAATTTAAAAAACAAACATAAGTAAGGAGACATAGCCTTCTGAGGGCTTGCCCCAGCACATTCCACTCTAATTTACAACCTCGCAACACTTACTCCAGGAAGACTCTGTTGTCCTAGTACCAAGAGTTGAGAACGTAATAATGCTGACGCCTTGTGGCTGTTTCCCACAACAGCAGCTTTAAACCCAGTGCTAATGGTTGCTTAATAGTCACAAGGCCTGCAGGGTTGTAAATGACACCTGCCCTCAAAAAATGCCCTGGGGTAGGGAATAGGCAAGAAAATTCAACACATGACAAGTTTTTCAAGAAGTCAATATGAACAGGGAAGTTGTACTCACTCTTTAAGAAATAAAAGGAAAAGAAAAAACAGGACATGCCTAAAGCTCAGTATAAGGAATTAGTAGCCACATGCAAATCCAACCTCCAGAAAGGTTTCAGCTCACACCAGTCAAATGACCATCAGCAAAATGTCTAAAAACTATAAACGCTGAACGGGTTTTAGAGAACTGTGTACCTTCTAGTTGCTGGTGGTTTGTAAAGTGGTATCAGCACTAACGAAAACTGAACGGAGCTGCTATAAAAGGTAAAAATTGAGCCACCATATGACGCGGCAGGGCACCTTTTGGGCCTATAACCTAAGACAACCAGAATTGTAAAGACAGAGGCAGGCAAATGTGCACTGCAGCAATATTGAAGTAGCCAAGACATGGAAGCAAAAAAAAGGTCCATAAACAAATGAATGGACAAAGAAGAAGTGGTATATGGACACATTGGAATATTAGTCACGAAAAAAAATAAAAGAATGGCATAGGCAGCACCACAGATGAGCCTAGAGATAATCACACAACGTGAAGTAAGTCAGAATGCGAGAGACAAATGTCCTAGGATATCACTTATGTCATCTGAAAATTCGTAAAAATGAACATATTTCCACAGAGAAAGACAATCTCACATTGAGAAGACAAACTTATGGTTAAGCCAAAGAAAAGGTGTGAGGAATGGATAAATTAGGATATTGGGGTTAACAAACATATACTAATATATATAAAATATATCATCCCCAAAGACCTATGGAACACCAAGTGTGGTGAACTCAACACTCTGTAATAAGCTACATGGAAAAGGACCCAAAGATCAATAGATATATGTATATATCTAAATGAACAAGATTCCGTTCACCCAGAACAAAAGACATTTTTCAATCAAATTTCCTCTGATAAACACTACAACTTAAAAACACAAACAAGAATTAAGGAGGCTAAACTTTACGGGGGTTTGTCCTGGCACATTCCACTCTAATCTGCAACCAAAAAGCACAACTTGCAGCAAGGTTCTGTTTCCCTAGCAAGCAGAGTTCGCAACGTAGAAATGCTGCCACCCTAAGGCCGTTTCCTCAAACAGCAGCTTTCATTCTACAGCTAATGGTCACTAATATTCACAAGGACTGCAGGGCTGTAAATGACTCATGCCCTGAAAAAATATGCTGGGGTTGGGAATGGCCAAAAAAGTACACAACACGGAAAACTTTGCAAGAAAAGAGTTTGAAGAGGTAAGTGTTACTCACTCTGTTATTTATAAAAAAGAAGAACATGGATAAAAGCTCAATATCAGGAATTATTGGTTGGATGCAAATCCAAACTACAAAAAGATTTCGCCACCCAGTATTCAAACTGCCATCCGTAAAATGTCTACAAACAATAAATGCTGACGGGTTAGTGGAGAAAGGCATAGCCACTATGCTGTTGGTTGGATGTAAAGTGGTAAGAGCTAATCATGAGAACAGAATGGAGCTTCATTTAAAAGGTAAAAACTGAGCTACCACATGTTGCAGCCGATCCCCTAATGGGCCTATACCCTAAGAAGACCAGAATCGGACAGGCACAGACAGGAAATCATGCACTGCAGCCATATTTACAATAGCCAAGACAGGCAAGCAAACAAAATGTCCATCAACAGATAAATGGACAAAGAACAAGCGGTATACGTACCGAATGCAATAGTAGCCTCGGGAAAAAAATGAACAGTGCCGTTTTCAGGAGTGCAGATGAGCCTAGAAGTAATCATATTGGGTTAAGTAAGTCAAAAGGGAATGACAAATATCCTACGGTATCGTTTATACATGTTATCCTAAGATTGCTACCAATGAACATATTTCCAAAAAAAAAGACACTCACAGACTTATAAAACAAACTAATGGTTAACCAAATTAAAAGGTGGGAGGATGGATAAATTAGGATTATGGTGCTAACATACATATACTAATATATGTTAAATGTCTATAAACATAAAACATATAAACTATATGAATTATATAATCACCAATACATATAAAAATTATAATAACAAAACACCTACCAAATACCAAGGGAGGTCTACTCAACTTTCTGTAATAACATACATGGTAACAGGATCTTAAGATGAACAGACATATGTATGAATCATTGAGCAGATTCTGTACAGCCAGACAATCACAACACTCTAATCAAATTTACTCCGGTAAGAAATATAAATTAATTTTAAAAAACAAACATAAGTTAGGAGACATGACCTTTTGAGGGCTTGCCCCAGCACATTCCACTCTAATTTACAACCTTGGAACACGACCTCCAGGAAGAGTCTGTTGCCCTACTAACAAGAGTTGAGTACGTAATAATGCTGCCGCCTCTTGGCTGCTTCCCACAAGAGCAGCTAAAAACCCAGTGCTAATGGTTGCTTAATAGTCACAAGGCCTGCAGGGCTGTAAATGACACCTGCCCTCAAAAAATGCCCTGGGGTAGGGAATAGGCAAGAAAATTCAACACATGACAAATTTTTCAAGAAGTCAATATGAAGAGGGTAGTTGTACTCACTCTTTAAGAAAAAAAAGGGATAGAAAAAACAGGACATGCCTAAACCTCAGTATAAGGAATTAGTAGCCACATGCAAATCCAACCTCCAGAAAGGTTTCAGCTCACACCAGTCAAATGACCATCAGCAAAAAGTCTACAAACTATAAATGCTGAAGGGGTTTTAGAGAACTGTGTACCTTCTAGCTGCTGTTGGGATGTAAAGTGGTATCAGCACTAACGAAAATTGAACGGAGCTGGTTTAAAGGGTAAAAATTGAGCTACCATATGTTGCGGCAGCACAACTTTTGGGCCTATAACCTAAGACAACCAGAATTGGAAAGACAGAGGCAGGCAAATGTGCACTGCAGCAATATTGAAGTAGCCAAGACATGGAAGCAAAACAAAGGCCCATAAACAAATGAATGGACAAAGAAGTGGTATATGGACACATTGGAATATTAGTCATAAAAAAAAATAAAAGAATGGCATAGGCAGCACCACAGATGAGCCTAGAGATATTAACACAACGTGAAGTAAGTCAGAATGCGAGAGACAAATGTCCTAGGATAACACTTATGTCATCTGAAAATTCATAAAAATGAACATATTTCCACAGAGAAAGACAATCTCACATTGAGAAGACAAACTTTTGGTTAAGCCAAAGAAAAGGTGTGAGGATTGGATAAATTAGGATATTGGGGTTAACAAACATATACTAATATATATAAAATATATCATCCCCAAAGACCTATGGAATACCAAGTGTGGTGAACTCAACACTCTGTAATAAGCTACATGGAAAAGGACCCAAAGATCAATAGATATATGTATATGTGTAAATGAAAAAGATTCCGTTCACCCAGAACAAAAGACATTTTTCAATCAAATTTCCTCTGATAAACACTACAACTTAAAGACACAAACAAGAATTAAGGAGGCTAAACCTTACGGGGGTTTCTCCTGGCACATTCCACTCTAATCTGCTACCAAAAAGCACAACTTGCAGCAAGGTTCTGTTTCCCTAGCAAGCAGAGTTGGCAATGTAGAAATGCTGCCACCCTAAGGCCGTTTCCTCAAACAGCAGCTTTCAATCTACAGCTAATGGTCACTAATATTCACAAGAACTGCAGGGCTGTAAATGACTCATGCCCACAAAAAATATGCTGGGGTTGGGAATGGCCAAAAAAGTACACAACACGGAAAACTTTGCAAGAAAAGAGTTTGAAGAGGTAAGTGTTACTCACTCTGTTATTTTAAAAAAAGAAGAACATGGATAAAAGCTCAATATCAGGAATTATTGGTTGGATGCAAATCCAAACTACAAAAAGATTGCGACACCCAATATTCAAAATGCCATCCGTAAAAAGTCTACAAACAATGAATGCTGACGGGTTAGTTGAGAAAGGCATAGCCACTATGCTGTTGGTTGGATGTAAACTGGTAACAGCTAATCATGAGAACAGAATGGAGCTTCATTTAAAAGGTAAAAACTGAGCTACCACATGTTGCGGCCGATCCCCTAATGGGCCTATACCCTAAGAAGACCAGAATCGGAAAGGCACAGACAGGAAAACATGCACTGCAGCCATATTTACAATAGCCAAGACAGGCAAGCAAACAAAATGTCCATCAACAGATAAATGGACAAAGAACAAGCGGTATACGTACCGAATGCAATAGTAGCCTCGGGAAAAAAATGAACAGTGCCGTTTTCAGGAGTGCAGATGAGCCTAGAAGTAATCATATTGGGTTAAGTAAGTCAAAAGGGAATGACAAATATCCTACGGTATCGTTTATACATGTTATCCTAAGATTGCTACCAATGCACATATTTCCACAGAAAAAGACACTCACAGACTTATAAAACAAACTAATGGTTAACCAAATTGAAAGGTGGGAGGATGGATAAATTAGGATTATGGGGCTAACATACATATACTAATGTATGTTAAATGTCTATAAACATATAACATATAAACTATATGAATTATATAATCACCAATACATATAAAATATATAATGACAAAACAACTAGTAAATACCAAGCGAGGTCTACTCAACGTTCTGTAATAACATACATTGTAACAGGATCCAAAAATGAACAGACATATGTATGAATCATTGAGCAGATTCTGTACAGTCAGACAATCACAACACTCTAATCAAATTTACTCCGGTAAGAAATATAAATTAAATTTTAAACACAAACATAAGTAAGGAGACATAACCTTTTGAGAGCTTACCCCAGCACATTCCACTCTAATTTCCAACCTCTGAACTCGACCTCCAGGAAGAGTCTGTTGCCCTAGTAACAAGAGTTGAGAATGTAATAATGCTGCCGCCTCGTGGCTGTTTCCCACAACAGCAGCTTTAAACCCAGTGCTAATGGTTGCTTAATAGTCACAAGGCCTGCCGGGCGGTAAATGACACCTGCCCTCAAAAAATGCCCTGGGGTAGGGAATAGGCAAGAAAATTCAACACATGACAAATTTTTCAACACGTCAATATGAAGAGGGAAGTTGTACTCACTCTTTAATAAAAAATAGGGAAAGAAAAAACAGGACATGCCTAAAGCTCAGTATAAGGAATTAGTAGCCACATGAAAATCCAAGATCTAAGCTGTAATCACAGTTTGATAAATAAAAACGACATGCTTTAAAGGTCAATTTCAACAGATTATTGGACACATGCAAATTCAACCACAAAGAGGTATCAGCTCGCACCTGTCAGAATAACCATCAGCAAGAAAACTACAAACAATAAATATTGAAGGTGTTTTGGAGAAATGCATACCCTCAACTTTAAGAGGGACGTAACCTGGAAAGAGCCACTAATGAGAACTGAATGGTGGTGCCTTTAAAATGTACACACTGAACTACCATATGATACAGCAAGCCCACTCCTTGTCCTATAACATAAGAAGATAAAACTGGAAAGACACAGGCAAGCAAATGTGCATTGCAGCAGTATTACAATAGCCAAGACATGGACACAACCAAAAAGTCCATTAAGAGGTGCATGGTCAAAGAAGAACTGGTACGCGTACAGATGGAATATTAGCCAGAGAAAAAAATGAAACAATGCCATTTGCAGCACCATGTATGATTCTTGAGGTAATCAGGCAAATTGTACTGAGTCAGAAAGCAAAAGACACATATCCTATAATATCACTTATAGGTCTTTGCTAAAAATTGATACCAATGAAGGTATTTCCACAGAGAAATGCAATCACAGATTCATTAAATAAGCTTATGGTTCACCAAATGGAAAGGTGTGAGGATTGGATACATTAGGATATTGGGGTTAAGATAGATATAGAAACACATGTGAAATATGTAATCACCAAAGACCTATGTAATACCAAGAGAAGATTACTCAACAGTGTGTCATAACCTACATGGGAAAATGATCCAAAGAAGAATAGATATATGCATATGTTTAAAAGAATCACATCTTGCACACCTAGAAGAAACAAAACATTTTAATCAAATTTGCTCTGATAAAAAATAAAAATTAAATTAAAAAAAGAACAAGAAGTAATGAGACATAAACTTAAGGGGCTTTTTGCTGGCACATTGTATTCTAATTTACAACCAGAACATGACTTCCATTAAGGCTCTGTCATCACTAATAAAGCAGCTTTATAAGCAATGTTGAAGATAGCTTAAAAGAAGTCTCACTAATTATTGATAGGAACAAGAAAACAAAGTAAAAATCTCGCTGCAAAAAGTATACATAGAGTAAGGATAGTAGATCAAACACTTATTAAACTTCTGTAAAGAATAAAAGACAACAGTAGTATGTTTTTCTAAAAAAGAGAGAGCCCAAATAAACCTGAAATGACAGAGATGATGTTACAACAGACACCACAGAAATACAAAGTATCCTAAGATACACACAGTGTAACTCAGGGCTCAGACTGGACAGAGCCCACTCTCCAGTCCCCTGTACATGACTTACAGGAGCCTCAGGAACTGAGGAGGGGGTCCCTGAGGAGAGGCTCAAGATAGAATATGGTAGGCATTAACATGGCTGCATTCATCTTAAACATGCCTGAACTACATTCACACGAGATGATTCTGTCCTGTATGTACATCGGCACCTCTAGTCGGAACTGCAGATCTTTGGCTTTAGCACCTCTACTGACAGCATTAGCTTCACCTGCTGTGGACCGTCTCCTATAGGATTTCTAGAACCACAAAACATCGAAGCTTCACAGGACCCAGAGTCTGTGCGACCCCACGCAGAGTCTCAGAGTCTCAACTCCAGTCAGATACTCCACTCTTGGAGGGCACACACAAAGTAGTGTGCACATCAGGACCCAGGGGAAGGAGCAGTGACCCTGTAAGAGAATGACCAGAACTACCTGCTAGTTTTAGAGGGTCTCCTGTAGAGGCAGGTGGTGGCTGTGGCTGTGGCTCACCGTGAGGACAACGACACTGGCGGCAGAAGTTCTGGGAAATACTCCTTGGTGTGAGCCCTCCCAGAGTCCGCCATTAGCCCCACCAAGAGCAAGGTAGCCTCCAGGGCTGGGTTGCCTCAGGCCAAACAACCAACAGGGAGGGAACCCAGCCCCATGCATCAGCAGACAAGCGGATTAAACTTTTTTATTAAAGTTTTATTTAATGCGCAGACAAGCGGATTAAAGCTCTGCCCACCAAAGCAACACCCAGCTCTACCCATCACCAGTCCCTCCCATCAGGAAGCTTGCACAAGCCTCTAAAATAGACTTATCCACTGGAGAGCAGACAGCAGAAGCAAGAAGAACTACAATTCTGAAGCCTGTGGAAGGAAAACCACATTCACAGAAAGATAGACAAAATGAAAAGGCAGAGGACTTTATACCAGATCAAGGAACAAGATAAAACCCCAGAAAAAAAACCGAAATGAGGTGGAGATAGGGAACCTCCCAGAAAAAGAATTCTGAATAATGATAGTGAAGATGATACAAGACCTTGGAAAAAGAATGGAGGCAAAGATCGAGAAGATGCAAGAAATGCTTAACAAAGACCTAGAAGAATTAAGGAACAAACACCTAGAAGAATTAAAGAACAAACAAACAGAGGTGAATAATATAATAACTGAAATGAAAAATACACTAGAAGGAATCAGTAGCAGAATAACTGTGGCAGAAGAACGGATAAGTGACCTGGAAGACAGAAAGGTGGAAATCACTGCCATGGAACAGAATAAAGAAAAAGAATGAAAATAAATGAAGACACCCTAAGAGTCCTCTGGGACAACATTAAACGCAACAACATTCACATTATAGGGGTCCCAGAAGGAGAAAAGAGAGAGAAAGGACCCAAGAATATATTTGAAGAGATTATAGTCAAAAACTTCCCTAGCATGGGAAAAGAAATAGCCACCCAAGTCCAGGAAGTGCAGAGAGTCCCAGGCAGGATAAACCAAAGGAGAAAAATGCCAAGACACATAGTAACCAAATTGACAAATATTAAAGACAAAGAAAAATTATTGAAAGCAACAAGGGAAAAATGACAAATAACATACAAGGGAACTCCCATAACAGCTGATTTCTCAGCAGAAAATCTACAAGCCAGATGGGAGTGGCATGATAAATTTAAAGTGATAAAAGGGAAGAACCTACCACCAAGAGTACTCCACCCAGCAAGGATCTCATTCAGATTTCACAGAGAAATCAAAAGTCCTACAGACAAGCAAAAGCTAAGAGAATTCAGCACCATGAAACCAGCTCTACACCAAATGCTAAAGGAACTTCTCTAAGTGGGAAACACAAGAGAAGAAAAGGACCCACCAAGACAAACCCGTAACAATTAAGAAAATAGTAATAGGAACATACGTATCGATAATTACCTTAAAAATGAATGGACTAAATGTTCCAACCAAAAGACACAGGCTCTCTGAATGGATACAAAAACAAGACCCATATATATGCTGTCTACAAGAGACCCATTTCAGACCTAGGGACACATACAGACTGAAAGTGAGGCGATGGAAAAATATATTCTATGCAAATGAAAATCAAAAGAAAGCTGGAGTAGCAATACTCATATCAGATAAAATAGAATTTAAAATAAAGAATGTTACAAGAGACAAGGAAAAACACTACATAATGGTCAAGGGATCAATCCAAGAAGAAGATATAACAATTATAAATATATATGTACCCAACATAGGAGCACCTCAATATATAAGGCAACTGCTAACAGCTATAAAAGAGGAAATCAACAGTAACACAATAATAGCGGGGGACTTTAACAGCTCACTTACCCCAGTGGAGATCATCCAGACAGAAAATTAATAAAGAAACACAAGCTTTAAATGACACAATAGACCAGATAGAGTTAATTGATATTTATAGGACATTCCATCCAAAAACAGCAGATTACACGTTCTTCTCAACTGCACACGGAACATTCTCCAGGATAGATCACATCTCGGGTCGCAAAAAAGCCTCAGTAAATTTAAGAAAACTGAAATCATATCAAGCAGCTGTTCCGACCACAATGCTATGAGATTAGAAATCAATTACAGGGAAAAAACCGTAAAAAACACAAACACATAGAGGCTAAACAATACGTTACTAAATAACCAAGAGATCACTGAAGAAATAAAAGAGGAAATCAAAAACTACCTAGAGACAAATGACAACAAAAACACGATGATCCAAAACCTATGGGATGCAGCAAAAACAGTTCTAAGAGGGAAGTTTATAGCAATACAAGCCTACCTCAAGAAACAAGAAAAATCTCAAATAAACAATCTAACCTTACACCTAGAGGAACTAGAGAAAGAAGAACAAAACCCAAAGTTAGTAGAAGGAAAGGAATCATAAAGATCAGAGCAGGAATAAATGAAATAGAAACAAAGAAAACGAAAGCAAAGATCAATAAAACTAAAAGCTGGTTCTTTGAGAAGATAAACAAAAATGATAAGCCTTTAGCCAGACTCAAGAAAGAGAGGAAGAGGACTCAAATCAACAAAATTAGAAGTGAAAAAGGAGAAGTTACAACAGACACCACAGGAATACAAAGCATCCTAAGAGACTACTACAAGCAACTCTATGCCAATAAAATGGACAATCTGGAAGAAATGGACAAATTCTTAGAAAGGGATAACCTTCCAAGACTGAATCAGGAAGAAATAGAGAATATGAACAAACCTATCACAAGCAATGAAATTGAAACTGTGATTAAAAATCTTCCAACAAACAAAAGTCCAGAACCAGATGGCATCACAGGTGAATTCTATCAAATATTTACAGAAGAGCTATCACCCAACCTTCTCAAATTCTTCAAAACAATTGCAGGGGAAGGAACACTCCCAAACGCATTCTATGAGACCACCATCACCCTGATACCAAAACCAGACAAAGATACTACAAGGAAAGAAAATTATAGACCAATATCACTGATGAATATAGATGTAAAAATCCTCAACAAAATACTAGCAAACAGAACCAAACAACACATTAAAAGGATCATACACCATGATCAAGTGAGGTTTATCCCAGGGATGCAAGGATTCTTCAATATACACAAATCAATGTGATACACCATATTAACAAATTGTAGAATAAAACCATATGATCATCTCAATAGATGCAGGAAAAGATTTTGAGAAAATTCAACACCCATTTATGATAAAAACTCTGCAGAGTGTGGGCACAGAGGGAAACTACCTCAACATAATAAAGGCCATATATGACAAACCCACAGCAAACAGCATTCTCAATGGTGAAAAACTAAAAGCGTTTCCTCTAAGATCAGGAACAAGACGAGGATGTCCACTCTCACCACTACTATTCAACATAGCTTTGGAAGTCCTAGCCATGGCAATCAGAGAAGAAAAAGAAATAAAAAGAATACAAAAAGGAAAAGAAGAAGTAAAACTGTCACTGTTTGCAGATGACATCATATCATAGATAGAGAATCCTAAAGATGCCACCAGAAAACCACTGGAGTTAATCAATGAATTTGGTAAAGTTGCAGGATACAAAATTAATGCAGAGAAATTGTTTGCATTCCTATACACTAACAATGAAAGAACAGAAGGAGAAATTAAGGAAAGAATCCCACTACCACTGCAACAAAAAGAATAAAATACCTAGGAATAAACCTAACTAAGGAACTAAAAGCCCTGTACTCAGAAAACTATAAGACACTGATGAAAGAAATCAAAGATGATATAAACAGATGGAGACATATACCATGTTCTTGGATTAGAAGAATCAATATTGTGAAAAAAACTATACTACCCAAAGCAATCTACAGATTCAATGCAATCCCTATCAAAATACCTTTGGCATTTTCTACAGAACTAGAAAAAAAATCTTAAAATTTGTAGGGAGACACAAAAGACCCCGGATAGCCAAAGCAGTCTTGAGGGGAAAAAAAAAGAGCTGGAGGAATCAGACTTCCAGACTTCAGACTATATTACAAAGCTACAGTAATCAAGATAATATGGTACTGACACAAAAACAGAAATAGAGATCAATAGAACAGGATAGAAAGCACAGAGATAAACCCACGTACCTATGGTTAACTAATCTATGACAAAGGAGGAAAGGGTATACAATGGAGAAAAGACAGTGTCTTCAGTAAGTGGTGCTGGGAAAACTGGACAGCTACATGTAAAAGAATGAAATTAGAACACTCCCTAACACCATACACAAACATAAACTCAAAATGGATTAGAGACCTAAATGTAAGACCAGCCACTATAAAACTCTTAGAGGAAAACATAAGCAGAACAGTCTATGACATAAATCACAGCAAGATCCTTCTTTGACCCACCTCCTAGATAAATGGAAATAAAAACAAAAATAAAAAAAGGGGACCTAATGAAACTTAAAATCTTTTGCACTGCAAAGGAAAACATAAGCAAGACGAAAAGACAACCATCAGAATGGGAGAAAATATTTTCAAATGAAGCAAATGGCAAAGGATTAATCTCCAAAAAGCAGCTCATGTAGCTCAATATCACAAAACCAAACAACCCAATCCAAACATGCGCAGAAGACCTAAATAGACATTTCTCCAAAGAAGATATACAGATTGCCAACAAACACATGAAAGAATGCTCAACATCACTGATCATTAGAGAAATGCAATCGAAATTACAATGAGGTATCACCACACACAGGTAAGAATGGCCATCATCAAAAAAATCTACAAACAATAAATGCTGCAGAGGTGGGGAAAAAAGGGAACCCTCTTGCACCGTTGGTGGGAGTGTAAATTGATACAGCCACTATCGAGAACAGTATGGAGGTTCCTTAAAAAACTAAAAATAGAACTACCATATGACACAGCAATCTCACTACTGGGCATATACCTGGAGAAAACCATAATTCAAAAAGAGTCATGTTCCACAATGTTCATTGCAGCTCTATTTGCAATAGCCAGGACATGGAAGCAACCTAAGTGTCCATCAACTGATGAATGGGTAAAAAAGATGTTGCACATCTTCAATATAAAATGGAATATTACTCAGCCATAAAAAGAAATGAAATTGAGTTATTTGTAGTGAGATGGATGGACCTAAAGTCTGTCCTACAGAGTGAAGTAAGTCAGAAAGAGAAAAACAAATACTGTATGCTAACACATATATATGGAATCTAAAAGAAAAAAAGTTTATGAAGAACCTAGGGGCAGGAAAAGATTAAGGACACAGACGTAGAGAAAGGACTTGAGGACACGGGGAGGGGGAAGGGTAAGCTGGGACAAAGTGAGAGAGTGGTATGGACATATATACACTACCAAATGTAAAATTGATAGCTACTGGGAAACAGACACATAGCACAGGGAGATCAGCTCGGTGCTTTGTGACCACCTAAAGGGGTGGGAAAAGGGAGTGAGAGGGAGGTGCAAGAGGGAGGAGATATGGTGTTATATGTATACGTATAGCTGATTCACTTTTTTATACAGCAGAAACTAACACACAATTGTAAAGCAATTATACTCCAATAAAGATGTAAAAGAAAAAAAAAAAGAAAGCCCAGAGACAAACCTACACACCTATGGTCCACTAATCTATGACAAAGGAGGCAAGGATATACAATGGAGAAAAGACAGTCTCTTCAATAAGTGGTGCTGGGAAAAATGGACAGCTACATGTAAAAGAATGAAATTAGAACACTCCCAAACACCATACACAAAAAATAAACTCAAAATGGATTAGAGACCGAAATGTAAGACCAGACACTATAAAACTCTTAGAGGAAAACATAGGAAGAATACTCTTTGACGTAAATCACAGCAAGATCTTTTTTGATCCACCTCCTAGAGTAATGGAATAAAAAACAAAAATAAACAAATGGGAGCAAATGAAACCTAAAAGCTTTTGGAAAGCAAAGGAAACTACAAACAAGACGAAAAGACAACCCTCAGAATGGGAGAAAATATTTGCAAATGAATCAATGGACAAAGGATTAATGTCCAATATATATAAACAGCTCATGCAGCTCAACAGTAAAAAAAAACAAACAACCCAATCCAAAAATGGGCAGATGATGTAAATAGACATTTGTCCCAAGAAGACATACAGATGGCCAAGAAGCACATGAAAAGCTGCTCAACATCACTAATTATTAGAGGAATATAAACCAAAACTACAATGAGGTATCACCTCACACAAGTTAGAATGGGCATCATCAGAAAATCTACAAACAACAAATGCTGGAGAGGGTGTGGAGAAAAGGGAACCCTCTTACATTATTTGTGAGAATGTAAATTGATACAGTCACTATGGAGAACAGTATGGAGGTTCCTTAAAAAACTAAAAATAGAATTACCATATGACCCAGCAATCCCACTACTGGGCATATACCCAGAGAAAACCATAATTCAAAAAGACACATTCACCACAATGTTCATTGCAGCACTATTTACAATAGCCAGGTCATGGAAGCAACCTAAATGCCCATAGATAGACAAATGGAAAAGATGTGGTACATATATAAAATGGAATATTACTCAGCCATAAAAAGGAATGAAATTGGGTCATTTGTAGAGACGTGGATAGATCTAGAGACTGTCATACAGAGTGAAGTAAGTCAGAAAGAGAAAAACAAATATCGTATATTAACGCATACATGTGGAACCTAGAAAAATGGTACAGATGAACCGGTTTGCAAGGCATAAATAGAGACACAGATGTAGAGAACAAATGTATGGACACCAAGGGGGGAAAGTGGCAGGGTGGTGGTGGTGGGATGAATTGCGAGCCTGGGATTGACATATATACACTTGTATGTATAAAATAGATAACCAATAAGACCCTGCTGTATAAAAAAATGAATAAAATAAAATTCAAAAATTAAAAAATAAATAATCTTAAAAAAAATAAAACAGAAAAAAAGTTCTGTCCTTCCCATAGACGTATTTATATGAATGAATTTTTTCCATGCTTATATCTATAAATACAAAAAGAGGAATAAAACCTACCTTGAACCAAAAAGGAAAAAAAAAAACAGAACCCACTGGCCATACAGAGGAAAACCCTATCAGGGCACTTGCTCCAGTGGTAAACAATTCTGAAGTTGGTCAGAGGTGGGGAATCGTCTCCCATGCAGCCAGCAGCCCCCCCGCAAGGAACGTCCTCATTGCAAAGCTGGGGGACCGTGAGAAGGCGTCTCTGAGTAAACGTGAGCTGAGCCCCAGGCCAGCTGCTGCTGAACTTTTCCCACCCTTCCCAGGTAAAACACCTGAATGTGTGCAAAGACTTTAAAGCCTAGAGAAAGGGGCTTGGAGTCACACCAGCGACAGCACGCAGGCCGACTTGGTGTCTGCAGGCCAGCCAGGATGGTCCTGGCCCCGGTCGCTCTTCTGGAAGCGTTCCATTTCCCTGCCTGAGGTACCCCTTCTGTCCCGGCACCCACTGCTTTTTTCCTTCCTCACCTCTGCCAGGGGAGAAATTCCAGCAGCAGGTATGGGTGACACATCCTCTTCTTTAGCAGGGGGTAGCCCGGCAACTCCTGCAGAAAGTCCAGCAGAGCCCCACTCACACGGGGCCACTCATAGAGCCCTGGGCCCTACTCCCTCCCACCAGCCCAATCCCAAGACTGCTGACGGGGCAGAGAATATGGCGTCAGGCACAGTTGCAGAGGCTTTTGCTGCCTGGAGGGGTGTTTATATTGACCTCAACCCAGGCACACCTGGGAAGGGCTGGCCGTCCGGGTCAGGCTGCCCAGGTCAGCCAATCCTCGCCCCTCAGGGGCTCAGAGTTGCAGAAAATGGGCCTTGCTGCACCGGCCAGATCCAAGGAACAGGTGTAGGGTCCCGAGAGTCAGGATAGACAAGGGGCGGCAGCCCTGGCTTGTTTTCTAATCATTTTATCTGGTCCATGAGTGGGAGACAACTTCAAGAAGACCCTCTCCTAATGAGAGGAACCCAGGAGTCAGGGAGAGGAGGGTTGGTGGGTGGAGACAGAGGCCTGGTGCCCCGGCTGCAGTGGAAGCCCCTGGAAGACCAGGTGGAGGGAGGCCGCACAGAGTGAAGGCTAGGGTCACAGACATGTCGGAGCTGCTGTGTGTTAGTTCAAGCCCTGCACGGAGGTGCTCTGTGTCAGCTCTGAGCGACAGGTGTGCTGGGGGTGCTCTGCAATGAGGACTATGTGCACGGTTCCTGTGTGCCCAGCCCTGCCAGGGTACCTGCCCAGGTGAGCTCCATATCCTGGGAGCGGCCTAACCATGAGAGCCCCATGTGCTGCTGGCTACCTGCACAGGTGAGCTCCATATCCTGGGAGGGGCCTGACCACGAGAGCCCTGTGGGCTGCTGGGGACCTGGTAAAGGACGCCAGGACAGTCAGTGAAGCCACAGAGGATATACATCCAGTAGTTCCTAATTCCTACACCCTGCTGGTCATTCTACCATCCACCAGGACATGCTATTCTGTATTAGACTTCAATGATGCCTTCTTCTGTATTCCATTAGTCCCAGAGTCACAAGAAATTTTGGCTGTGAGTGGCAGGACTCAACATACAACAAAAACAATACTGCTGGGCCGTCCTGCCCCAGGGGTTCAAAAATACCCACACCATCTTTGGGGAAACGTTAGCTAAAGCCCTAAAAGATCTACCTCTGGAGAAGGGAGCCCTCCTTCAATATGCAGACGACATCCTGATCGCCAGCCCTACTAAGGAGGCCTCTGAACTACCTAGCCAATAAAAGATAGAAGGTGTCCAAGAAAAAGGCTCAAATATCAAAGACTAAGGTGACCTGCCTGGGCTTCATTCTCACAGAAGATCGGAGAAGCCCATCCCAGGAAAGGGAAGAAGCCATTTGCAGCCTCACCCTTCCTAAAACTAGAAGACAGCTTAGGGGTTCCTGGGGAGACCGGGGTTTGCTGCATCTGGATCCCTAAATACAGTCTAATAGCTGGGCCTCTATATGAAACACTGAAAGGAAAAGATGATGATCCTTTTGAATAGAATCCAGAAGCGGCCTTTCAAGAATGGAAAGAGCAGTCAATTCAGACCCTTGCCCTGGACCTCCCTAATTTAGCTAAACCCTTTGACCTTTACATTCCTGGTCGAAGGCGAATCGCCCTTGGAGTATTAGTGCAAAAACTGGGACCACTTGAAATGGAACAACGCAAGAATGCCCTCCAGGCATTGGCCAGCCACCCCATCCGACCAGGATACTGGGGGTATCTAAAAACCTGGAAATGAGCAGCCCACAAGCCAGCTCCCTCCTAAGGGAAAAGGACGCCACTTGGTGATTCTAACCACCCACCATGCCCTGAAGTTGCAGGGATCGCTCCGTGGGCACAATGACCTCGAGTGAGGAGGCCCTCCAACTCCAACCTCCAGAGAGACAACCTGGGGCAACAGGCCCCCATGACGACTCGTGTGACCATCACTTGACCTGGAGCTTCTCTCAGAAAACCACAAGTGTGTGCCCCAAAAGAGCAGACTATTGCTTGCAGGACTTACTGAACCCAGAGCGGAGCTAATAAACTTGGCAGGGGACCCGTAAATAAGGCTGCCACCATAGAAAAGCCTACAGACACCACGGTGACGGCAGCCAATGAGACCGGCTGTACTCCTGGTTACTTCAAAAGGCCGTTGACTGAGTGGCCATCATGGTCCTGGATCACTACCGGCCCTGGACTGTCTGGGAGTTGAGCAAGCAGGGCTCTGACACCTGGTGCTGTTTGTACGTTAATTCAGTGGCCCAACTGAAGAAAGCGCAGACTACTGGTCAGAGCATCTAGGCTGGCAGAAACCGTCAGCCTAAGGGGGCCGAACCAATGTGGAACAGGGTAAAACCGGCCCCCCCAGCATCCCTGTGCATCTCTTTCCTGGACTCTTAAAGGTCATTAGAATCTATAAAACTTCCAATGCTGGTGCTCAGGCGGACAAGCAGTGAGGGAGGAGGCCTGGGGACAATCAACCTCACCTGGAGGCTGCTGGGGAGAAGTCCTGCCCCTCCCCCCAGGTATGAGGACACCTAACTCAGCACGAAGCATTTACAGAAGAGGTGTCTGCACCCTCAGCGCCCCAAGAATGTGGAATGGAACAAGAGGCAGAGGAGGGGTTTGTCACCGGCAAAGCCCATTAAAATTTCCTGGGAGATAAAAATAGAATCTGGGCAATAAAATAAAGTCTGACCATTTTTTCCTTTGTGCTTTGTCTAATTTCACTTGCTCCTAGGTTTCCACAGGCAGAGGTCCCACACCGGGCACTTCAGAGCCAATTTCCTAGTGCAAAATGTCTGGGCCGACACCTCAGCTCGCGGGGCCCCATGCAGAGCAGACTCCGCAACACAGAGCCTGAGCTCCAGCCAACCCGGCCCTCAAGAGCTCCGCCCCGTCCCTCCCGCTGACTCTGACGGGATCCCTACACAGCAGCCTGGCCCACAGCCCGTGGGGGAGCGCACGCTCCCACCTCTCCATTCTCTGATCAAAATATAAAGTTTTCCTTCGCTTCTGAACCAAGGTCAGTCTCGATCTGTTGGCTCCAATGACACTGGGCAGGGGGACCCTTGTTGGGGCCCACTCTGCAGGATCAGTAACAGAATTTGAGAACACTGTAACTTCAGTAAACATATGTGTGTGCCAAACTGTAATTAACATAGAGCAGTGTATAAGGCTCGTGTAAAATAAGATGTTTCTAACACTTCCATTTGATATTTCCATCACTTTATTATAAGCAAGTTCAGTGGAAGGGTTTGTCTTATTTGTCAGGTCAACATTAGAGAAATGCAGTGATTTCTTTCCAAGGATGGACATGTAATAATCTTGGCTGAAGTTTCAATCTTGTTTTGAATGATTTTCCATTGAAAATGATACCTCTCTTTCAGCTCCTAGATTTCTGAGAAGTATAAAATCTTATATTTTTTTTATTACCAAAGGGGAAAGGTGGGAGGAGGGATAAATTAACACTTTCAGATTAATATATACACACTGCTATGTATAAAATATATCATCAACAAGGAACTACTGTATAGCACAGGGAACTATACTCAATATTTTGTAATAACCCCTAAGAGGAAATAATTTGAATAATAGATATCTATATCAACATCATCTATCAACTACAGATAAAATGGAACCTAAAGGAGGCCGATGGTGACCGTTTCTGACCCTGAAGACTTCAATCATCTAAAGTTCGGACTCTGCCTATGGCCCAAGTCCCTTAATGAACATACATGTACCAGTAGCTTAAAAATTCCCCAGATTGGGGTTCGGGGAGACACTGATTTGGAAAAATCCCTGGTGTTCTCCTTACATACATGGGACCTTTCATACAGCTAAAAAATGCCTGTGACACCCAGAAGATGGTACACGGTTGGTTCAGGAAAATTTTGGAAAAGTCACCTCATCTCCTAATCTCCTGGTTGTCGGGTTCACCCCTCCAGCCCCTTTCCTAACACTCTCCACACTTGAGGATGTCAGCACCTTCAACATCCTATTGCACAGAGTTTGGAATTTGTCCAGAGGATGAAGGGGAAGGAGGAGAAACAATGAGAGACAAGCCCTAGATTTTTGGAAAGGCACACTTTCCACTTTGGCCACTTCGGTACACCTTAAATATGCCAGGAAAGAGAAAAATGGATAAAGAAGTTGTGGTACTTATGTACAATGGAATATCACTCAGCCATGAAAGCAATGTCATAAGGCTAGTAGCAGCATGCTGAGTGGATTTACGTACCATGTTTCTAAGTGAAATAAGTCACAGAGAAAAATACACTTATCATAAGATATCACTTGCAAAGAGAATGTAAAAATCGCTACCCATGACCTGAATTACAAAACAGAACAGAGTCACACATTTAGAAAACTCACTATGGCTGCTTAACGGAAAAGGTGAGGTGTGGCGAGGCGTAAAACAAGGGTTTGCAATTAGCAAGGATACCGTTCCATAAACGAAATATGTAACACAGAAGCCCTACTCCTTGCTCAGTGAACTGAACTCCACACCCCCTATTCAACGGACAAAATTATATCTGACTAGTAAGAATCTTAACAGCTATGTATTGATATCTCTCTGTAAGTGAATCAAGTGGGTGTAAAACGGCATAAACACAGCAGTGAAAAGCAGCTAAACCCCATAATAAAAATAAATTTCAAAAATAAAAAACAACAAAGACATTGAAAGAGAGAGAAATCCTTACAGAGTTCGTTCAGGGGCTTTGAAGCAACCTGGATTGACCATATCTAGACCCACAGCTGGATGAGACATAAGGCTGGACGCTCTTGGGGCTGAGAGGTTTGGTGAGATTGTGTGAGCAAACGAAGACCCTTTAAATTAGTACTGCGTGGTACCAATTCCATGTGTCCCAAATCTCCAGGTTAAAGGGAAACATCTTACAGCGAAAACATGCATGGGAAACCCAGAGAATGGTAAACGCGGGTGATCAGGAAAGGTTTCTAAAACGCACCTCATTTCTCATCTCCTGGCGCTCGGGTTCGTAATTCCAGCCACTTTACTAACAATCTCCCCATTTGGAGATTCAGCACCTTTAACCTCCTGTTTCTTACCGGTTGCAATTTGTCCTGACGATGAACGGGAAGAGGGGGAACCCATGAGCGACTAGCTCTAGGTGTTGGGACAGGCACAAGTCACTCTAATTTCCCGTCAGGAAGAAGAATTAAACACAGGCTCAGCCTGCCGCACGGAACCAGAATAGGGCCTGAAGCAATCCTGCGGTTTTGCGGCCTGCTCCCAAAAAAGCCAGTTGAAAAATGGAGCTCAGGTTCACTGAAATTCACAAACCTGCAGAGTTATAAATGATAACTCTCTTCCAAAAATATACTGAGGGAAGGCAACGAAGAGGATTTGAAAGCAAGGCAGAATTGCAGGAAATAGATTTCAGGATGTAGATACGAATCGCCTTTAAAGCACATGAAAAGCGGCAAAACGTCGACATTGATGCACTTGGCCAAAAAGGGCGTATGCATTTTTTCTGAATATATTCAGGAAAAAACGCACATGCCCTTTTTGGCCAACCAAGCAAGACGTAAATGCAAATCAGCACTGCAGAGAAGTCTCACTTCCCATCGGTCATTAGGGCCATCCTAAAATAGTGTAAAAGCCAAAAATGCAGGACAGGCCAGGGATAAAAAGGAGCCTTGTTAGGCTGATGGGCGGAATGTAAATTGCCAACGGCCACTCTGGAGAAGTGTATGGTGTTTCCTAAAACATCTAAAAAACACAGCTAGAGAGCATAGGGCACTTCCACTCATGGGCGAAAGAAATGGGAAAACTAGAAATCAACGAGATACAGGAACCCAAAGTTTAGAGCTGCTCTGTTTACAAGAACCTCCACTTCAGTACACCTTAAATATCCCAGGTAAGAGAAAAATGGATAAAGCAGTTGTGGTACTTATGTACAATGGAATATCACTCAGACATGAAATCAATGTCATAAGGATAGTAGAAGCATGATGAGTGGATTTAGGAATTATGTTTCTAAGGGAAAAAGTCACACAGAAAAAGACACTTATCATAAGATATCACTTATCGAGGGAATGGAAAAATCGCTACACATGACCGGAATTACAAAACAGAACAGAGTCACACATTTAGAAAACACACTATGGCTGCTTAACGGGAAAGGTGAGGTGGGGTGAGGCATAAAACAAGGGTTTGAAATTAGCACAGATACCGTTCCATAAAGCAAATATGTAACAGACAAGACCTACTCCTTGCTCAGTGAACTGGACTGAACACCCCCTATTCACCGCACAAGAATATATCTGACTAGTAAGAATCTTAAAACCTATGTATTGATATCTCTAAGTGAATCAAATGGGTGTAAAGTGGCATAAACACAGCAGTGAAAATCAGCTAAACCCCATTATAAAATTAAATTACAAATAAAAACAACAACATACACAGTGAAAGAGAGAGAAATTTTACAAAGTTCATTTAGGGGCTGTGATGCAATCTGGATTGACCACATCTAGACCCACAGCTGGATGACACATAAGGTTGCACACTCTTGGGGCTGAGAGTATTCTTAAGGTAGGGTGAGCAAATGCAGACCATTTAAAGTAATACTGCGTGGTACGCATTCCATGGGTCCCACATCTCTAGGTTCAAAGGCATCTTCCTACAGTGAAAACATGCATGGGAAACCCAGGGAATGGTACACCGTGTGATCGGGAAAGGTTTCTAATGTGCACCTCATTTCTCACCTCCTGGTCCTCAGGTTCGCCATTCCAGCCACTCTACGAACAATCTCCCCCTTGGAGAATCAGCACCTTTAGCCTCCTGTTTCAAACTGTCTGCAATTTGTCTGGAGAATGAACGGGAAGAGGGGGAACCAATGAGAGACTAGCTCTAGATGTTGGGACATGCACATGTCACTCTAATTTCCCATCAGTTAGAAGAATTAACCACAGGCTCAGCCTGCTCCCCGGAACCAGAATAGGGCCTTAAGCAATCCTGTGTATTTGCGGCCAGCTCCCAAAAAAGCGATTTGGAAAATGGAGCTCAGGAGCACGGCATTCACAAAACTGCAGAGTTAAAAATGGTAACTCACATCTAAACATTTATTGAGGTAAGGCAACGAAGACGATTTCAAAGCAAGACAGAATTACAGGAAACAGTTTTTCACAGGTAGATTGGACTCGCCTTGAAAGCACATTAAAATCCGCAGAACTTCGACAATGATGCAGTTGGCCGAAAAGGGCGTCTGCTTTTTTTCCTGAATATATTCTGGAAAAAACGCAGACGCCATTTTTGCCCAACTAAACAAGCGGGCAATGCAAATCAGCAATACAAAAATGTCTCGTTTCGCATTGGTCAAAAGGCCCATCCTGAAAAAGTGTAAAAAGCAGAAATGCAAGACAGGCCATGGAGAAAAGGGAGCCTTGTTACGCTGATCGGCGGGATGTAAATTGCCACCGGCCACTCTTGAGAAGTGTATGCTGTATCCTAAAACATCTAAAAAACAGAGCCACAGAGCATACAGCACTTCCCCTCATGGGCGTATGTCTTGGGAAAACCAAAAAATCGACAGGACACAAGCACCCCAAAGTTTAGGGCTGCTCTGTTTAGAAATGCCTCGATTTGGGTACAACTTACATGTCCTTGGAAGGAAAAAATGGATAAAGAAGATGTGGTACTTATGTACAATGGAATATTACTCAGCAATTAAATCAATGAAATAAGGCCAGTGGCAGCAACTCGTGGAGACTGAGGTACGATCATTCTAAGTGACATAAGTCAGACATAAAAAGAGACTTATCATAAGGTATCACTTATAGATAGTATCTAAAAATGTCTACACATGAACGCAATTACAAAACAGAAACGGAGTCACACATTTAGAAAACACACTTATGGCTGCTAAAGGAGAAAGGGTGGGGTGGGGTGATGCATAAACCAGGAGGTTGAAATTAGCACAGATACGGTTCCATAAACAAAATAGGTATTCGACAGGACCTACTCTATAGCTCAAAGAGCTGGACTCAGCACACTGTTGTCACCGGAAAAGGATATATAAGACTGGTAAGGGGCTTCCCTGGTGGCGCAGTGGTTGAGAATCTGCCTGCCAATGCAGGGGACACGGGTTCGAGCCCTGGTCTGGGAAGATCTCACATGCCGCGGAGCAACTGGGCCCGTGAGCCACAATTACTGAGCCTGCGCGTCTGGAGCCTGTGCTCCACAAGAGAGGCCGCGATAGTGAGAGGCCCGCGCACCGCGATGAAGAGTGGCTCCCGCTCGCCGCAACTAGAGAAAGCCCTCGCACAGAAACGAAGACCCAACACAGCCAAAAATAAATAAATAAATTAATTAATTAAAAAAAAAAAGACTGGTAAGAATCTGTAAAATAATTTATTGATGTGTCTCTTTAAGTGAATCAAGTGGATAGATGTAGAGCAGGAAGAAACACAGTATTGAAAATCAGCTATACCTCATTATAAAATTAAATAACAAGAATAAAATAAAGACAGTGAGAGAGAGAGAAATTCTTACAAAATTTGTTCAAGGGCTGTGATGCAACCTGGACTGACCACATCTAGACACAGAGCTGGATGGGACCTAAGGCTCTACACTCGTTGGTCTGAGAGGCTTCGTGAGGATGGGACAGCAAATGCAGCACTTTTAGAGTAATACTGCCTGGCCCCCATTTGATGGGTCCCATATCTCCAGGTGCAGGGGACCCTTCCTACAGCTAAAACATGCATGGCACATCCAGAGGATGGTACACCATCTGATCGGGAAGAGTTTGGAAAAGTCACCTCATCTCCACGTCTCCTGGTATTCGGGTTCCCCAGCTCCTTTCCTTAGAGTCTCCCCACTATGGGAAGGCAGCACACTCAGCCGGTTTTGCACGGCTTGGAATTTTCCGGTGAAGAAGGGGAATGGAGGGATGGAATGAGACACAAGCCTTAGATGTTTGGACAGGCATATGCCACTCTAGTTTCCTACCTGGAAGAAGAATTTCCCTATCCTTCAGGTGCCCCAGTAACTGGAATGGGTCTGTAGAAATCCTGCCCCTTTGTGTCTGCTTCCCTAAACAAGTTGAAAACCGGTGCTCAGGGGCACTGCAATTCACAAACATGCAGGGTTGTAATTGACACCTCTAATGGAGTCATTTCTTGAGCCAAGTATTCGTAAAGGCCTTGTAAGCAAGGCAGAATTGCAGGAAAGGGATTTCAAGAGGTAGTTTGCACTCGTCGTTAAAGCACATGCAAAGCTGCTGAACATCGCCAATGACGCAGTTTGCCAAAAAGGCCGTATGCGTTATTCCTTAATATATTCAGGAAAAACCCTTACTCCATTTTTGGCCAACAAATCAGGCGGGCAATGTAAGTTAATACTACAAAGAGGTATCACTTCGCACAAGTCAGAATGACCAACCTCACAAACTGTAAAACCTGAAATGCAGGACAGGGCGTGGAGAAAAGGGAACCCTGACAAGCTGATGGTGGGAATGTAAATTGCTAACAGCCACTCTGGAGAAGTGGGTGGTGATTCCTTAAAAATCTAAAAACCAGAGCTTCAGCGCATATGGCGCTTCCACTCCTGGGCCTGTATCTTGGAAAAAACGTAAATTGACAGGACCCAGGTACTCTAAAATTTATGCAGCCCTGTTTACAGGAGCCTCTACTCGGAAGCTACCTAAAAATCCTTGGAAGGAAAAATGGATAAAGAAATTATGGTAGATATGTACAATGGAATATTACTCAGCCATGAAATGAATGAAATAAGGCCATTTAGGGCCACTCAGAAGGACCTACATACATTCATACTAAGTGTCATAAATCAGACAATGAAAAATATCATATGATATTATTTATCAGTGGAATCTAAAAATTGATAGAAAGGTACTATCTTACAACACAGAAACAGAGTCCCAGACTTAGAACACAAACTTATGGTTACCAAACTGGAAAGGTGTGTTGGAGGCATAAATCATGAGGTTGGAGTTAGTATATACATATTTACAGAGAGAAAACTTGTAATCAACATGGACCTGCTGTAGAGCACTTGGAACTCTTCTCAACACTCTTTAGTAACCTCAATGGGAAAATAATTCTAAAAAGAATATATAGTTATCTCTGTATAAATGAATCATGTTGGTGTATGTCAAAAATGAACACAACATGATAAATCAACTATATACTCCATTATAAATTTAAAATTAAATTAAAGAAAAGAAAAAAGATCACTAAATTTGTTTAGTCGCAGTGAACGTACTAGTGTCACATCCCTGGACACAGACACAATTTGGTCCCAAGGCTGGACTGTTGTGGGCCTGAGTACTTCGGGAGGATATGCCAGCTAATTCACCCCCCTTGAACATGTAGTACCTGGTCCCCTCTGCATGGGATCACTATCTCCAGATCTAAGTGTGCCCTCATACTACTAAACCAACCCTCTGACACCCTAAGGATGGTGGACTCTCTGGGCTGGATGACATTTGGAAAATCACCCGCTCTCAACATATCCTGGTGGTTGGGTTCCGACCTCCCGACTCCTTCATAAGGGTCATCCCACTCTACAAGACAGCACCCTCAACAGGTGATGTTGCAGGGGTTTATACTTGTTCGGGGGATGAAGGGTAAGGGGGAAGAAGGAATGGGACAGAAGCCCTTACATGTTTGGTCAGGCACATTCCACTCTAATTTAAAACCCAAGAATAGGACTTGCCCTACATCTAAGGTTGTGTCAGTAACCAGAGAGGGACAGTAGAAATCCTGCCGCCTTCTGTTTCCCATAACAACAATTCTAAAACTGGACCTTATATGCACTTCATATTCACAATGCCTGGGGAGCTGTAAATGACAACGGCCCTCAAAAAATGTCTTGGGGTAAGTAATCGAAATAGACTTGAAAACAAGGCAACCTTTCAATAACCCTTTTTCAAGGGCTAAATTTTACTGACACTGTTCCAAAAAAAAGAGCACCTATGAAGATACTCACCATTGCTTTATGTTAGACAAATGCAAATCAGATGTACAAAGAAGTATCACCTGGAACCACTCAGAATAGCCATCATCACAATGTCTAGAAACAAGAAATGCTTCAGAGGGTGTGGAAAAAAGAGAAACTACTACTTATTTTTTTTTTAATCTGCGTTGGGTCTTCGTTGCTGCGTGCGGCTTTCCTATAGTTGCAGCAAGCGGGGGCTACTCATCGTTGTGGTACGAAGGCTTCTCTTTGTGGTGGCTTCTCTTGTTGTGCAGCACAAGCTCTAGGCACACAGGCTTCAGTAGTTGTGGCTCGTGGGCTCTAGAGCGCAGACTGAGTAGTTGTGGTGCGCGGGCTTACTTGTTCTGTGGCATGTGAGATCTTCCCGGACCAGGGCTCGAACCTGTGTCCCCTGAACTGGCAGGCAGATTCTTAACCACTGTGCCACCAATTCTATGCTATCGGTGGCAATGCCAATTGGTAACAGACACTATGGAGCAAAGAATGGAGGTTACCAGAGTAAGGGGAGGTGTGAGGGATAAATTGGAAATTGGGATTGACATATACACACCACTATATATAAAAGAGATAACAAATAAGGGCTTACTGTATAGCACAGGAAACTCTACTCAATACTCTGTAATAACCTGTATGGGAAGGGAATCCAAAAAGGATTGGATATATGTATAACTGCTTCACTGTGCTGTGCAGCAGAAAGTAACACAACATTGTAAATCAACTATACTCCAAAAAACTTGAAATTGAAATGAAATGAAATAAAATAAAATAGAGCTACCAGAGGATCCAGCAAGTTCACTCCTGTACACATATCTGGAGGAAAGCATAAATCGAAAAGACACATGTTCCCCAATGTTCACTGCAACACTCTTTACAATAGCGAAGACATGGAAGCAACCAAAATGCCCATCAACATATGAATATAGGTAAAGAATATGTGATACATATATATAATGGAATATGACTCAGCCATAAAATAGAAGAAAATAATGCCAATTGCAGTAACATGGATGAACCAAGAGATGATTGTACTAAGTGAAGTAAGTCAGACAGAGTAAGACAAATGTTGTATCATATCACTTCTAGGTGGAAGCTAAAAATTGATACAAATGAACTAACTTACAAAACAGAGGCAGACTCACAGACTTGGAAAACAAACTTATGGTTACCAAAGGGGAAAGGTGGGGGGTAGGGATAAATCAGGAACTTGGGGTAAACATACGAATACTACTATATATAACAGATAAGCAACAAGGACCTACTGTATAGCACAGGGAGCTCTACTCAGTATTCTGGGAATACCTTTATCAGAAAAGAATCTGAAAAAGAATGAGTATATGCATATGTGTAACTGAATCACTTGCTGTGCAGCTGAAATGAACACAACATTGTAAATCAACTATACTCCAATAAAATTTAAATTTCAAAATAAAGAAAATCACCTATATTTCAAAAGAAAAAAAAGAATTCCCATCTCTTTATATGGCTTGATAGCTTACATTTTTAGTGCTCAATATTATCCCATTCCCAGAATATATTAATACTATATAATTTCATTCACCTATTGGAGGACACCTTAGTTTCATTCACATTTTGGCAATATTGAATTAGGTGCTATAAATATCCATATGCAGGTTTTCCTCTGGAAGTATGTTTTAAACTACTTTCAGTAAATATCCATGAGAACACTTGCCGGATTGTACAGTAAGGGAGTGTTCAGTATTATAGCAAGTGTCAATCAGACTACCAAATTAGCTGTATTATTTTTCATTTCCACCAATAACAAATGACATTTCCTATTGTTCCACATCTCCTACAGAATTTGTTCTTGTCATTGTTCACATTTTAGCCATTCTAAGTGTTACATAGTGGTATGTAATTGTATTTTTAATTTGCTTTTTCATGGCAGCATGTAATCCGGATTATTCTTCTGTATACTTATATGCATAGTGTCTATTTTCTTTGATGAGGTGTCCATAAAGTATATTGGTCCACATTCTATTTAGGTTGCTTTCATTTTTTTCTACCCAATCTGTATTTGTTTTATTTAGTTTCGTGCCTTATTGCATTAGCAAGGACTGGGAGTAAAATATGGAAAAGGAGTCATGAAAGGGGACATCCTTGCTTTTACCTGAACTTAGTGGAAAAGCTTTATGTTTTTGACCATTAATCATGATGTAAGATAAAAGTTTCCTGTAAATGTTTGTTATCAACTTGAGAAAGCTCCAGTCTATTTCTTTAACTGAGAGTTTTTATGAAGAATGGGTGTTAGATTTTTTCAAAGGTCTTCTGAATCTATTGATATGCTAATGATTGTCTTTAAGGTGTTGATATGATGGATATAATTATTTGATTCTAGAATGTTGAACCAGCCTTTCATACCTGGGATTATTTCCTCTCATTCATGATATAAAGTTCTCTCAAAATATTGTTGGATTCGATTTGGTAATATTTTGTTGAGGATTTTTGCATTGATGTTCCTGAGACATATTGGTCAGTTTTCTTTACTATTCATATGTTCTTCTAAGTTTGGATGTTGTGGATTTAGTGTCAGACATTCATTTGGGGAGATTCGCAGTCATTTTTAAAAAAAAATATTTTCTGTTCTTTATTATCTTTATTCTCCTCCTGCTATACCCATTATGTATAGGTCACAGCATTTTTCATTGCTCCACAATTATTGATTACTCTGGTCTGTTGATTTCTTTCCTGCCCATTTTCTCTTTTCTTTTGAGATTTAAAGGTTTCTCCTCATATGTCTTCAAGCTCACAGATATTTCTCCTCAGCCAGCTCTTTGACTGCTAAAACAAAATACGAGAGACGTGGTATTTTATAAACAACAGAATATTTTTGTTTTCTCATAATTGCTGAGGCTGAAAAGTTCAAGAACAAGTAACCAGGGGCTTCCCTGGAGGTGCAGTGGTTAAGAATCTGCCTACCAATAAAGGGGACAAGGGTTCGAGCCCTGGTCCAGGAAGATCCCACATGCCATGGAACAACTAAGCCCGTGCACCACAAATACTGAGCCTGTGCTCTAGAGTCCACAGGCCACAACTACTGAGCCCGTGAGCCACAACTACTGAAACCTGCACGCCTAGAGCCCGTGCTCCGCAACAAGAGAAGCCACTCAGTGAGAAGCCCGCGCACTGCACCAAAGACCCAACACAGCCAAAAAATTAATTAATTAATTATCTAATTAATTTTTTAAAAAAAGAACAAGTTGCCAGCTGACTTAGTGTCTGGCGAGGGACCAATTTCTGGTTCATAATCTGGGTCTTCTCGCTCGGCAATGAAATCATGGAATGGGCATAAGATCTTTTGTGTGCTACATTTATTAGGTCACTAATCTCATGTTTGAGGTCTCTGGCCTCATGACCTAATCACCTCCCAAAAGCCCCACCTCATAATACCATCCACATGGGAGCTGGGTTTCAAAATTTTAAAATTAGAGGTACAAAACATTTACACCATAACAGGGACCACAGAGTTAACTGATTTTTCCTTTCATGTAAAAGGTTTGCACATTTATATTTATTATATAATCCCAAAACCCTTGTTTTTTTTTATAAGATTCTTTTTCCGTATACGCCAGTACAGACCATTGAGTAGAGTTCCCTGTGCTACAAAGCAGGTCTTTATCAATACTTATCTATTTTATATAGAGTAGTGTGTATAAGTCAGTCCTAATCTCCCAATTTATCCCTTCCCCACTTATCCCCTGGTAACCATAAGTTTGTTTTCTATATCCATGATTCCATTTCTGTTGTGTAAATAAGTTCATTTGTACGTTTTTTTTTCTTTTTTAGATTCCTCATATAAGCCATATCATATGATATCTGTCTTTCTGTGTCTGACTTGCTTCACTCAGTATAACAATCTCTAGGTCCATCCATGTTGCTACAAAACCCTTAGTTGTTAAGGATAACTCTCAGTTTTTTCCAGTATCATCAGCAATTCTTTCTGGTAGACACGTGATAACACTTTTTAAACAGGGATATTGAGACCAAGGCCCCTGACCTGCAAACAAACAAAACATCATTCATATAGTGAAAACTTTGCAAATCAATGGATGAAAGCACTTGGTCTAAATCCCGTTGCACCCACTGCTGACAGAGGGTAGAGGAGTTTGACTCACTAATCTTCCTTTCGTGCACTTCTTCCTTAATGCGGTATTCCATCTAAAACTTATAAGAAGTGGGGATGTATCATGGAACACACCAATCGCTACTACAGATTCTGAAGCAGCAAAAAAAAAAAAAAACAAACATGAAGAATCCATCCAAAGGGTTCTGTCCACATTGTTACAATAGTTTCCCTCGCACTGTGAACACTTTTCAAACCCTATCACTTGAACCTATTTTTATTTTTTTCAACAAAAATAATGTTAATCTTCAGTCAGACACTCCAGTAATATTACACTATCCCTTGTGCAAGTATGTAGGGATTTGAGGAGCTATGGGAGGCCATCATGAGAGGTCGCCTAGAGTAATTAGGACATTTCATTTAATGTTGGCTCTTCTCCCTAAGATGTCTGCTATCCTCTTCTTTTTGTAGCTACTAGCATTGAGAAAGTGACCAAGATAAGGCCCTTCTCTTTTACTGCCCATGAATGCAACTGTGATTAACCCCACAGAACTTGGTGCTTCCAGAATCCCCTGAACCTACTGACCCTCCATGCATGGCATGACATAGATAAGGATGGTGACGTGTATCCTTGTATAGAGCATGTTATAAAATGTTTGACTCTTCCCTTCCTCATAATTCCAAAGAATAGACTTCTTTGGATTTCTGCTTAATGCTGCTGGAGTTGGTACATAAGTTGAGGGAGGTATCAGGGCACACCAAAAGAGTGGGTAACTGCACAGAAAATACAAGCAGGTACATTTCTGTGTAGTTTCAAGCAGCTTATTTGCTATATCAACCATGGTGACATGTTGACCCTTCCTCTTTCTACTAGTAGTACAACAAACATAAAGGATATTTAGGCTGCTTGTTTTATCCCCACCTCTCACAATTGATCTGCATTAACATATAGGACAATGAAGGGCCCTTTCTACCATCTTAACCAACATTTGAGAACTAGAAAATGTCCAGTTTTTTCTGGGGATTATTTTCATATTCCCCAATCAGGCCTATGAAGGAATCTTACCTATTGTGTTTAATGAAGTCATATCTCTGACGGCATCCCATCATCAACAAAACTGGAAAGAAATTTGAAGGGTCTTCGATCTTACCATATTTGAAATAACAATATTTTAGCCTGACACGTTTTTGGATTTTAGAAAAAAAATATTTTAAATGAGACAAAAAATCATTTTTATGACACAAAAAGACAGCAATAGTTTTATATTTTTATCTGTTCCACTTGCACACAAGTGTCTCATGGGGTTATGTAAAGCTCTCCTGTTGGGTGCTGTGCATGGTGCAAGTATGGATTAAAGCTTAGGAATCTTAAGCTTCAGTCACCTGAAAAATTTAAATTAGGATGCAAGCAATCCTGTCCAACATTTGAAAAGAGCAAAACACTCTCTTTATTTTATTTGTTAGGTAATTAATCTGTCTTTTCCCCAAGGAGAGAAACAACTGGCATCTTCCGTCAATGTGTTGCATAAAAATCTTTGAACCGAGAGTGCAAGCAGAGGCTGATACAGGATGTGAAAAAAAATGAGAGACCCTTGTGGCATTTTCTCCTAACTTATTGCAATCTCCCATTTAAAATGTGGGAATAATCAGTCTTCTGAGGAAAAAGGCCCAAGGAAGGTTTTTGCTTCTGTGGAATAATGGGATTGCTAAAGGTTTCAGGAGGCAAGACGAATTAGTGAGAATGACCATGAGAAATCAGAGAAAAGTCAGATCCATGGATGAAGTGATGTTTACCACTGTGAATGAATGAGAAGTAGGAGCAAATGAAAAGAAAGCTGATACAACATTTTCTGAATAAATGTAACCTTTCAGCTGTCATAGAAAAATTAATACTCACTATGATACAACATATTTAGTTTAGAAAGTTAACTTAAATTTAAAGCTTAATGATTACATTTATTGAAGAAACGAAAACATATTTGTGGTTTAGAATAAATAATGTGTTCTGCTACAGGTAAGAAGAGTACTTAAATAAATAGAAATAAGACTAAATAAATAAAGAGGAAAATAACAAATTAGATGTTATTAACATTAAAAACTGACACTCATCTAAAGAAAGAGAAGGAGAGACAGAAAGAGAGAAGAACTCATATCAAGCATGTATTAAAAACTCCTAAATAAGAAGTCTTCAGATGTTAAAAAAAAGGAAGTCTTCAATAAGAAGATAATGGAATAGCAAAATGGGGGAAATATACCAAAAGATATTTCAAAAAAGAGAGTACAGAATGTTAAGTAAACATATCAAAAGATGCTTGGCTTCTTAGTAGTCAATTAAATGCAAAAGCGTGATACCTGGAATTATCATTCACCAACCGGAAAGTTCAAATGAAAATGACAGGTATTATCAAGTGTGACAAGAATGTGTATAATCCTTGAATCTCATTCACTGCTGCTGAAGATGAAAAATCATACAAATGTTTTGAAAATATTTAGAAATATCTAAAAAGATAAACACAAGAAAGCTATGACTCGAAAATTTTACTACTACGTGTATACTGAACAATAATTTATACACACACCACCAAAGCTCAAGTTCTAGAATTTATATACCAGTGCTGTTCTCAATAGACACAAACTGAAAATCACTCATATTGTAATACACATTGGAATAAATTAATTAATAGTTAAATATTTACACCATGGAATCCTATGCAACAGTGGCAATGCATGATCACAACAACAGGCAACCATACAGGCATATTCACAAACAACATAAAATAAAAAAGCCCAATCCAAAAGTGATTTTACTGTGCCATAACATTTATATAAAATACAAAATACAGGTAAAGTTATCTTTTTGTTAGATACCAGAACAATATTAAACCTTAAGGGGAGTCACTAGAATGGGACCAGGGGGCCTCTGAGTATCTGGCAATTTTCTGTGTCTTTATCTAGAAGCTATGTTTAGAGTATATTCAGATGCTGAATTTTCTGAAATTTGTCATTTCCTTACAAACCATGCATGTTTTTCATTGTTTTTTATACATAACAAAAACTAAAAAAGATAGACCAGGGAAGGTAATTTTATTAGCACTTTAATATCCATGCTTTTCAAGGTGGAAGTGAAAAGTATTAAATACTTGACATTGTGATTACTTCTTAAAAGTAAGGTGAAAATTTGAGGTTAATAAATAAGACATACTTCTTCATATATAATCCACAAAGAGGAGGGGTAGAAAGGAGTATTATTTTTTTTTCTTTAATACAGAATCATTAAGATAGAAAATAATGAAAACAGACTAGGTTTAAAAAAGAGCACACTGGACTTCCCTGGTGGCACAGTGGGTAAGAATTTGCCTGCGAATGCAGGGAACAGTGGATCCATCCCTGGTCTGGGAAGATCCCACATGCCGCAGAGCAACTAAGCCCGTGTGCCACAAGTACTGAGCCTGTGCTCTAGAGCCTGCAACCAACAACTATTGAGCCTGCATGACACAACTACTGAAGCCCATGCACCTAGAGCCCGTACTCCACAACAAGAGAAACCACCGCAAGGAGAAGCCTGTGCACCACAACGATGAGTAACCCCTGCTTCTCTAGTAACAACTGTAGAAACCCTGCACAGCAACGAAGACCCAACACAACCAAAAATAAAAAAAATTAAATCTTTTGACTTCTGAGATGACTCACTCACGTGGCTGTAGGTAAGAGGCCTCAGTTCCTTGCCACATGGATCTCTCCTTAGGGCTGCTTGAGTGTCCTCATGACATGGCAGCTGGCTTACCCCAGGATGAGTGATCTAGCAGAAACCAAAGCAGAAGCTGCAATGTCTTTTACAACTTTGGAAGCTGCACTTTGTCATTTCTGCAATTTCTTATTAGTTAAACAGTCAACCCTTTTCAAGTGCGAGGAGCCACACTGGTACATGAAGACTGGGAGATAATTAGGGGATAATTAGGTCCATCTTGGAGGCTGGCTACCAAAGTGGCTGACTAGCCAAAGTCTGAATTTTGTTTTCTTCACTTCTGGAGAGAAAATGGTCAGTGAACCTCATTGGTGGTCTTTGAGATGTACCAAAGCTACCTCTTGCTCTCACCCCCAGCTGTGTGGCTGACAGGGTCTTGGTGCTCCAGCCGGGTGTCAAGCCTGTGCCTCTGAGGTGGGAGAGCCGAGTTCAGGACATTGGTCTACCAGAGACCTCCGGCACCTTGTAATATCAAATGGCGAAAGCTCTCCCTGAGATATCCGTCTCAACGCTAAGACCCAGCTCCACTCAGAGACCAGCAAGATCCAGTGCTGGACATCCCATGCCAAACAACTAGCAAGACAGGAATGCAGGCCCACCCATCAGCAGAGAGGCTGCCGAAGATCACAATAAGGTCACAGACACCCCAAAACACCCCACCAGATGCGGATCTGTCCACCAGAAAGACAAGATCCAGACACACCCACCAGAACACAGGCACCAGTCCCCTCCATCAGAAAGCCTACACAACCCACTGAACCAACCTTAACCACTGGGGGCAGACACCAAAAACAACGGGAAATACGAATTTGCAGCCTCTGAAAAGGAGACCCCAAACACAGTCCCCAAAGCCAAATGAGAAGACACAGAAACACACAGCAGATGAAGGAGCAAGGTAAAAACCCACCAGACCAAACAAATGTAGAGGAAATAGGCAGTCTACCTGAAAAAGAATTCAGAATAATGATAGTGAAGATGATCCAGGACCTCGGAATAAGAATGGAGGCAAAGATTGAGAAGATGCAAGAAATGATTAACAAAGACCTAGAAGAATTAAAGAACAAACAAACAGAGATGACCAATACAATAACTGAAATGAAAACTACACTAGAAGGAATCAATAGCAGAATAACTGAGGCAGAAGAACGGATAAGTGACCTGGAAGACAGAATGGTGGAATTCACTGCTGTGGAACAGACTAAAGAAAAAAGAATGAAAAGAAATGAAGACAGCCTAAGAGACCTCTGGGACAACATTAAACGCAACAACATTCGCATTATAGGGGTCCCAGAAGGAGAAGAGAGAGAGAAAGGACCAGAGAAAATATTTGAAGATATTATAGTCGAAAACTTCCCTAACATGGGAAAGGAAATAGCCACCCAAGTCCAGGAAGCGCAGAGAGTCCCATACAGGATAAACCCAAGGAGAAACACGCCGAGACACATAGTAATCAATGTGGCAAAAATTAAAGACAAAGAAAAATTATTGAAAGCAGCATGGGAAAAACGACAAATAACATACAAGGGAACTCCCATAAGGTTAACAGCTGATTTCTCAGCAGAAACTCTGCAAGCCAGAAGGGAGTGGCATGATATACTTAAAGTGATGAAAGGGAAGAACCTACAACCAAGATTACTCTACCTGGCAAGGATCTCATTTAGATTTGATGGAGAAATCAAAAGCTTTAGAGACAAGCA
This sequence comes from Eschrichtius robustus, assembly GCF_028021215.1. Taxonomy (NCBI): domain Eukaryota; kingdom Metazoa; phylum Chordata; class Mammalia; order Artiodactyla; family Eschrichtiidae; genus Eschrichtius; species Eschrichtius robustus. Next base: position 105,730,663 of record NC_090828.1, read on the forward strand.
AAAGCTAAGAGAATTCAGCACCACCAAACCAGCTCTACAACAAATGCTAAAGAAACTTCTCTAAATGGGAAACACAAGAGAAGAAAAGGACCTACAAAAACAAACCCAAAACAATTAAGAAAATGGTCATAGGAACATACATATCGATAATTACCTTAAACGTGAATGGATTAAATGCCCCATCCAAAAGACATAGACTGGCTGAATGGATACAAAAACAAGACCCATATATATGCTGTCTACAAGAGACCCACTTTAGACCTAGGGACACATACAGACTGAAAGTGAGGGGATGGAAAAAGATATTCCATGCAAATGGAAATCAAAAGAAAGCTGGAGTAGCTATACTCATATCAGATAAAATAGACTTTAAAATAAAGAATGTTACAAGAGACAAGGAAGGACACTACATAATGATCAAGGGATCAATCCAAGAAGAAGATATAACAATTATAAATATATATGCACCCAACACAGGAGCACCTCAATACATAAGGCAACTGCTAACAGCTATAAAAGAGGAAATTGACAGTAACACAATCATAGTGGGGGACTTTAACACCTCACTTACACCAATGGACAAATCATCCAAAATGAAAATAAATAAGGAAACAGAAGTTTTAAATGACACAATAGACCAGATAGATTTAATTGATATATATAGGACATTCCATCCAAAAACAGCAGATTACACGTTCTTCTCAAGTGCACACGGAACATTCTCCAGGATAGATCACATCTTGGGTCACAAATCAAGCCTCAGTAAATTTAAGAAAATTGAAATCATATCAAGCATCTTTTCTGACCACAACGCTATGAGATTAGAAATGAATTACAGGGAAAAAAAACGTAAAAAAAGACAAACACATGGAGCCTAAACAATACGTTACTAAATAACCAAGAGATCACTGACGAAATCAAAGAGGAAATAAAAAAATACCTAGAAACAAATGACAATAAATACACGACGACCCAAAGCCTATGGGATGCAGCGAAAGCAGTTCTAAGAGGGAAGTTTATAGCTATAAAAGCCTACCTAAAGAAACAAGAAAAATCTCAAGTAAACAATCTAACCTTACACCTAAAGAAACTAGAGAAAGAAGAACAAACAAAACCCAAAGTTAGCAGAAGATAATAAATCATAAAGATCAGAGCAGAAATAAATGAAATAGAAACAAAGAAAACAATAGCAAAGATCAATAAAACTAAAAGCTGGTTCTTTGAGAAGATAAACAAAATTGATAAGCCATTAGCCAGACTCATCAAGAAAAATAGGGAGAGGACTCAAATCAATATAATCAGAAATGAAAAGGGAGAAGTTACAACAGACACCGCAGAAATACGAAGCATCCTAAGAGACTACTACAAGCAACTTTATGCCAATAAAATGGACAACTTGGAAGAAATGGACAAATTCTTAGAAAGGTATAACCTTCCCAGACTGACCCAGGAAGAAACAGAAAATATGAACAGACCAATCACAAGCAATGAAATTGAAACTGTGATTAAAAATTTTCCAACAAACAAAAGTCCAGGACCAGATGGCTTCACAGGTGAATTCTATCAAACATTTAGAGAAGAGATAACACCTATCCTTCTCAAACTCTTCCAAAAAATTGCACAGGAAGGAACACTCCCAAACTCATTCTATGAGGCCACCATCACCCTGATACCAAAACCGGACAAAGACACTACAAAGAAAGAAAATTACAGACCGATATCACTGATGAATATAGATGCAAAAATCCTCAACAAAATACTGGCAAACAGAATCCAACAACACATTAAAAGGATCATACACCATGATCAAGTGGGATTTATCCCAGGGATGCAAGGATTCTTCAATATACGCAAATCAATCAATGTGATACACCATATTAACAAACTGAAGAAGAAAACCATATGATCATCTCAATAGATGCAGAAAAAGCTTTTGACAAAATTCTCAGTTTTTTTAACTTATGTACTGCAAATTGTTTATTTTTTTGTTAGCTGAACCTTTGTTGTTCCTTCGTTTCATATTGAGGGAAACACTGCCAAATCCAATATCATGAAGCTCTTGTCCTGTATCTTCTTCTAAGACATTTTATTTTATTAGGTCTTACATTTAGTTTCTTGATACGTTTTCATTAATTTTTGCATATGATGTTAGGTAAGGGTCCATCTTCCTTCTTTTGCATGTTGACCACAAAACTTCTCAGCACCATGTGTTGAAAATACTATCCTTTCTACCGTGAAAAATCTTGGCAATTTGTCAAAAATCATTTGGCCATATATCAGGGTTTATTTCTGGGTTTTCTAGTCTATTCTATTGGTCTTGAATAAGGGAGAAAATAGTATAACCTATCCAGGTTGATGAAGAACATAAAGAAAGACCAGGAATGAGAATTAGGAGGGCAATATAAAACAGCAGGGAGTAAAAGACAGTGTGAGAGAAGATCTTGCATTTGCGAGTTCATGGAAATAGGATCATGCTAAAACCACTAAACGCCTGACTTTGAACAATACGGTAAATGTGCCAGCAAGAAACATAACACTTACCCATCTCTTGGAAATATAGTATGGGCATAAAGATAAACTACACACAAATATATTAAAAAGGGAAGGGTTTTCATGGTGTGAGAATATTGTGGCATTTGAAATACAATTTACTTCTGTTCTACCATTGTCTCTAAAATTTATCAAAGTGTATATACAAGCAATTCCAATTCCGGTAATGTGCTTGACAGGTTTATATATGAACTTCAGTAGAGCAGTAAATGTACATTCATAGTAGGACTGTTCCCTAAAACAAAAAACAAAACACAAAAACTGCAAAGACTAGAGTTCACTTTGTCAACACACATACAGATGCAATGATGGTTAACGGTCCTAAAACAGAAGGTGAGCATGGGTGCAAGAGGTTAATCCCCAGGCTGGGGTGGGGTGCAGAGTTTGAGGGTAACACAAGTAGAAAAGGCTTTTGTCCTATCCTTGATTTTTGAGGTATGGAAATTCACAGGTCACTACCTTCATTTCAAACTGAATGAATGCACTATTCAATTTTTTTAAACAGGCGAAGTAAACATGAGTGATAATAAATTTCAAACTGTCGCTAATCAAATAAGATACTAAGAAAACTTAAATAATATGATTTAAGAATGAAGTAGAGAGATTGTCCAACATGGTAGCATTCAAAGACCCAGAGCTTGATGCCTCTCATGGGCACACCAAAGTCACAACTGTTTACAGAACAGCAATTGATGATAAAGGCCGGGACCTACCATAAAAGATGTTTTACAGCTAAAGATATAAGGAAGGCACCTCGACAAGACAGAAAGGAAGGGCAAAATCTCAATATTGTCAAGACCCATACCACCAAGTGGGTGGCCCACAAATGGGAGAATAATTACAATTTCAGAGGTGCTCCCAGGTAGCAAGGGGTATGAAGCCAACATCAGGCTCCCAAGCCCAGGGATCCTGTTCTGGAAAGAAGAGTTCCTAGAAAGTTGGGCTTTGAAGACCAGTAGTGCTTATTTTCCAGAGAGCCAGAGGGTTGTGGGAAATAGAGATTCCACTCTTAAAAGATGCTCACAAAATCCCACATGATCTGAGAATCAGAACAGAAGCAGTCATTTGAAAGGATCCCGGGTCACACCTACCTCCTGATCTTGGAGAGTCTCCCAGAGAGGCAAGAGGCAACTACAGCACAGCCTCAGGGACAGAGACACTGGCAGGAGCCATTCACGAGAGCTCCTTCTATCTCGTGGACGCTGGTACCAGCAAGTGTAATTTCAGAATCCTCCCTATAGCTTATCAGGCTCAGGACCGAGCCCCACCCATTTCCACCAGACTATAGACACAAGTACTAGGATGCTGCAGGCCAAGCAACTAACTGAGCAGGGGCATAGCCCCATCCACCAGCAAACAGGCTGCCTTCGGATCCTCTCAGTGCACAGCTGCCCCTGGACATGGGTCCAGCCACCAAAAGCCCCAGGACCAGCCTTCACACCTCAGTGGACAGGTACCAGTCCCAGAGTCCCTGGCCCCTCGGACAAGTGAGCCTGCTCTGGCCTTGGAGTCAGCCTCACCATCGGCAGGTGATAACTGCACAGGGACTGGATCGAGCTTGGACCTACCTAACAGCAAACCTGCTCTAGCAGTGGGATCAGCCTCATACACCAACAGGCACACACCAGCTCCAGGAATACCACAGCCCAGCAGCCTGTGTAACCAGGCCACTTAATTGCAGGCCAGAAACAGCCATGGACTCAGCTGGGTCCTGTCCCTGCCCATCAGAATGCCAACACAAGGTTAGGGATACCCCCGACCCTGCAGAGAGCTGTGTCAGGAACAGTGATCCAACACCAACTCTGTGGCTCCTGGGCCCTGCAGCCAGAACGCAGAACCTGTCTCTTCCTCCCAGTAGCCAGCATAGCCCCAGAACCAGTGACTGGGCACTAGCCCTGATATCACCTGGACTGCAATTCTACCCATAAGTGAACCAGCACCAGATTTGGTGTCCCCCAGAGTTGTGCAGCCAGCTTCCTTATGATTTAGTCTCACCAAGCAGCACAGACAGCCTCCATACAAGGCAGAGCCTGGCAAACAAGCAGTCTGGGGGCAGCCAAGCCTACCAGACTACCCACCACAGCAGAAGAGCCCAAGCAGCCCACATAGGGGGTACACCTAGAATATATAGCTCTAGTGACCAGGGGAGAGGGGCCTGCTGGGACCCATAGGACAGCTCTTACAAAAGGCCACTTCCCCAAGGTCAGGAAATGTAACGAACCTACTACACACATAGCAATGAAAACAGGAAGTTAAGAAAAATGAGGTGTCAGAGAAACACGATCCAAATGAAGGACCAAGATAAGAATTCAGAAGAAGATCTAAGTGAGGTGGAGATAGCCAATCTCCTCAACAAAGGGTTCAAGGTAATGACTGTAAAGATGATCAAAGAACTCAGGAGAAGAATGGACGACCAGAGCAAGAAGTTAGAATTTTTTTTAAAAGAGTTAGACCATTAAAGAACAACAAAACAGAGATGAGGAATACAATAACTGAAATGAAAAATACATTAAAGGAAACTACTGTAGACTAAATGATACAGAGGAATGAATCAGAAAACTGAAGGACAGAGTACTGGCAATCACTGAAGATGAACGGTAAAACAATAGATTAAAATGAAATGAGGAAAGTTGAACAGACTTGTGAAACAACATCAAGTGTACTAATATTTGCATTATACTGGTCCCAGAAGCAAAAAGGAAAGAGAAAGCAGTGTAGAACATCCCTGAAGACATAAGAGTTGGAAACTTCCCTAACCTGGGAAAGAAAACAGACATCCAAGTCCAGTAAACACAGTAAGGCCAAAACAGGATCAACCCAAAGAGGACCACACCAAGACTCATTGTAATTAAAATGGAAAAAAAAAATTAAGATAAAAAGACACTATTAAAAGGAGCAAAGGAAAAGCAACAAGTTACAAACATGGGAAATTGCCTAAAGTTATCTGCTGACTTTTCAGGATAACCTCTGCATGCCAGAAGGGAGTGGCATGGTATATTTAAAGTCATGAAAGGGAAAAGCCTATAAGCAAAAATACTCTACCCAGCAAGGCTCTCCTTCAGATTTGATGGTGAGATCTAAAGTTTTACAGAGAAGCAAAACTAAAAGAGCTCAGCATCGCCAAACCAGCTTTCTGAGAAATCTTTAAGGGGCTTTTCTAAGTGAAAAAGAAAAGGTCACGATTGAAACATAAAAATTAGGAAAGGAAACTTACTAAAGGAAAAACCTCATTGGTTAAGGCAAATATTCAACAAAGGTAGTAAATCAACCATGGACACAGCTAATAGGAAGGATGAAAAAAAAAAACAGTAATAAAATCATCTATATTCACAATAAGAAGTTAAGGGACACACAAAACAAGTAGATGTAAAATATAAGGTCAAATTCAGTAACTGTGGGGGAGCAGAGTAACAATGCAGGGTTGTTAGTGTCCATGTGAAATTAAGAGCACAGCAACTTAAATAATCTCTCTCTCACACACACACACAAAACTGAAAGAAATCCAAACATAATATTAAAGATAGTCCTCACATCACAGATGAAAGGAATAAAAGGGGAAGAAAGGAACACTGAAGAAATTAAAGAGGGATTCTAAAATTACCCAAGACAAATGAAAATGAACACACAATGGTCCAAAATCTATGGGACAGAGCCAACACAGTTCACAGGAGGAAGTTATAGTGATACAAGCTTATTCTTAGGAATCAAGAAAAATATCAAATAAACAACCTAACATTACACCTGAAGGAATTAGAAAAAGAAGAAAAAACAAAACTCAAAGCTGTCAGAAAGAAAAATTAAGAAAACTATACCATATGCAATGACATCAAAAAGAACAAGATACCTAGGAATAAACACACCTAAGCAGGTAAAAGACATGTGCTCAGAAATCTATCAGCCATTGGTGAAAGAAGTTGAAGACAACACAAAAAGATGGAAAAATATAGCATGTGCATGGACTGGAAGAATTAATACTGTTAAAATAACCATACTACCAAAGACAATCTACAGATTTAATGCAATCCCTACCAGAATACCAAAGCATTTCCACAGAACTTGAAAAAGTAATTTTAAAATTTGTATAGAAACACAAAGACCCCAAATAGCCAAACAATCTTGAGAAAGAACACAGCTGGAGGCATCACGCACCTTGACTTCAGACTATACTGCAAAGCGACAGTAATCAAAGAGAAAGGTACCAGAGCAAAAACAGACACAAAGATCACTGGAATAGAATAGAGATCCCAGAAATAAGCCCACACACTTATATTTAATTGATTTATGACAAAGCAGGCAATGTGGGGAAAAAACTGTCTCTTCAATAAGTGGTACGGGGAAAACTGGTCAGCTACATGGAAAAGAATAAAATTAGATTATTTTAGCACACCATATATAAAATAAATGCCAAACTGAATAAAGACCTAAATGTAGGGCCAGAAACCATAAGACCCTTAGAGGAAAATATAGAACATTCTTCAACATAAATGATAGCAACAGTTTTAGGTTCAGTCTACTAAGGCAAATGAAACAAAAGCAAAAATAAACAAATGGGACTTCACTAAACTTAAAAGATTTTGCACAGCAAAGGAAACCAAAGACAAAATGAAAAGACAACCTGCTGAGGCAGAGACAATATCTGCACATGATAAGAAGTTAACATCAAAAAACATGACCAAGAAAGGGTTCATATCTAAACTACAGAAACAGCACATACAACTCAATATCAAAAAAACACCCAAAATCTTTTTTAAAAAAATGAGAAGACCTAAATAGACATTTTTTCCAAGGAAAAACTACATATAGACAGCCAGAACTCACAAAGATGCTAAACATAGCTAATCGGCAGTAAAATGCAAATCAAAACTATGAGATATATCACCTCAGTCTTGTCAGAATGGCTGTCATCAAAAAGATCACAAATAACAAAGGTTAGTGAGGATGTGGAGAAAGGGAAACTCTTGTACACTCTTGATGTGAATGTGAAGTAGTACAGCTACTGTGGAAAGCAGAATGGAGGTTCCACAAAAAACTAAAAATAGAACTACCATAATATCCAGCAATTTCACTGTTGGGTATATCAGAAGAAAACAAAAACACTATTTCAAAAAAAAAATAACTGCACACCAATGTTCATAACAGTGTTATTTGCCATAGCCAAGATATAGAGTCAAACTAAATGTTCATCAATAGCTTAGTGGATAAAAAAGATTTTTTATGATGACTTCAGCAAAAAATGAAATTTTGCCATTTGCAAGAACATGGATGGATTTGGAGGGTATTATGCTTAGTAAAATAAGCCGCAGAGAAAACAAGCATGGCATGTTATGAGAAAAAAAGCATGGCATGTTATGAGAAAACAAGCATGGTGTGTTATCAGTTACACGTGGCATCTAAACAAATTGAACACAACAACAACAAAAAAACAGACTCACAGATTAAAGAACAGACTAGTGGTTACCAGCAGGGAGAGATAGGGTGGAGGAGCAAAATAGTGGTAGGAGATTTTGAGGTACAATCCACTATGTATAAAATCAATAATCTACAGTGATGTACTGTATAGCATGGGGAATATAGCCACTCTTTTATAATAACTATAAATGGAGAAGAACCTAAACATTTATGGATCACTATGCTGTACCTCTGAAACAAATATAATAATGTAAATTAACTACAGATCAATAAAATATAAAGTAAGAAACAATACAGGGGAGACACAGATTATTAGATAGAAATCAATTAAATAAACACAAGTTTTGGAAATCAAGGAATTAAAAAACAACACGTAAGACACAACATTGGCATTTAAAGTGTACAATCTATTCATTTAAAAGAAATCATTTAAGTGGTAAAAAATGGTACCCATTCTCACAATTTTGTATATCTACGATAAATTATTATCTACAAAAATATGTTACAAATATTCACTCAAAAAGAAAGAGAAGATTGGGATAAACCCATTTTAGTATACAAATTTAATATCAAAGTCTCTATGTAAAATTGATTTGAATAAGTTCTGTTAGCCACTTCTAGTTTCTTTGTGATGTAAAATCTTTTAAAGCATAAAAATCAGCCTTTCTACATTATTCCATTAGACATACATAGAAGTTAAAAGAAATGAGAAGACAGAACAATCAACCAGGAAGGTGAATTTACTGAGAAACTGTCATTCGTTCTCCCTCCTCCTTTTCTTTTCCTCCTTTTCCAGGTCTCTTTCGGTTCCGATCAAGAGAAATCTTGAGAGTTCTGAGAATATTTCTTTGAGGGCTTCAAATCACCATACCTACATCCTCTGCCACAACTACACACACGGGAACAAAAATAAACCTCTGCTATCTACTCATGTAGGAGGGATTCATGCAAAATAAACTCCTACATGGAGACCAACAGGTGAGTTTTCTACCTGTTCTTTATAATGGCTTTCCATTATAGTAAATCCCACACATTATGAGGAAGAAACGGTTATGTGAGCTTTTCCGTAAAGTCAAAAAACTTGCATTCATTTCAAGTACCTGGTGATCATAGGGTTCAACCAGGGAAGGTGCCAGCCCCCTTGGGGGGAGGGGCGGTGAATGGGCTCCCGCACCCATGCACCTCCTGATGTACAGATTCTGGAGAAACAAAGGGCGGTCACACCGCAGTCAGCCTGTCAGGCTGTCGGGCCACTGGGCAACCCGACCAGCCTGGAAGTGCCCCATTAGTTTGCTGAAAGCAAAACTCTGTCCCCCCTGTGAAGCCAGGCAATTTGGGTCAGAGAGTCAGAGGAGACCAGTAATCAACTCCTCCTCTCTGCTCACCTCCTTGGGGTTACAGCAACCCCATCTCCAAACCCAAATCTGACCCTGGAGTGCCAAACTGGGAGTGGCAGGTGGGCTCTGCCGGTGCTTCAGCGCCCTCTGGAGGTTGTCTGCTCTAATGGCAACTCTCAGCCCTTCCTCCTCCTCCTTCCCTAGTCCTGGGGGCTGCCTTGGCCTCCTGCAGCTGCTGGCCTGAATTCATTCTTCTTTTTTCTCCAATTACAATGAAGTGTCTTACAGAGGTCTGGAATCTCTTGAAGAAGGAAGATCTTTTAACCAATACACCTTAACCGTGAGAAGTTGATTTCAAGAATGAACCTGAAGTACTGTATTTTTCTCCTGATGATTCCAAGGAGAGACAGCGCAAGTTTTCTAAATCATAAGAAAAACCAAGGTAAATATGATATTCTGAGCCAGAGATGAAAAAGCAGTTTTTAGCAGCCCCTCCTCATATCATATGACCGGGATTTAAATGAATCAACTGCCACTGGTTTTTAAATCACATGACCCAACTTTAAATCCATCAGCTGCTTCCCCTGTAACTCACGTGACTTGGCTTTGAATAGTAAGAAATGCAGAGGTATAAAAATGATGTTCTGAACAATAAATGGAAAGACAACATTTTAGAAAGTTTTTTTTTCCTTTTCGAATGGACCATTCATTGCCTACAGAATAAAGGATTCCCTTGTGGATTTCTTGAACTGTAAACACATACATTGTCTCCGTTGGCTTGATTGACTTAGATTTTGGGGTTTTTTTTGTTGTTGTTGTTAACATCTTTATTGGAGTATAATTGCTTTACCTTGTTGTGTTAGCTTCTGCTGTATAACAAAGTGAATCAACTATTCATATACATATATCCCCGTATCCTCTCCCTCTTGTGTCTCCCTCCCACCTTCCCTATCCCACCCCTCTAGGTGGTCACAAAGCACTGAGCTGATCTCCCTGTGCTATATGCAGCTGCTTCCCAATAGCTATCCATTTCACCTTTGGTAGCGTATATATGTCCATGCCACTCTCTCACTTCATCCCAGCTTACCCTTCCCCCTCCCTGTGTCCTCAGGTCCGTTCTCTACATCTACGTCTTTATTCCTCTGCAGCGACTCCTGCTAGGGACGGATACTTCCTTTTATGCTCAGGGAAATCCCCTAGTTTGAATATGATTTGAGTTTGATCCTGTGAAACCATCAGAACTTCCCACCAGAGATAAATGAGGAGATTCTGGCCTTTATTAGTATGCATGATGAACACGGGTGTCCTGGCTGTACTTGCCAACCCTCCTATTTTACCCACCTATTTTTATCCACCTTCCTCCCTGTGAGTACCTTTGACCAACCCTGAGTTCAGACTCCTGACCTATTACAGTGACTTTGTCAGCCTTTCTTTAAAAAATGGACAGGTAATAAAACGAATTTAACCTAGAAGCAGCAGCTCAGTAAGGGAAATAAAATCATCAGAAGTTATCTAATCACAGCCACAGCCATCCAGGGCTCTGTCTTACCTGCTGGGTCATAAGAATGGGACCTTCCTAAACTTGAAGGGCATCCAATCAAATAAGTAAAGGTCTGCTCACCTCTGGCTCTTGGAGGGATTGCTAGGCAGCCTACCCAGTGTATACTAACTGCAAAACACTGTCATGGTTGTGAAACACCTATGTTCCAGGAAAGCTTTTTGGGGTGCATGGGGAAGGTTTCTTTTTGACATCAAGCAAAAAATAAATCACCAAGCTCTTTGAGCACAGGGATTCTTAAGAGGGCAGTAGAAGGAAGGAATGGGCAGAAAAGACGATCTCCAATGAAGTGAAGGCCGTTTTTCCAAAAGAGTAGGATTTAGTCTCAGTTTAAGGAGAACACTTTTAAATAGCTGGGACAGCTCCAAACTGCGGTTTAGGGAACGAGTGCTTCAAAAGAACAGTGCTTTAAAAGTCCTGGCAAGGCAGCAAGAGGATGAAGAGTTGGTTTTGCATAGTTTTGAACACAGGAGTAAAGAAGCAGAGGCATCTCTGACTAAAAGGCCCTGAGATCCTATGGCATCAATGGGTCAGTTGCAGGGGCAGGGGGGGTGGGGGGGCGATATTTCTCTCTCAACATCTCCCAGGGCAGCCACCCCTCCCGACCCCACACCCCCACTCCCTTCACCCTTCCTCCCTCCACTGTTGGGTCCCCAGGGACAGCACTTTTCAAGCTGGAGCCCTCAGGCACCATCTCTGCAGTCTGGATTCTTCCTGGAGCCTGGCAAGTTCTGGGACAGGAAGGCGGGTCTGCAAGGCCGCTGCGTTGCAGTCGGACCTGGAGGCCGGGAGGGGAACTGGAGCCCTGAAGCCCACCCACGTCCTTGAAGCCGAGGGAGGAACACATCCTCCTAACAGTACTTCTCAGGGGTCAGCGTGCTCCCCACCCGACGGTGATCCATACTCACTTGAGGCAGCAAGGACTGCCTCTAACTGGCCCCCTCGATTCCGCCTTAAGGGTCCTCGCACATGTGTGATAGCGCAGGCCCCGGATCTCTTTAGTCAGCTGAGGCCAGTGCTGCCGGCATCCCTCCAGTCCCATCCCCCAGCCCCTCCCTCTGGGACTGTATCTAATAGAAGAAAGAGCACAGAGGAATTGGCTGAATCAAGGGACCTGGGAGCCTGGGTATGAGTTTCAAGACCGAGAACCTAAGGCGCAATTACATATTATTGGGAACTCTTGTGGAGTGTGTGTGTGTGGGGGGGGGAGGTTAGGAGGCTGAGAGGCTGAGTCGACCTGGTGAGTCCAGCCCCAGGACACCACACAGCCCTGTCCCCCTTTCCCTGCCATCAGACAAGGGGTGCCGCAACTCCAGCCGGGACTCTGCACTTCCCCCTCCCTGATTCTCCAGAAGAGCAGGTGGCCCCCCTCTGAGGGCAGGGGCAAGACAACGGACCAAGTCCCCCTGCACTAAGGCGCTACTGGAATCTCTTCCTGAACAGCAGTGCTGGCTTGGAGCGAACCCGTGCACCACCAAAGTTGGTCTCGTCCTGCAGCTGAGGGACGCAGGCTTTAAGTCAGCTGCCTTGGCTTTAAATCAATCAGTCCCCCCTTTAAATCAGGTGACCCGACTTTAAATCACTGTGTGCCCCTCAAGCCTGACACTTCAAAAGTTGGGAACTTCACTTTGATCCCAGCACCTCACACAGCTGAATGCACACTGTAGTCACCCCCAAGCCTGGCTTAGAGGCAGGATATAAGGTAAGGGGATGGGCTGCACACATGGTGAGGAGGGTGCACTTCATGTACCAGAAGGGTCCAGGTACTCTGGGTACAGCAAGCAGTGCACGATACAGCAGCTCCCTGGCAAAGCTGGTGATGCACAGGGGGAGCAGGCACACCCAGGCACGCAGAGGTTCCAGGCCGGGAGCTGGGGCACAGCCAGCCGGGAGGGTGTGAAAGCCGAGGATCTGAGCCTTCTTGAGAAAGGCAGACACAGAGGATGGATGAGAAACAAAGACCAGATGAAACATGGATTTGAAAAGCACACCCTGCTCTTGAAATTGGGGTGGGGTCACCCCAGATTTGAGTCTTCTTACTCCCCAGTACCTAGTGCCTTGGCATTTGCCCAATTACTTGTAAAATGTGACTGATAATATCTAAACCATAGAATACTGCATTTGGAGTGGTTTTGCATGTTTATGTTTCTATAGTGGAATAATCTTTTCTACAAGAAAAATGTACACAATCTGAAATAAATTCAAACCCCTCTTTAGCAAGTACTATATCGGACTTCCCTGGTGGCGCAGTGGTTAAGAATCTGCCTGCCAAGGCAAGGGACATGGGTTCGAGCCCTGGTCAGGGAAGATCCCACATGCCGCGGAGCAGCTAAGCCCATGTGCCACAACTACTGAGCCTGCAGACCACAACTACTGAAGCCCGCGTGCCTAGAACCGGTGCTCCACAACAAGTGCAGCAAGAGAAGCCACCACAATGAGAAGCCCGCGCACCGCAACAAAGACTAGCCCCCGCTTGCCACAACTAGAGAAAGCCTGTGCATAGCAACGAAGACCCAACGCAGCCAAAAACAAATTAATTAATTAATTAGTTAACTATTTTAAAAAAGTACTATATCCTTCTGTACAGCTTCTCTGGGAAGAACAGAGAGATGGCGTAGGAGAGTGAGAAAGACCAATATTTAGTGCACATCTCTCATGCAGGTGCTCTGCTGGCTCAGATAGATTTATCCCCACTTTACAAACGAGGAAATAGTCTCAGAGAGGTTTAGTAATTTTCCTAAAGCCAAACAGCTATGGAGTGGCAGAACCAAGATCTGAACCAAGTCTGTTACCTTCAAAGCCTAAGTCCTCATCACAGCAAAACTCAATTAATATTTACATTTATCGAATTACATTGCAACCTGGAGAGTTCTTGACACAATCCTGAATAAGAGTGAGAAAGAAAGAAATAACATTGTTCCTACAGTCAACCCAAATTTTTGGAGCAGCTGCTAGATGCCTGGCCCTTTTTGGGGTTCAGCAGTGAACAAGACAGGAAGAGTCCTGCTTTCATGAACCACGTAGTGGGGAGGAGAGACGGGTGCAACTTGGGTGAGGAATTTCACCTTGCTGGACCTCTGTTTTCTCATCTGGAAAATGGGATGGGTGTTCCTCATTTTCTGGGATTGTCCAGACCTCACATTCTCTGATTCCATAAGAAGCATTTGTTTTCCTGTTTCTTTAAAATTCATTCAGGCCGTGAGCTGTGATGAATGTTGTTAGCTGCTCCCCAAATCACTCTATTCCCACCCTTTTCCTGTGATCAGGTCTTTCCCGAAACATGACTCACAGTCAGTCAAGTCACAGAACCTAAGGGGCACCCAGCAGAAAAATTCCAACCCTTGCTTCCCAGGAGCTCTGCGGTCTACCTACCAGGTAAACTTAACTCACCTGGCACAGGGTGGCCATCCCTGGTTTCACATCAACATGATCTCAGGCACAAACCTTGTTTTTCCATTTTGTCTTTAAGTTACTTGTTGAAACAACTGCACAAATATGACACAGATATGAAATCAGGCATCTTCTGCCCCCAGTGCCTACTAATAAATGATTTTCTGCCACTTTAATGATAAAGACAGAACATTTCAACATTCTGCTACCCTTATTATGTCATTATTGTTGATATTTCTATTGAATACATCTTTCAATATTTTAACAATGGAACATTTATTTAGGTTGTTCCAGACCCAGCCTTTAGTGGTAAAGGTTTTGTTGTTATATTTCTATTATGTTTCCTTTAAACATCATTATCCTATTTAAATGGATTAAGTCAATTCTATAGGCATTTATCTTATGATATTGATGAAATTGATACATAAAGGGCAGTAGTACAAGTTGATTGGACTTGAGAAACTCCATTAGCACAGTTAAGTATAAATATTATCTATATGTAAACCAAAGTACAGGACGAGTGAGATTCTCTGACTTTTTTTCAATGTCCGCCCCTCAAGCCTGTGAGAAATGGAATAATTCTTGCCCTATCAGTAAACAAAGGATGTCACAGTCTTCAGCCACTTGCAGCCCTCCAATGTGAGCCGGCGGGCCCTGAGGCACTCAGGATATGCAAATACAGAATGCAGGCCCCAGAGAGCTGAGGTGCATATCAAAGGAAGGATTTCAGTGAGCCCAAGCAAAGAAAAGCGCTGCATTCCTCACCTTGGGAGAGCTGGTTTTCCTTAGTTAACAATCACCTTTTGATGTTCCCCATTACCTGCGCCAGTCCCCTGCCCTGTCCCCTCCCCCCAGTACTTTAACTCAGGGAGGAAGGAGTGCAGAGGGACTTGACTGAATAAGGGGCCTGCGCGCCTCGGGAGGAGTTTTCAGCCGCTTTCCCCGCAGTCGGGAGGAGGGGTGCTGACGCTGCAGCCGGACCCTGCGCCTCCCTTGCCCCGTTTGCCCTCAGGACGCTCAGGCCGACCCCCTCCCCACGCCCACCAGGCCTCGCGAGCCAGGCCGAGGGCAGGGGCGAGAGGAGGGACCGAAGTTCCCGGGGACCAGAGGCTGGGGGCCGCTCTTTCTGCACAGCAGCGGCGGGTGGCAGCGAACCCCTGCCCCTCAGAAGCTGGTCTTGTGCTGCCGCCCGGGCACCGGACCAGGCGGAGGGTCGGCGCCCACTTACCCGGCCCGCCGTCCCCGCGTCTGTCACGGCTTCGGCCGCCGGGGCACCTCCAGAGCCGGCAGCCTCAGTGAGGTCGCCCTCCCCTCGGGCTCCGGGGCAGTTCCGTGATGGCGGAGGGAAGAGACCCCGCCCGAGCCGGGAGTTCCAGCCCTGAGGAAACGCGGGCTCTGTTCAGCGCGCAGTGGGTGGGACCGCTCTGCCCCGAGGCCTTCCGGGAGGGAGCGGGGCGGCGGGGGAGGGAGCCGCCAGGAGCGCAGGGCCCCGTCGGGGGTCCTGGAGGGGCGGCCCGGCCTGGGGGCCACGCCCACTGTGGCCGCAGCCCAGGTCTTTTTCCTGGAATCCTACACGAAAAAGTTAGAAAGATACACAGTCTATGGTAAATATTCACAAATAATTGTTGCTGCTGTGCTCACTATTCTATTAAAGGTGTAAAATCCATAAAACACTTTAAGTTCAAAATTAAATATGAATTTTTACCTTTCTAATTATGTCTCTGATATTCACAGTTGTGGTTAATGAATCAGAGACTGTGGCATCACTAGTTAAAAATGAGCTTGTTAAAAAAATAGAACTCAGGCCCACCGGACCTACTGAATCACAATCTGCACTTTTACAATCTCCCCAGTGTACTTGTGTACCCATGAATAGTTGAAAGGTACATTTCTACCTCGACATGTCTTTTCTGTATGAGAAATACACACATTTTATCCAGTTTGATATAAATAAAACACTCAAAAATGCATATGCCTGTGTTGAAACCATCATTTTATCATTTCTTTTCCAGACAAGTATAGTCTCTATACTGGTGTTGTGGATCACATGCCATACTCTTTTCTTGTAGTTAGAAATAAGGTAGAGAAAGTTACTTTTAAAAAAATATATATATATATATATATATGTATATATATATGTATATATATGTATGTGTATATATATATATATATACATATATATATATATACACACATATATATATACATATATATATATATATAAGTGGATAATTGAAGACACTCTTCTAAATTAAAACCAGTTCTCTTAACTTGCTGTTTTCTTCTTGGGTCACATTATGAACTCTTCCCGTGGCCACATGGCATGTGTAATTTTAATTTCAGGGACTGTTGACATTCCAGGAAGTGGCCATAGATTTCTCTCAAGAGGAGTGAGAATGCCTGGACCAAGATCAATGGGAATTGTACAGGGATGTGATGTTAGAGAAGTATAGGAACCTGCTCTCCTTGGGTGAGGATACCTTCCTTCCAGAATTCCTTATCCCACCACAGGGTTTGGAGTCCTTCATTTGTAGAATGTCTCCTGAAATCTTCTGCTTCCTACAATAGGGTTTCAGATTGCAGCGTTTCAGGAAAGATTGGGAGTTTGTGGGTATAATTTTTCTTATTCTTTTAAAGTTGCAGCCTCACTTTTAATATACTTTGTAACTGCTTGGGATGTGTCTATAAGAACTGTGTACTATATGTTTCTGTTATAGTCCTTACAAAATTTTAGTGTCTTATTTTCTGTAACCATTTTCCATGGATTCTTTGGGCTTAAGGTATATTAAAAGGGAGACTGCGATTCTCCCTTTAAAAGGGGACTTATTAAAAGGGGACTTCCCTGGTGATGCACTGATTAAGAATTCGCCTGCCAATGCAGGGGACCCGGTTCGATCCCCGGTCCGGGAAGATCTCACGTGCCACGGAACAACTAAGCCAGTGGGCCACAACTACTGAGTCTGCACGCCACAACTACTGAAGCCGGTGTGTCTTGAACCCGCGCGCCATTTATTTTTTGGAGAATAAAACCACTTCTGAGTGATTAAAATTTAGGCCAGCTAGTCAAAA
The DNA here is from genome assembly GCF_028021215.1 of Eschrichtius robustus. NCBI lineage: Eukaryota > Metazoa > Chordata > Mammalia > Artiodactyla > Eschrichtiidae > Eschrichtius > Eschrichtius robustus. The sequence continues at coordinate 105,747,976 of NC_090828.1, forward strand.
TGCTTTATCACCTGTTCTTCTAAAACACTGATCAATGGAACAAGTTTTACTAGGGATAACAGTGTAATTGTATTCTGGAGTTCATATGGGCAATATGGTTTATGACCCTGATGCTGGATCACGACATTTCAACGGTATAACTGCTATTAATTGTCTGTTTGTTCAAAGATTAAAGTCTCACGTGATCTGAATTCAGACTGGAGTCATCCTGGTTGGTTTCTGTCTATTGCAGATTTCTTCCAGTATGAAAGGACAAGAGCAATACGGCTTACTTTACAAAATGTCTTCAAACTAAATGATGATATAATCTACATTCAATTAATGTATACATACCCTACTGTAGAACAGGGTTCGTTACGGTGGCAGAGCCCGGTAATTATGTAAAACTGAAACTTTTTCTGCACTGGTTCAAGTCCTCTTCCTAAGAATATGTTTATAATCAACATTCTTTCACAAATTACCCAATTTAATTCACCATAGCATTCCTCATATTAACTAAATGGAAAATCCTAGGCTATATACAAATCCAGAAAGGGCCAAAAATCATCAGCCCCCATGGATGATTACAACCCATTGCTGAGGCATTCAAATTACTTATTAAAGAACCACTATGTCCATCAACATCATCAATTTATATATTATTGCCCCAATGCTAGCCTTAACCCTGGCTCTCACAACATGAATTCCTCTTCCCATATCTTATCTACTAATTAGTATAAATGTAGGCATATTATTTATATTAGCCATATCACACCTAGCCATTTATTCCATCCTCAGATCCGGATGAACTTCACATTCAAAATACTCACTCACTGGAGCTCTAGGAACAATAGCACAGACAATCATCTCATATGAAGTAATGTAGCAGTTATTCTATTCTCAGTCTTACTGATAAATGGATCATTTACACTTTCAACAGTAATTATTACACAAGAACACCTGTGACTAATTTTCTCCTGACCCCTACCCAGAATTTGATTATCTCCGCAGTAGCAGAAATCCAGTGAAGCCCCACTTGATTTAACAGAAGTAGAATCAAAACCTGTATATGTCTTCAATGTAGAAAATGTAGCAGGCCCATTCACCCCGTCCCTCCTAGAGAATATGTCAATTTCCCTATAATAAACATTTCCGCAGCAATCTATTTTTAGGAGCATTCGACAATCCCTAGGTGCCAGAATTATAGATTCTTTCATCTTGTAAATATAGTTTTTTTTAAAAAATAATTTTTATAGTTTTACTACCTTTAAACAAAATGTACTCCATTGCTGTCGAATATTCCTTCATAGGAGCGTGCATGGTTCATTTCTGCATCCGCCTGTGATGGCCTTCAGGTTCTTTCAGGTTTGGCTCCTGTGGCTGCGAGTCCATGTCCGTGTGTCCTGGTGCAGGGCTGGTGGGTTTGTGTTCAACTGGGAGGAGCACTGTGGGTCTCTGTGCAGGGACTTCGCTATCTGAGGCCCGATTGTTTCAGAACTGGTTGCATCCCCCCGTTGCGTACCAGGCTTTCCATTGCTCCACATCCTGCTGATATTTGATACTATGTCTTTCATGTCTGCCATTCTGGTAGGTGTATGCACAGTAGTTTTCTTATGGCTTTAATCCCTCTGTTGTTAGTGAAGTTGTGCATCTTGTGGTATTCATGGACTATTTCCTGTTGTTTTTTAAAAAAGTTTTAAAAATTGTGGTCAGATATACATAACATAAAATTTACTATCTTAACCATTTTTAAGTGCACATTTCAGGGTCAAGAAGTAATTCACACTGTTGTGCAATCCTGACCACCATCATCCTCCAGAACTTTTTCATCTTGCAAAATTGAAACAGTCCCCATTAAACACTCACTCCCCATTGTCCCTCCCTCAGCCCCTGGCACTCAACATCCTACTTTATGTCTCTATGTTTCCGACTGCTCTAGGGGCCTTGTATGAGTGGATCAAGCACTGTTTGTTTTTTTGTGTCTAGCTTACATCACTGAGCATAATGCCCTCATGGTTCATCCCTGCTGCAGCCTGTGTCAGAATTGCCTTCCTTTTTAGGCTGAATAGCATTCCCTTGTATTGATGGACCGTGTTTTTCTTCCCCATTCATCCATTAGTGGACACATGTAATATCTACGTTCATTTCTCCTGTCCTAATATTTGTGGAATAACATCAGAAAGTCCTATGAGTCAAAAGTCATTTGCCATTAACTTTTTTCTTAAACTTTTTGTTGTGAAAAACATCAAGGCTAAGAAAAGGGAAAAATACATGTCAGCTTCACTTGTGTTCAGGAATTAATGCTTTACGGATTCACTTTATTCCCTGTGTGTGTGCTATGCGTGTGCATGTGCCTGTTTGCATACATATGCTGTGCATGTGCATAGGTATGTGCACTTGCACACATTAGTGTGTGCATGGGCATATGCGTGCATGTGTGTTCACATGCTAGTGTGTGAATATATTTGTGCTGTGCACATGCATATGTTTGTGTGTGTGCTGTGCCTGCCTGTGCGCACACCTGTGTGTTTGCTGGAACCACTTGCAAGTTGGTTGCAGACTGAATTGTGCCCCAGATATATCCGCACGCAGCTGCTCTAACAATCCTGCGTAGCCACGTAAAGGTCACAGATCTCAGGGATTTAAATGGATGGAGCAGGATATCCTGACACAGAGTTTGTCTTCCAATGACTGTCACTGTCTCGGTAACATCCTTCACACCTTCTTTCAGCCCCACTCAGGGTCCAGTTTAGACTCCCATTACATTCAGTCACCTGTCCCAGGTCCCCTAAATCAGCAATGTCACTGTTGGAGAGCCCGGCCAAGGCTGGAGGTGCCCCTCCTGTTGGCCTGGCCTCCAGGCCCTGCACTTGGCTCCTGTGTTCCCATCTCTCAGCCAGGCCCCGACTTGGATGGGGCCGCCACCTCTTTCCACACAGGGTCCCATCGCCCAGTCAAGGGGGTTCATTCTCCACAAACACAGCATCAGGAGTGGGGGGGGGTGACAGTCCCCACTGGGTCTCCTTCATGTGAGACCCTGTGCTGTTGAAAGAGCAGGCACCCTGCCCTCGGGGGTGGGGGGATGGGGGGTGACATGCGGCCCACGATGGGCAGGCGGGTCTCCGGGTGGGGCGAGCCAGTGTGCAAGGAGTTCCGCGGTGGGTTCTCCTCTCCAACGGCTTCTGTGCCCCTACCTCTCCCCGTGCCTCCCCTCGAAGACAGCGCGGTGCCCGGGACGGGAGCCATGGGAGCCGTCAGCCACCGCCCCCTCTACACACACACACACACACACACGCACACGCACACGCACACGCTGCAGGGAAGCAGGACCCGAGTGCAGGGCTCTCAGCGGCCCTGAGCGCCCCGCCCGGAATCGGCCAGCCGAATGGACAGACCGGATCTCCCGGCCCGGACCATGCAGGACTCTCCTGCCTGGGCTTCCAGTGTGGCCGCCTCCTTCTGGAAGCCTGGGAGGCTGGAATCAGGCCACTTCTTGTCTGTCCTGGCAGCAGACTGGGCTGCACTCTAAGAAGTTCGTGGCTCGCCCGTGGATCCTGACCATCAGGTGGCCAGAGAAATTGGGAACATTTCTGTTTTGCCTGTTGAAATGTTTAATGACAAAGATTTTGTTCAGTTTCCTGATGTGGGTGTCCAAAGATGAGAGACCCATGTGTATGATCTGTACCTCCTATGAGATCAGCCCTAAGCTAGTTTAAACATGATCAAGTTCTGTCTACATGGTGGATTTAGACCTCTGCATGTCCTGTCTACTGATTATGTTTAGAGCTGACCATGTGTTGTCTGTAATAAGAAGATTTAGACCTGACCATGTTCTGTGTACGCTAGGACTATGGGGACCTGGGTAGAGACCCGGCCTGGCCTCAGTACTGGGAAGCTCCGTGCCTGCATCTGAATGTCAGTGCTTAGATGTCTGGGGTCTGGAGCTGAGGTGGGCTTGTCTACGTAACAGCCTCTCTTCTGAGTGTGGTGACCTGGTCCTCCCAAGGGTCAGTGCTATGGTCGGGGCCTTAGTCTTAATCCCTGCAAGGTTCACCTTCCCTGGGGCTCATGGAGAATCCTCAGGAGGACTACCTGGCAATAATTCCAATTTACCAGCATGTGCATGGTGCATAGGGAAGCAGGTTTAGCTGGTGGATTGATTGCAGGGCACGCAGATCGGGCAAAAGGCCGATGGGTGACAGCTGAGGCTGCTGCTGAGCTCTCCCTCCAGTCTACCGTCCCTACTCAGCAGAGTCCAGAGCTGCCCCTCGGCTTTCAGCCCTGCTGTCCTGTGAGTTTTCTCAACATGTAAGTGAGACGAGAAAGGACTGAGCATGCCAGCACCAGGGTCGTGTGTTCAACTCTAGTATGAAAGCCTTAAAAACAGTTAAAATCACACAGAACCAAAGTGAGAAGAGGAGGACTCCTCTGGGACAAGTGTGGGGAAAGGAGACCCACCTGACACTTTTTCCCATCCCAGGAGGTCCCAGGGACCCAGCTTGTTTCCACATTGGGGGAGCCCCCTGCAGAGCCATGGTGTCCTGACCAAGGGGACGTGTGACCCCAGGTGCAGGGTCTGGGGAGGTGAGGTCACCCTGGGACTGTGGACATGTGACCCAGGTGGAGGGGTCTGGGGAGGTGGGTCACCCTGGTGAGTGTGGGTGTGTGGCCCCAGGTATAGGGTGCGGGGACTGTGTGGGTCTCACCATACCTGCATGGGTCAGGATCACATGTATGGGGAGACCGCATATGCGCTCTTTGCCTGCAGTGTGTCCTGTCCCCTTTGAGATTTCCAACCTCTGCATTAAGGGTGTTGTCCTGATTAACCTGTGGTTCCTTTTCTTCTCTTAATCTTGTCACAATCATATGAGGTCAGGCATGTTTGAGTGGGTTGCTGCTCTGTGTTCCGGTGAGTGACAACACTTGGTGCTATCATATTAATACTATAGCATATCGTATGTCTAATCTATGGGGGTCACCACTGCCTGGGTCCCCCTGGACAGAGGTCAGGTGAGCACAGACTAGCCCCCCCTAAGAATGGTCTCCCACGTGCTCTGTGAGGGTACCGTGATGGCCCCTAAGGTAGGGGACTGTGTCTGGGCCTCCGACATTTGTGATGAAGGGGAGTCGAAATGGAATCTCAATTAACAAGACATTATTTTAAGAATTTATTTTAAGTGAAATAAAACACACGTCACATACCCTTTACCATCATCACCATTTTAAGTGCACGTTTCTGAGGCATCAGATATATTCACTTTCTCGTGGAGCCATCACCACCATCCCTAGAACTTTTCATCTTGCAAAACCAAAATTCCACAACCATGAAAGTCTCATTCCCCATTCCCTCCCACTGCCCCTGGCACCGATATCCACTTCAGTCCCTGAGTTGTCGACTCCAGGGCACCCACTGGAGTGGAATCCTGCAGTGTTTGCTGACGGGTCATTTTGGAAGAGCTGACTTTCAGTCTGAAGCTCTGCCTGTTTGCATCTGAAGAATCTGCATTTAAGGAGAGGGTGTATGAGGAAGGGGGTGTATGCGGGACAAAGGTGTCCAGGGTGCAGGTGAGCCAGGACCTGACCAGCTGCCTTTTGGGTCCTCTGGTCCCATCTCTTGGTCTGTGCCTCATCTGCGTCATCACTGTCCCCGCTGGCACCGCTGGGGTGTTGTTGTCTGAGTGAGATTCCCCTGGTGCCCCTGCTCTCCTCCCCTCCTCCTGCTGGTTGGGGAGGGAACTGCTTGCTGTGTGGTCTCTACTCCTGAGGCATGAAGGACCCTGTAGCATGGACCTGCAGAGTGTGGGGTGTGGTCCCAAGAGCATGGGGCCCACATAGGACACGACATCGGGGCGTGACAAGTGCTAGGGCTGCCTCATCACTGACAGGGAATGTTGCCCAGATCCTTCTCGAGAGGGCGTGGTGGGTGGCCTGGGACCCTAGAGGCCCCATTCCTATACTGGAGCTTGGAGAGTGCATCCCCATGGGCTCCAGATTCACCCCATATCTCAGCCATATCCCTCTGTCCTGTCTTTGAACTCAGGAAAACGAGCTCTCTTGTCCACAACATAGGCCTGGTCCTGTTGATATGAGGATTCTTTAAGTTAGGCGTCCTGGGATAGCAGCTCTTTTTAGGCCTGAGAAGGAACAACTCCGGAGTGTACAACAATTTCAGATGAAACTAATATTCAATGACTCTCCCTAACTACTCGGTTGTTGACTTCTATTAGTCATTATTCTCCTGGTTTTAGCTCTGATGTGGGGATTACAGAGGAGTCAACATTTAAATCTTCATAATCTGTGTATTTGTAGCTTCAGTATCATTACTGACCCATAGTTTTTTATGGTTTGGGAAGAGTTATTGATTTCATGTGTCATGTAAAGGATTCACAATGATGATAGGGCAATTAAGATTACAATAATAGCTAGTAAATTGTTCACATTTTCTCTACCTGTGCATCTATTGTATGCATATGAGTTTAGATGTCAATATTAGTGAAATGATATAGAGGACTAGAGAACTTATTTTAAAAATCACTATTAATGTGTGATGAAGAAAATGTAAAAGTTCTTCCATAATCGGTGATGTTGTATCTTGAGAGCCTAGATGAAATTGATATGCCTTAGTGATATACAGGATTTTAGCCTATCATTTAACTTTGACAAAGCTACATCACTTTTTACTTTTATCTCATTTATTGAGGAAGACATAATTGTTATGGTGTTGGCTTGAAACTGGTTGAAAAGGACTTGAGTCCTTCCTTATTTTACATTTACATAGGTAGGATCTTGAAACATAGGATATGGTGGAGGACATCCGTGTAACCATTCTAGGTTAGGAGTAGCAATTTCCACTGCTAAGACTTCTTGTTTAGACACAAATGCTTTTCAAAGTATGAAGATTATTAGCATTACTGCTGCTACTGAGATGAATGAGCCTAAAGACAAAATATTTCATGTTGTGTGTGCCTCAGGGTACTCAGACTAACGTAGTGACATCCCTGAGAGGCCACGAAAGTGCTGCAGGAAGTCATATTTACTACTACAAATATACTTGTGAAGTGAATTTTTGCTCATGCTGAGTTAACTGTATAACCTGAGAATAGTGGGAATCAGTGTAGGAAGCCTCCTATAACAGTGAAGACTGCTCCCATGGACATATAGGTCATGGAAGTGTGCTACTACATAGTATGTATCCTGGAGGACAATGTCTGGGGATGAGTTGGCTAAGATGATTCCTGTCAAACCACCTACTGTAAAAAGAAAAACTAAAGCCTAAAACTCATAATATAGTGGGAGGTCATATAGTATTACCTCCGTGAACAGTTGCTAACCAGGGACTTCCCTGGTGACGCAGTGGTTAAGAATTCGCCTGCCAATGCAGGGGACACGGGTTCGAGCCCTTGTCTGGGAAGATTCCACATGCCGCGGAGCAAAAAGCCCGTGTGCCACAACTACTGAGCCTGCCCTCTAGAGCCCGCAAGCCACAACTACTGAAGCCCGCGCGCCTAGAGGCCGTGCTCTGCAACAAGAGAAGCCACTGCAATGAAAGGGCCGCACACCGCAACGAAGAGTAGCTGCCGCTCACCGCAACCAGAGAAAGCCCATGCGCAGCAACCAAGACCCAACTCAGCCAAAAAAAAAAAAAAATGAAAAGAAAAAGAAAAATTAAATAAAGAGTTGCTAATCAGCTAGATACTTTTACTCCTGCAGGGACAGAAGTAATTACGGTAGCTGATGCAAAGTATGCTCCTGAGTCCACAGCTATCCCTATGGTAAATATATGATGGGCCCACAAGAGAACTCCTAAAAAACCAGTGGACATGACTCATACTATTCCCAGATAGCTGAAAGGCAATTTTTGTCCTAAATAGTATGTAATGATATGTGAGTTTATAACAAACCCTGTTAGGCCATGAATACAGACTTCAGGGTGAGCAAAGTATCAAAATAGGTGTTGGTATAGGATTCGGTCTCCTCCTGCAGGGTCAAAGAAAGTAGTGTTTAGATTTCTGTCTCTTAACAGCATGACAATTCTGGCTGCTTGGACTGAGATTGGTAATTATAGTAATATGGCTATAGTTGGGGAAGATTAAACAAATAATGGTGTTTGGTATTGGGATATGACTGCTGGTTTTGTATTAAAGACTATAGTAATAAAAGTAATAATACCAAGAATTGAGGAGACACCTGCTAAATGTAAGGAGAAAACAGTTAGGTCGACAGAGGCTCCTGCATGGGCCAGATTGCAGGCTAGAGCTGAATACACGGTTCCACTGGTACCAGAACCAGCTTCTACTACTGGTGATATGAGTAGGAGTAAGAATGATGGGGGAAGTAGTCAAAAGTTTATATGATTTATTGGGGGAAATGCTACTTCAGGTGTCCGAGTTATTAGTGGCCCAAGTCAGTTTTCAAAGCCTGCAATCATAACGGGTACAGCTATAAAGAAAATTATTACAAGTGCAGGGACTGTTATGACTACCTTACAGATTTGGGCATCTCCAAGTAGCGGTCCAGGTCAGCATAGCTCAGCCTGGATTAATATAATTAAGGTGCTGCCTGCTACTCCAGCTCAAGCACCAAATAGTAAATATAAAATGCCGATATCTTTGTGATTTGTTGAAAATAATCAGCAGTGTATGAACAGAGGTAAAATGACTGAGTTAGCATTAGACTGTAAATCTAAAGACAGAGATTGAGCCCTCTTTCTGGCAAACCCTGTGGTGAATCAACAAATTGAATTGTAACTTCAGAGAAGCAGCTTCAATTCTGCCAGTGATTTTCCTGCCTTTTTTTTTTCTTTTTTTCTTTCTCAAATGAAGGAGAAGTAGACTGAAGCCAGTTGACTAGAGGATTTGCCTGTTAACTAAAGTTTCCTGGGGTTAAAACTCATCAATCTCGTAAAGATTTGGCTTAAATACAGTGTTTGCTTTACATTCAATTGATGTAGAATAAAGTCTTGCAATCCTTATTTTTAGGAATTAAGTAAATTTCACTTGTTTAGGGTTTTGAAAGCTCTTGGTCTGAACTAACCTAAATTCCTAGTCCAGCACCGATAGAATGGGTGTTGTGTGTAGTAATCGTGTGGGTATTATGATTGGTAATGATAGGAAGGTTATTTCTTTGTATGTTCAAATTGTTTTGTGTTTGTGTTGTTTAATGAAGGGAATATAGTTAGTGATGTGGAGTATGTTAGCTGCAAGTAGAAATATATGCTGAGGGCTGCTATGATGGCTATTAGTGTTGGTAGAATGATGTTGCATTTTTGTTATCTCTTGGATAATTATTCATTTGGGTAGAAACCCTGATAGTGATGGGCGATGTCCTAATGATACTATAATGGTGAGGAAAATGATTGTGATGGGAGGTGTTTTATCTCATGTGTGTGATAATGATACTCTTGTAGTACATGATCTGGGCATAAATAAGAAGAAGATAGTGTTGTTATGATATAAATTAGTATGTTTAGGATTGTTATAATCTGAATATACATAATAATAGCTGTTATTCATCCTATATGGGCAATTGATGAGGAGGGTGTAATATTTTCCAGGTGAGTATGGCGAAGTCTGCCTCAGCCTCCAGCTATGATTTATAATATCACTATGATTAATAGTATATTTAGGTTGATGGATGGTGACATGTGGTATAAAACTGATAGGGGTGCAATTTTGTCATGTTGATAGCATCAGGTCTGCTGTTCATGGGATGCCTTGTGTGACTTCAGGCACTCAGAAGTGAAATGGGGAAAGTCCTACTTTTGTGACAAGGGCGATTGTCATGAGGGTGGATGCTGCTGGATTAAAGATTTTTGTTATTCATTGTGCTCTTTGACTAGAGTATATTAGATTAATGATAATAGCCATTATAAGTAGTATTGATGTGGTGGACTGTTTTAGGAAATATTTGTTGGATGCTTCTGTAGCTTATGGGTTCATGTTTTTTTATTAGAATGGGGATACCATTAACCAGTGTGAGCTTGTTATACAATTATATTTCCTGAGAAAATGGTCAGTAGAATGATGGTAAAAACAATGCGAGTTTATTAGCACAGGAAGGATATACAAAAATATTTTGGGGGTATGGGCCTGAAGCTTACTTAGAGAACTTTACTATATAGCATGTGGTGTAATGTGGTAGGTAGCATGGAGAATGTAAAATTATTAGGAAGAATTCAATTCCAGGAATAAGAGCATTGAGACCTCTATGATTTACTCTATCAAAGTAACTCTTTTGTCAGACATAGTTCTTAAACTTGTGGTGGGTTGCCTGGTATGATGACAAGTAGTGAAAACTCTCATGTACATAGGGTTAATGTTAGTCGTAAAAAAACTTTTTATAAGAGATGTATGCGTTGATCATATCAAAATTGTAGGTAGGAGGCTCAAATTCATAGAAAGGAGATTGTTAGATGTGTTTTAATGATGACTTGGGCTGTATATAATTCTGGCACCTAGGGATTGTCGAATGCTCCTAAAAATAGATTGCTGCGGAAATGTTTATTATAGGGAAATTGACATATTCTCTAGGAGGGACGGGGTGAATGGGCCTGCTACATTTTCTACATTGAAGACATATACAGGTTTTGATTCTACTTCTGTTAAATCAAGTGGGGCTTCACTGGATTTCTGCTACTGCGGAGATAATCAAATTCTGGGTAGGGGTCAGGAGAAAATTAGTCACAGGTGTTCTTGTGTAATAATTACTGTTGAAAGTGTAAATGATCCATTTATCAGTAAGACTGAGAATAGAATAACTGCTACATTACTTCATATGAGATGATTGTCTGTGCTATTGTTCCTAGAGCTCCAGTGAGTGAGTATTTTGAATGTGAAGTTCATCCGGATCTGAGGATGGAATAAATGGCTAGGTGTGATATGGCTAATATAAATAATATGCCTACATTTATACTAATTAGTAGATAAGATATGGGAAGAGGAATTCATGTTGTGAGAGCCAGGGTTAAGGCTAGCATTGGGGCAATAATATATAAATTGATGATGTTGATGGACATAGTGGTTCTTTAATAAGTAATTTGAATGCCTCAGCAATGGGTTGTAATCATCCATGGGGGCTGATGATTTTTGGCCCTTTCTGGATTTGTATATAGCCTAGGATTTTCCATTTAGTTAATATGAGGAATGCTATGGTGAATTAAATTGGGTAATTTGTGAAAGAATGTTGATTATAAACATATTCTTAGGAAGAGGACTTGAACCAGTGCAGAAAAAGTTTCAGTTTTACATAATTACCGGGCTCTGCCACCGTAACGAACCCTGTTCTACAGTAGGGTATGTATACATTAATTGAATGTAGATTATATCATCATTTAGTTTGAAGACATTTTGTAAAGTAAGCCGTATTGCTCTTGTCCTTTCATACTGGAAGAAATCTGCAATAGACAGAAACCAACCAGGATGACTCCAGTCTGAACTCAGATCACGTGAGACTTTAATCTTTGAACAAACAGACAATTAATAGCAGTTATACCGTTGAAATGTCGTGATCCAGCATCAGGGTCATAAACCATATTGCCCATATGAACTCCAGAATACAATTACACTGTTATCCCTAGTAAAACTTGTTCCATTGATCAGTGTTTTAGAAGAACAGGTGATAAAGCATTTTGACTAGCTGGCCTAAATTTTAATCACTCAGAAGTGGTTTTATTCTCCAAAAAATAAATGGCGCACGGGTTCAAGACACACCGGCTTCAGTAGTTGTGGCGTGCAGACTCAGTAGTTGTGGCCCACTGGCTTAGTTGTTCCGTGGCACGTGAGATCTTCCCGGACCGGGGATCGAACCGGGTCCCCTGCATTGGCAGGCGAATTCTTAATCAGTGCATCACCAGGGAAGTCCCCTTTTAATAAGTACCCTTTTAAAGGGAGAATCGCAGTCTCCCTTTTAATATACCTTAAGCCCAAAGAATCCATGGAAAATGGTTACAGAAAATAAGACACTAAAATTTTGTAAGGACTATAACAGAAACATATAGTACACAGTTCTTATAGACACATCCCAAGCAGTTACAAAGTATATTAAAAGTGAGGCTGCAACTTTAAAAGAATAAGAAAAATTATACCCACAAACTCCTAATCTTTCCTGAAACGCTGCAATCTGAAATCCTATTGTAGGAAGCAGAAGATTTCAGGAGACATTCTACAAATGAAGGACTCCAAACCCTGTGGTGGGATAAGGAATTCTGGAAGGAAGGTATCCTCACCCAAGAAGAGCAGGTTCCTATACTTCTCTAACATCACATCCCTGTACAATTCCCATTGATCTTGGTCCAGGCATTCTCACTCCTCTTGAGAGAAATCTATAGCCACTTCCTGGAATGTCAACAGTCCCTGAAATTAAAATTACACATGCCATGTGGCCACGGGAAGAGTTCATAATGTGACCCAAGAAGAAAACAGCAAGTTAAGAGAACTGGTTTTAATTTAGAAGAGTGTCTTCAATTATCCACTTATATATATATATATATGTATATATATATGTGTGTATATATATATATATATGTATATATATATATATATATACACATACATATATATACATATATATACATATATATATATATTTTTTTTTTTTTAAAAGTAACTTTCTCTACCTTATTTCTAACTACAAGAAAAGAGTATGGCATGTGATCCACAAAACCAGTATAGAGACTATACTTGTCTGGAAAAGAAATGATAAAATGATGGTTTCAACACAGGCATATGCATTTTTGAGTGTTTTATTTATATCAAACTGGATAAAATGTGTGTATTTCTCATACAGAAAAGACATGTCGAGGTAGAAATGTACCTTTCAACTATTCATGGGTACACAAGTACACTGGGGAGATTGTAAAAGTGCAGATTGTGATTCAGTAGGTCCGGTGGGCCTGAGTTCTATTTTTTTAACAAGCTCATTTTTAACTAGTGATGCCACAGTCTCTGATTCATTAACCACAACTGTGAATATCAGAGACATAATTAGAAAGGTAAAAATTCATATTTAATTTTGAACTTAAAGTGTTTTATGGATTTTACACCTTTAATAGAATAGTGGGCACAGCAGCAACAATTATTTGTGAATATTTACCATAGACTGTGTATCTTTCTAACTTTTTCGTGTAGGATTCCAGGAAAAAGACCTGGGCTGCGGCCACAGTGGGCGTGGCCCCCAGGCCGGGCCGCCCCTCCAGGACCCCCGACGGGGCCCTGCGCTCCTGGCGGCTCCCTCCCCCGCCGCCCCGCTCCCTCCCGGAAGGCCTCGGGGCAGAGCGGTCCCACCCACTGCGCGCTGAACAGAGCCCGCGTTTCCTCAGGGCTGGAACTCCCGGCTCGGGCGGGGTCTCTTCCCTCCGCCATCACGGAACTGCCCCGGAGCCCGAGGGGAGGGCGACCTCACTGAGGCTGCCGGCTCTGGAGGTGCCCCGGCGGCCGAAGCCGTGACAGACGCGGGGACGGCGGGCCGGGTAAGTGGGCGCCGACCCTCCGCCTGGTCCGGTGCCCGGGCGGCAGCACAAGACCAGCTTCTGAGGGGCAGGGGTTCGCTGCCACCCGCCGCTGCTGTGCAGAAAGAGCGGCCCCCAGCCTCTGGTCCCCGGGAACTTCGGTCCCTCCTCTCGCCCCTGCCCTCGGCCTGGCTCGCGAGGCCTGGTGGGCGTGGGGAGGGGGTCGGCCTGAGCGTCCTGAGGGCAAACGGGGCAAGGGAGGCGCAGGGTCCGGCTGCAGCGTCAGCACCCCTCCTCCCGACTGCGGGGAAAGCGGCTGAAAACTCCTCCCGAGGCGCGCAGGCCCCTTATTCAGTCAAGTCCCTCTGCACTCCTTCCTCCCTGAGTTAAAGTACTGGGGGGAGGGGACAGGGCAGGGGACTGGCGCAGGTAATGGGGAACATCAAAAGGTGATTGTTAACTAAGGAAAACCAGCTCTCCCAAGGTGAGGAATGCAGCGCTTTTCTTTGCTTGGGCTCACTGAAATCCTTCCTTTGATATGCACCTCAGCTCTCTGGGGCCTGCATTCTGTATTTGCATGTCCTGAGTGCCTCAGGGCCCGCCGGCTCACATTGGAGGGCTGCAAGTGCTGAAGACTGTGACATCCTTTGTTTACTGATAGGGCAAGAATTATTCCATTTCTCACAGGCTTGAGGGGCAGACATTGAAAAAAAGTCAGAGAATCTCACCCGTCTTGTACTTTGGTTTACATATAGATAATATTTATACTTAACTGTGCTAATAGAGGTTCTCAAGTCCAATCAACTTGTACTACTGCCCTCTATGTATCAATTTCATCAATATCATAAGATAAATGCCTATAGAATTGACTTAATCCATTTAAATAGGATAATGATTTTTAAAGGAAACATAATAGAAATATAACAACAAAACCTTTACCACTAAAGGCTGGGTCTGGAACAACCTAAATAAATGTTCCATTGTTAAAATATTGAAAGATGTAGTCAATAGAAATATCAACAAAAATGACAAATAATAAGGGTAGCAGAATGTTGAAATGTTCTATTTTTATCATTAAAGTGGCAGAAAATCATTTATTAGTAGGCACTGGGGGCAGAAGATGCCTGATTTTATATCTGTGTCATATTTGTGCAGTTGTTTCAACAAGTAACTTAAAGACAAAATGGAAAAACAAGGTTTGTGCCTGAGATCATGTTGATGTGAAACCAGGGATGGCCACCCTGTGCCAGGTGAGTTAAGTTTACCTGGTAGGTAGACCGCAGAGCTCCTGGGAAGCAAGGGTTGGAATTTTTCTGCTGGGTGCCCCTTAGGTTCTGTGACTTGACTGACTGTGAGTCATGTTTCGGGAAAGACCTGATCACAGGAAAAGGGTGGGAATAGAGTGATTTGGGGAGCAGCTAACAACATTCATCACAGCTCACGGCCTGAATGAATTTTAAAGAAACAGGAAAACAAATGCTTCTTATGGAATCAGAGAATGTGAGGTCTGGACAATCCCAGAAAATGAGGAACACCCATCCCATTTTCCAGATGAGAAAACAGAGGTCCAGCAAGGTGAAATTCCTCACCCAAGTTGCACCCGTCTCTCCTCCCCACTACGTGGTTCATGAAAGCAGGACTCTTCCTGTCTTGTTCACTGCTGAACCCCAAAAAGGGCCAGGCATCTAGCAGCTGCTCCAAAAATTTGGGTTGACTGTAGGAACAATGTTATTTCTTTCTTTCTCACTCTTATTCAGGATTGTGTCAAGAACTCTCCAGGTTGCAATGTAATTCGATAAATGTAAATATTAATTGAGTTTTGCTGTGATGAGGACTTAGGCTTTGAAGGTAACAGACTTGGTTCAGATCTTGGTTCTGCCACTCCATAGCTGTTTGGCTTTAGGAAAATTACTAAACCTCTCTGAGACTATTTCCTCGTTTGTAAAGTGGGGATAAATCTATCTGAGCCAGCAGAGCACCTGCATGAGAGATGTGCACTAAATATTGGTCTTTCTCACTCTCCTACGCCATCTCTCTGTTCTTCCCAGAGAAGCTGTACAGAAGGATATAGTACTTTTTTAAAATAGTTAACTAATTAATTAATTAATTTGTTTTTGGCTGCGTTGGGTCTTCGTTGCTATGCACAGGCTTTCTCTAGTTGTGGCAAGCGGGGGCTAGTCTTTGTTGCGGTGCGCGGGCTTCTCATTGTGGTGGCTTCTCTTGCTGCACTTGTTGTGGAGCACCGGTTCTAGGCACGCGGGCTTCAGTAGTTGTGGTCTGCAGGCTCAGTAGTTGTGGCACATGGGCTTAGCTGCTCCGCGGCATGTGGGATCTTCCCTGACCAGGGCTCGAACCCATGTCCCTTGCCTTGGCAGGCAGATTCTTAACCACTGCGCCACCAGGGAAGTCCGATATAGTACTTGCTAAAGAGGGGTTTGAATTTATTTCAGATTGTGTACATTTTTCTTGTAGAAAAGATTATTCCACTATAGAAACATAAACATGCAAAACCACTCCAAATGCAGTATTCTATGGTTTAGATATTATCAGTCACATTTTACAAGTAATTGGGCAAATGCCAAGGCACTAGGTACTGGGGAGTAAGAAGACTCAAATCTGGGGTGACCCCACCCCAATTTCAAGAGCAGGGTGTGCTTTTCAAATCCATGTTTCATCTGGTCTTTGTTTCTCATCCATCCTCTGTGTCTGCCTTTCTCAAGAAGGCTCAGATCCTCGGCTTTCACACCCTCCCGGCTGGCTGTGCCCCAGCTCCCGGCCTGGAACCTCTGCGTGCCTGGGTGTGCCTGCTCCCCCTGTGCATCACCAGCTTTGCCAGGGAGCTGCTGTATCGTGCACTGCTTGCTGTACCCAGAGTACCTGGACCCTTCTGGTACATGAAGTGCACCCTCCTCACCATGTGTGCAGCCCATCCCCTTACCTTATATCCTGCCTCTAAGCCAGGCTTGGGGGTGACTACAGTGTGCATTCAGCTGTGTGAGGTGCTGGGATCAAAGTGAAGTTCCCAACTTTTGAAGTGTCAGGCTTGAGGGGCACACAGTGATTTAAAGTCGGGTCACCTGATTTAAAGGGGGGACTGATTGATTTAAAGCCAAGGCAGCTGACTTAAAGCCTGCGTCCCTCAGCTGCAGGACGAGACCAACTTTGGCGGTGCACGGGTTCGCTCCAAGCCAGCACTGCTGTTCAGGAAGAGATTCCAGTAGCGCCTTAGTGCAGGGGGACTTGGTCCGTTGTCTTGCCCCTGCCCTCAGAGGGGGGCCACCTGCTCTTCTGGAGAATCAGGGAGGGGGAAGTGCAGAGTCCCGGCTGGAGTTGCGGCACCCCTTGTCTGATGGCAGGGAAAGGGGGACAGGGCTGTGTGGTGTCCTGGGGCTGGACTCACCAGGTCGACTCAGCCTCTCAGCCTCCTAACCTCCCCCCCCCACACACACACACTCCACAAGAGTTCCCAATAATATGTAATTGCGCCTTAGGTTCTCGGTCTTGAAACTCATACCCAGGCTCCCAGGTCCCTTGATTCAGCCAATTCCTCTGTGCTCTTTCTTCTATTAGATACAGTCCCAGAGGGAGGGGCTGGGGGATGGGACTGGAGGGATGCCGGCAGCACTGGCCTCAGCTGACTAAAGAGATCCGGGGCCTGCGCTATCACACATGTGCGAGGACCCTTAAGGCGGAATCGAGGGGGCCAGTTAGAGGCAGTCCTTGCTGCCTCAAGTGAGTATGGATCACCGTCGGGTGGGGAGCACGCTGACCCCTGAGAAGTACTGTTAGGAGGATGTGTTCCTCCCTCGGCTTCAAGGACGTGGGTGGGCTTCAGGGCTCCAGTTCCCCTCCCGGCCTCCAGGTCCGACTGCAACGCAGCGGCCTTGCAGACCCGCCTTCCTGTCCCAGAACTTGCCAGGCTCCAGGAAGAATCCAGACTGCAGAGATGGTGCCTGAGGGCTCCAGCTTGAAAAGTGCTGTCCCTGGGGACCCAACAGTGGAGGGAGGAAGGGTGAAGGGAGTGGGGGTGTGGGGTCGGGAGGGGTGGCTGCCCTGGGAGATGTTGAGAGAGAAATATCGCCCCCCCACCCCCCCTGCCCCTGCAACTGACCCATTGATGCCATAGGATCTCAGGGCCTTTTAGTCAGAGATGCCTCTGCTTCTTTACTCCTGTGTTCAAAACTATGCAAAACCAACTCTTCATCCTCTTGCTGCCTTGCCAGGACTTTTAAAGCACTGTTCTTTTGAAGCACTCGTTCCCTAAACCGCAGTTTGGAGCTGTCCCAGCTATTTAAAAGTGTTCTCCTTAAACTGAGACTAAATCCTACTCTTTTGGAAAAACGGCCTTCACTTCATTGGAGATCGTCTTTTCTGCCCATTCCTTCCTTCTACTGCCCTCTTAAGAATCCCTGTGCTCAAAGAGCTTGGTGATTTATTTTTTGCTTGATGTCAAAAAGAAACCTTCCCCATGCACCCCAAAAAGCTTTCCTGGAACATAGGTGTTTCACAACCATGACAGTGTTTTGCAGTTAGTATACACTGGGTAGGCTGCCTAGCAATCCCTCCAAGAGCCAGAGGTGAGCAGACCTTTACTTATTTGATTGGATGCCCTTCAAGTTTAGGAAGGTCCCATTCTTATGACCCAGCAGGTAAGACAGAGCCCTGGATGGCTGTGGCTGTGATTAGATAACTTCTGATGATTTTATTTCCCTTACTGAGCTGCTGCTTCTAGGTTAAATTCGTTTTATTACCTGTCCATTTTTTAAAGAAAGGCTGACAAAGTCACTGTAATAGGTCAGGAGTCTGAACTCAGGGTTGGTCAAAGGTACTCACAGGGAGGAAGGTGGATAAAAATAGGTGGGTAAAATAGGAGGGTTGGCAAGTACAGCCAGGACACCCGTGTTCATCATGCATACTAATAAAGGCCAGAATCTCCTCATTTATCTCTGGTGGGAAGTTCTGATGGTTTCACAGGATCAAACTCAAATCATATTCAAACTAGGGGATTTCCCTGAGCATAAAAGGAAGTATCCGTCCCTAGCAGGAGTCGCTGCAGAGGAATAAAGACGTAGATGTAGAGAACGGACCTGAGGACACAGGGAGGGGGAAGGGTAAGCTGGGATGAAGTGAGAGAGTGGCATGGACATATATACGCTACCAAAGGTGAAATGGATAGCTATTGGGAAGCAGCTGCATATAGCACAGGGAGATCAGCTCAGTGCTTTGTGACCACCTAGAGGGGTGGGATAGGGAAGGTGGGAGGGAGACACAAGAGGGAGAGGATACGGGGATATATGTATATGAATAGTTGATTCACTTTGTTATACAGCAGAAGCTAACACAACAAGGTAAAGCAATTATACTCCAATAAAGATGTTAACAACAACAACAAAAAAAACCCCAAAATCTAAGTCAATCAAGCCAACGGAGACAATGTATGTGTTTACAGTTCAAGAAATCCACAAGGGAATCCTTTATTCTGTAGGCAATGAATGGTCCATTCGAAAAGGAAAAAAAAACTTTCTAAAATGTTGTCTTTCCATTTATTGTTCAGAACATCATTTTTATACCTCTGCATTTCTTACTATTCAAAGCCAAGTCACGTGAGTTACAGGGGAAGCAGCTGATGGATTTAAAGTTGGGTCATGTGATTTAAAAACCAGTGGCAGTTGATTCATTTAAATCCCGGTCATATGATATGAGGAGGGGCTGCTAAAAACTGCTTTTTCATCTCTGGCTCAGAATATCATATTTACCTTGGTTTTTCTTATGATTTAGAAAACTTGCGCTGTCTCTCCTTGGAATCATCAGGAGAAAAATACAGTACTTCAGGTTCATTCTTGAAATCAACTTCTCACGGTTAAGGTGTATTGGTTAAAAGATCTTCCTTCTTCAAGAGATTCCAGACCTCTGTAAGACACTTCATTGTAATTGGAGAAAAAAGAAGAATGAATTCAGGCCAGCAGCTGCAGGAGGCCAAGGCAGCCCCCAGGACTAGGGAAGGAGGAGGAGGAAGGGCTGAGAGTTGCCATTAGAGCAGACAACCTCCAGAGGGCGCTGAAGCACCGGCAGAGCCCACCTGCCACTCCCAGTTTGGCACTCCAGGGTCAGATTTGGGTTTGGAGATGGGGTTGCTGTAACCCCAAGGAGGTGAGCAGAGAGGAGGAGTTGATTACTGGTCTCCTCTGACTCTCTGACCCAAATTGCCTGGCTTCACAGGGGGGACAGAGTTTTGCTTTCAGCAAACTAATGGGGCACTTCCAGGCTGGTCGGGTTGCCCAGTGGCCCGACAGCCTGACAGGCTGACTGCGGTGTGACCGCCCTTTGTTTCTCCAGAATCTGTACATCAGGAGGTGCATGGGTGCGGGAGCCCATTCACCGCCCCTCCCCCCAAGGGGGCTGGCACCTTCCCTGGTTGAACCCTATGATCACCAGGTACTTGAAATGAATGCAAGTTTTTTGACTTTACGGAAAAGCTCACATAACCGTTTCTTCCTCATAATGTGTGGGATTTACTATAATGGAAAGCCATTATAAAGAACAGGTAGAAAACTCACCTGTTGGTCTCCATGTAGGAGTTTATTTTGCATGAATCCCTCCTACATGAGTAGATAGCAGAGGTTTATTTTTGTTCCCGTGTGTGTAGTTGTGGCAGAGGATGTAGGTATGGTGATTTGAAGCCCTCAAAGAAATATTCTCAGAACTCTCAAGATTTCTCTTGATCGGAACCGAAAGAGACCTGGAAAAGGAGGAAAAGAAAAGGAGGAGGGAGAACGAATGACAGTTTCTCAGTAAATTCACCTTCCTGGTTGATTGTTCTGTCTTCTCATTTCTTTTAACTTCTATGTATGTCTAATGGAATAATGTAGAAAGGCTGATTTTTATGCTTTAAAAGATTTTACATCACAAAGAAACTAGAAGTGGCTAACAGAACTTATTCAAATCAATTTTACATAGAGACTTTGATATTAAATTTGTATACTAAAATGGGTTTATCCCAATCTTCTCTTTCTTTTTGAGTGAATATTTGTAACATATTTTTGTAGATAATAATTTATCGTAGATATACAAAATTGTGAGAATGGGTACCATTTTTTACCACTTAAATGATTTCTTTTAAATGAATAGATTGTACACTTTAAATGCCAATGTTGTGTCTTACGTGTTGTTTTTTAATTCCTTGATTTCCAAAACTTGTGTTTATTTAATTGATTTCTATCTAATAATCTGTGTCTCCCCTGTATTGTTTCTTACTTTATATTTTATTGATCTGTAGTTAATTTACATTATTATATTTGTTTCAGAGGTACAGCATAGTGATCCATAAATGTTTAGGTTCTTCTCCATTTATAGTTATTATAAAAGAGTGGCTATATTCCCCATGCTATACAGTACATCACTGTAGATTATTGATTTTATACATAGTGGATTGTACCTCAAAATCTCCTACCACTATTTTGCTCCTCCACCCTATCTCTCCCTGCTGGTAACCACTAGTCTGTTCTTTAATCTGTGAGTCTGTTTTTTTGTTGTTGTTGTGTTCAATTTGTTTAGATGCCACGTGTAACTGATAACACACCATGCTTGTTTTCTCATAACATGCCATGCTTTTTTTCTCATAACATGCCATGCTTGTTTTCTCTGCGGCTTATTTTACTAAGCATAATACCCTCCAAATCCATCCATGTTCTTGCAAATGGCAAAATTTCATTTTTTGCTGAAGTCATCATAAAAAATCTTTTTTATCCACTAAGCTATTGATGAACATTTAGTTTGACTCTATATCTTGGCTATGGCAAATAACACTGTTATGAACATTGGTGTGCAGTTATTTTTTTTTTGAAATAGTGTTTTTGTTTTCTTCTGATATACCCAACAGTGAAATTGCTGGATATTATGGTAGTTCTATTTTTAGTTTTTTGTGGAACCTCCATTCTGCTTTCCACAGTAGCTGTACTACTTCACATTCACATCAAGAGTGTACAAGAGTTTCCCTTTCTCCACATCCTCACTAACCTTTGTTATTTGTGATCTTTTTGATGACAGCCATTCTGACAAGACTGAGGTGATATATCTCATAGTTTTGATTTGCATTTTACTGCCGATTAGCTATGTTTAGCATCTTTGTGAGTTCTGGCTGTCTATATGTAGTTTTTCCTTGGAAAAAATGTCTATTTAGGTCTTCTCATTTTTTTAAAAAAGATTTTGGGTGTTTTTTTGATATTGAGTTGTATGTGCTGTTTCTGTAGTTTAGATATGAACCCTTTCTTGGTCATGTTTTTTGATGTTAACTTCTTATCATGTGCAGATATTGTCTCTGCCTCAGCAGGTTGTCTTTTCATTTTGTCTTTGGTTTCCTTTGCTGTGCAAAATCTTTTAAGTTTAGTGAAGTCCCATTTGTTTATTTTTGCTTTTGTTTCATTTGCCTTAGTAGACTGAACCTAAAACTGTTGCTATCATTTATGTTGAAGAATGTTCTATATTTTCCTCTAAGGGTCTTATGGTTTCTGGCCCTACATTTAGGTCTTTATTCAGTTTGGCATTTATTTTATATATGGTGTGCTAAAATAATCTAATTTTATTCTTTTCCATGTAGCTGACCAGTTTTCCCCGTACCACTTATTGAAGAGACAGTTTTTTCCCCACATTGCCTGCTTTGTCATAAATCAATTAAATATAAGTGTGTGGGCTTATTTCTGGGATCTCTATTCTATTCCAGTGATCTTTGTGTCTGTTTTTGCTCTGGTACCTTTCTCTTTGATTACTGTCGCTTTGCAGTATAGTCTGAAGTCAAGGTGCGTGATGCCTCCAGCTGTGTTCTTTCTCAAGATTGTTTGGCTATTTGGGGTCTTTGTGTTTCTATACAAATTTTAAAATTACTTTTTCAAGTTCTGTGGAAATGCTTTGGTATTCTGGTAGGGATTGCATTAAATCTGTAGATTGTCTTTGGTAGTATGGTTATTTTAACAGTATTAATTCTTCCAGTCCATGCACATGCTATATTTTTCCATCTTTTTGTGTTGTCTTCAACTTCTTTCACCAATGGCTGATAGATTTCTGAGCACATGTCTTTTACCTGCTTAGGTGTGTTTATTCCTAGGTATCTTGTTCTTTTTGATGTCATTGCATATGGTATAGTTTTCTTAATTTTTCTTTCTGACAGCTTTGAGTTTTGTTTTTTCTTCTTTTTCTAATTCCTTCAGGTGTAATGTTAGGTTGTTTATTTGATATTTTTCTTGATTCCTAAGAATAAGCTTGTATCACTATAACTTCCTCCTGTGAACTGTGTTGGCTCTGTCCCATAGATTTTGGACCATTGTGTGTTCATTTTCATTTGTCTTGGGTAATTTTAGAATCCCTCTTTAATTTCTTCAGTGTTCCTTTCTTCCCCTTTTATTCCTTTCATCTGTGATGTGAGGACTATCTTTAATATTATGTTTGGATTTCTTTCAGTTTTGTGTGTGTGTGTGAGAGAGAGATTATTTAAGTTGCTGTGCTCTTAATTTCACATGGACACTAACAACCCTGCATTGTTACTCTGCTCCCCCACAGTTACTGAATTTGACCTTATATTTTACATCTACTTGTTTTGTGTGTCCCTTAACTTCTTATTGTGAATATAGATGATTTTATTACTGTTTTTTTTTTTCATCCTTCCTATTAGCTGTGTCCATGGTTGATTTACTACCTTTGTTGAATATTTGCCTTAACCAATGAGGTTTTTCCTTTAGTAAGTTTCCTTTCCTAATTTTTATGTTTCAATCGTGACCTTTTCTTTTTCACTTAGAAAAGCCCCTTAAAGATTTCTCAGAAAGCTGGTTTGGCGATGCTGAGCTCTTTTAGTTTTGCTTCTCTGTAAAACTTTAGATCTCACCATCAAATCTGAAGGAGAGCCTTGCTGGGTAGAGTATTTTTGCTTATAGGCTTTTCCCTTTCATGACTTTAAATATACCATGCCACTCCCTTCTGGCATGCAGAGGTTATCCTGAAAAGTCAGCAGATAACTTTAGGCAATTTCCCATGTTTGTAACTTGTTGCTTTTCCTTTGCTCCTTTTAATAGTGTCTTTTTATCTTAATTTTTTTTTTCCATTTTAATTACAATGAGTCTTGGTGTGGTCCTCTTTGGGTTGATCCTGTTTTGGCCTTACTGTGTTTACTGGACTTGGATGTCTGTTTTCTTTCCCAGGTTAGGGAAGTTTCCAACTCTTATGTCTTCAGGGATGTTCTACACTGCTTTCTCTTTCCTTTTTGCTTCTGGGACCAGTATAATGCAAATATTAGTACACTTGATGTTGTTTCACAAGTCTGTTCAACTTTCCTCATTTCATTTTAATCTATTGTTTTACCGTTCATCTTCAGTGATTGCCAGTACTCTGTCCTTCAGTTTTCTGATTCATTCCTCTGTATCATTTAGTCTACAGTAGTTTCCTTTAATGTATTTTTCATTTCAGTTATTGTATTCCTCATCTCTGTTTTGTTGTTCTTTAATGGTCTAACTCTTTTAAAAAAAATTCTAACTTCTTGCTCTGGTCGTCCATTCTTCTCCTGAGTTCTTTGATCATCTTTACAGTCATTACCTTGAACCCTTTGTTGAGGAGATTGGCTATCTCCACCTCACTTAGATCTTCTTCTGAATTCTTATCTTGGTCCTTCATTTGGATCGTGTTTCTCTGACACCTCATTTTTCTTAACTTCCTGTTTTCATTGCTATGTGTGTAGTAGGTTCGTTACATTTCCTGACCTTGGGGAAGTGGCCTTTTGTAAGAGCTGTCCTATGGGTCCCAGCAGGCCCCTCTCCCCTGGTCACTAGAGCTATATATTCTAGGTGTACCCCCTATGTGGGCTGCTTGGGCTCTTCTGCTGTGGTGGGTAGTCTGGTAGGCTTGGCTGCCCCCAGACTGCTTGTTTGCCAGGCTCTGCCTTGTATGGAGGCTGTCTGTGCTGCTTGGTGAGACTAAATCATAAGGAAGCTGGCTGCACAACTCTGGGGGACACCAAATCTGGTGCTGGTTCACTTATGGGTAGAATTGCAGTCCAGGTGATATCAGGGCTAGTGCCCAGTCACTGGTTCTGGGGCTATGCTGGCTACTGGGAGGAAGAGACAGGTTCTGCGTTCTGGCTGCAGGGCCCAGGAGCCACAGAGTTGGTGTTGGATCACTGTTCCTGACACAGCTCTCTGCAGGGTCGGGGGTATCCCTAACCTTGTGTTGGCATTCTGATGGGCAGGGACAGGACCCAGCTGAGTCCATGGCTGTTTCTGGCCTGCAATTAAGTGGCCTGGTTACACAGGCTGCTGGGCTGTGGTATTCCTGGAGCTGGTGTGTGCCTGTTGGTGTATGAGGCTGATCCCACTGCTAGAGCAGGTTTGCTGTTAGGTAGGTCCAAGCTCGATCCAGTCCCTGTGCAGTTATCACCTGCCGATGGTGAGGCTGACTCCAAGGCCAGAGCAGGCTCACTTGTCCGAGGGGCCAGGGACTCTGGGACTGGTACCTGTCCACTGAGGTGTGAAGGCTGGTCCTGGGGCTTTTGGTGGCTGGACCCATGTCCAGGGGCAGCTGTGCACTGAGAGGATCCGAAGGCAGCCTGTTTGCTGGTGGATGGGGCTATGCCCCTGCTCAGTTAGTTGCTTGGCCTGCAGCATCCTAGTACTTGTGTCTATAGTCTGGTGGAAATGGGTGGGGCTCGGTCCTGAGCCTGATAAGCTATAGGGAGGATTCTGAAATTACACTTGCTGGTACCAGCGTCCACGAGATAGAAGGAGCTCTCGTGAATGGCTCCTGCCAGTGTCTCTGTCCCTGAGGCTGTGCTGTAGTTGCCTCTTGCCTCTCTGGGAGACTCTCCAAGATCAGGAGGTAGGTGTGACCCGGGATCCTTTCAAATGACTGCTTCTGTTCTGATTCTCAGATCATGTGGGATTTTGTGAGCATCTTTTAAGAGTGGAATCTCTATTTCCCACAACCCTCTGGCTCTCTGGAAAATAAGCACTACTGGTCTTCAAAGCCCAACTTTCTAGGAACTCTTCTTTCCAGAACAGGATCCCTGGGCTTGGGAGCCTGATGTTGGCTTCATACCCCTTGCTACCTGGGAGCACCTCTGAAATTGTAATTATTCTCCCATTTGTGGGCCACCCACTTGGTGGTATGGGTCTTGACAATATTGAGATTTTGCCCTTCCTTTCTGTCTTGTCGAGGTGCCTTCCTTATATCTTTAGCTGTAAAACATCTTTTATGGTAGGTCCCGGCCTTTATCATCAATTGCTGTTCTGTAAACAGTTGTGACTTTGGTGTGCCCATGAGAGGCATCAAGCTCTGGGTCTTTGAATGCTACCATGTTGGACAATCTCTCTACTTCATTCTTAAATCATATTATTTAAGTTTTCTTAGTATCTTATTTGATTAGCGACAGTTTGAAATTTATTATCACTCATGTTTACTTCGCCTGTTTAAAAAAATTGAATAGTGCATTCATTCAGTTTGAAATGAAGGTAGTGACCTGTGAATTTCCATACCTCAAAAATCAAGGATAGGACAAAAGCCTTTTCTACTTGTGTTACCCTCAAACTCTGCACCCCACCCCAGCCTGGGGATTAACCTCTTGCACCCATGCTCACCTTCTGTTTTAGGACCGTTAACCATCATTGCATCTGTATGTGTGTTGACAAAGTGAACTCTAGTCTTTGCAGTTTTTGTGTTTTGTTTTTTGTTTTAGGGAACAGTCCTACTATGAATGTACATTTACTGCTCTACTGAAGTTCATATATAAACCTGTCAAGCACATTACCGGAATTGGAATTGCTTGTATATACACTTTGATAAATTTTAGAGACAATGGTAGAACAGAAGTAAATTGTATTTCAAATGCCACAATATTCTCACACCATGAAAACCCTTCCCTTTTTAATATATTTGTGTGTAGTTTATCTTTATGCCCATACTATATTTCCAAGAGATGGGTAAGTGTTATGTTTCTTGCTGGCACATTTACCGTATTGTTCAAAGTCAGGCGTTTAGTGGTTTTAGCATGATCCTATTTCCATGAACTCGCAAATGCAAGATCTTCTCTCACACTGTCTTTTACTCCCTGCTGTTTTATATTGCCCTCCTAATTCTCATTCCTGGTCTTTCTTTATGTTCTTCATCAACCTGGATAGGTTATACTATTTTCTCCCTTATTCAAGACCAATAGAATAGACTAGAAAACCCAGAAATAAACCCTGATATATGGCCAAATGATTTTTGACAAATTGCCAAGATTTTTCACGGTAGAAAGGATAGTATTTTCAACACATGGTGCTGAGAAGTTTTGTGGTCAACATGCAAAAGAAGGAAGATGGACCCTTACCTAACATCATATGCAAAAATTAATGAAAACGTATCAAGAAACTAAATGTAAGACCTAATAAAATAAAATGTCTTAGAAGAAGATACAGGACAAGAGCTTCATGATATTGGATTTGGCAGTGTTTCCCTCAATATGAAACGAAGGAACAACAAAGGTTCAGCTAACAAAAAAATAAACAATTTGCAGTACATAAGTTAAAAAAACTGAGAATTTTGTCAAAAGCTTTTTCTGCATCTATTGAGATGATCATATGGTTTTCTTCTTCAGTTTGTTAATATGGTGTATCACATTGATTGATTTGCGTATATTGAAGAATCCTTGCATCCCTGGGATAAATCCCACTTGATCATGGTGTATGATCCTTTTAATGTGTTGTTGGATTCTGTTTGCCAGTATTTTGTTGAGGATTTTTGCATCTATATTCATCAGTGATATCGGTCTGTAATTTTCTTTCTTTGTAGTGTCTTTGTCCGGTTTTGGTATCAGGGTGATGGTGGCCTCATAGAATGAGTTTGGGAGTGTTCCTTCCTGTGCAATTTTTTGGAAGAGTTTGAGAAGGATAGGTGTTATCTCTTCTCTAAATGTTTGATAGAATTCACCTGTGAAGCCATCTGGTCCTGGACTTTTGTTTGTTGGAAAATTTTTAATCACAGTTTCAATTTCATTGCTTGTGATTGGTCTGTTCATATTTTCTGTTTCTTCCTGGGTCAGTCTGGGAAGGTTATACCTTTCTAAGAATTTGTCCATTTCTTCCAAGTTGTCCATTTTATTGGCATAAAGTTGCTTGTAGTAGTCTCTTAGGATGCTTCGTATTTCTGCGGTGTCTGTTGTAACTTCTCCCTTTTCATTTCTGATTATATTGATTTGAGTCCTCTCCCTATTTTTCTTGATGAGTCTGGCTAATGGCTTATCAATTTTGTTTATCTTCTCAAAGAACCAGCTTTTAGTTTTATTGATCTTTGCTATTGTTTTCTTTGTTTCTATTTCATTTATTTCTGCTCTGATCTTTATGATTTATTATCTTCTGCTAACTTTGGGTTTTGTTTGTTCTTCTTTCTCTAGTTTCTTTAGGTGTAAGGTTAGATTGTTTACTTGAGATTTTTCTTGTTTCTTTAGGTAGGCTTTTATAGCTATAAACTTCCCTCTTAGAACTGCTTTCGCTGCATCCCATAGGCTTTGGGTCGTCGTGTATTTATTGTCATTTGTTTCTAGGTATTTTTTTATTTCCTCTTTGATTTCGTCAGTGATCTCTTGGTTATTTAGTAACGTATTGTTTAGGCTCCATGTGTTTGTCTTTTTTTACGTTTTTTTTCCCTGTAATTCATTTCTAATCTCATAGCGTTGTGGTCAGAAAAGATGCTTGATATGATTTCAATTTTCTTAAATTTACTGAGGCTTGATTTGTGACCCAAGATGTGATCTATCCTGGAGAATGTTCCGTGTGCACTTGAGAAGAACGTGTAATCTGCTGTTTTTGGATGGAATGTCCTATATATATCAATTAAATCTATCTGGTCTATTGTGTCATTTAAAACTTCTGTTTCCTTATTTATTTTCATTTTGGATGATTTGTCCATTGGTGTAAGTGAGGTGTTAAAGTCCCCCACTATGATTGTGTTACTGTCAATTTCCTCTTTTATAGCTGTTAGCAGTTGCCTTATGTATTGAGGTGCTCCTGTGTTGGGTGCATATATATTTATAATTGTTATATCTTCTTCTTGGATTGATCCCTTGATCATTATGTAGTGTCCTTCCTTGTCTCTTGTAACATTCTTTATTTTAAAGTCTATTTTATCTGATATGAGTATAGCTACTCCAGCTTTCTTTTGATTTCCATTTGCATGGAATATCTTTTTCCATCCCCTCACTTTCAGTCTGTATGTGTCCCTAGGTCTAAAGTGGGTCTCTTGTAGACAGCATATATATGGGTCTTGTTTTTGTATCCATTCAGCCAGTCTATGTCTTTTGGATGGGGCATTTAATCCATTCACGTTTAAGGTAATTATCGATATGTATGTTCCTATGACCATTTTCTTAATTGTTTTGGGTTTGTTTTTGTAGGTCCTTTTCTTCTCTTGTGTTTCCCATTTAGAGAAGTTTCTTTAGCATTTGTTGTAGAGCTGGTTTGGTGGTGCTGAATTCTCTTAGCTTTTGCTTGTCTCTAAAGCTTTTGATTTCTCCATCAAATCTAAATGAGATCCTTGCCAGGTAGAGTAATCTTGGTTGTAGGTTCTTCCCTTTCATCACTTTAAGTATATCATGCCACTCCCTTCTGGCTTGCAGAGTTTCTGCTGAGAAATCAGCTGTTAACCTTATGGGAGTTCCCTTGTATGTTATTTGTCGTTTTTCCCATGCTGCTTTCAATAATTTTTCTTTGTCTTTAATTTTTGCCACATTGATTACTATGTGTCTCGGCGTGTTTCTCCTTGGGTTTATCCTGTATGGGACTCTCTGCGCTTCCTGGACTTGGGTGGCTATTTCCTTTCCCATGTTAGGGAAGTTTTCGACTATAATATCTTCAAATATTTTCTCTGGTCCTTTCTCTCTCTCTTCTCCTTCTGGGACCCCTATAATGCGAATGTTGTTGCGTTTAATGTTGTCCCAGAGGTCTCTTAGGCTGTCTTCATTTCTTTTCATTCTTTTTTCTTTAGTCTGTTCCACAGCAGTGAATTCCACCATTCTGTCTTCCAGGTCACTTATCCGTTCTTCTGCCTCAGTTATTCTGCTATTGATTCCTTCTAGTGTAGTTTTCATTTCAGTTATTGTATTGGTCATCTCTGTTTGTTTGTTCTTTAATTCTTCTAGGTCTTTGTTAATCATTTCTTGCATCTTCTCAATCTTTGCCTCCATTCTTATTCCGAGGTCCTGGATCATCTTCACTATCATTATTCTGAATTCTTTTTCAGGTAGACTGCCTATTTCCTCTACATTTGTTTGGTCTGGTGGGTTTTTACCTTGCTCCTTCATCTGCTGTGTGTTTCTGTGTCTTCTCATTTGGCTTTGGGGACTGTGTTTGGGGTCTCCTTTTCAGAGGCTGCAAATTCGTATTTCCCGTTGTTTTTGGTGTCTGCCCCCAGTGGTTAAGGTTGGTTCAGTGGGTTGTGTAGGCTTTCTGATGGAGGGGACTGGTGCCTGTGTTCTGGTGGGTGTGTCTGGATCTTGTCTTTCTGGTGGACAGATCCGCATCTGGTGGGGTGTTTTGGGGTGTCTGTGACCTTATTGTGATCTTCGGCAGCCTCTCTGCTGATGGGTGGGCCTGCATTCCTGTCTTGCTAGTTGTTTGGCATGGGATGTCCAGCACTGGATCTTGCTGGTCTCTGAGTGGAGCTGGGTCTTAGCGTTGAGACGGATATCTCAGGGAGAGCTTTCGCCATTTGATATTACAAGGTGCCGGAGGTCTCTGGTAGACCAATGTCCTGAACTCGGCTCTCCCACCTCAGAGGCACAGGCTTGACACCCGGCTGGAGCACCAAGACCCTGTCAGCCACACAGCTGGGGGTGAGAGCAAGAGGTAGCTTTGGTACATCTCAAAGACCACCAATGAGGTTCACTGACCATTTTCTCTCCAGAAGTGAAGAAAACAAAATTCAGACTTTGGCTAGTCAGCCACTTTGGTAGCCAGCCTCCAAGATGGACCTAATTATCCCCTAATTATCTCCCAGTCTTCATGTACCAGTGTGGCTCCTCGCACTTGAAAAGGGTTGACTGTTTAACTAATAAGAAATTGCAGAAATGACAAAGTGCAGCTTCCAAAGTTGTAAAAGACATTGCAGCTTCTGCTTTGGTTTCTGCTAGATCACTCATCCTGGGGTAAGCCAGCTGCCATGTCATGAGGACACTCAAGCAGCCCTAAGGAGAGATCCATGTGGCAAGGAACTGAGGCCTCTTACCTACAGCCACGTGAGTGAGTCATCTCAGAAGTCAAAAGATTTAATTTTTTTTATTTTTGGTTGTGTTGGGTCTTCGTTGCTGTGCAGGGTTTCTACAGTTGTTACTAGAGAAGCAGGGGTTACTCATCGTTGTGGTGCACAGGCTTCTCCTTGCGGTGGTTTCTCTTGTTGTGGAGTACGGGCTCTAGGTGCATGGGCTTCAGTAGTTGTGTCATGCAGGCTCAATAGTTGTTGGTTGCAGGCTCTAGAGCACAGGCTCAGTACTTGTGGCACACGGGCTTAGTTGCTCTGCGGCATGTGGGATCTTCCCAGACCAGGGATGGATCCACTGTTCCCTGCATTCGCAGGCAAATTCTTACCCACTGTGCCACCAGGGAAGTCCAGTGTGCTCTTTTTTAAACCTAGTCTGTTTTCATTATTTTCTATCTTAATGATTCTGTATTAAAGAAAAAAAAATAATACTCCTTTCTACCCCTCCTCTTTGTGGATTATATATGAAGAAGTATGTCTTATTTATTAACCTCAAATTTTCACCTTACTTTTAAGAAGTAATCACAATGTCAAGTATTTAATACTTTTCACTTCCACCTTGAAAAGCATGGATATTAAAGTGCTAATAAAATTACCTTCCCTGGTCTATCTTTTTTAGTTTTTGTTATGTATAAAAAACAATGAAAAACATGCATGGTTTGTAAGGAAATGACAAATTTCAGAAAATTCAGCATCTGAATATACTCTAAACATAGCTTCTAGATAAAGACACAGAAAATTGCCAGATACTCAGAGGCCCCCTGGTCCCATTCTAGTGACTCCCCTTAAGGTTTAATATTGTTCTGGTATCTAACAAAAAGATAACTTTACCTGTATTTTGTATTTTATATAAATGTTATGGCACAGTAAAATCACTTTTGGATTGGGCTTTTTTATTTTATGTTGTTTGTGAATATGCCTGTATGGTTGCCTGTTGTTGTGATCATGCATTGCCACTGTTGCATAGGATTCCATGGTGTAAATATTTAACTATTAATTAATTTATTCCAATGTGTATTACAATATGAGTGATTTTCAGTTTGTGTCTATTGAGAACAGCACTGGTATATAAATTCTAGAACTTGAGCTTTGGTGGTGTGTGTATAAATTATTGTTCAGTATACACGTAGTAGTAAAATTTTCGAGTCATAGCTTTCTTGTGTTTATCTTTTTAGATATTTCTAAATATTTTCAAAACATTTGTATGATTTTTCATCTTCAGCAGCAGTGAATGAGATTCAAGGATTATACACATTCTTGTCACACTTGATAATACCTGTCATTTTCATTTGAACTTTCCGGTTGGTGAATGATAATTCCAGGTATCACGCTTTTGCATTTAATTGACTACTAAGAAGCCAAGCATCTTTTGATATGTTTACTTAACATTCTGTACTCTCTTTTTTGAAATATCTTTTGGTATATTTCCCCCATTTTGCTATTCCATTATCTTCTTATTGAAGACTTCCTTTTTTTTAACATCTGAAGACTTCTTATTTAGGAGTTTTTAATACATGCTTGATATGAGTTCTTCTCTCTTTCTGTCTCTCCTTCTCTTTCTTTAGATGAGTGTCAGTTTTTAATGTTAATAACATCTAATTTGTTATTTTCCTCTTTATTTATTTAGTCTTATTTCTATTTATTTAAGTACTCTTCTTACCTGTAGCAGAACACATTATTTATTCTAAACCACAAATATGTTTTCGTTTCTTCAATAAATGTAATCATTAAGCTTTAAATTTAAGTTAACTTTCTAAACTAAATATGTTGTATCATAGTGAGTATTAATTTTTCTATGACAGCTGAAAGGTTACATTTATTCAGAAAATGTTGTATCAGCTTTCTTTTCATTTGCTCCTACTTCTCATTCATTCACAGTGGTAAACATCACTTCATCCATGGATCTGACTTTTCTCTGATTTCTCATGGTCATTCTCACTAATTCGTCTTGCCTCCTGAAACCTTTAGCAATCCCATTATTCCACAGAAGCAAAAACCTTCCTTGGGCCTTTTTCCTCAGAAGACTGATTATTCCCACATTTTAAATGGGAGATTGCAATAAGTTAGGAGAAAATGCCACAAGGGTCTCTCATTTTTTTTCACATCCTGTATCAGCCTCTGCTTGCACTCTCGGTTCAAAGATTTTTATGCAACACATTGACGGAAGATGCCAGTTGTTTCTCTCCTTGGGGAAAAGACAGATTAATTACCTAACAAATAAAATAAAGAGAGTGTTTTGCTCTTTTCAAATGTTGGACAGGATTGCTTGCATCCTAATTTAAATTTTTCAGGTGACTGAAGCTTAAGATTCCTAAGCTTTAATCCATACTTGCACCATGCACAGCACCCAACAGGAGAGCTTTACATAACCCCATGAGACACTTGTGTGCAAGTGGAACAGATAAAAATATAAAACTATTGCTGTCTTTTTGTGTCATAAAAATGATTTTTTGTCTCATTTAAAATATTTTTTTTCTAAAATCCAAAAACGTGTCAGGCTAAAATATTGTTATTTCAAATATGGTAAGATCGAAGACCCTTCAAATTTCTTTCCAGTTTTGTTGATGATGGGATGCCGTCAGAGATATGACTTCATTAAACACAATAGGTAAGATTCCTTCATAGGCCTGATTGGGGAATATGAAAATAATCCCCAGAAAAAACTGGACATTTTCTAGTTCTCAAATGTTGGTTAAGATGGTAGAAAGGGCCCTTCATTGTCCTATATGTTAATGCAGATCAATTGTGAGAGGTGGGGATAAAACAAGCAGCCTAAATATCCTTTATGTTTGTTGTACTACTAGTAGAAAGAGGAAGGGTCAACATGTCACCATGGTTGATATAGCAAATAAGCTGCTTGAAACTACACAGAAATGTACCTGCTTGTATTTTCTGTGCAGTTACCCACTCTTTTGGTGTGCCCTGATACCTCCCTCAACTTATGTACCAACTCCAGCAGCATTAAGCAGAAATCCAAAGAAGTCTATTCTTTGGAATTATGAGGAAGGGAAGAGTCAAACATTTTATAACATGCTCTATACAAGGATACACGTCACCATCCTTATCTATGTCATGCCATGCATGGAGGGTCAGTAGGTTCAGGGGATTCTGGAAGCACCAAGTTCTGTGGGGTTAATCACAGTTGCATTCATGGGCAGTAAAAGAGAAGGGCCTTATCTTGGTCACTTTCTCAATGCTAGTAGCTACAAAAAGAAGAGGATAGCAGACATCTTAGGGAGAAGAGCCAACATTAAATGAAATGTCCTAATTACTCTAGGCGACCTCTCATGATGGCCTCCCATAGCTCCTCAAATCCCTACATACTTGCACAAGGGATAGTGTAATATTACTGGAGTGTCTGACTGAAGATTAACATTATTTTTGTTGAAAAAAATAAAAATAGGTTCAAGTGATAGGGTTTGAAAAGTGTTCACAGTGCGAGGGAAACTATTGTAACAATGTGGACAGAACCCTTTGGATGGATTCTTCATGTTTGTTTTTTTTTTTTTTTGCTGCTTCAGAATCTGTAGTAGCGATTGGTGTGTTCCATGATACATCCCCACTTCTTATAAGTTTTAGATGGAATACCGCATTAGGAAGAAGTGCACGAAAGGAAGATTAGTGAGTCAAACTCCTCTACCCTCTGTCAGCAGTGGGTGCAACGGGATTTAGACCAAGTGCTTTCATCCATTGATTTGCAAAGTTTTCACTATATGAATGATGTTTTGTTTGTTTGCAGGTCAGGAGCCTTGGTCTCAATATCCCTGTTTAAAAAGTGTTATCACGTGTCTACCAGAAAGAATTGCTGATGATACTGGAAAAAACTGAGAGTTATCCTTAACAACTAAGGGTTTTGTAGCAACATGGATGGACCTAGAGATTGTTATACTGAGTGAAGCAAGTCAGACACAGAAAGACAGATATCATATGATATGGCTTATATGAGGAATCTAAAAAAGAAAAAAAAACGTACAAATGAACTTATTTACACAACAGAAATGGAATCATGGATATAGAAAACAAACTTATGGTTACCAGGGGATAAGTGGGGAAGGGATAAATTGGGAGATTAGGACTGACTTATACACACTACTCTATATAAAATAGATAAGTATTGATAAAGACCTGCTTTGTAGCACAGGGAACTCTACTCAATGGTCTGTACTGGCGTATACGGAAAAAGAATCTTATAAAAAAAAACAAGGGTTTTGGGATTATATAATAAATATAAATGTGCAAACCTTTTACATGAAAGGAAAAATCAGTTAACTCTGTGGTCCCTGTTATGGTGTAAATGTTTTGTACCTCTAATTTTAAAATTTTGAAACCCAGCTCCCATGTGGATGGTATTATGAGGTGGGGCTTTTGGGAGGTGATTAGGTCATGAGGCCAGAGACCTCAAACATGAGATTAGTGACCTAATAAATGTAGCACACAAAAGATCTTATGCCCATTCCATGATTTCATTGCCGAGCGAGAAGACCCAGATTATGAACCAGAAATTGGTCCCTCGCCAGACACTAAGTCAGCTGGCAACTTGTTCTTTTTTTAAAAAATTAATTAGATAATTAATTAATTAATTTTTTGGCTGTGTTGGGTCTTTGGTGCAGTGCGCGGGCTTCTCACTGAGTGGCTTCTCTTGTTGCGGAGCACGGGCTCTAGGCGTGCAGGTTTCAGTAGTTGTGGCTCACGGGCTCAGTAGTTGTGGCCTGTGGACTCTAGAGCACAGGCTCAGTATTTGTGGTGCACGGGCTTAGTTGTTCCATGGCATGTGGGATCTTCCTGGACCAGGGCTCGAACCCTTGTCCCCTTTATTGGTAGGCAGATTCTTAACCACTGCACCTCCAGGGAAGCCCCTGGTTACTTGTTCTTGAACTTTTCAGCCTCAGCAATTATGAGAAAACAAAAATATTCTGTTGTTTATAAAATACCACGTCTCTCGTATTTTGTTTTAGCAGTCAAAGAGCTGGCTGAGGAGAAATATCTGTGAGCTTGAAGACATATGAGGAGAAACCTTTAAATCTCAAAAGAAAAGAGAAAATGGGCAGGAAAGAAATCAACAGACCAGAGTAATCAATAATTGTGGAGCAATGAAAAATGCTGTGACCTATACATAATGGGTATAGCAGGAGGAGAATAAAGATAATAAAGAACAGAAAATATTTTTTTTTAAAAATGACTGCGAATCTCCCCAAATGAATGTCTGACACTAAATCCACAACATCCAAACTTAGAAGAACATATGAATAGTAAAGAAAACTGACCAATATGTCTCAGGAACATCAATGCAAAAATCCTCAACAAAATATTACCAAATCGAATCCAACAATATTTTGAGAGAACTTTATATCATGAATGAGAGGAAATAATCCCAGGTATGAAAGGCTGGTTCAACATTCTAGAATCAAATAATTATATCCATCATATCAACACCTTAAAGACAATCATTAGCATATCAATAGATTCAGAAGACCTTTGAAAAAATCTAACACCCATTCTTCATAAAAACTCTCAGTTAAAGAAATAGACTGGAGCTTTCTCAAGTTGATAACAAACATTTACAGGAAACTTTTATCTTACATCATGATTAATGGTCAAAAACATAAAGCTTTTCCACTAAGTTCAGGTAAAAGCAAGGATGTCCCCTTTCATGACTCCTTTTCCATATTTTACTCCCAGTCCTTGCTAATGCAATAAGGCACGAAACTAAATAAAACAAATACAGATTGGGTAGAAAAAAATGAAAGCAACCTAAATAGAATGTGGACCAATATACTTTATGGACACCTCATCAAAGAAAATAGACACTATGCATATAAGTATACAGAAGAATAATCCGGATTACATGCTGCCATGAAAAAGCAAATTAAAAATACAATTACATACCACTATGTAACACTTAGAATGGCTAAAATGTGAACAATGACAAGAACAAATTCTGTAGGAGATGTGGAACAATAGGAAATGTCATTTGTTATTGGTGGAAATGAAAAATAATACAGCTAATTTGGTAGTCTGATTGACACTTGCTATAATACTGAACACTCCCTTACTGTACAATCCGGCAAGTGTTCTCATGGATATTTACTGAAAGTAGTTTAAAACATACTTCCAGAGGAAAACCTGCATATGGATATTTATAGCACCTAATTCAATATTGCCAAAATGTGAATGAAACTAAGGTGTCCTCCAATAGGTGAATGAAATTATATAGTATTAATATATTCTGGGAATGGGATAATATTGAGCACTAAAAATGTAAGCTATCAAGCCATATAAAGAGATGGGAATTCTTTTTTTTCTTTTGAAATATAGGTGATTTTCTTTATTTTGAAATTTAAATTTTATTGGAGTATAGTTGATTTACAATGTTGTGTTCATTTCAGCTGCACAGCAAGTGATTCAGTTACACATATGCATATACTCATTCTTTTTCAGATTCTTTTCTGATAAAGGTATTCCCAGAATACTGAGTAGAGCTCCCTGTGCTATACAGTAGGTCCTTGTTGCTTATCTGTTATATATAGTAGTATTCGTATGTTTACCCCAAGTTCCTGATTTATCCCTACCCCCCACCTTTCCCCTTTGGTAACCATAAGTTTGTTTTCCAAGTCTGTGAGTCTGCCTCTGTTTTGTAAGTTAGTTCATTTGTATCAATTTTTAGCTTCCACCTAGAAGTGATATGATACAACATTTGTCTTACTCTGTCTGACTTACTTCACTTAGTACAATCATCTCTTGGTTCATCCATGTTACTGCAATTGGCATTATTTTCTTCTATTTTATGGCTGAGTCATATTCCATTATATATATGTATCACATATTCTTTACCTATATTCATATGTTGATGGGCATTTTGGTTGCTTCCATGTCTTCGCTATTGTAAAGAGTGTTGCAGTGAACATTGGGGAACATGTGTCTTTTCGATTTATGCTTTCCTCCAGATATGTGTACAGGAGTGAACTTGCTGGATCCTCTGGTAGCTCTATTTTATTTTATTTCATTTCATTTCAATTTCAAGTTTTTTGGAGTATAGTTGATTTACAATGTTGTGTTACTTTCTGCTGCACAGCACAGTGAAGCAGTTATACATATATCCAATCCTTTTTGGATTCCCTTCCCATACAGGTTATTACAGAGTATTGAGTAGAGTTTCCTGTGCTATACAGTAAGCCCTTATTTGTTATCTCTTTTATATATAGTGGTGTGTATATGTCAATCCCAATTTCCAATTTATCCCTCACACCTCCCCTTACTCTGGTAACCTCCATTCTTTGCTCCATAGTGTCTGTTACCAATTGGCATTGCCACCGATAGCATAGAATTGGTGGCACAGTGGTTAAGAATCTGCCTGCCAGTTCAGGGGACACAGGTTCGAGCCCTGGTCCGGGAAGATCTCACATGCCACAGAACAAGTAAGCCCGCGCACCACAACTACTCAGTCTGCGCTCTAGAGCCCACGAGCCACAACTACTGAAGCCTGTGTGCCTAGAGCTTGTGCTGCACAACAAGAGAAGCCACCACAAAGAGAAGCCTTCGTACCACAACGATGAGTAGCCCCCGCTTGCTGCAACTATAGGAAAGCCGCACGCAGCAACGAAGACCCAACGCAGATTAAAAAAAAAATAAGTAGTAGTTTCTCTTTTTTCCACACCCTCTGAAGCATTTCTTGTTTCTAGACATTGTGATGATGGCTATTCTGAGTGGTTCCAGGTGATACTTCTTTGTACATCTGATTTGCATTTGTCTAACATAAAGCAATGGTGAGTATCTTCATAGGTGCTCTTTTTTTTGGAACAGTGTCAGTAAAATTTAGCCCTTGAAAAAGGGTTATTGAAAGGTTGCCTTGTTTTCAAGTCTATTTCGATTACTTACCCCAAGACATTTTTTGAGGGCCGTTGTCATTTACAGCTCCCCAGGCATTGTGAATATGAAGTGCATATAAGGTCCAGTTTTAGAATTGTTGTTATGGGAAACAGAAGGCGGCAGGATTTCTACTGTCCCTCTCTGGTTACTGACACAACCTTAGATGTAGGGCAAGTCCTATTCTTGGGTTTTAAATTAGAGTGGAATGTGCCTGACCAAACATGTAAGGGCTTCTGTCCCATTCCTTCTTCCCCCTTACCCTTCATCCCCCGAACAAGTATAAACCCCTGCAACATCACCTGTTGAGGGTGCTGTCTTGTAGAGTGGGATGACCCTTATGAAGGAGTCGGGAGGTCGGAACCCAACCACCAGGATATGTTGAGAGCGGGTGATTTTCCAAATGTCATCCAGCCCAGAGAGTCCACCATCCTTAGGGTGTCAGAGGGTTGGTTTAGTAGTATGAGGGCACACTTAGATCTGGAGATAGTGATCCCATGCAGAGGGGACCAGGTACTACATGTTCAAGGGGGGTGAATTAGCTGGCATATCCTCCCGAAGTACTCAGGCCCACAACAGTCCAGCCTTGGGACCAAATTGTGTCTGTGTCCAGGGATGTGACACTAGTACGTTCACTGCGACTAAACAAATTTAGTGATCTTTTTTCTTTTCTTTAATTTAATTTTAAATTTATAATGGAGTATATAGTTGATTTATCATGTTGTGTTCATTTTTGACATACACCAACATGATTCATTTATACAGAGATAACTATATATTCTTTTTAGAATTATTTTCCCATTGAGGTTACTAAAGAGTGTTGAGAAGAGTTCCAAGTGCTCTACAGCAGGTCCATGTTGATTACAAGTTTTCTCTCTGTAAATATGTATATACTAACTCCAACCTCATGATTTATGCCTCCAACACACCTTTCCAGTTTGGTAACCATAAGTTTGTGTTCTAAGTCTGGGACTCTGTTTCTGTGTTGTAAGATAGTACCTTTCTATCAATTTTTAGATTCCACTGATAAATAATATCATATGATATTTTTCATTGTCTGATTTATGACACTTAGTATGAATGTATGTAGGTCCTTCTGAGTGGCCCTAAATGGCCTTATTTCATTCATTTCATGGCTGAGTAATATTCCATTGTACATATCTACCATAATTTCTTTATCCATTTTTCCTTCCAAGGATTTTTAGGTAGCTTCCGAGTAGAGGCTCCTGTAAACAGGGCTGCATAAATTTTAGAGTACCTGGGTCCTGTCAATTTACGTTTTTTCCAAGATACAGGCCCAGGAGTGGAAGCGCCATATGCGCTGAAGCTCTGGTTTTTAGATTTTTAAGGAATCACCACCCACTTCTCCAGAGTGGCTGTTAGCAATTTACATTCCCACCATCAGCTTGTCAGGGTTCCCTTTTCTCCACGCCCTGTCCTGCATTTCAGGTTTTACAGTTTGTGAGGTTGGTCATTCTGACTTGTGCGAAGTGATACCTCTTTGTAGTATTAACTTACATTGCCCGCCTGATTTGTTGGCCAAAAATGGAGTAAGGGTTTTTCCTGAATATATTAAGGAATAACGCATACGGCCTTTTTGGCAAACTGCGTCATTGGCGATGTTCAGCAGCTTTGCATGTGCTTTAACGACGAGTGCAAACTACCTCTTGAAATCCCTTTCCTGCAATTCTGCCTTGCTTACAAGGCCTTTACGAATACTTGGCTCAAGAAATGACTCCATTAGAGGTGTCAATTACAACCCTGCATGTTTGTGAATTGCAGTGCCCCTGAGCACCGGTTTTCAACTTGTTTAGGGAAGCAGACACAAAGGGGCAGGATTTCTACAGACCCATTCCAGTTACTGGGGCACCTGAAGGATAGGGAAATTCTTCTTCCAGGTAGGAAACTAGAGTGGCATATGCCTGTCCAAACATCTAAGGCTTGTGTCTCATTCCATCCCTCCATTCCCCTTCTTCACCGGAAAATTCCAAGCCGTGCAAAACCGGCTGAGTGTGCTGCCTTCCCATAGTGGGGAGACTCTAAGGAAAGGAGCTGGGGAACCCGAATACCAGGAGACGTGGAGATGAGGTGACTTTTCCAAACTCTTCCCGATCAGATGGTGTACCATCCTCTGGATGTGCCATGCATGTTTTAGCTGTAGGAAGGGTCCCCTGCACCTGGAGATATGGGACCCATCAAATGGGGGCCAGGCAGTATTACTCTAAAAGTGCTGCATTTGCTGTCCCATCCTCACGAAGCCTCTCAGACCAACGAGTGTAGAGCCTTAGGTCCCATCCAGCTCTGTGTCTAGATGTGGTCAGTCCAGGTTGCATCACAGCCCTTGAACAAATTTTGTAAGAATTTCTCTCTCTCTCACTGTCTTTATTTTATTCTTGTTATTTAATTTTATAATGAGGTATAGCTGATTTTCAATACTGTGTTTCTTCCTGCTCTACATCTATCCACTTGATTCACTTAAAGAGACACATCAATAAATTATTTTACAGATTCTTACCAGTCTTTTTTTTTTTAATTAATTAATTTATTTATTTATTTTTGGCTGTGTTGGGTCTTCGTTTCTGTGCGAGGGCTTTCTCTAGTTGCGGCGAGCGGGAGCCACTCTTCATCGCGGTGCGCGGGCCTCTCACTATCGCGGCCTCTCTTGTGGAGCACAGGCTCCAGACGCGCAGGCTCAGTAATTGTGGCTCACGGGCCCAGTTGCTCCGCGGCATGTGAGATCTTCCCAGACCAGGGCTCGAACCCGTGTCCCCTGCATTGGCAGGCAGATTCTCAACCACTGCGCCACCAGGGAAGCCCCTTACCAGTCTTATATATCCTTTTCCGGTGACAACAGTGTGCTGAGTCCAGCTCTTTGAGCTATAGAGTAGGTCCTGTCGAATACCTATTTTGTTTATGGAACCGTATCTGTGCTAATTTCAACCTCCTGGTTTATGCATCACCCCACCCCACCCTTTCTCCTTTAGCAGCCATAAGTGTGTTTTCTAAATGTGTGACTCCGTTTCTGTTTTGTAATTGCGTTCATGTGTAGACATTTTTAGATACTATCTATAAGTGATACCTTATGATAAGTCTCTTTTTATGTCTGACTTATGTCACTTAGAATGATCGTACCTCAGTCTCCACGAGTTGCTGCCACTGGCCTTATTTCATTGATTTAATTGCTGAGTAATATTCCATTGTACATAAGTACCACATCTTCTTTATCCATTTTTTCCTTCCAAGGACATGTAAGTTGTACCCAAATCGAGGCATTTCTAAACAGAGCAGCCCTAAACTTTGGGGTGCTTGTGTCCTGTCGATTTTTTGGTTTTCCCAAGACATACGCCCATGAGGGGAAGTGCTGTATGCTCTGTGGCTCTGTTTTTTAGATGTTTTAGGATACAGCATACACTTCTCAAGAGTGGCCGGTGGCAATTTACATCCCGCCGATCAGCGTAACAAGGCTCCCTTTTCTCCATGGCCTGTCTTGCATTTCTGCTTTTTACACTTTTTCAGGATGGGCCTTTTGACCAATGCGAAACGAGACATTTTTGTATTGCTGATTTGCATTGCCCGCTTGTTTAGTTGGGCAAAAATGGCGTCTGCGTTTTTTCCAGAATATATTCAGGAAAAAAAGCAGACGCCCTTTTCGGCCAACTGCATCATTGTCGAAGTTCTGCGGATTTTAATGTGCTTTCAAGGCGAGTCCAATCTACCTGTGAAAAACTGTTTCCTGTAATTCTGTCTTGCTTTGAAATCGTCTTCGTTGCCTTACCTCAATAAATGTTTAGATGTGAGTTACCATTTTTAACTCTGCAGTTTTGTGAATGCCGTGCTCCTGAGCTCCATTTTCCAAATCGCTTTTTTGGGAGCTGGCCGCAAATACACAGGATTGCTTAAGGCCCTATTCTGGTTCCGGGGAGCAGGCTGAGCCTGTGGTTAATTCTTCTAACTGATGGGAAATTAGAGTGACATGTGCATGTCCCAACATCTAGAGCTAGTCTCTCATTGGTTCCCCCTCTTCCCGTTCATTCTCCAGACAAATTGCAGACAGTTTGAAACAGGAGGCTAAAGGTGCTGATTCTCCAAGGGGGAGATTGTTCGTAGAGTGGCTGGAATGGCGAACCTGAGGACCAGGAGGTGAGAAATGAGGTGCACATTAGAAACCTTTCCCGATCACACGGTGTACCATTCCCTGGGTTTCCCATGCATGTTTTCACTGTAGGAAGATGCCTTTGAACCTAGAGATGTGGGACCCATGGAATGCGTACCACGCAGTATTACTTTAAATGGTCTGCATTTGCTCACCCTACCTTAAGAATACTCTCAGCCCCAAGAGTGTGCAACCTTATGTGTCATCCAGCTGTGGGTCTAGATGTGGTCAATCCAGATTGCATCACAGCCCCTAAATGAACTTTGTAAAATTTCTCTCTCTTTCACTGTGTATGTTGTTGTTTTTATTTGTAATTTAATTTTATAATGGGGTTTAGCTGATTTTCACTGCTGTGTTTATGCCACTTTACACCCATTTGATTCACTTAGAGATATCAATACATAGGTTTTAAGATTCTTACTAGTCAGATATATTCTTGTGCGGTGAATAGGGGGTGTTGAGTCCAGTTCACTGAGCAAGGAGTAGGTCTTGTCTGTTACATATTTGCTTTATGGAACGGTATCTGTGCTAATTTCAAACCCTTGTTTTATGCCTCACCCCACCTCACCTTTCCCGTTAAGCAGCCATAGTGTGTTTTCTAAATGTGTGACTCTGTTCTGTTTTGTAATTCCGGTCATGTGTAGCGATTTTTCCATTCCCTCGATAAGTGATATCTTATGATAAGTGTCTTTTTCTGTGTGACTTTTTCCCTTAGAAACATAATTCCTAAATCCACTCATCATGCTTCTACTATCCTTATGACATTGATTTCATGTCTGAGTGATATTCCATTGTACATAAGTACCACAACTGCTTTATCCATTTTTCTCTTACCTGGGATATTTAAGGTGTACTGAAGTGGAGGTTCTTGTAAACAGAGCAGCTCTAAACTTTGGGTTCCTGTATCTCGTTGATTTCTAGTTTTCCCATTTCTTTCGCCCATGAGTGGAAGTGCCCTATGCTCTCTAGCTGTGTTTTTTAGATGTTTTAGGAAACACCATACACTTCTCCAGAGTGGCCGTTGGCAATTTACATTCCGCCCATCAGCCTAACAAGGCTCCTTTTTATCCCTGGCCTGTCCTGCATTTTTGGCTTTTACACTATTTTAGGATGGCCCTAATGACCGATGGGAAGTGAGACTTCTCTGCAGTGCTGATTTGCATTTACGTCTTGCTTGGTTGGCCAAAAAGGGCATGTGCGTTTTTTCCTGAATATATTCAGAAAAAATGCATACGCCCTTTTTGGCCAAGTGCATCAATGTCGACGTTTTGCCGCTTTTCATGTGCTTTAAAGGCGATTCGTATCTACATCCTGAAATCTATTTCCTGCAATTCTGCCTTGCTTTCAAATCCTCTTCGTTGCCTTCCCTCAGTATATTTTTGGAAGAGAGTTATCATTTATAACTCTGCAGGTTTGTGAATTTCAGTGAACCTGAGCTCCATTTTTCAACTGGCTTTTTTGGGAGCAGGCCGCAAAACCGCAGGATTGCTTCAGGCCCTATTCTGG
The DNA here is from genome assembly GCF_028021215.1 of Eschrichtius robustus. Classification (NCBI taxonomy): domain Eukaryota; kingdom Metazoa; phylum Chordata; class Mammalia; order Artiodactyla; family Eschrichtiidae; genus Eschrichtius; species Eschrichtius robustus. The sequence continues at coordinate 105,792,183 of NC_090828.1, forward strand.
TTCCGTGCGGCAGGCTGAGCCTGTGTTTAATTCTTCTTCCTGACGGGAAATTAGAGTGACTTGTGCCTGTCCCAACACCTAGAGCTAGTCGCTCATGGGTTCCCCCTCTTCCCGTTCATCGTCAGGACAAATTGCAACCGGTAAGAAACAGGAGGTTAAAGGTGCTGAATCTCCAAATGGGGAGATTGTTAGTAAAGTGGCTGGAATTACGAACCCGAGCGCCAGGAGATGAGAAATGAGGTGCGTTTTAGAAACCTTTCCTGATCACCCGCGTTTACCATTCTCTGGGTTTCCCATGCATGTTTTCGCTGTAAGATGTTTCCCTTTAACCTGGAGATTTGGGACACATGGAATTGGTACCACGCAGTACTAATTTAAAGGGTCTTCGTTTGCTCACACAATCTCACCAAACCTCTCAGCCCCAAGAGCGTCCAGCCTTATGTCTCATCCAGCTGTGGGTCTAGATATGGTCAATCCAGGTTGCTTCAAAGCCCCTGAACGAACTCTGTAAGGATTTCTCTCTCTTTCAATGTCTTTGTTGTTTTTTATTTTTGAAATTTATTTTTATTATGGGGTTTAGCTGCTTTTCACTGCTGTGTTTATGCCGTTTTACACCCACTTGATTCACTTACAGAGAGATATCAATACATAGCTGTTAAGATTCTTACTAGTCAGATATAATTTTGTCCGTTGAATAGGGGGTGTGGAGTTCAGTTCACTGAGCAAGGAGTAGGGCTTCTGTGTTACATATTTCGTTTATGGAACGGTATCCTTGCTAATTGCAAACCCTTGTTTTACGCCTCGCCACACCTCACCTTTTCCGTTAAGCAGCCATAGTGAGTTTTCTAAATGTGTGACTCTGTTCTGTTTTGTAATTCAGGTCATGGGTAGCGATTTTTACATTCTCTTTGCAAGTGATATCTTATGATAAGTGTATTTTTCTCTGTGACTTATTTCACTTAGAAACATGGTACGTAAATCCACTCAGCATGCTGCTACTAGCCTTATGACATTGCTTTCATGGCTGAGTGATATTCCATTGTACATAAGTACCACAACTTCTTTATCCATTTTTCTCTTTCCTGGCATATTTAAGGTGTACCGAAGTGGCCAAAGTGGAAAGTGTGCCTTTCCAAAAATCTAGGGCTTGTCTCTCATTGTTTCTCCTCCTTCCCCTTCATCCTCTGGACAAATTCCAAACTCTGTGCAATAGGATGTTGAAGGTGCTGACATCCTCAAGTGTGGAGAGTGTTAGGAAAGGGGCTGGAGGGGTGAACCCGACAACCAGGAGATTAGGAGATGAGGTGACTTTTCCAAAATTTTCCTGAACCAACCGTGTACCATCTTCTGGGTGTCACAGGCATTTTTTAGCTGTATGAAAGGTCCCATGTATGTAAGGAGAACACCAGGGATTTTTCCAAATCAGTGTCTCCCCGAACCCCAATCTGGGGAATTTTTAAGCTACTGGTACATGTATGTTCATTAAGGGACTTGGGCCATAGGCAGAGTCCGAACTTTAGATGATTGAAGTCTTCAGGGTCAGAAACGGTCACCATCGGCCTCCTTTAGGTTCCATTTTATCTGTAGTTGATAGATGATGTTGATATAGATATCTATTATTCAAATTATTTCCTCTTAGGGGTTATTACAAAATATTGAGTATAGTTCCCTGTGCTATACAGTAGTTCCTTGTTGATGATATATTTTATACATAGCAGTGTGTATATATTAATCTGAAAGTGTTAATTTATCCCTCCTCCCACCTTTCCCCTTTGGTAATAAAAAAAATATAAGATTTTATACTTCTCAGAAATCTAGGAGCTGAAAGAGAGGTATCATTTTCAATGGAAAATCATTCAAAACAAGATTGAAACTTCAGCCAAGATTATTACATGTCCATCCTTGGAAAGAAATCACTGCATTTCTCTAATGTTGACCTGACAAATAAGACAAACCCTTCCACTGAACTTGCTTATAATAAAGTGATGGAAATATCAAATGGAAGTGTTAGAAACATCTTATTTTACACGAGCCTTATACACTGCTCTATGTTAATTACAGTTTGGCACACACATATGTTTACTGAAGTTACAGTGTTCTCAAATTCTGTTACTGATCCTGCAGAGTGGGCCCCAACAAGGGTCCCCCTGCCCAGTGTCATTGGAGCCAACAGATCGAGACTGACCTTGGTTCAGAAGCGAAGGAAAACTTTATATTTTGATCAGAGAATGGAGAGGTGGGAGCGTGCGCTCCCCCACGGGCTGTGGGCCAGGCTGCTGTGTAGGGATCCCGTCAGAGTCAGCGGGAGGGATGGGGCGGAGCTCTTGAGGGCCGGGTTGGCTGGAGCTCAGGCTCTGTGTTGCGGAGTCTGCTCTGCATGGGGCCCCGCGAGCTGAGGTGTCGGCCCAGACATTTTGCACTAGGAAATTGGCTCTGAAGTGCCCGGTGTGGGACCTCTGCCTGTGGAAACCTAGGAGCAAGTGAAATTAGACAAAGCACAAAGGAAAAAATGGTCAGACTTTATTTTATTGCCCAGATTCTATTTTTATCTCCCAGGAAATTTTAATGGGCTTTGCCGGTGACAAACCCCTCCTCTGCCTCTTGTTCCATTCCACATTCTTGGGGCGCTGAGGGTGCAGACACCTCTTCTGTAAATGCTTCGTGCTGAGTTAGGTGTCCTCATACCTGGGGGGAGGGGCAGGACTTCTCCCCAGCAGCCTCCAGGTGAGGTTGATTGTCCCCAGGCCTCCTCCCTCACTGCTTGTCCGCCTGAGCACCAGCATTGGAAGTTTTATAGATTCTAATGACCTTTAAGAGTCCAGGAAAGAGATGCACAGGGATGCTGGGGGGGCCGGTTTTACCCTGTTCCACATTGGTTCGGCCCCCTTAGGCTGACGGTTTCTGCCAGCCTAGATGCTCTGACCAGTAGTCTGCGCTTTCTTCAGTTGGGCCACTGAATTAACGTACAAACAGCACCAGGTGTCAGAGCCCTGCTTGCTCAACTCCCAGACAGTCCAGGGCCGGTAGTGATCCAGGACCATGATGGCCACTCAGTCAACGGCCTTTTGAAGTAACCAGGAGTACAGCCGGTCTCATTGGCTGCCGTCACCGTGGTGTCTGTAGGCTTTTCTATGGTGGCAGCCTTATTTACGGGTCCCCTGCCAAGTTTATTAGCTCCGCTCTGGGTTCAGTAAGTCCTGCAAGCAATAGTCTGCTCTTTTGGGGCACACACTTGTGGTTTTCTGAGAGAAGCTCCAGGTCAAGTGATGGTCACACGAGTCGTCATGGGGGCCTGTTGCCCCAGGTTGTCTCTCTGGAGGTTGGAGTTGGAGGGCCTCCTCACTCGAGGTCATTGTGCCCACGGAGCGATCCCTGCAACTTCAGGGCATGGTGGGTGGTTAGAATCACCAAGTGGCGTCCTTTTCCCTTAGGAGGGAGCTGGCTTGTGGGCTGCTCATTTCCAGGTTTTTAGATACCCCCAGTATCCTGGTCGGATGGGGTGGCTGGCCAATGCCTGGAGGGCATTCTTGCGTTGTTCCATTTCAAGTGGTCCCAGTTTTTGCACTAATACTCCAAGGGCGATTCGCCTTCGACCAGGAATGTAAAGGTCAAAGGGTTTAGCTAAATTAGGGAGGTCCAGGGCAAGGGTCTGAATTGACTGCTCTTTCCATTCTTGAAAGGCCGCTTCTGGATTCTATTCAAAAGGATCATCATCTTTTCCTTTCAGTGTTTCATATAGAGGCCCAGCTATTAGACTGTATTTAGGGATCCAGATGCAGCAAACCCCGGTCTCCCCAGGAACCCCTAAGCTGTCTTCTAGTTTTAGGAAGGGTGAGGCTGCAAATGGCTTCTTCCCTTTCCTGGGATGGGCTTCTCCGATCTTCTGTGAGAATGAAGCCCAGGCAGGTCACCTTAGTCTTTGATATTTGAGCCTTTTTCTTGGACACCTTCTATCTTTTATTGGCTAGGTAGTTCAGAGGCCTCCTTAGTAGGGCTGGCGATCAGGATGTCGTCTGCATATTGAAGGAGGGCTCCCTTCTCCAGAGGTAGATCTTTTAGGGCTTTAGCTAACGTTTCCCCAAAGATGGTGTGGGTATTTTTGAACCCCTGGGGCAGGACGGCCCAGCAGTATTGTTTTTGTTGTATGTTGAGTCCTGCCACTCACAGCCAAAATTTCTTGTGACTCTGGGACTAATGGAATACAGAAGAAGGCATCATTGAAGTCTAATACAGAATAGCATGTCCTGGTGGATGGTAGAATGACCAGCAGGGTGTAGGAATTAGGAACTACTGGATGTATATCCTCTGTGGCTTCACTGACTGTCCTGGCGTCCTTTACCAGGTCCCCAGCAGCCCACAGGGCTCTCGTGGTCAGGCCCCTCCCAGGATATGGAGCTCACCTGTGCAGGTAGCCAGCAGCACATGGGGCTCTCATGGTTAGGCCGCTCCCAGGATATGGAGCTCACCTGGGCAGGTACCCTGGCAGGGCTGGGCACACAGGAACCGTGCACATAGTCCTCATTGCAGAGCACCCCCAGCACACCTGTCGCTCAGAGCTGACACAGAGCACCTCCGTGCAGGGCTTGAACTAACACACAGCAGCTCCGACATGTCTGTGACCCTAGCCTTCACTCTGTGCGGCCTCCCTCCACCTGGTCTTCCAGGGGCTTCCACTGCAGCCGGGGCACCAGGCCTCTGTCTCCACCCACCAACCCTCCTCTCCCTGACTCCTGGGTTCCTCTCATTAGGAGAGGGTCTTCTTGAAGTTGTCTCCCACTCATGGACCAGATAAAATGATTAGAAAACAAGCCAGGGCTGCCGCCCCTTGTCTATCCTGACTCTCGGGACCCTACACCTGTTCCTTGGATCTGGCCGGTGCAGCAAGGCCCATTTTCTGCAACTCTGAGCCCCTGAGGGGCGAGGATTGGCTGACCTGGGCAGCCTGACCCGGACGGCCAGCCCTTCCCAGGTGTGCCTGGGTTGAGGTCAATATAAACACCCCTCCAGGCAGCAAAAGCCTCTGCAACTGTGCCTGACGCCATATTCTCTGCCCCGTCAGCAGTCTTGGGATTGGGCTGGTGGGAGGGAGTAGGGCCCAGGGCTCTATGAGTGGCCCCGTGTGAGTGGGGCTCTGCTGGACTTTCTGCAGGAGTTGCCGGGCTACCCCCTGCTAAAGAAGAGGATGTGTCACCCATACCTGCTGCTGGAATTTCTCCCCTGGCAGAGGTGAGGAAGGAAAAAAGCAGTGGGTGCCGGGACAGAAGGGGTACCTCAGGCAGGGAAATGGAACGCTTCCAGAAGAGCGACCGGGGCCAGGACCATCCTGGCTGGCCTGCAGACACCAAGTCGGCCTGCGTGCTGTCGCTGGTGTGACTCCAAGCCCCTTTCTCTAGGCTTTAAAGTCTTTGCACACATTCAGGTGTTTTACCTGGGAAGGGTGGGAAAAGTTCAGCAGCAGCTGGCCTGGGGCTCAGCTCACGTTTACTCAGAGACGCCTTCTCACGGTCCCCCAGCTTTGCAATGAGGACGTTCCTTGCGGGGGGGCTGCTGGCTGCATGGGAGACGATTCCCCACCTCTGACCAACTTCAGAATTGTTTACCACTGGAGCAAGTGCCCTGATAGGGTTTTCCTCTGTATGGCCAGTGGGTTCTGTTTTTTTTTTTCCTTTTTGGTTCAAGGTAGGTTTTATTCCTCTTTTTGTATTTATAGATATAAGCATGGAAAAAATTCATTCATATAAATACGTCTATGGGAAGGACAGAACTTTTTTTCTGTTTTATTTTTTTTAAGATTATTTATTTTTTAATTTTTGAATTTTATTTTATTCATTTTTTTATACAGCAGGGTCTTATTGGTTATCTATTTTATACATACAAGTGTATATATGTCAATCCCAGGCTCGCAATTCATCCCACCACCACCACCCTGCCACTTTCCCCCCTTGGTGTCCATACATTTGTTCTCTACATCTGTGTCTCTATTTATGCCTTGCAAACCGGTTCATCTGTACCATTTTTCTAGGTTCCACATGTATGCGTTAATATACGATATTTGTTTTTCTCTTTCTGACTTACTTCACTCTGTATGACAGTCTCTAGATCTATCCACGTCTCTACAAATGACCCAATTTCATTCCTTTTTATGGCTGAGTAATATTCCATTTTATATATGTACCACATCTTTTCCATTTGTCTATCTATGGGCATTTAGGTTGCTTCCATGACCTGGCTATTGTAAATAGTGCTGCAATGAACATTGTGGTGAATGTGTCTTTTTGAATTATGGTTTTCTCTGGGTATATGCCCAGTAGTGGGATTGCTGGGTCATATGGTAATTCTATTTTTAGTTTTTTAAGGAACCTCCATACTGTTCTCCATAGTGACTGTATCAATTTACATTCTCACAAATAATGTAAGAGGGTTCCCTTTTCTCCACACCCTCTCCAGCATTTGTTGTTTGTAGATTTTCTGATGATGCCCATTCTAACTTGTGTGAGGTGATACCTCATTGTAGTTTTGGTTTATATTCCTCTAATAATTAGTGATGTTGAGCAGCTTTTCATGTGCTTCTTGGCCATCTGTATGTCTTCTTGGGACAAATGTCTATTTACATCATCTGCCCATTTTTGGATTGGGTTGTTTGTTTTTTTTTACTGTTGAGCTGCATGAGCTGTTTATATATATTGGACATTAATCCTTTGTCCATTGATTCATTTGCAAATATTTTCTCCCATTCTGAGGGTTGTCTTTTCGTCTTGTTTGTAGTTTCCTTTGCTTTCCAAAAGCTTTTAGGTTTCATTTGCTCCCATTTGTTTATTTTTGTTTTTTATTCCATTACTCTAGGAGGTGGATCAAAAAAGATCTTGCTGTGATTTACGTCAAAGAGTATTCTTCCTATGTTTTCCTCTAAGAGTTTTATAGTGTCTGGTCTTACATTTCGGTCTCTAATCCATTTTGAGTTTATTTTTTGTGTATGGTGTTTGGGAGTGTTCTAATTTCATTCTTTTACATGTAGCTGTCCATTTTTCCCAGCACCACTTATTGAAGAGACTGTCTTTTCTCCATTGTATATCCTTGCCTCCTTTGTCATAGATTAGTGGACCATAGGTGTGTAGGTTTGTCTCTGGGCTTTCTTTTTTTTTTTCTTTTACATCTTTATTGGAGTATAATTGCTTTACAATTGTGTGTTAGTTTCTGCTGTATAAAAAAGTGAATCAGCTATACGTATACATATAACACCATATCTCCTCCCTCTTGCACCTCCCTCTCACTCCCTTTTCCCACCCCTTTAGGTGGTCACAAAGCACCGAGCTGATCTCCCTGTGCTATGTGTCTGTTTCCCAGTAGCTATCAATTTTACATTTGGTAGTGTATATATGTCCATACCACTCTCTCACTTTGTCCCAGCTTACCCTTCCCCCTCCCCGTGTCCTCAAGTCCTTTCTCTACGTCTGTGTCCTTAATCTTTTCCTGCCCCTAGGTTCTTCATAAACTTTTTTTCTTTTAGATTCCATATATATGTGTTAGCATACAGTATTTGTTTTTCTCTTTCTGACTTACTTCACTCTGTAGGACAGACTTTAGGTCCATCCATCTCACTACAAATAACTCAATTTCATTTCTTTTTATGGCTGAGTAATATTCCATTTTATATTGAAGATGTGCAACATCTTTTTTACCCATTCATCAGTTGATGGACACTTAGGTTGCTTCCATGTCCTGGCTATTGCAAATAGAGCTGCAATGAACATTGTGGAACATGACTCTTTTTGAATTATGGTTTTCTCCAGGTATATGCCCAGTAGTGAGATTGCTGTGTCATATGGTAGTTCTATTTTTAGTTTTTTAAGGAACCTCCATACTGTTCTCGATAGTGGCTGTATCAATTTACACTCCCACCAACGGTGCAAGAGGGTTCCCTTTTTTCCCCACCTCTGCAGCATTTATTGTTTGTAGATTTTTTTGATGATGGCCATTCTTACCTGTGTGTGGTGATACCTCATTGTAATTTCGATTGCATTTCTCTAATGATCAGTGATGTTGAGCATTCTTTCATGTGTTTGTTGGCAATCTGTATATCTTCTTTGGAGAAATGTCTATTTAGGTCTTCTGCGCATGTTTGGATTGGGTTGTTTGGTTTTGTGATATTGAGCTACATGAGCTGCTTTTTGGAGATTAATCCTTTGCCATTTGCTTCATTTGAAAATATTTTCTCCCATTCTGATGGTTGTCTTTTCGTCTTGCTTATGTTTTCCTTTGCAGTGCAAAAGATTTTAAGTTTCATTAGGTCCCCTTTTTTTATTTTTGTTTTTATTTCCATTTATCTAGGAGGTGGGTCAAAGAAGGATCTTGCTGTGATTTATGTCATAGACTGTTCTGCTTATGTTTTCCTCTAAGAGTTTTATAGTGGCTGGTCTTACATTTAGGTCTCTAATCCATTTTGAGTTTATGTTTGTGTATGGTGTTAGGGAGTGTTCTAATTTCATTCTTTTACATGTAGCTGTCCAGTTTTCCCAGCACCACTTACTGAAGACACTGTCTTTTCTCCATTGTATACCCTTTCCTCCTTTGTCATAGATTAGTTAACCATAGGTACGTGGGTTTATCTCTGTGCTTTCTATCCTGTTCTATTGATCTCTATTTCTGTTTTTGTGTCAGTACCATATTATCTTGATTACTGTAGCTTTGTAATATAGTCTGAAGTCTGGAAGTCTGATTCCTCCAGCTCTTTTTTTTTCCCCTCAAGACTGCTTTGGCTATCCGGGGTCTTTTGTGTCTCCCTACAAATTTTAAGATTTTTTTTCTAGTTCTGTAGAAAATGCCAAAGGTATTTTGATAGGGATTGCATTGAATCTGTAGATTGCTTTGGGTAGTATAGTTTTTTTCACAATATTGATTCTTCTAATCCAAGAACATGGTATATGTCTCCATCTGTTTATATCATCTTTGATTTCTTTCATCAGTGTCTTATAGTTTTCTGAGTACAGGGCTTTTAGTTCCTTAGTTAGGTTTATTCCTAGGTATTTTATTCTTTTTGTTGCAGTGGTAGTGGGATTCTTTCCTTAATTTCTCCTTCTGTTCTTTCATTGTTAGTGTATAGGAATGCAAACAATTTCTCTGCATTAATTTTGTATCCTGCAACTTTACCAAATTCATTGATTAACTCCAGTGGTTTTCTGGTGGCATCTTTAGGATTCTCTATCTATGATATGATGTCATCTGCAAACAGTGACAGTTTTACTTCTTCTTTTCCTTTTTGTATTCTTTTTATTTCTTTTTCTTCTCTGATTGCCATGGCTAGGACTTCCAAAGCTATGTTGAATAGTAGTGGTGAGAGTGGACATCCTCGTCTTGTTCCTGATCTTAGAGGAAACGCTTTTAGTTTTTCACCATTGAGAATGCTGTTTGCTGTGGGTTTGTCATATATGGCCTTTATTATGTTGAGGTAGTTTCCCTCTGTGCCCACACTCTGCAGAGTTTTTATCATAAATGGGTGTTGAATTTTCTCAAAATCTTTTCCTGCATCTATTGAGATGATCATATGGTTTTATTCTACAATTTGTTAATATGGTGTATCACATTGATTTGTGTATATTGAAGAATCCTTGCATCCCTGGGATAAACCTCACTTGATCATGGTGTATGATCCTTTTAATGTGTTGTTTGGTTCTGTTTGCTAGTATTTTGTTGAGGATTTTTACATCTATATTCATCAGTGATATTGGTCTATAATTTTCTTTCCTTGTAGTATCTTTGTCTGGTTTTGGTATCAGGGTGATGGTGGTCTCATAGAATGCGTTTGGGAGTGTTCCTTCCCCTGCAATTGTTTTGAAGAATTTGAGAAGGTTGGGTGATAGCTCTTCTGTAAATATTTGATAGAATTCACCTGTGATGCCATCTGGTTCTGGACTTTTGTTTGTTGGAAGATTTTTAATCACAGTTTCAATTTCATTGCTTGTGATAGGTTTGTTCATATTCTCTATTTCTTCCTGATTCAGTCTTGGAAGGTTATCCCTTTCTAAGAATTTGTCCATTTCTTCCAGATTGTCCATTTTATTGGCATAGAGTTGCTTGTAGTAGTCTCTTAGGATGCTTTGTATTCCTGTGGTGTCTGTTGTAACTTCTCCTTTTTCACTTCTAATTTTGTTGATTTGAGTCCTCTCCCTCTCTTTCTTGAGTCTGGCTAAAGGCTTATCATTTTTGTTTATCTTCTCAAAGAACCAGCTTTTAGTTTTATTGATCTTTGCTTTCGTTTTCTTTGTTTCTATTTCATTTATTCCTGCTCTGATCTTTATGATTCCTTTCCTTCTACTAACTTTGGGTTTTGTTCTTCTTTCTCTAGTTCCTCTAGGTGTAAGGTTAGATTGTTTATTTGAGATTTTTCTTGTTTCTTGAGGTAGGCTTGTATTGCTATAAACTTCCCTCTTAGAACTGTTTTTGCTGCATCCCATAGGTTTTGGATCATCGTGTTTTTGTTGTCATTTGTCTCTAGGTAGTTTTTGATTTCCTCTTTTATTTCTTCAGTGATCTCTTGGTTATTTAGTAACGTATTGTTTAGCCTCTATGTGTTTGTGTTTTTTACGGTTTTTTCCCTGTAATTGATTTCTAATCTCATAGCATTGTGGTCGGAACAGCTGCTTGATATGATTTCAGTTTTCTTAAATTTACTGAGGCTTTTTTGCGACCCGAGATGTGATCTATCCTGGAGAATGTTCCGTGTGCAGTTGAGAAGAACGTGTAATCTGCTGTTTTTGGATGGAATGTCCTATAAATATCAATTAACTCTATCTGGTCTATTGTGTCATTTAAAGCTTGTGTTTCTTTATTAATTTTCTGTCTGGATGATCTCCACTGGGGTAAGTGAGCTGTTAAAGTCCCCCGCTATTATTGTGTTACTGTTGATTTCCTCTTTTATAGCTGTTAGCAGTTGCCTTATATATTGAGGTGCTCCTATGTTGGGTACATATATATTTATAATTGTTATATCTTCTTCTTGGATTGATCCCTTGACCATTATGTAGTGTTTTTCCTTGTCTCTTGTAACATTCTTTATTTTAAATTCTATTTTATCTGATATGAGTATTGCTACTCCAGCTTTCTTTTGATTTTCATTTGCATAGAATATATTTTTCCATCGCCTCACTTTCAGTCTGTATGTGTCCCTAGGTCTGAAATGGGTCTCTTGTAGACAGCATATATATGGGTCTTGTTTTTGTATCCATTCAGAGAGCCTGTGTCTTTTGGTTGGAACATTTAGTCCATTCATTTTTAAGGTAATTATCGATACGTATGTTCCTATTACTATTTTCTTAATTGTTACGGGTTTGTCTTGGTGGGTCCTTTTCTTCTCTTGTGTTTCCCACTTAGAGAAGTTCCTTTAGCATTTGGTGTAGAGCTGGTTTCATGGTGCTGAATTCTCTTAGCTTTTGCTTGTCTGTAGGACTTTTGATTTCTCTGTGAAATCTGAATGAGATCCTTGCTGGGTGGAGTACTCTTGGTGGTAGGTTCTTCCCTTTTATCACTTTAAATTTATCATGCCACTCCCATCTGGCTTGTAGATTTTCTGCTGAGAAATCAGCTGTTATGGGAGTTCCCTTGTATGTTATTTGTCATTTTTCCCTTGTTGCTTTCAATAATTTTTCTTTGTCTTTAATATTTGTCAATTTGGTTACTATGTGTCTTGGCATTTTTCTCCTTTGGTTTATCCTGCCTGGGACTCTCTGCACTTCCTGGACTTGGGTGGCTATTTCTTTTCCCATGCTAGGGAAGTTTTTGACTATAATCTCTTCAAATATATTCTTGGGTCCTTTCTCTCTCTTTTCTCCTTCTGGGACCCCTATAATGTGAATGTTGTTGCGTTTAATGTTGTCCCAGAGGACTCTTAGGGTGTCTTCATTTATTTTCATTCTTTTTCTTTATTCTGTTCCATGGCAGTGATTTCCACCTTTCTGTCTTCCAGGTCACTTATCCGTTCTTCTGCCACAGTTATTCTGCTACTGATTCCTTCTAGTGTATTTTTCATTTCAGTTATTATATTATTCACCTCTGTTTGTTTGTTCTTTAATTCTTCTAGGTGTTTGTTCCTTAATTCTTCTAGGTCTTTGTTAAGCATTTCTTGCATCTTCTCGATCTTTGCCTCCATTCTTTTTCCAAGGTCTTGTATCATCTTCACTATCATTATTCAGAATTCTTTTTCTGGGAGGTTCCCTATCTCCACCTCATTTCGGTTTTTTTTCTGGGGTTTTATCTTGTTCCTTGATCTGGTATAAAGTCCTCTGCCTTTTCATTTTGTCTATCTTTCTGTGAATGTGGTTTTCCTTCCACAGGCTTCAGAATTGTAGTTCTTCTTGCTTCTGCTGTCTGCTCTCCAGTGGATAAGTCTATTTTAGAGGCTTGTGCAAGCTTCCTGATGGGAGGGACTGGTGATGGGTAGAGCTGGGTGTTGCTTTGGTGGGCAGAGCTTTAATCCGCTTGTCTGCGCATTAAATAAAACTTTAATAAAAAAGTTTAATCCGCTTGTCTGCTGATGCATGGGGCTGGGTTCCCTCCCTGTTGGTTGTTTGGCCTGAGGCAACCCAGCCCTGGAGGCTACCTTGCTCTTGGTGGGGCTAATGGCGGACTCTGGGAGGGCTCACACCAAGGAGTATTTCCCAGAACTTCTGCCGCCAGTGTCGTTGTCCTCACGGTGAGCCACAGCCACAGCCACCACCTGCCTCTACAGGAGACCCTCTAAAACTAGCAGGTAGTTCTGGTCATTCTCTTACAGGGTCACTGCTCCTTCCCCTGGGTCCTGATGTGCACACTACTTTGTGTGTGCCCTCCAAGAGTGGAGTATCTGACTGGAGTTGAGACTCTGAGACTCTGCGTGGGGTCGCACAGACTCTGGGTCCTGTGAAGCTTCGATGTTTTGTGGTTCTAGAAATCCTATAGGAGACGGTCCACAGCAGGTGAAGCTAATGCTGTCAGTAGAGGTGCTAAAGCCAAAGATCTGCAGTTCCGACTAGAGGTGCCGATGTACATACAGGACAGAATCATCTCGTGTGAATGTAGTTCAGGCATGTTTAAGATGAATGCAGCCATGTTAATGCCTACCATATTCTATCTTGAGCCTCTCCTCAGGGACCCCCTCCTCAGTTCCTGAGGCTCCTGTAAGTCATGTACAGGGGACTGGAGAGTGGGCTCTGTCCAGTCTGAGCCCTGAGTTACACTGTGTGTATCTTAGGATACTTTGTATTTCTGTGGTGTCTGTTGTAACATCATCTCTGTCATTTCAGGTTTATTTGGGCTCTCTCTTTTTTAGAAAAACATACTACTGTTGTCTTTTATTCTTTACAGAAGTTTAATAAGTGTTTGATCTACTATCCTTACTCTATGTATACTTTTTGCAGCGAGATTTTTACTTTGTTTTCTTGTTCCTATCAATAATTAGTGAGACTTCTTTTAAGCTATCTTCAACATTGCTTATAAAGCTGCTTTATTAGTGATGACAGAGCCTTAATGGAAGTCATGTTCTGGTTGTAAATTAGAATACAATGTGCCAGCAAAAAGCCCCTTAAGTTTATGTCTCATTACTTCTTGTTCTTTTTTTAATTTAATTTTTATTTTTTATCAGAGCAAATTTGATTAAAATGTTTTGTTTCTTCTAGGTGTGCAAGATGTGATTCTTTTAAACATATGCATATATCTATTCTTCTTTGGATCATTTTCCCATGTAGGTTATGACACACTGTTGAGTAATCTTCTCTTGGTATTACATAGGTCTTTGGTGATTACATATTTCACATGTGTTTCTATATCTATCTTAACCCCAATATCCTAATGTATCCAATCCTCACACCTTTCCATTTGGTGAACCATAAGCTTATTTAATGAATCTGTGATTGCATTTCTCTGTGGAAATACCTTCATTGGTATCAATTTTTAGCAAAGACCTATAAGTGATATTATAGGATATGTGTCTTTTGCTTTCTGACTCAGTACAATTTGCCTGATTACCTCAAGAATCATACATGGTGCTGCAAATGGCATTGTTTCATTTTTTTCTCTGGCTAATATTCCATCTGTACGCGTACCAGTTCTTCTTTGACCATGCACCTCTTAATGGACTTTTTGGTTGTGTCCATGTCTTGGCTATTGTAATACTGCTGCAATGCACATTTGCTTGCCTGTGTCTTTCCAGTTTTATCTTCTTATGTTATAGGACAAGGAGTGGGCTTGCTGTATCATATGGTAGTTCAGTGTGTACATTTTAAAGGCACCACCATTCAGTTCTCATTAGTGGCTCTTTCCAGGTTACGTCCCTCTTAAAGTTGAGGGTATGCATTTCTCCAAAACACCTTCAATATTTATTGTTTGTAGTTTTCTTGCTGATGGTTATTCTGACAGGTGCGAGCTGATACCTCTTTGTGGTTGAATTTGCATGTGTCCAATAATCTGTTGAAATTGACCTTTAAAGCATGTCGTTTTTATTTATCAAACTGTGATTACAGCTTAGATCTTGGATTTTCATGTGGCTACTAATTCCTTATACTGAGCTTTAGGCATGTCCTGTTTTTTCTTTCCCTATTTTTTATTAAAGAGTGAGTACAACTTCCCTCTTCATATTGACGTGTTGAAAAATTTGTCATGTGTTGAATTTTCTTGCCTATTCCCTACCCCAGGGCATTTTTTGAGGGCAGGTGTCATTTACCGCCCGGCAGGCCTTGTGACTATTAAGCAACCATTAGCACTGGGTTTAAAGCTGCTGTTGTGGGAAACAGCCACGAGGCGGCAGCATTATTACATTCTCAACTCTTGTTACTAGGGCAACAGACTCTTCCTGGAGGTCGAGTTCAGAGGTTGGAAATTAGAGTGGAATGTGCTGGGGTAAGCTCTCAAAAGGTTATGTCTCCTTACTTATGTTTGTGTTTAAAATTTAATTTATATTTCTTACCGGAGTAAATTTGATTAGAGTGTTGTGATTGTCTGACTGTACAGAATCTGCTCAATGATTCATACATATGTCTGTTCATTTTTGGATCCTGTTACAATGTATGTTATTACAGAACGTTGAGTAGACCTCGCTTGGTATTTACTAGTTGTTTTGTCATTATATATTTTATATGTATTGGTGATTATATAATTCATATAGTTTATATGTTATATGTTTATAGACATTTAACATACATTAGTATATGTATGTTAGCCCCATAATCCTAATTTATCCATCCTCCCACCTTTCAATTTGGTTAACCATTAGTTTGTTTTATAAGTCTGTGAGTGTCTTTTTCTGTGGAAATATGTGCATTGGTAGCAATCTTAGGATAACATGTATAAACGATACCGTAGGATATTTGTCATTCCCTTTTGACTTACTTAACCCAATATGATTACTTCTAGGCTCATCTGCACTCCTGAAAACGGCACTGTTCATTTTTTTCCCGAGGCTACTATTGCATTCGGTACGTATACCGCTTGTTCTTTGTCCATTTATCTGTTGATGGACATTTTGTTTGCTTGCCTGTCTTGGCTATTGTAAATATGGCTGCAGTGCATGTTTTCCTGTCTGTGCCTTTCCGATTCTGGTCTTCTTAGGGTATAGGCCCATTAGGGGATCGGCCGCAACATGTGGTAGCTCAGTTTTTACCTTTTAAATGAAGCTCCATTCTGTTCTCATGATTAGCTGTTACCAGTTTACATCCAACCAACAGCATAGTGGCTATGCCTTTCTCAACTAACCCGTCAGCATTCATTGTTTGTAGACTTTTTACGGATGGCATTTTGAATATTGGGTGTCGCAATCTTTTTGTAGTTTGGATTTGCATCCAACCAATAATTCCTGATATTGAGCTTTTATCCATGTTCTTCTTTTTTTAAAATAACAGAGTGAGTAACACTTACCTCTTCAAACTCTTTTCTTGCAAAGTTTTCCGTGTTGTGTACTTTTTTGGCCATTCCCAACCCCAGCATATTTTTTGTGGGCATGAGTCATTTACAGCCCTGCAGTTCTTGTGAATATTAGTGACCATTAGCTGTAGATTGAAAGCTGCTGTTTGAGGAAACGGCCTTAGGGTGGCAGCATTTCTACATTGCCAACTCTGCTTGCTAGGGAAACAGAACCTTGCTGCAAGTTGTGCTTTTTGGTAGCAGATTAGAGTGGAATGTGCCAGGAGAAACCCCCGTAAGGTTTAGCCTCCTTAATTCTTGTTTGTGTCTTTAAGTTGTAGTGTTTATCAGAGGAAATTTGATTGAAAAATGTCTTTTGTTCTGGGTGAACGGAATCTTTTTCATTTACACATATACATATATCTATTGATCTTTGGGTCCTTTTCCATGTAGCTTATTACAGAGTGTTGAGTTCACCACACTTGGTATTCCATAGGTCTTTGGGGATGATATATTT
This sequence comes from Eschrichtius robustus, assembly GCF_028021215.1. Classification (NCBI taxonomy): domain Eukaryota; kingdom Metazoa; phylum Chordata; class Mammalia; order Artiodactyla; family Eschrichtiidae; genus Eschrichtius; species Eschrichtius robustus. Next base: position 105,808,564 of record NC_090828.1, read on the forward strand.
TATATATATTAGTATATGTTTGTTAACCCCAATATCCTAATTTATCCAATCCTCACACCTTTTCTTTGGCTTAACCAAAAGTTTGTCTTCTCAATGTGAGATTGTCTTTCTCTGTGGAAATATGTTCATTTTTATGAATTTTCAGATGACATAAGTGTTATCCTAGGACATTTGTCTCTCGCATTCTGACTTACTTCACGTTGTGTTAATATCTCTAGGCTCATCTGTGGTGCTGCCTATGCCATTCTTTTATTTTTTTTCATGACTAATATTCCAATGTGTCCATATACCACTTCTTTGTCCATTCATTTGTTTATGGGCCTTTGTTTTGCTTCCATGTCTTGGCTACTTCAATATTGCTGCAGTGCACATTTGCCTGCCTCTGTCTTTCCAATTCTGGTTGTCTTAGGTTATAGGCCCAAAAGTTGTGCTGCCGCAACATATGGTAGCTCAATTTTTACCCTTTAAACCAGCTCCGTTCAATTTTCGTTAGTGCTGATACCACTTTACATCCCAACAGCAGCTAGAAGGTACACAGTTCTCTAAAACCCCTTCAGCATTTATAGTTTGTAGACTTTTTGCTGATGGTCATTTGACTGGTGTGAGCTGAAACCTTTCTGGAGGTTGGATTTGCATGTGGCTACTAATTCCTTATACTGAGGTTTAGGCATGTCCTGTTTTTTCTATCCCTTTTTTTTCTTAAAGAGTGAGTACAACTACCCTCTTCATATTGACTTCTTGAAAAATTTGTCATGTGTTGAATTTTCTTGCCTATTCCCTACCCCAGGGCATTTTTTGAGGGCAGGTGTCATTTACAGCCCTGCAGGCCTTGTGACTATTAAGCAACCATTAGCACTGGGTTTTTAGCTGCTCTTGTGGGAAGCAGCCAAGAGGCGGCAGCATTATTACGTACTCAACTCTTGTTAGTAGGGCAACAGACTCTTCCTGGAGGTCGTGTTCCAAGGTTGTAAATTAGAGTGGAATGTGCTGGGGCAAGCCCTCAAAAGGTCATGTCTCCTAACTTATGTTTGTTTTTTAAAATTAATTTATATTTCTTACCGGAGTAAATTTGATTAGAGTGTTGTGATTGTCTGGCTGTACAGAATCTGCTCAATGATTCATACATATGTCTGTTCATCTTAAGATCCTGTTACCATGTATGTTATTACAGAAAGTTGAGTAGACCTCCCTTGGTATTTGGTAGGTGTTTTGTTATTATAATTTTTATATGTATTGGTGATTATATAATTCATATAGTTTATATGTTTTATGTTTATAGACATTTAACATATATTAGTATATGTATGTTAGCACCATAATCCTAATTTATCCATCCTCCCACCTTTTAATTTGGTTAACCATTAGTTTGTTTTATAAGTCTGTGAGTGTCTTTTTTTTTGGAAATATGTTCATTGGTAGCAATCTTAGGATAACATGTATAAACGATACCGTAGGATATTTGTCATTCCCTTTTGACTTACTTAACCCAATATGATTACTTCTAGGCTCATCTGCACTCCTGAAAACGGCACTGTTCATTTTTTTCCCGAGGCTACTATTGCATTCGGTACGTATACCGCTTGTTCTTTGTCCATTTATCTGTTGATGGACATTTTGTTTGCTTGCCTGTCTTGGCTATTGTAAATATGGCTGCAGTGCATGATTTCCTGTCTGTGCCTGTCCGATTCTGGTCTTCTTAGGGTATAGGCCCATTAGGGGATCGGCTGCAACATGTGGTAGCTCAGTTTTTACCTTTTAAATGAAGCTCCATTCTGTTCTCATGATTAGCTCTTACCACTTTACATCCAACCAACAGCATAGTGGCTATGCCTTTCTCCACTAACCCGTCAGCATTTATTGTTTGTAGACATTTTACGGATGGCAGTTTGAATACTGGGTGGCGAAATCTTTTTGTAGTTTGGATTTGCATCCAACCAATAATTCCTGATATTGAGCTTTTATCCATGTTCTTCTTTTTTATAAATAACAGAGTGAGTAACACTTACCTCTTCAAACTCTTTTCTTGCAAAGTTTTCCGTGTTGTGTACTTTTTTGGCCATTCCCAACCCCAGCATATTTTTTCAGGGCATGAGTCATTTACAGCCCTGCAGTCCTTGTGAATATTAGTGACCATTAGCTGTAGAATGAAAGCTGCTGTTTGAGGAAACGGCCTTAGGGTGGCAGCATTTCTACGTTGCGAACTCTGCTTGCTAGGGAAACAGAACCTTGCTGCAAGTTGTGCTTTTTGGTTGCAGATTAGAGTGGAATGTGCCAGGACAAACCCCCGTAAAGTTTAGCCTCCTTAATTCTTGTTTGTGTTTTTAAGTTGTAGTGTTTATCAGAGGAAATTTGATTGAAAAATGTCTTTTGTTCTGGGTGAACGGAATCTTGTTCATTTAGATATATACATATATCTATTGATCTTTGGGTCCTTTTCCATGTAGCTTATTACAGAGTGTTGAGTTCACCACACTTGGTGTTCCATAGGTCTTTGGGGATGATATATTTTATATATATTAGTATATGTTTGTTAACCCCAATATCCTAATTTATCCATTCCTCACACCTTTTCTTTGGCTTAACCATAAGTTTGTCTTCTCAATGTGAGATTGTCTTTCTCTGTGGAAATATGTTCATTTTTACGAATTTTCAGATGACATAAGTGATATCCTAGGACATTTGTCTCTCGCATTCTGACTTACTTCACGTTGTGTGATTATCTCTAGGCTCATCTGTGGTGCTGCCTATGCCATTCTTTTATTTTTTTTCGTGACTAATATTCCAATGTGTCCATATACCACTTCTTCTTTGTCCATTCATTTGTTTATGGACCTTTTTTTTGCTTCCATGTCTTGGCTACTGCAGTATTGCTGCAGTGCACATTTGCCTGCCTCTGTCTTTCCAATTCTGGTTGTCTTAGGTTATAGGCCCAAAAGGTGCCCTGCCGCGTCATATGGTGGCTCAATTTTTACCTTTTATAGCAGCTCCGTTCAGTTTTCGTTAGTGCTGATACCACTTTACAAACCACCAGCAACTAGAAGGTACACAGTTCTCTAAAACCCGTTCAGCGTTTATAGTTTTTAGACATTTTGCTGATGGTCATTTGACTGGTGTGAGCTGAAACCTTTCTGGAGGTTGGATTTGCATGTGGCTACTAATTCCTTATACTGAGCTTTAGGCATGTCCTGTTTTTTCTTTTCCTTTTATTTCTTAAAGAGTGAGTACAACTTCCCTGTTCATATTGACTTCTTGAAAAACTTGTCATGTGTTGAATTTTCTTGCCTATTCCCTACCCCAAGGCATTTTTTGAGGGCAGGTGTCATTTACAACCCTGCAGGCCTTGTGACTATTAAGCAACCATTAGCACTGGGTTTAAAGCTGCTGTTGTGGGAAACAGCCACAAGGCGTCAGCATTATTACGTTCTCAACTCTTGGTACTAGGACAACAGAGTCTTCCTGGAGTAAGTGTTGCGAGGTTGTAAATTAGAGTGGAATGTGCTGGGGCAAGCCCTCAGAAGGCTATGTCTCCTTACTTATGTTTGTTTTTTAAATTTAATTTATATTTCTTATCGGAGTAAATTTGATTAGAGTGCTGTGATTTTCTGGCTGTACAGAATCTGCTCAGTGATTCATACATATGTCTGTTCATCTTTGGATCCTGTTACCATGTATGTTATTACAGAATGTTGAGTAGACCTCCCTTGGTGTTTGGTAGGTGTTTTGTCATTATATATTTTATATGTATTGGTGATTATATAATTCATATAGTTTATATGTTATATGTTTATAGACACTTAACATACGTTAGTATATGTATGTTAGCCCCAAAATCCTAATTTATCCATCGTCCCGCCTTTCATTTTGGTTAACCATTTGTTTGTTTTATAAGTCTGTGAGTGTCTTTTTCTGTGGAAATATGTTCGTTGGTAGCAATCTTAGAATAACATGATAAATGATACCATAGGATATTTGTCATTCCCTTTGACTTACTTAACCCAATATGGTTACTTCTAGGCTCATCTGCACTCCTGAAAACGGCACTGTTCATTTTTTTCCCTAGGCTACTATTGCATTCAGTACGTATACCGCTTCTTCTTTGTCCATTTATCTGTTGATGGACATTTTGTTTGCTTGCCTGTCTTGGCTATTGTAAATATGGCTGCAGTGCATGATTTCCTGTCTGTGCCTTTCCGATTCTGGTCTTCTTAGGGTATAGGCCCATTAGGGGATCGGCCGCAACATATGGTAGCTCAGTATTTACCTTTTAAATGCAGATCCATTCTGTTCTCATGATTAGCTGTTACCCGTTTACATCCAACCAACAGATTAGTGGGTATGCCTTTCTCCACTAACCCGTCAGCATTCATTGTTTGTAGACTTTTTACAGATGGCATTTTGAATATTGTGTGGCGAGATCTTTTTGGAGTTTGGATTTGCATCCAACCAATAATTCCTGATATTGAGCTTTTATCCATGTTCTTCTTTTTTTATAAATAACAGAGTGAGTAACACTTACCTCTTCAAACTGTTTTCTTGAAAAGTTTTCCGTGTTGTGAACTCTTTTGGCCATTCCCAACCCCAGGACATTTTTTGAGAGCATGAATCATTTACAGCCCTGCAGTCCTTGTGAATATTAGTGACCATTAGCTGTAGATTGCAAGCTGCTGTATGAGGAAACGGACTTAGGGTGGCAGCATTTCTACGTTGCCAACTCTGCTTGCTAGGGAAACAGAACCTTGCTGCAAGTTGTGCTTTTTGGTTGCAGATTAGAGTGGAATGTGCCAGGACAAACCCCCGTAAGGTTTAACCTCCTTAATTCTTGTTTCTGACTTTAAGTTGTAGTTTTTATGAGAGGAAATTTGATTGAAAAATGTCTTTTGTTCTAGGTGAACAGAATCTAGTTCATTTACACATATACATATATCTATTGATCTTTGGGTCCCTTTCCATGTAGGTTATTACAGAGTGTTGAGTAGACCACTCTTGGTATTCCATAGGTCTTTGGAGATGATATACTTTATATGTACTAGTATATGTTTGTTAGCCCCAATATCCTAATTTCTCCATTCCTCACACATTTTCTTTGGCTTAACCAAAAGTTTGTCTTCTCAATGTGAGATTGTCTTTCTCTGTGGAAATATGTTCATTTTTATGAATTTTCAGATGACATAAGTGTTATCCTAGGACATTTGTCTCTCGCATTCTGACTTACTTCACGTTGTGTGATTATCTCTAGGCTCATCTGTGGTGCTGCCTATGCCATTCTTTTATTTTTTTTCGTGACTAATATTCCAATGTGTCCATATACCACTTCTTCTTTGTCCATTCATTTGTTTATGGACTTTTTTTTTGCTTTCATGTCTTGGCTACTGCAGTATTGCTGCAGTGCACATTTGCCTGCCTCTGTCATTCCGATTCTGGGGGTCTTAGGTTATAGGCCCAAAAGGTGCCCTGCCGCATCATATGGTAGCTCAATTTATACCCTTTTAAGCAGCTCCGTTCAGTTTTCGTTAGTGCTGATACCACTTTACATACCACCAGCAGCTAGAATGTACACAGTTTTCTAAAACTCCTTCAGCATTTATAGTTTGTAGACTTTTAGCTGATGGTCATTTGACTGGCGTGAGCTGAAACCTTTCTGGAGGTTGGATTTGCATGTGGCTACTAATTCCTTATACTGAGCTTTAGGCATGTCCTGTTTTTTCTTTTCCTTTTATTTCTTAAAGTGTGAGTACAACTTCCCTCTTCATAGACTTCTTGAAAAATTTGTCATGTGTTGAATTTTCTTGCCTATTCCCTACCCCAGGGCATTTTTTGAGGGCAGGTATCATTTACAGCCCTGCATGCCTTGTGACTATTTACCAACCATTAGCACTGGGTTTAAAGCTGCTGTTGTGGGAAAAAGCCACAAGGCGGCAGCATTATTACTTTCTCAACTCTTGTTACTAGGGCAACAGAGTCTTCCCGGAGGTAGTGTTGTGAGGTTGTAAATTAGAGTGGAATGTGCTGGGGTGAGCCCTCAGAAGGCTATGTCTCCTTACTTATGTTTGGTTTTTAAATTTAATTTATATTTCTTATCGGAGTAAATTTGATTAGAGTGTTGTGATTGTCTGGCTGTACACAATCTGCTCAATGATTCATACATATGTCTGTTCATCTTCGGATCCTGTTACCCTGTATGTTATTACAGAATGTTGAGTAGACCTCCCTTGGTATTTGGTAGGTGGTTTGTCATTATATATTTTATATATATTGGTGATTATATAATTCATATAGTTTATATGTTATATGTTTATAGACATTCAACATACATTAGTATATGTATGTTAGCCCTATAATCCTAATTTATCCATCCAACCGCCTTTCATTTTGGTTAACCATTAGTTTGATTTATACGTCTTTGAGTGTCTTTTTCTTTGGAAATCTGTTCATTGGTAGCAATCTTAGGATAACATGTATAAATGATACCATAGGATATTTATCATTCCCTTTTGACATACTTAACCCAATATGATTACTTCTAGGCTCATCTGCACTCCTGAAAATGGCACTGTTCATTTTTTTCCCGAGGCTACTATTCCATTCGGTACGTATACCGCTTCTTCTTTGTCCATTTAACTGTTGATGGACATTTGCTTTTCTTGCCTTACTTGGCTATTGTCAATATGGCTGCAGTGCATGTTTTCCTGTCTGTGCCTTTCCGATTCTGGTCTTCTTAGGGTATACGCCCATTAGGGGATCGGCCGCAACTTATGGTAGCTCAGTGTTTACCTTTTAAATGCAGCTCCATTCTGTTCTCATGATTAGCTGTTACCAGATTACATCTAACCAACAGCATAGTGGGTATGCCTTTCTCCACTAACCCGTCAGCATTCATTGTTTGTAGACTTTTTACGGATGTCATTTTGAATACTGTTTGGCGAAATCTTTTTCGAGTTTGGATTTGCATCCAACCAATAATTCCTGATATTGAGCTTTTATCCATGTTCTTCTTTTTTTTAAATAACAGAGTGAGTAACACTTACCTCTTCAAACTGGTTTCTTGAAAAGTTTTCCGTGTTTTGTACTTTTTTGGCCATTCCCAAGCCCAGGACATTTTTTGAGGGCATGAGTCATTTACAGCCCTGCAGTCCTTGTGAATATTAGTGACCATTAGCAGTAGATTGAAAGCTTCTGTTTGAGGAAACGGCCTTAGGGTGGCAGCATTTCTACGTTGCCAACTCTGCTTCCTATCGAAACAAAACCTTGCTGCAAGTTGTGCTTTTTGGTGGCAGATTAGAGTGGAATGTGGCAGGAGAAAACCCCGTAAGGTTTAGCCTCCTTAATTCTTGTTTGTCACTTTAGGTTGTAGTTTTTATGAGAGGAAATTTGATTGAAAAATGTCTTTTGTTCTGGGTGAACAGCATCTTGTTCATTTACACCTATACATATATCTAGTGAACTTTGGGTCATTTTCTATGTAGGTTATTACAGAGTGTTGAGTAGACCACTCTTGGTATTCCATAGGTCTTTGCGGATGATATATTTTATATGTATTAGTATATGTTTGTTAACCTCAATATCCTAATTTATCCATTCCTCACACCTTTTCTTTGGCTTAAACATAAGTTTGTCTTCTCAATGTGAGATTGTCTTTCTCTGTGGAAATATGTTCATTTTTATGAATTTTCAGATGACATAAGTGATATCCTAGGACATTTGTCTCTCGCATTCTGACTTACTTCACATTGTGTGATTATCTCTAGGCTCATCTGTGGTGCTGCCTATGCCATTCTTTTTTTTTTTTCGTGACTAATATTCCAATGTGTCCATATACCACTTCTTCTTTGTCCATTCATTTGTTTATGGGCCTTTGTTTTGCTTCCATGTTTTGGCTACTTCAATATTGCTGCAGTGCACATTTGCCTGCCTCTGTCTGTCCGATTCTGGTGGTCTTAGTATATAGGCCCAAAAGGTGCCCTGCCGCATCATATGGTAGCTGAATTTTTACCTTTTAAAGCAGCTCCATTCAGTTTTCATTAGTGCTGATACCACTTTTTATCCCACCAGCAGCTACAAGGTACACAATTCTCTAAAACCCTTTTATCATTTATAGTTTGTAGACTTTTTGCTGATGGTCATTTGGCTCGTGAGAGCTGAAAGCTTTCTGGAGGTTGGATTTGCATGTGACTACTAATTCCTTATACTGAGCTTTAGGCATGTCCTGTTTTTTCTTTTCCTTTTATTTTTTAAAGAGTGAGTACAACTTCCCTCTTCATTTGCTTTCTTGAAAAATTTGTCATGTGTTGAATTTTCTTGCCTATTCCCTACCCCAGGGCATTTTTTGAGGGCAGGTGTCATTTACAGCCCTGCAGGCCTTGTGACTATTAAGCAACCATTAGCACTGGGTTTAAAGCTGCTGTTGTGGGAAACAGCCACAAGGCAGCAGCATTTTTACGTTCTCAACTCTTGTTACTAGGGCAACAGAGTCTTCCTGGAGGTAGTGTTGCGAGGTTGTAAATTAGAGTGGAATGTGCAGGGGCAATCCCTCAGAAGGTTATGTCTTCTGACTTATGTTTGTTTTTTAAATTAAGTTTATATTTCTTATTGGAGTAAATTTGATTAGAGTGTTGTGATTGTCTGGCTGTACAGAATCTACTCAATGATTCATACATATGTCTGTTCATCTTCGGATCCTGTTACCATGTATGTTATTACAGAATGTTGAGTAGACCTCCCTTGGTATTTGGTAGGTGTTTTGTCATTATATATTTTATATGTATTGGTGATTATATAATTCATATAGTTTATATGTTATATGTTTATAGACATTTAACATATATTAGTATATGTATGTTAGCCCCATAATCCTAATTTATCCATCCTCCCACCTTTCATTTTGGTTAACCACTAGTTTGTTTTATAAGTCTGTGAGTGCCTTTCTCTGTGGAAATATGTTCATTTGTGTCAGTTATTAGATAACGCCTATAAGTGATATCAGAGAATATAGGTGTCTTGCTTTCTGACTTACCTCATGTTTTGTGATTATCTCCAGGCTCATTTGTGGTGCCTTAAAGAGCAGTGTTTCACTGTTTCCCACGGCTAATATTCCATTGTGTACATGGACCACTTCTTCTTTATCCATTCACCTGTGGATGGACATTTTGGTTGCTTCAATGTCTTGTCTATTGTGAATAAGGCTGCAGTGCAGCTTTTGCAGCTCAGGTCTTCTCGATTCTGGGCTTCTCAGGTGAGAGGCACAGTGGTGCACCTGCTGAATTGAATGGTACCTCAATTTTTACTTTCAAACGCAGCTCCGTTCTCTTCTCATTATTGGTTGTTAACCAGTAAACATCTCACCAGCAGCTAGAGGGTACACAGTTCTCTAAAACCCCTTCAGCATTTATTGTTTGTAGACTTTTTGCTGATGGTCAGTCTAGTGGTGTGAGTTGAAACCATTTTGTACATTACATTGCATGAGTCTAATACTTCCTGAGTTTGAGATTTTATCCATTTTCCTTTTTTAAGAAAGACGGTGAGTAAAATTTACCACTTCATACTATCTCCTTGAAAAATTTGCCTGTTTTGAATTTTTTAATCCATTCCCCATCTCGGCACAATTTTGAGGGCAGGTGTCTTCACAGCCCTGAGTCCTTGTGAATGTTCAGTGACCACTAGCTGTGGGTTGAAAGCCGCTCTTGCGGGAAACGGCCACAAGGCGGCAGAATTTCTCCTTTGCCAAATCTGTTCACTAGGGCAACAGAGCCTTAATGGAAGTCGTGTTCTAGGTTGTAAATTACAATGGAATGTGCCAGGAAAAAGCCTTTTAAAGTTATGTCTCATTACTTCTTGTTCGTAGTATTGTTTTTTACTTTTTAATCACAGCAAATTTGATTACAAAGTTTTCTTTGTTCTAGGTGTGCAAGATGTGGTTCTTTCATACATATAAATATATCAATTCTTCTTTGGATCCTTTTCCCATGTAGGTTATGACACAATGTTCAGTAGTCTTCTCTTGGTATTGCGTACGTCTTTGGTGATTATATATTTCACATGTGTTTTTATATGTCTGTAATCCCCAATATAGTAATGTGTCCAATCCTCACACCTTTCCATTTGGTGAACCATACATTTATGTACTGAATCTGTGATTGCCTTTCTCCGTGGATATCTCTTTGTTGGTATCAATTCGTAGGTAACACCTGTAACTGATACGATAGGATATGTGTCTTTCACTTTCTCACTTACTCCAAGTTGCGTGACTACTTCTAGAGTCATCTATGGTGCTGCAAATGGCATTGTTTCATTTTATCGCCAGCTCATAATCCATCTGTACATGTAGCAGTTCTTCTTTGTCCACCCATCTGTCGGTGGACTTTTTGGTGACTTCCATATCTTGGCTATGGTAGTACTGTGCAATGCAGATGTGCCTGCCTCTTTCTTTCCAATTCTGTCTTCTTAGGTTATAGGTCCAGGAATAAGCCTCTGGATCGTACGGTAGCTCAATGTTTACCTTTTAACGGCACCTCCACTCTGCTCTCATGAGTGGCTCTTTCCAGGTTACATCCCACTTAAAGTTGAGGGTTTGCATTTCTCCACAGCACCTTCAGCATTTATTCTTTGTGGTTTTTTACTGATGGTTATTCTGACTGGTGTGAGCTGATACGTCTTTGTGGCTAAATTTGCATGTGTCTCATGATCCATTAAAACTGAGCTTTAAGGCAGGTCCTTTTCATTTTTCAGGCTGTGAGTACAGCTTAGTTCTTCAAAGTGTTTTCTTAAAGTATGTATGTCATAATTTTAAAATTTTTTTCACCATTACCTCCCTGAAGACATTTTGCGGTGACCATTAGCACAGGCTTCAACCTGCGTTTGCAGGTAACGGCCAGAGGGTGGCAGTCTTTCTACGTTCCCCATGCTGGTACTAGGGCAACAGGCCTTCCGGCCAGTGGTGTTCCTCGGTTATAAATTAGAGTGGAATGTGCCTGAAGAAACCCACAAATGCTGATGTCTCCTTACTTATGTTTGTCTTTTAAATTTACCTTATATTTATTATTGGAGGAATATTACATTGTGTACATGGAAGAGTTCTTCTTGGTGCGTTCCTCTGTTGATGGACATTTTCATTGCTTCCAAATGTTGGCTATGGTCAATATGGCTGGAGTGCAGGATTGCCAGCCTGTGACGTTTTGATTCTCATTTTCTCAGGGGATAGGCCCAGCAGTGGGTATGACTGATTGACGGGTAGCTCAGTGTTTACCTTTTCAAGGCACTTCCATTGTGTTTTCATTAGTGGCTCTTACCACGTCCCCCTTAGGGCCGAGTGTACGCATTCCTCCACAGTCCCTTCAGCATTTATTTTTTGAAACATTTTTGCTGATGGCCATTCTGACTGCTGTGAGCTGATAGGTTTTTGTAATTTAGGTTTGCATGTCTTTAAAGATTCCTAAAATATATCATTTTCCCACACCTTTTTCTTTCCTCTTTAAAGGAAAAGCTGTGAGTACCACATAGCTCTTGAAATTGTCTTCTTGGAAGGTTGCCCACTTTTGAAATTTTTGCTCCATTTTTGATCCCAGGATTTATTTGGAGGGCAGGTGTCATTTACAGAATGGCAAGTTGGTGAATATTTAGTGACCTTTAGCAGTGGGTTGAAAGCTGCTGTTGTGGGAAATGGCCACAAGGAGGCAGCATTTCTCCATTCCCAAATCTGAGTACTAGGGCAGCAGAGCCTTTCTGGAAGTCGTGTTCCTAGGTTGTAAATTAGAATGGAATGTGCCAGGAGAAACCCCCATAAGTTTAGGTCTCATTACTTCTTGTTTTTGTTAATTTTTTTAATCGGGGTAAGGACTAGAATATTGTTTGTCCTAGGGGTACACAATCTGGTTCATTTGTACATTATATATGTCTACTCTACAGATCCTCTTCCCATGTAAAATATTATAGAGTGTTCTGTAGACCTCCCTTGCTATATGGTCGGTCGTTTTGAAATATGTATATAATATGTATTTGGATATGTATAGTAACACTAATCTCATTTATCCATTCCCCCCACCTTTCCTTTTAGATGAGCACAGTTGGTTTTCTAAGTCTGTGAGTGTCTTTCTCTGTGGAAATATGTTCATTTGTGTCAGTGATTAGATAACGCCTCTAAGGGATATCATAGGATATAGGTCTTTTGCTTTCCGACTTACCTCATGTTTTGTGATTATCTCCAGGCTCATCTCTGGTGCCTCAAAGAGCAGTGTTTCATTGTTTTCCATGGCTAATATTCCATTGTGTACATGGACTCCTTCTTCTTTATCCATTCACCTGTTGATGGACATTTTGGTTGCTTCCCATCTTGGCTATTTTGAATAAGGCTGCAGTGCAGCCTTTGCAGCCTGTGTCTTTTCGATCCTGGTCTTCTCAGGTGAGAGGCCCAGTGGTGTGCCTGTTGGATTGAATGGTACCTCAGTTTTCACTTTTCAACGCAGTTCCTTTCGGTAGTCATTATTGGCTGTTAACCACTTTCCTTCCCACCAGCACCTAGAGGTTACACAGTTCTCTACAACCCCGTCAGCATTTATTGTTGGTAGACTTTTTGCTGACGGTCAGTCGACAGGTGTGAGTTGAAACCTTTTGGTTGATTAGATTGCATGAGTCTAATAATTCCTGAGGTTGAGCTTTTACCCATTTTCCTGTTTTTTTGTTTAAAGAGAGTGAGGAATACTTACCTCTGCATACTATCTTCTTGAAACATTCGCCTGTTTTGAATTTCTTTTGTCCATTCCCCACCTGAGCACAATTTTTGACGGCAGGTGTCCTTTACAGCCCTGAGCCCTTGTGAATTTTAAGTGACCAGTAGCTGTGGGTTTAAAGCTGCTCTTGCGGGAAACGGCCACAAGGGGGCAGCATTTCTCCTTTACCAAATCTGGTCACTAGGGCAACAGAGCCTTAATGGAAGTCGTGTTCTAGGTTGTAAATTACAATGGAATGTGCCGGGAAAAAGCCCTTTAAGTTTATGTGTCATTCCTTCTTGTTTGTATTTTTAACAAAATTTTTATTCTTTATCACAGCAAATTCGATTACAATGGTTTGTTTGGTCTAGGTGTGCAAGACGTGGTTCCTTCACACATATACATATATCTATTCTTCTTTGGAATCTTTTCCCGTGTAGGTTATGACACAATGTTGAGTAGTCTTCTCCTGGTATTCTGTAGGTCTTTGGTGATTATATATTTCACGTGTGTTTGTATATCTCTGTTCACCTCAATATGGTAATGTACCCAATCCTCACACCTTTCCATTTGGTGAACCTTAAGTTTTTGTACTGAATCTGTGATTGCCTTTCTCTGTGGAAGTATCTTCGTTTGTATCAATTTTTAGGTAACACCTCTATGTGGTATGATAGGATATGTGTCTTTCGTTTTCTCACTTATTCCAAGTTGCGTGATTACTTCTAGAGTCATCTATGGTGCTGCAAATGGCATTGCTTCATTTTATCGCTAGCTCATAATCCATCTGTACATGTAGCAGTTCTTCTTTGTCCACCCATCTGTCGGTGGACTTTTTGGTGACATCCATATCTTGGCTATGGTAATACTGTGCAATGCAGATTTGCCTGCCTCTTTCTTTCCAATTCTGTCTTCTTAGGTTATAGGTCCAGGAATAAGCCTCTGGATCGTACGGTAGCTCAATGTTTACCTTTTAACGGCACCTCCACTCTGCTCTCGTGAGTGGCTCTCTCCAGGTTATATCCCACTTAAAGTGGAGGGTTTGCATTTCTCCACAGCACCTTCAGCATTTATTCTTTGTGGTTTTTTACTGATGGTTATTCTGACTGGTGTGAGCTGATACGTCTTTGTGGCTGAATTTGCATGTGTCTCATGATCCATTAAAACTGAGCTTTAAGGCAGGTCCTTTTCATTTTTCAGGCTGTGAGTACCGCTTAGTTCTTCAAAGTGTTTTCTTAAAGTATGTATGTCATAATTTTAAAATTTTTTGGCCATTACCTCCCTGAAGACATTTTGCGGTGACCATTAGCACAGGCTTAAACCTGCGTTTGCAGGTAACGGCCAGAGGGTGGCGGTCTTTCTACGTTCCCCATGCTGGTACTAGGGCAACAGGCCTTCCGGCCAGTGGTGTTCCTCGGTTATGAATTAGAGTGGAATGTGCCTGAAGAAACCCACAAATGCTGATGTCTCCTTACTTATGTTTGTCTTTTAAATTTACCTTATATTTATTATTGGAGCAATATTACATTGTGTACATGGAACAGTTCTTCTTGGTGCGTTCCTCTGTTGATGGACATTTTCATTGCTTCCAAATGTTGGCTATGGTCAATATGGCTGGAGTGCAGGATTGCCAGCCTGTGACGTTTTGATTCTCATTTTCTCAGGGGATAGGCCCAGCAGTGGGTATGACTTATTGACGGGTAGCTCAGTGTTTACCTTTTCAAGGCACTTCCATCGTGTTTTCATTAGTGGCTCTTACCACGTCCCCCTTAGGGCCGAGTGTACGCATTCCTCCACAGTCCCTTCAGCATTTATTTTTTGAAACATTTTTGCTGATGGCCATTCTGACTGCTGTGAGCTGATAGGTTTTTGTAATTTGGGTTTGCATGTCTTTAAAAATTCCTAAAATATATCATTTTCCCACACCTTTTTCTTTCCTCTTCTTTAAAGGAAAAGCTGTGAGTACCACATAGCTCTTGAAATTGTCTTCTTGGAAGGTTGCCCTCTTTTGAAATTTTTGCTCCATTTTTGATCCCAGGATTTATTTGGAGGGCAGGTGTCATTTACAGAATGGCAAGTTGGTGAATATTTAGTGACCTTTAGCAGTGGGTTGAAAGCTGCTGTTGTGGGAAATGGCCACAAGGAGGCAGCATTTCTCCATTCCCAAATCTGAGTACTAGGGCAGCAGAGCCTTTCTGGAAGTCGTGTTCCTAGGTTGTAAATTAGAATGGAATGTGCCAGGAGAAACCCCCATAAGTTTAGGTCTCATTACTTCTTGTTTTTGTTAATTTTTTTAATCGGGGTAAGGACTAGAATATTGTTTGTCCTAGGGGTACACAATCTGGTTCAATTGTACATTATATATGTCTACTCTACAGATCCTCTTCCCATGTAAAATATTACAGAGTGTTCTGTAGACCTCCCTTGCTATATGGTCGGTCGTTTTGAAATATGTATATAATATGTATTTGGATATGTATAGTAACACTAATCTCATTTATCCATTCCCCCCACCTTTCCTTTTAGATGAGCATAGTTGGTTTTCTAAGTCTGTGAGTGTCTTTCTCTGTGGAAATATGTTCATTTGTGTCAGTGATTAGATAACGCCTCTAAGGGATATCATAGGATATAGGTCTTTTGCTTTCCGACTTACCTCATGTTTTGTGATTATCTCCAGGCTCATCTCTGGTGCCTCAAAGAGCAGTGTTTCATTGTTTTCCATGGCTAATATTCCATTGTGTACATGGACTCCTTCTTCTTTATCCATTCACCTGTTGATGGACATTTTGGCTGCTTCCCATCTTGGCTATTTTGAATAAGGCTGCAGTGCAGCCTTTGCAGCCTGTGTCTTTTCGATCCTGGTCTTCTCAGGTGAGAGGCCCAGTGGTGTGCCTGTTGCATTGAGTGGTACCTCAATTTTCACTTTTTAACGCAGTTCCTTTTGGTACTCCTTACTGGCTCTTAACCACTTTACATCTCACCAGCACCTAGAGGTTACACAGTTCTCTACAACCCCGTCAGCATTTATTGTTGGTAGACTTTTTGCTGACGGTCAGTCGACAGGTGTGAGTTGAAACCTTTTGGTTGATTAGATTGCATGAGTCTAATAATTCCTGAGGTTGAGCTTTTACCCATTTTCCTGTTTTTTTGTTTAAAGAGAGTGAGGAATACTTACCTCTGCATACTATCTTCTTGAAACATTTGCCTGTTTTGAATTTCTTTTGTCCATTCCCCACCTGAGCACAATTTTTGACGGCAGGTGTCCTTTACAGCCCTGAGCCCTTGTGAATTTTAAGTGACCAGTAGCTGTGGGTTTAAAGCTGCTCTTGCGGGAAACGGCCACAAGGGGGCAGCATTTCTCCTTTACCAAATCTGGTCACTAGGGCAACAGAGCCTTAATGGAAGTCGTGTTCTAGGTTGTAAATTACAATGGAATGTGCCGGGAAAAAGCCCTTTAAGTTTATGTGTCATTCCTTCTTGTTTGTATTTTTAACAAAATTTTTATTCTTTATCACAGCAAATTCGATTACAATGGTTTGTTTGGTCTAGGTGTGCAAGACGTGGTTCCTACACACATATACATATATCTATTCTTCTTTGGAATCTTTTCCCGTGTAGGTTATGACACAATGTTGAGTAGTCTTCTCTTGGTATTCTGTAGGTCTTTGGTGATTATATATTTCACGTGTGTTTGTATATCTCTGTTCACCTCAATATGGTAATGTACCCAATCCTCACACCTTTCCATTTGGTGAACCTTAAGTTTTTGTACTGAATCTGTGATTGCCTTTCTCTGTGGAAGTATCTTCGTTTGTATCAATTTTTAGGTAACACCTCTTTGTGGTATGATAGGATATGTGTCTTTCGTTTTCTCACTTACTCCAAGTTGCATGATTACTTCTAGAGTCATCTATGGTGCTGCAAATGGCATTGCTTCATTTTATCGCTAGCTCATAATCCATCTGTACATGTAGCAGTTCTTCTTTGTCCACCCATCTGTCGGTGGACTTTTTGGTGACTTCCATATCTTGGCTATGGTAATACTGTGCAATGCAGATTTGCCTGCCTCTTTCTTTCCAATTCTGTCTTCTTAGGTTATAGGTCCAGGAATAAGCCTCTGGATCGTACGGTAGCTCAATGTTTACCTTTTAACAGCACCTCCACTCTGCTCTCATGAGTGGCTCTCTCCAGGTTACATCCCACTTAAAGTGGAGGGTTTGCATTTCTCCACAGCACCTTCAGCATTTATTCTTTGTGGTTTTTACTGATGGTTATTCTGACTGGTGTGAGCTGATACGTCTTTGTGGCTGAATTTGCATGTGTCTCATGATCCATTAAAACTGAGCTTTAAGGCAGGTCCTTTTCATTTTTCAGGCTGTGAGTACCGCTTAGTTCTTCAAAGTGTTTTCTTAAAGTATGTATGTCATAATTTTAAAATTTTTTGGCCATTACCTCCCTGAAGACATTTTGCGGTGACCATTAGCACAGGCTTAAACCTGCGTTTGCAGGTAACGGCCAGAGGGTGGCGGTCTTTCTACGTTCCCCATGCTGGTACTAGGGCAACAGGCCTTCCGGCCAGTGGTGTTCCTCGGTTATAAATTAGAGTGTAATGTGCCTGAAGAAACCCACAAATGCTGATGTCTCCTTACTTATGTTTGTCTTTTAAATTTACCTTATATTTATTATTGGAGCAATATTACATTGTGTACATGGAAGAGTTCTTCTTGGTGCGTTCCTCTGTTGATGGACATTTTCATTGCTTCCAAATGTTGGCTATGGTCAATATGGCTGGAGTGCAGTATTGCCAGCCTGTGACGTTTTGATTCTCATTTTCTCAGGGGATAGGCCCAGCAGTGGGTATGACTGATTGACGGGTAGCTCAGTGTTTACCTTTTCAAGGCACTTCCATTGTGTTTTCATTAGTGGCTCTTACCACGTCCCCCTTAGGGCCGAGTGTACGCATTCCTCCACAGTCCCTTCAGCATTTATTTTTTGAAACATTTTTGCTGATGGCCATTCTGACTGCTGTGAGCTGATAGGGTTTTGTAATTTGGGTTTGCATGTCTTTAAAAATTCCTAAAATATATCATTTTCCCACACCTTTTTCTTTCCTCTTCTTTAAAGGAAAAGCTGTGAGTACCACATAGCTCTTGAAATTGTCTTCTTGGAAGGTTGCCCTCTTTTGAAATTTTTGCTCCATTTTTGATCCCAGGATTTATTTGGAGGGCAGGTGTCATTTACAGAATTGCAAGTTGGTGAATATTTAGTGACCTTTAGCAGTGGGTTGAAAGCTGCTGTTGTGGGAAATGGCCACAAGGAGGCAGCATTTCTCCATTCCCAAATCTGAGTACTAGGGCAGCAGAGCCTTTCTGGAAGTCGTGTTCCTAGGTTGTAAATTAGAATGGAATGTGCCAGGAGAAACCCCCATAAGTTTAGGTCTCATTACTTCTTGTTTTTGTTAATTTTTTTAATCGGGGTAAGGACTAGAATATTGTTTGTCCTAGGGGTACACAATCTGGTTCATTTGTACATTATATATGTCTACTCTACAGATCCTCTTCCCATGTAAAATATTACAGAGTGTTCTGTAGACCTCCCTTGCTATATGGTCGGTCGTTTTGAAATATGTATATAATATGTATTTGGATATGTATAGTAACACTAATCTCATTTATCCATTCCCCCCACCTTTCCTTTTAGATGAGCATAGTTGGTTTTCTAAGTCTGTGAGTGTCTTTCTCTGTGGAAATATGTTCATTTGTGTCAGTGATTAGATAACGCCTCTAAGGGATATCATAGGATATAGGTCTTTTGCTTTCCGACTTACCTCATGTTTTGTGATTATCTCCAGGCTCATCTCTGGTGCCTCAAAGAGCAGTGTTTCATTGTTTTCCATGGCTAATATTCCATTGTGTACATGGACTCCTTCTTCTTTATCCATTCACCTGTTGATGGACATTTTGGTTGCTTCCCATCTTGGCTATTTTGAATAAGGCTGCAGTGCAGCCTTTGCAGCCTGTGTCTTTTCGATCCTGGTCTTCTCAGGTGAGAGGCCCAGTGGTGTGCCTGTTGCATTGAGTGGTACCTCAATTTTCACTTTTTAACGCAGTTCCTTTTGGTACTCCTTACTGGCTCTTAACCACTTTACATCTCACCAGCACCTAGAGGTTACACAGTTCTCTACAACCCCGTCAGCATTTATTGTTGGTAGACTTTTTGCTGACGGTCAGTCGACAGGTGTGAGTTGAAACCTTTTGGTTGATTAGATTGCATGAGTCTAATAATTCCTGAGGTTGAGCTTTTACCCATTTTCCTGTTTTTTTGTTTAAAGAGAGTGAGGAATACTTACCTCTGCATACTATCTTCTTGAAACATTTGCCTGTTTTGAATTTCTTTTGTCCATTCCCCACCTGAGCACAATTTTTGACGGCAGGTGTCCTTTACAGCCCTGAGCCCTTGTGAATTTTAAGTGACCAGTAGCTGTGGGTTTAAAGCTGCTCTTGCGGGAAACGGCCACAAGGGGGCAGCATTTCTCCTTTACCAAATCTGGTCACTAGGGCAACAGAGCCTTAATGGAAGTCGTGTTCTAGGTTGTAAATTACAATGGAATGTGCCGGGAAAAAGCCCTTTAAGTTTATGTGTCATTCCTTCTTGTTTGTATTTTTAACAAAATTTTTATTCTTTATCACAGCAAATTCGATTACAATGGTTTGTTTGGTCTAGGTGTGCAAGACGTGGTTCCTACACACATATACATATATCTATTCTTCTTTGGAATCTTTTCCCGTGTAGGTTATGACACAATGTTGAGTAGTCTTCTCTTGGTATTCTGTAGGTCTTTGGTGATTATATATTTCACGTGTGTTTGTATATCTCTGTTCACCTCAATATGGTAATGTACCCAATCCTCACACCTTTCCATTTGGTGAACCTTAAGTTTTTGTACTGAATCTGTGATTGCCTTTCTCTGTGGAAGTATCTTCGTTTGTATCAATTTTTAGGTAACACCTCTTTGTGGTATGATAGGATATGTGTCTTTCGTTTTCTCACTTACTCCAAGTTGCATGATTACTTCTAGAGTCATCTATGGTGCTGCAAATGGCATTGCTTCATTTTATCGCTAGCTCATAATCCATCTGTACATGTAGCAGTTCTTCTTTGTCCACCCATCTGTCGGTGGACTTTTTGGTGACTTCCATATCTTGGCTATGGTAATACTGTGCAATGCAGATTTGCCTGCCTCTTTCTTTCCAATTCTGTCTTCTTAGGTTATAGGTCCAGGAATAAGCCTCTGGATCGTACGGTAGCTCAATGTTTACCTTTTAACAGCACCTCCACTCTGCTCTCATGAGTGGCTCTCTCCAGGTTACATCCCACTTAAAGTGGAGGGTTTGCATTTCTCCACAGCACCTTCAGCATTTATTCTTTGTGGTTTTTACTGATGGTTATTCTGACTGGTGTGAGCTGATACGTCTTTGTGGCTGAATTTGCATGTGTCTCATGATCCATTAAAACTGAGCTTTAAGGCAGGTCCTTTTCATTTTTCAGGCTGTGAGTACCGCTTAGTTCTTCAAAGTGTTTTCTTAAAGTATGTATGTCATAATTTTAAAATTTTTTGGCCATTACCTCCCTGAAGACATTTTGCGGTGACCATTAGCACAGGCTTAAACCTGCGTTTGCAGGTAACGGCCAGAGGGTGGCGGTCTTTCTACGTTCCCCATGCTGGTACTAGGGCAACAGGCCTTCCGGCCAGTGGTGTTCCTCGGTTATAAATTAGAGTGTAATGTGCCTGAAGAAACCCACAAATGCTGATGTCTCCTTACTTATGTTTGTCTTTTAAATTTACCTTATATTTATTATTGGAGCAATATTACATTGTGTACATGGAAGAGTTCTTCTTGGTGCGTTCCTCTGTTGATGGACATTTTCATTGCTTCCAAATGTTGGCTATGGTCAATATGGCTGGAGTGCAGTATTGCCAGCCTGTGACGTTTTGATTCTCATTTTCTCAGGGGATAGGCCCAGCAGTGGGTATGACTGATTGACGGGTAGCTCAGTGTTTACCTTTTCAAGGCACTTCCATTGTGTTTTCATTAGTGGCTCTTACCACGTCCCCCTTAGGGCCGAGTGTACGCATTCCTCCACAGTCCCTTCAGCATTTATTTTTTGAAACATTTTTGCTGATGGCCATTCTGACTGCTGTGAGCTGATAGGGTTTTGTAATTTGGGTTTGCATGTCTTTAAAAATTCCTAAAATATATCATTTTCCCACACCTTTTTCTTTCCTCTTCTTTAAAGGAAAAGCTGTGAGTACCACATAGCTCTTGAAATTGTCTTCTTGGAAGGTTGCCCTCTTTTGAAATTTTTGCTCCATTTTTGATCCCAGGATTTATTTGGAGGGCAGGTGTCATTTACAGAATTGCAAGTTGGTGAATATTTAGTGACCTTTAGCAGTGGGTTGAAAGCTGCTGTTGTGGGAAATGGCCACAAGGAGGCAGCATTTCTCCATTCCCAAATCTGAGTACTAGGGCAGCAGAGCCTTTCTGGAAGTCGTGTTCCTAGGTTGTAAATTAGAATGGAATGTGCCAGGAGAAACCCCCATAAGTTTAGGTCTCATTACTTCTTGTTTTTGTTAATTTTTTTAATCGGGGTAAGGACTAGAATATTGTTTGTCCTAGGGGTACACAATCTGGTTCATTTGTACATTATATATGTCTACTCTACAGATCCTCTTCCCATGTAAAATATTACAGAGTGTTCTGTAGACCTCCCTTGCTATATGGTCGGTCATTTTGAAATATGTATATAATATGTATTTGGATATGTATAGTAACACTAATCTCATTTATCCATTCCCCCCACCTTTCCTTTTAGATGAGCATAGTTGGTTTTCTAAGTCTGTGAGTGTCTTTCTCTGTGGAAATATGTTCATTTGTGTCAGTGATTAGATAACGCCTCTAAGGGATATCATAGGATATAGGTCTTTTGCTTTCCGACTTACCTCATGTTTTGTGATTATCTCCAGGCTCATCTCTGGTGCCTCAAAGAGCAGTGTTTCATTGTTTTCCATGGCTAATATTCCATTGTGTACATGGACTCCTTCTTCTTTATCCATTCACCTGTTGATGGACATTTTGGTTGCTTCCCATCTTGGCTATTTTGAATAAGGCTGCAGTGCAGCCTTTGCAGCCTGTGTCTTTTCGATCCTGGTCTTCTCAGGTGAGAGGCCCAGTGGTGTGCCTGTTGCATTGAGTGGTACCTCAATTTTCACTTTTCAACGCAGTTCCTTTTGGTACTCCTTACTGGCTGTTAACCACTTTACATCTCACCAGCACCTAGAGGTTACACAGTTCTCTACAACCCCGTCAGCATTTATTGTTGGTAGACTTTTTGCTGACGGTCAGTCGACAGGTGTGAGTTGAAACCTTTTGGTTGATTAGATTGCATGAGTCTAATAATTCCTGAGGTTGAGCTTTTACCCATTTTCCTGTTTTTTTGTTTAAAGAGAGTGAGGAATACTTACCTCTGCATACTATCTTCTTGAAACATTCGCCTGTTTTGAATTTCTTTTGTCCATTCCCCACCTGAGCACAATTTTTGACGGCAGGTGTCCTTTACAGCCCTGAGCCCTTGTGAATTTTAAGTGACCAGTAGCTGTGGGTTTAAAGCTGCTCTTGCGGGAAACGGCCACAAGGGGGCAGCATTTCTCCTTTACCAAATCTGGTCACTAGGGCAACAGAGCCTTAATGGAAGTCGTGTTCTAGGTTGTAAAGTACAATGGAATGTGCCGGGAAAAAGCCCTTTAAGTGTATGTGTCATTCCTTCTTGTTTGTATTTTTAACAAAATTTTTATTCTTTATCACAGCAAATTCGATTACAATGGTTTGTTTGGTCTAGGTGTGCAAGATGTGGTTCCTTCACACATATACATATATCTATTCTTCTTTGGAATCTTTTCCCGTGTAGGTTATGACACAATGTTGAGTAGTCTTCTCTTGGTATTCTGTAGGTCTTTGGTGATTATATATTTCACGTGTGTTTGTATATCTCTGTTCACCTCAATATGGTAATGTACCCAATCCTCACACCTTTCCATTTGGTGAACCTTAAGTTTTTGTACTGAATCTGTGATTGCCTTTCTCTCTGGAAGTATCTTCGTTTGTATCAATTTTTAGGTAACACCTCTATGTGGTATGATAGGATATGTGTCTTTCGTTTTCTCACTTACTCCAAGTTGCGTGATTACTTCTAGAGTCATCTATGGTGCTGCAAATGGCATTGCTTCATTTTATCGCTAGCTCATAATCCATCTGTACATGTAGCAGTTCTTCTTTGTCCACCCATCTGTCGGTGGACTTTTTGGTGACTTCCATATCTTGGCTATGGTAATACTGTGCAATGCAGATTTGCCTGCCTCTTTCTTTCCAATTCTGTCTTCTTAGGTTATAGGTCCAGGAATAAGCCTCTGGATCGTACGGTAGCTCAATGTTTACCTTTTAACGGCACCTCCACTCTGCTCTCATGAGTGGCTCTCTCCAGGTTACATCCCACTTAAAGTGGAGGGTTTGCATTTCTTCACAGCACCTTCAGCATTTATTCTTTGTGGTTTTTTACTGATGGTTATTCTGACTGGTGTGAGCTGATACGTCTTTGTGGCTGAATTTGCATGTGTCTCATGATCCATTAAAACTGAGCTTTAAGGCAGGTCCTTTTCATTTTTCAGGCTGTGAGTACCGCTTAGTTCTTCAAAGTGTTTTCTTAAAGTATGTATGTCATAATTTTAAAATTTTTTGGCCATTACCTCCCTGAAGACATTTTGCGGTGACCATTAGCACAGGCTTAAACCTGCGTTTGCAGGTAACGGCCAGAGGGTGGCAGTCTTTCTACGTTCCCCATGCTGGTACTAGGGCAACAGGCCTTCCGGCCAGTGGTGTTCCTCGGTTATAAATTAGAGTGGAATGTGCCTGAAGAAACCCACAAATGCTGATGTCTCCTTACTTATGTTTGTCTTTTAAATTTACCTTATATTTATTATTGGAGCAATATTACATTGTGTACATGGAAGAGTTCTTCTTGGTGCGTTCCTCTGTTGATGGACATTTTCATTGCTTCCAAATGTTGGCTATGGTCAATATGGCTGGAGTGCAGGGTTGCCAGTCTGTGACGTTTTGATTCTCATTTTCTCAGGGGATAGGCCCAGCAGTGGGTATGACTGATTGACGGGTAGCTCAGTGTTTACCTTTTCAAGGCACTTCCATTGTGTTTTCATTAGTGGCTCTTACCACGTCCCCCTTAGGGCCGAGTGTACGCATTCCTCCACAGTCCCTTCAGCATTTATTTTTTGAAACATTTTTGCTGATGGCCATTCTGACTGCTGTGAGCTGATAGGGTTTTGTAATTTGGGTTTGCATGTCTTTAAAAATTCCTAAAATATATCATTTTCCCACACCTTTTCTTTCCTCTTTAAAGGAAAAGCTGTGAGTACCACATAGCTCTTGATATTGTCTTCTTGGAAGGTTGCCCTCTTTTGAAATTTTTGCTCCATTTTTGATCCCAGGATTTATTTGGAGGGCAGGTGTCATTTACAGAATGGCAAGTTGGTGAATATTTAGTGACCTTTAGCAGTGGGTTGAAAGCTGCTGTTGTGGGAAATGGCCACAAGGAGGCAGCATTTCTCCATTCCCAAATCTGAGTACTAGGGCAGCAGAGCCTTTCTGGAAGTCGTGTTCCTAGGTTGTAAATTAGAATGGAATGTGCCAGGAGAAACCCCCATAAGTTTAGGTCTCATTACTTCTTGTTTTTGTTAATTTTTTTAATCGGGGTAAGGACTAGAATATTGTTTGTCCTAGGGGTACACAATCTGGTTCATTTGTACATTATATATGTCTACTCTACAGATCCTCTTCCCATGTAAAATATTACAGAGTGTTCTGTAGACCTCCCTTGCTATATGGTCGGTCGTTTTGAAATATGTATATAATATGTATTTGGATATGTATAGTAACACTAATCTCATTTATCCATTCCCCCCACCTTTCCTTTTAGATGAGCACAGTTGGTTTTCTAAGTCTGTGAGTGTCTTTCTCTGTGGAAATATGTTCATTTGTGTCAGTGATTAGATAACGCCTCTAAGGGATATCATAGGATATAGGTCTTTTGCTTTCCGACTTACCTCATGTTTTGTGATTATCTCCAGGCTCATCTCTGGTGCCTCAAAGAGCAGTGTTTCATTGTTTTCCATGGCTAATATTCCATTGTGTACATGGACTCCTTCTTCTTTATCCATTCACCTGTTGATGGACATTTTGGTTGCTTCCCATCTTGGCTATTTTGAATAAGGCTGCAGTGCAGCCTTTGCAGCCTGTGTCTTTTCGATCCTGGTCTTCTCAGGTGAGAGGCCCAGTGGTGTGCCTGTTGGATTGAATGGTACCTCAGTTTTCACTTTTCAACGCAGTTCCTTTCGGTAGTCATTATTGGCTGTTAACCACTTTCCTTCCCACCAGCACCTAGAGGTTACACAGTTCTCTACAACCCCGTCAGCATTTATTGTTGGTAGACTTTTTGCTGACGGTCAGTCGACAGGTGTGAGTTGAAACCTTTTGGTTGATTAGATTGCATGAGTCTAATAATTCCTGAGGTTGAGCTTTTACCCATT
The DNA here is from genome assembly GCF_028021215.1 of Eschrichtius robustus. NCBI lineage: Eukaryota > Metazoa > Chordata > Mammalia > Artiodactyla > Eschrichtiidae > Eschrichtius > Eschrichtius robustus. Next base: position 105,833,914 of record NC_090828.1, read on the forward strand.
TTCCTGTTTTTTTGTTTAAAGAGAGTGAGGAATACTTACCTCTGCATACTATCTTCTTGAAACATTCGCCTGTTTTGAATTTCTTTTGTCCATTCCCCACCTGAGCACAATTTTTGACGGCAGGTGTCCTTTACAGCCCTGAGCCCTTGTGAATTTTAAGTGACCAGTAGCTGTGGGTTTAAAGCTGCTCTTGCGGGAAACGGCCACAAGGGGGCAGCATTTCTCCTTTACCAAATCTGGTCACTAGGGCAACAGAGCCTTAATGGAAGTCGTGTTCTAGGTTGTAAATTGCAATGGAATGTGCCGGGAAAAAGCCCTTTAAGTTTATGTGTCATTCCTTCTTGTTTGTATTTTTAACAAAATTTTTATTCTTTATCACAGCAAATTCGATTACAATGGTTTGTTTGGTCTAGGTGTGCAAGACGTGGTTCCTTCACACATATACATATATCTATTCTTCTTTGGAATCTTTTCCCGTGTAGGTTATGACACAATGTTGAGTAGTCTTCTCCTGGTATTCTGTAGGTCTTTGGTGATTATATATTTCACGTGTGTTTGTATATCTCTGTTCACCTCAATATGGTAATGTACCCAATCCTCACACCTTTCCATTTGGTGAACCTTAAGTTTTTGTACTGAATCTGTGATTGCCTTTCTCTGTGGAAGTATCTTCGTTTGTATCAATTTTTAGGTAACACCTCTATGTGGTATGATAGGATATGTGTCTTTCGTTTTCTCACTTATTCCAAGTTGCGTGATTACTTCTAGAGTCATCTATGGTGCTGCAAATGGCATTGCTTCATTTTATCGCTAGCTCATAATCCATCTGTACATGTAGCAGTTCTTCTTTGTCCACCCATCTGTCGGTGGACTTTTTGGTGACATCCATATCTTGGCTATGGTAATACTGTGCAATGCAGATTTGCCTGCCTCTTTCTTTCCAATTCTGTCTTCTTAGGTTATAGGTCCAGGAATAAGCCTCTGGATCGTACGGTAGCTCAATGTTTACCTTTTAACGGCACCTCCACTCTGCTCTCGTGAGTGGCTCTCTCCAGGTTATATCCCACTTAAAGTGGAGGGTTTGCATTTCTCCACAGCACCTTCAGCATTTATTCTTTGTGGTTTTTTACTGATGGTTATTCTGACTGGTGTGAGCTGATACGTCTTTGTGGCTGAATTTGCATGTGTCTCATGATCCATTAAAACTGAGCTTTAAGGCAGGTCCTTTTCATTTTTCAGGCTGTGAGTACCGCTTAGTTCTTCAAAGTGTTTTCTTAAAGTATGTATGTCATAATTTTAAAATTTTTTGGCCATTACCTCCCTGAAGACATTTTGCGGTGACCATTAGCACAGGCTTAAACCTGCGTTTGCAGGTAACGGCCAGAGGGTGGCGGTCTTTCTACGTTCCCCATGCTGGTACTAGGGCAACAGGCCTTCCGGCCAGTGGTGTTCCTCGGTTATGAATTAGAGTGGAATGTGCCTGAAGAAACCCACAAATGCTGATGTCTCCTTACTTATGTTTGTCTTTTAAATTTACCTTATATTTATTATTGGAGCAATATTACATTGTGTACATGGAACAGTTCTTCTTGGTGCGTTCCTCTGTTGATGGACATTTTCATTGCTTCCAAATGTTGGCTATGGTCAATATGGCTGGAGTGCAGGATTGCCAGCCTGTGACGTTTTGATTCTCATTTTCTCAGGGGATAGGCCCAGCAGTGGGTATGACTGATTGACGGGTAGCTCAGTGTTTACCTTTTCAAGGCACTTCCATCGTGTTTTCATTAGTGGCTCTTACCACGTCCCCCTTAGGGCCGAGTGTACGCATTCCTCCACAGTCCCTTCAGCATTTATTTTTTGAAACATTTTTGCTGATGGCCATTCTGACTGCTGTGAGCTGATAGGTTTTTGTAATTTGGGTTTGCATGTCTTTAAAAATTCCTAAAATATATCATTTTCCCACACCTTTTTCTTTCCTCTTCTTTAAAGGAAAAGCTGTGAGTACCACATAGCTCTTGAAATTGTCTTCTTGGAAGGTTGCCCTCTTTTGAAATTTTTGCTCCATTTTTGATCCCAGGATTTATTTGGAGGGCAGGTGTCATTTACAGAATGGCAAGTTGGTGAATATTTAGTGACCTTTAGCAGTGGGTTGAAAGCTGCTGTTGTGGGAAATGGCCACAAGGAGGCAGCATTTCTCCATTCCCAAATCTGAGTACTAGGGCAGCAGAGCCTTTCTGGAAGTCGTGTTCCTAGGTTGTAAATTAGAATGGAATGTGCCAGGAGAAACCCCCATAAGTTTAGGTCTCATTACTTCTTGTTTTTGTTAATTTTTTTAATCGGGGTAAGGACTAGAATATTGTTTGTCCTAGGGGTACACAATCTGGTTCAATTGTACATTATATATGTCTACTCTACAGATCCTCTTCCCATGTAAAATATTACAGAGTGTTCTGTAGACCTCCCTTGCTATATGGTCGGTCGTTTTGAAATATGTATATAATATGTATTTGGATATGTATAGTAACACTAATCTCATTTATCCATTCCCCCCACCTTTCCTTTTAGATGAGCATAGTTGGTTTTCTAAGTCTGTGAGTGTCTTTCTCTGTGGAAATATGTTCATTTGTGTCAGTGATTAGATAACGCCTCTAAGGGATATCATAGGATATAGGTCTTTTGCTTTCCGACTTACCTCATGTTTTGTGATTATCTCCAGGCTCATCTCTGGTGCCTCAAAGAGCAGTGTTTCATTGTTTTCCATGGCTAATATTCCATTGTGTACATGGACTCCTTCTTCTTTATCCATTCACCTGTTGATGGACATTTTGGCTGCTTCCCATCTTGGCTATTTTGAATAAGGCTGCAGTGCAGCCTTTGCAGCCTGTGTCTTTTCGATCCTGGTCTTCTCAGGTGAGAGGCCCAGTGGTGTGCCTGTTGCATTGAGTGGTACCTCAATTTTCACTTTTTAACGCAGTTCCTTTTGGTACTCCTTACTGGCTCTTAACCACTTTACATCTCACCAGCACCTAGAGGTTACACAGTTCTCTACAACCCCGTCAGCATTTATTGTTGGTAGACTTTTTGCTGACGGTCAGTCGACAGGTGTGAGTTGAAACCTTTTGGTTGATTAGATTGCATGAGTCTAATAATTCCTGAGGTTGAGCTTTTACCCATTTTCCTGTTTTTTTGTTTAAAGAGAGTGAGGAATACTTACCTCTGCATACTATCTTCTTGAAACATTTGCCTGTTTTGAATTTCTTTTGTCCATTCCCCACCTGAGCACAATTTTTGACGGCAGGTGTCCTTTACAGCCCTGAGCCCTTGTGAATTTTAAGTGACCAGTAGCTGTGGGTTTAAAGCTGCTCTTGCGGGAAACGGCCACAAGGGGGCAGCATTTCTCCTTTACCAAATCTGGTCACTAGGGCAACAGAGCCTTAATGGAAGTCGTGTTCTAGGTTGTAAATTACAATGGAATGTGCCGGGAAAAAGCCCTTTAAGTTTATGTGTCATTCCTTCTTGTTTGTATTTTTAACAAAATTTTTATTCTTTATCACAGCAAATTCGATTACAATGGTTTGTTTGGTCTAGGTGTGCAAGACGTGGTTCCTACACACATATACATATATCTATTCTTCTTTGGAATCTTTTCCCGTGTAGGTTATGACACAATGTTGAGTAGTCTTCTCTTGGTATTCTGTAGGTCTTTGGTGATTATATATTTCACGTGTGTTTGTATATCTCTGTTCACCTCAATATGGTAATGTACCCAATCCTCACACCTTTCCATTTGGTGAACCTTAAGTTTTTGTACTGAATCTGTGATTGCCTTTCTCTGTGGAAGTATCTTCGTTTGTATCAATTTTTAGGTAACACCTCTTTGTGGTATGATAGGATATGTGTCTTTCGTTTTCTCACTTACTCCAAGTTGCATGATTACTTCTAGAGTCATCTATGGTGCTGCAAATGGCATTGCTTCATTTTATCGCTAGCTCATAATCCATCTGTACATGTAGCAGTTCTTCTTTGTCCACCCATCTGTCGGTGGACTTTTTGGTGACTTCCATATCTTGGCTATGGTAATACTGTGCAATGCAGATTTGCCTGCCTCTTTCTTTCCAATTCTGTCTTCTTAGGTTATAGGTCCAGGAATAAGCCTCTGGATCGTACGGTAGCTCAATGTTTACCTTTTAACAGCACCTCCACTCTGCTCTCATGAGTGGCTCTCTCTAGGTTACATCCCACTTAAAGTGGAGGGTTTGCATTTCTCCACAGCACCTTCAGCATTTATTCTTTGTGGTTTTTACTGATGGTTATTCTGACTGGTGTGAGCTGATACGTCTTTGTGGCTGAATTTGCATGTGTCTCATGATCCATTAAAACTGAGCTTTAAGGCAGGTCCTTTTCATTTTTCAGGCTGTGAGTACCGCTTAGTTCTTCAAAGTGTTTTCTTAAAGTATGTATGTCATAATTTTAAAATTTTTTGGCCATTACCTCCCTGAAGACATTTTGCGGTGACCATTAGCACAGGCTTAAACCTGCGTTTGCAGGTAACGGCCAGAGGGTGGCGGTCTTTCTACGTTCCCCATGCTGGTACTAGGGCAACAGGCCTTCCGGCCAGTGGTGTTCCTCGGTTATAAATTAGAGTGTAATGTGCCTGAAGAAACCCACAAATGCTGATGTCTCCTTACTTATGTTTGTCTTTTAAATTTACCTTATATTTATTATTGGAGCAATATTACATTGTGTACATGGAAGAGTTCTTCTTGGTGCGTTCCTCTGTTGATGGACATTTTCATTGCTTCCAAATGTTGGCTATGGTCAATATGGCTGGAGTGCAGTATTGCCAGCCTGTGACGTTTTGATTCTCATTTTCTCAGGGGATAGGCCCAGCAGTGGGTATGACTGATTGACGGGTAGCTCAGTGTTTACCTTTTCAAGGCACTTCCATTGTGTTTTCATTAGTGGCTCTTACCACGTCCCCCTTAGGGCCGAGTGTACGCATTCCTCCACAGTCCCTTCAGCATTTATTTTTTGAAACATTTTTGCTGATGGCCATTCTGACTGCTGTGAGCTGATAGGGTTTTGTAATTTGGGTTTGCATGTCTTTAAAAATTCCTAAAATATATCATTTTCCCACACCTTTTTCTTTCCTCTTCTTTAAAGGAAAAGCTGTGAGTACCACATAGCTCTTGAAATTGTCTTCTTGGAAGGTTGCCCTCTTTTGAAATTTTTGCTCCATTTTTGATCCCAGGATTTATTTGGAGGGCAGGTGTCATTTACAGAATTGCAAGTTGGTGAATATTTAGTGACCTTTAGCAGTGGGTTGAAAGCTGCTGTTGTGGGAAATGGCCACAAGGAGGCAGCATTTCTCCATTCCCAAATCTGAGTACTAGGGCAGCAGAGCCTTTCTGGAAGTCGTGTTCCTAGGTTGTAAATTAGAATGGAATGTGCCAGGAGAAACCCCCATAAGTTTAGGTCTCATTACTTCTTGTTTTTGTTAATTTTTTTAATCGGGGTAAGGACTAGAATATTGTTTGTCCTAGGGGTACACAATCTGGTTCATTTGTACATTATATATGTCTACTCTACAGATCCTCTTCCCATGTAAAATATTACAGAGTGTTCTGTAGACCTCCCTTGCTATATGGTCGGTCGTTTTGAAATATGTATATAATATGTATTTGGATATGTATAGTAACACTAATCTCATTTATCCATTCCCCCCACCTTTCCTTTTAGATGAGCATAGTTGGTTTTCTAAGTCTGTGAGTGTCTTTCTCTGTGGAAATATGTTCATTTGTGTCAGTGATTAGATAACGCCTCTAAGGGATATCATAGGATATAGGTCTTTTGCTTTCCGACTTACCTCATGTTTTGTGATTATCTCCAGGCTCATCTCTGGTGCCTCAAAGAGCAGTGTTTCATTGTTTTCCATGGCTAATATTCCATTGTGTACATGGACTCCTTCTTCTTTATCCATTCACCTGTTGATGGACATTTTGGTTGCTTCCCATCTTGGCTATTTTGAATAAGGCTGCAGTGCAGCCTTTGCAGCCTGTGTCTTTTCGATCCTGGTCTTCTCAGGTGAGAGGCCCAGTGGTGTGCCTGTTGCATTGAGTGGTACCTCAATTTTCACTTTTCAACGCAGTTCCTTTTGGTACTCCTTACTGGCTGTTAACCACTTTACATCTCACCAGCACCTAGAGGTTACACAGTTCTCTACAACCCCGTCAGCATTTATTGTTGGTAGACTTTTTGCTGACGGTCAGTCGACAGGTGTGAGTTGAAACCTTTTGGTTGATTAGATTGCATGAGTCTAATAATTCCTGAGGTTGAGCTTTTACCCATTTTCCTGTTTTTTTGTTTAAAGAGAGTGAGGAATACTTACCTCTGCATACTATCTTCTTGAAACATTCGCCTGTTTTGAATTTCTTTTGTCCATTCCCCACCTGAGCACAATTTTTGACGGCAGGTGTCCTTTACAGCCCTGAGCCCTTGTGAATTTTAAGTGACCAGTAGCTGTGGGTTTAAAGCTGCTCTTGCGGGAAACGGCCACAAGGGGGCAGCATTTCTCCTTTACCAAATCTGGTCACTAGGGCAACAGAGCCTTAATGGAAGTCGTGTTCTAGGTTGTAAAGTACAATGGAATGTGCCGGGAAAAAGCCCTTTAAGTGTATGTGTCATTCCTTCTTGTTTGTATTTTTAACAAAATTTTTATTCTTTATCACAGCAAATTCGATTACAATGGTTTGTTTGGTCTAGGTGTGCAAGATGTGGTTCCTTCACACATATACATATATCTATTCTTCTTTGGAATCTTTTCCCGTGTAGGTTATGACACAATGTTGAGTAGTCTTCTCTTGGTATTCTGTAGGTCTTTGGTGATTATATATTTCACGTGTGTTTGTATATCTCTGTTCACCTCAATATGGTAATGTACCCAATCCTCACACCTTTCCATTTGGTGAACCTTAAGTTTTTGTACTGAATCTGTGATTGCCTTTCTCTCTGGAAGTATCTTCGTTTGTATCAATTTTTAGGTAACACCTCTTTGTGGTATGATAGGATATGTGTCTTTCGTTTTCTCACTTACTCCAAGTTGCGTGATTACTTCTAGAGTCATCTATGGTGCTGCAAATGGCATTGCTTCATTTTATCGCTAGCTCATAATCCATCTGTACATGTAGCAGTTCTTCTTTGTCCACCCATCTGTCGGTGGACTTTTTGGTGACTTCCATATCTTGGCTATGGTAATACTGTGCAATGCAGATTTGCCTGCCTCTTTCTTTCCAATTCTGTCTTCTTAGGTTATAGGTCCAGGAATAAGCCTCTGGATCGTACGGTAGCTCAATGTTTACCTTTTAACGGCACCTCCACTCTGCTCTCATGAGTGGCTCTCTCCAGGTTACATCCCACTTAAAGTGGAGGGTTTGCATTTCTTCACAGCACCTTCAGCATTTATTCTTTGTGGTTTTTTACTGATGGTTATTCTGACTGGTGTGAGCTGATACGTCTTTGTGGCTGAATTTGCATGTGTCTCATGATCCATTAAAACTGAGCTTTAAGGCAGGTCCTTTTCATTTTTCAGGCTGTGAGTACCGCTTAGTTCTTCAAAGTGTTTTCTTAAAGTATGTATGTCATAATTTTAAAATTTTTTGGCCATTACCTCCCTGAAGACATTTTGCGGTGACCATTAGCACAGGCTTAAACCTGCGTTTGCAGGTAACGGCCAGAGGGTGGCAGTCTTTCTACGTTCCCCATGCTGGTACTAGGGCAACAGGCCTTCCGGCCAGTGGTGTTCCTCGGTTATAAATTAGAGTGGAATGTGCCTGAAGAAACCCACAAATGCTGATGTCTCCTTACTTATGTTTGTCTTTTAAATTTACCTTATATTTATTATTGGAGCAATATTACATTGTGTACATGGAACAGTTCTTCTTGGTGCGTTCCTCTGTTGATGGACATTTTCATTGCTTCCAAATGTTGGCTATGGTCAATATGGCTGGAGTGCAGGGTTGCCAGTCTGTGACGTTTTGATTCTCATTTTCTCAGGGGATAGGCCCAGCAGTGGGTATGACTGATTGACGGGTAGCTCAGTGTTTACCTTTTCAAGGCACTTCCATTGTGTTTTCATTAGTGGCTCTTACCACGTCCCCCTTAGGGCCGAGTGTACGCATTCCTCCACAGTCCCTTCAGCATTTATTTTTTGAAACATTTTTGCTGATGGCCATTCTGACTGCTGTGAGCTGATAGGGTTTTGTAATTTGGGTTTGCATGTCTTTAAAAATTCCTAAAATATATCATTTTCCCACACCTTTTCTTTCCTCTTTAAAGGAAAAGCTGTGAGTACCACATAGCTCTTGATATTGTCTTCTTGGAAGGTTGCCCTCTTTTGAAATTTTTGCTCCATTTTTGATCCCAGGATTTATTTGGAGGGCAGGTGTCATTTACAGAATGGCAAGTTGGTGAATATTTAGTGACCTTTAGCAGTGGGTTGAAAGCTGCTGTTGTGGGAAATGGCCACAAGGAGGCAGCATTTCTCCATTCCCAAATCTGAGTACTAGGGCAGCAGAGCCTTTCTGGAAGTCGTGTTCCTAGGTTGTAAATTAGAATGGAATGTGCCAGGAGAAACCCCCATAAGTTTAGGTCTCATTACTTCTTGTTTTTGTTAATTTTTTTAATCGGGGTAAGGACTAGAATATTGTTTGTCCTAGGGGTACACAATCTGGTTCATTTGTACATTATATATGTCTACTCTACAGATCCTCTTCCCATGTAAAATATTACAGAGTGTTCTGTAGACCTCCCTTGCTATATGGTCGGTCGTTTTGAAATATGTATATAATATGTATTTGGATATGTATAGTAACACTAATCTCATTTATCCATTCCCCCCACCTTTCCTTTTAGATGAGCATAGTTGGTTTTCTAAGTCTGTGAGTGTCTTTCTCTGTGGAAATATGTTCATTTGTGTCAGTGATTAGATAACGCCTCTAAGGGATATCATAGGATATAGGTCTTTTGCTTTCCGACTTACCTCATGTTTTGTGATTATCTCCAGGCTCATCTCTGGTGCCTCAAAGAGCAGTGTTTCATTGTTTTCCATGGCTAATATTCCATTGTGTACATGGACTCCTTCTTCTTTATCCATTCACCTGTTGATGGACATTTTGGTTGCTTCCCATCTTGGCTATTTTGAATAAGGCTGCAGTGCAGCATTTGCAGCCTGTGTCTTTTCGATCCTGGTCTTCTCAGGTGAGAGGCCCAGTGGTGTGCCTGTTGCATTGAGTGGTACCTCAGTTTTCACTTTTCAACGCAGTTCCTTTCGGTGGTCATTATTGGCTGTTAACCACTTTCCATCCCACCAGCACCTAGAGGTTACACAGTTCTCTACAACCCCGTCAGCATTTATTGTTGGTAGACTTTTTGCTGACGGTCAGTCGACAGGTGTGAGTTGGAACCTTTTGGTTGATTAGATTGCATGAGTCTAATCATTCCTGAGGTTGAGCTTTTACCCATTTTCCTGTTTTTTTGTTTAAAGAGAGTGAGGAATACTTACCTCTGCATACTATCTTCTTGAAACATTCGCCTGTTTTGAATTTCTTTTGTCCATTCCCCACCTGAGCACAATTTTTGACGGCAGGTGTCCTTTACAGCCCTGAGCCCTTGTGAATTTTAAGTGACCAGTAGCTGTGGGTTTAAAGCTGCTCTTGCGGGAAACGGCCACAAGGGGGCAGCATTTCTCCTTTACCAAATCTGGTCACTAGGGCAACAGAGCCTTAATGAAAGTCGTGTTCTAGGTTGTAAATTACAATGGAATGTGCCGGGAAAAAGCCCTTTAAGTTTATGTGTCATTCCTTCTTGTTTGTATTTTTAACAAAATTTTTATTCTTTATCACAGCAAATTCGATTACAATGGTTTGTTTGGTCTAGGTGTGCAAGACGTGGTTCCTTCACACATATACATATATCTATTCTTCTTTGGAATCTTTTCCCGTGTAGGTTATGACACAATGTTGAGTAGTCTTCTCTTGGTATTCTGTAGGTCTTTGGTGATTATATATTTCACGTGTGTTTGTATATCTCTGTTCACCTCAATATGGTAATGTACCCAATCCTCACACGTTTCCATTTGGTGAACCTTAAGTTTTTGTACTGAATCGGTGATTGCCTTTCTCTGTGGAAGTATCTTCGTTTGTATCAATTTTTAGGTAACACCTCTATGTGGTATGATAGGATATGGGTCTTTCGTTTTCTCACTTACTCCAAGTTGCGTGATTACTTCTAGAGTCATCTATGGTGCTGCAAATGGCATTGCTTCATTTTATCGCTAGCTCATAATCCATCTGTACATGTAGCAGTTCTTCTTTGCCCACCCATCTGTCGGTGGACTTTTTGGTGACTTCCATATCTTGGCTATGGTAATACTGTGCAATGCAGATTTGCCTGCCTCTTTCTTTCCAATTCTGTCTTCTTAGGTTATAGGTCCAGGAATAAGCCTCTGGATCGTACGGTAGCTCAATGTTTACCTTTTAACGGCACCTCCACTCTGCTCTCGTGAGTGGCTCTCTCCAGGTTACATCCGACTTAAAGTGGAGGGTTTGCATTTCTCCACAGCACCTTCAGCATTTATTCTTTGTGGTTTTTTACTGATGGTTATTCTGACTGGTGTGAGCTGATACGTCTTTGTGGCTGAATTTGCATGTGTCTCATGATCCATTAAAACTGAGCTTTAAGGCAGGTCCTTTTCATTTTTCAGGCTGTGAGTACCGCTTAGTTCTTCAAAGTGTTTTCTTAAAGTATGTATGTCATAATTTTAAAATTTTTTGGCCATTACCTCCCTGAAGACATTTTGCGGTGACCATTAGCACAGGCTTAAACCTGCGTTTGCAGGTAACGGCCAGAGGGTGGCGGTCTTTCTACGTTCCCCATGCTGGTACTAGGGCAACAGGCCTTCCGGCCAGTGGTGTTCCTCGGTTATAAATTAGAGTGGATTGTGCCTGAAGAAACCCACAAATGCTGATGTCTCCTTACTTATGTTTGTCTTTTAAATTTACCTTATATTTATTATTGGAGCAATATTACATTGTGTACATGGAAGAGTTCTTCTTGGTGCTTTCCTCTGTTGATGGACATTTTCATTGCTTCCAAATGTTGGCTATGGTCAATATGGCTGGAGTGCAGGATTGCCAGCCTGTGACGTTTTGATTCTCATTTTCTCAGGGGATAGGCCCAGCAGTGGGTATGACTGATTGACGGGTAGCTCAGTGTTTACCTTTTCAAGGCACTTCCATTGTGTTTTCATTAGTGGCTCTTACCACGTCCCCCTTAGGGCCGAGTGTACGCATTCCTCCACAGTCCCTTCAGCATTTATTTTTTGAAACATTTTTGCTGATGGCCAGTCTGACTGCTGTGAGCTGATAGGTTTTTGTAATTTGGGTTTGCATGTCTTTAAAAATTCCTAAAATATATCATTTTCCCACACCTTTTTCTTTCCTCTTCTTTAAAGGAAAAGCTGTGAGTACCACATAGCTCTTGAAATTGTCTTCTTGGAAGGTTGCCCTCTTTTGAAATTTTTGCTCCATTTTTGATCCCAGGATTTATTTGGAGGGCAGGTGTCATTTACAGAATGGCAAGTTGGTGAATATTTAGTGACCTTTAGCAGTGGGTTGAAAGCTGCTGTTGTGGGAAATGGCCACAAGGAGGCAGCATTTCTCCATTCCCAAATCTGAGTACTAGGGCAGCAGAGCCTTTCTGGAAGTCGTGTTCCTAGGTTGTAAATTAGAATGGAATGTGCCAGGAGAAACCCCCATAAGTTTAGGTCTCATTACTTCTTGTTTTTGTTAATTTTTTTAATCGGGGTAAGGACTAGAATATTGTTTGTCCTAGGGGTACACAATCTGGTTCATTTGTACATTATATATGTCTACTCTACAGATCCTCTTCCCATGTAAAATATTACAGAGTGTTCTGTAGACCTCCCTTGCTATATGGTCGGTCGTTTTGAAATATGTATATAATATGTATTTGGATATGTATAGTAACACTAATCTCATTTATCCATTCCCCCCACCTTTCCTTTTAGATGAGCATAGTTGGTTTTCTAAGTCTGTGAGTGTCTTTCTCTGTGGAAATATGTTCATTTGTGTCAGTGATTAGATAACGCCTCTAAGGGATATCATAGGATATAGGTCTTTTGCTTTCCGACTTACCTCATGTTTTGTGATTATCTCCAGGCTCATCTCTGGTGCCTCAAAGAGCAGTGTTTCATTGTTTTCCATGGCTAATATTCCATTGTGTACATGGACTCCTTCTTCTTTATCCATTCACCTGTTGATGGACATTTTGGTTGCTTCCCATCTTGGCTATTTTGAATAAGGCTGCAGTGCAGCCTTTGCAGCCTGTGTCTTTTCGATCCTGGTCTTCTCAGGTGAGAGGCCCAGTGGTGTGCCTGTTGCATTGAGTGGTACCTCAATTTTCACTTTTTAACGCAGTTCCTTTTGGTACTCCTTACTGGCTGTTAACCACTTTACATCTCACCAGCACCTAGAGGTTACACAGTTCTCTACAACCCCGTCAGCATTTATTGTTGGTAGACTTTTTGCTGACGGTCAGTGGACAGGTGTGAGTTGAAACCTTTTGGTTGATTAGATTGCATGAGTCTAATAATTCCTGAGGTTGAGCTTTTACCCATTTTCCTGTTTTTTTGTTTAAAGAGAGTGAGGAATACTTACCTCTGCATACTATCTTCTTGAAACATTCGCCTGTTTTGAATTTCTTTTGTCCATTCCCCACCTGAGCACAATTTTTGACGGCAGGTGTCCTTTACAGCCCTGAGCCCTTGTGAATTTTAAGTGACCAGTAGCTGTGGGTTTAAAGCTGCTCTTGCGGGAAACGGCCACAAGGGGGCAGCATTTCTCCTTTACCAAATCTGGTCACTAGGGCAACAGAGCCTTAATGGAAGTCGTGTTCTAGGTTGTAAGTTACAATGGAATGTGCCGGGAAAAAGCCCTTTAAGTGTATGTGTCATTCCTTCTTGTTTGTATTTTTAACAAAATTTTTATTCTTTATCACAGCAAATTCGATTACAATGGTTTGTTTGGTCTAGGTGTGCAAGACGTGGTTCCTTCACACATATACATATATCTATTCTTCTTTGGAATCTTTTCCCGTGTAGGTTATGACACAATGTTGAGTAGTCTTCTCTTGGTATTCTGTAGGTCTTTGGTGATTATATATTTCACGTGTGTTTGTATATCTCTGTTCACCTCAATATGGTAATGTACCCAATACTCACACCTTTCCATTTGGTGAACCTTAAGTTTTTGTACTGAATCTGTGATTGCCTTTCTCTGTGGAAGTATCTTCGTTTGTATCAATTTTTAGGTAACACCTCTTTGTGGTATGATAGGATATGTGTCTTTCGTTTTCTCACTTACTCCAAGTTGCGTGATTACTTCTAGAGTCATCTATGGTGCTGCAAATGGCATTGCTTCATTTTATCGCTAGCTCATAATCCATCTGTACATGTAGCAGTTCTTCTTTGTCCACCCATCTGTCGGTGGACTTTTTGGTGACTTCCATATCTTGGCTATGGTAATACTGTGCAATGCAGATTTGCCTGCCTCTTTCTTTCCAATTCTGTCTTCTTAGGTTATAGGTCCAGGAATAAGCCTCTGGATCGTACGGTAGCTCAATGTTTACCTTTTAACGGCACCTCCACTCTGCTCTCATGAGTGGCTCTCTCCAGGTTACATCCCACTTAAAGTGGAGGGTTTGCATTTCTCCACAGCACCTTCAGCATTTATTCTTTGTGGTTTTTTACTGATGGTTATTCTGACTGGTGTGAGCTGATACGTCTTTGTGGCTGAATTTGCATGTGTCTCATGATCCATTAAAACTGAGCTTTAAGGCAGGTCCTTTTCATTTTTCAGGCTGTGAGTACCGCTTAGTTCTTCAAAGTGTTTTCTTAAAGTATGTATGTCATAATTTTAAAATTTTTTGGCCATTACCTCCCTGAAGACATTTTGCGGTGACCATTAGCACAGGCTTAAACCTGCGTTTGCAGGTAACGGCCAGAGGGTGGCGGTCTTTCTACGTTCCCCATGCTGGTACTAGGGCAACAGGCCTTCCGGCCAGTGGTGTTCCTCGGTTATAAATTAGAGTGGAATGTGCCTGAAGAAACCCACAAATGCTGATGTCTCCTTACTTATGTTTGTCTTTTAAATTTACCTTATATTTATTATTGGAGCAATATTACATTGTGTACATGGAACAGTTCTTCTTGGTGCGTTCCTCTGTTGATGGACATATTCATTGCTTCCAAATGTTGGCTATGGTCAATATGGCTGGAGTGCAGGATTGCCAGCCTGTGACGTTTTGATTCTCATTTTCTCAGGGGATAGGCCCAGCAGCGGGTATGACTGATTGACGGGTAGCTCAGTGTTTACCTTTTCAAGGCACTTCCATTGTGTTTTCATTAGTGGCTCTTACCACGTCCCCCTTAGGGCCGAGTGTACGCATTCCTCCACAGTCCCTTCAGCATTTATTTTTTGAAACATTTTTGCTGATGGCCATTCTGACTGCTGTGAGCTGATAGGGTTTTGTAATTTGGGTTTGCATGTCTTTAAAAATTCCTAAAATATATCATTTTCCCACACCTTTTTCTTTCCTCTTCTTTAAAGGAAAAGCTGTGAGTACCACATAGCTCTTGAAATTGTCTTCTTGGAAGGTTGCCCTCTTTTGAAATTTTTGCTCCATTTTTGATCCCAGGATTTATTTGGAGGGCAGGTGTCATTTACAGAATGGCAAGTTGGTGAATATTTAGTGACCTTTAGCAGTGGGTTGAAAGCTGCTGTTGTGGGAAATGGCCACAAGGAGGCAGCATTTCTCCATTCCCAAATCTGAGTACTAGGGCAGCAGAGCCTTTCTGGAAGTCGTGTTCCTAGGTTGTAAATTAGAATGGAATGTGCCAGGAGAAACCCCCATAAGTTTAGGTCTCATTACTTCTTGTTTTTGTTAATTTTTTTAATCGGGGTAAGGACTAGAATATTGTTTGTCCTAGGGGTACACAATCTGGTTCAATTGTACATTATATATGTCTACTCTACAGATCCTCTTCCCATGTAAAATATTACAGAGTGTTCTGTAGACCTCCCTTGCTATATGGTCGGTCGTTTTGAAATATGTATATAATATGTATTTGGATATGTATAGTAACACTAATCTCATTTATCCATTCCCCCCACCTTTCCTTTTAGATGAGCATAGTTGGTTTTCTAAGTCTGTGAGTGTCTTTCTCTGTGGAAATATGTTCATTTGTGTCAGTGATTAGATAACGCCTCTAAGGGATATCATAGGATATAGGTCTTTTGCTTTCCGACTTACCTCATGTTTTGTGATTATCTCCAGGCTCATCTCTGGTGCCTCAAAGAGCAGTGTTTCATTGTTTTCCATGGCTAATATTCCATTGTGTACATGGACTCCTTCTTCTTTATCCATTCACCTGTTGATGGACATTTTGGTTGCTTCCCATCTTGGCTATTTTGAATAAGGCTGCAGTGCAGCCTTTGCAGCCTGTGTCTTTTCGATCCTGGTCTTCTCAGGTGAGAGGCCCAGTGGTGTGCCTGTTGCATTGAGTGGTACCTCAATTTTCACTTTTTAACGCAGTTCCTTTTGGTACTCCTTACTGGCTGTTAACCACTTTACATCTCACCAGCACCTAGAGGTTACACAGTTCTCTACAACCCCGTCAGCATTTATTGTTGGTAGACTTTTTGCTGACGGTCAGTGGACAGGTGTGAGTTGAAACCTTTTGGTTGATTAGATTGCATGAGTCTAATAATTCCTGAGGTTGAGCTTTTACCCATTTTCCTGTTTTTTTGTTTAAAGAGAGTGAGGAATACTTACCTCTGCATACTATCTTCTTGAAACATTCGCCTGTTTTGAATTTCTTTTGTCCATTCCCCACCTGAGCACAATTTTTGACGGCAGGTGTCCTTTACAGCCCTGAGCCCTTGTGAATTTTAAGTGACCAGTAGCTGTGGGTTTAAAGCTGATCTTGCGGGAAACGGCCACAAGGGGGCAGCATTTCTCCTTTACCAAATCTGGTCACTAGGGCAACAGAGCCTTAATGGAAGTCGTGTTCTAGGTTGTAAGTTACAATGGAATGTGCCGGGAAAAAGCCCTTTAAGTTTATGTGTCATTCCTTCTTGTTTGTATTTTTAACAAAATTTTTATTCTTTATCACAGCAAATTCGATTACAATGGTTTGTTTGGTCTAGGTGTGCAAGACGTGGTTCCTTCACACATATACATATATCTATTCTTCTTTGGAATCTTTTCCCGTGTAGGTTATGACACAATGTTGAGTAGTCTTCTCTTGGTATTCTGTAGGTCTTTGGTGATTATATATTTCACGTGTGTTTGTATATCTCTGTTCACCTCAATATGGTAATGTACCCAATCCTCACACCTTTCCATTTGGTGAACCTTAAGTTTTTGTACTGAATCTGTGATTGCCTTTCTCTGTGGAAGTATCTTCGTTTGTATCAATTTTTAGGTAACACCTCTTTGTGGTATGATAGGATATGTGTCTTTCGTTTTCTCACTTACTCCAAGTTGCGTGATTACTTCTAGAGTCATCTATGGTGCTGCAAATGGCATTGCTTCATTTTATCGCTAGCTCATAATCCATCTGTACATGTAGCAGTTCTTCTTTGTCCACCCATCTGTCGGTGGACTTTTTGGTGACTTCCATATCTTGGCTATGGTAATACTGTGCAATGCAGATTTGCCTGCCTCTTTCTTTCCAATTCTGTCTTCTTAGGTTATAGGTCCAGGAATAAGCCTCTGGATCGTACGGTAGCTCAATGTTTACCTTTTAACGGCACCTCCACTCTGCTCTCATGAGTGGCTCTCTCCAGGTTACATCCCACTTAAAGTGGAGGGTTTGCATTTCTCCACAGCACCTTCAGCATTTATTCTTTGTGGTTTTTTACTGATGGTTATTCTGACTGGTGTGAGCTGATACGTCTTTGTGGCTGAATTTGCATGTGTCTCATGATCCATTAAAACTGAGCTTTAAGGCAGGTCCTTTTCATTTTTCAGGCTGTGAGTACCGCTTAGTTCTTCAAAGTGTTTTCTTAAAGTATGTATGTCATAATTTTAAAATTTTTTGGCCATTACCTCCCTGAAGACATTTTGCGGTGACCATTAGCACAGGCTTAAACCTGCGTTTGCAGGTAACGGCCAGAGGGTGGCGGTCTTTCTACGTTCCCCATGCTGGTACTAGGGCAACAGGCCTTCCGGCCAGTGGTGTTCCTCGGTTATAAATTAGAGTGGAATGTGCCTGAAGAAACCCACAAATGCTGATGTCTCCTTACTTATGTTTGTCTTTTAAATTTACCTTATATTTATTATTGGAGCAATATTACATTGTGTACATGGAACAGTTCTTCTTGGTGCGTTCCTCTGTTGATGGACATATTCATTGCTTCCAAATGTTGGCTATGGTCAATATGGCTGGAGTGCAGGATTGCCAGCCTGTGACGTTTTGATTCTCATTTTCTCAGGGGATAGGCCCAGCAGCGGGTATGACTGATTGACGGGTAGCTCAGTGTTTACCTTTTCAAGGCACTTCCATTGTGTTTTCATTAGTGGCTCTTACCACGTCCCCCTTAGGGCCGAGTGTACGCATTCCTCCACAGTCCCTTCAGCATTTATTTTTTGAAACATTTTTGCTGATGGCCATTCTGACTGCTGTGAGCTGATAGGGTTTTGTAATTTGGGTTTGCATGTCTTTAAAAATTCCTAAAATATATCATTTTCCCACACCTTTTTCTTTCCTCTTCTTTAAAGGAAAAGCTGTGAGTACCACATAGCTCTTGAAATTGTCTTCTTGGAAGGTTGCCCTCTTTTGAAATTTTTGCTCCATTTTTGATCCCAGGATTTATTTGGAGGGCAGGTGTCATTTACAGAATGGCAAGTTGGTGAATATTTAGTGACCTTTAGCAGTGGGTTGAAAGCTGCTGTTGTGGGAAATGGCCACAAGGAGGCAGCATTTCTCCATTCCCAAATCTGAGTACTAGGGCAGCAGAGCCTTTCTGGAAGTCGTGTTCCTAGGTTGTAAATTAGAATGGAATGTGCCAGGAGAAACCCCCATAAGTTTAGGTCTCATTACTTCTTGTTTTTGTTAATTTTTTTAATCGGGGTAAGGACTAGAATATTGTTTGTCCTAGGGGTACACAATCTGGTTCAATTGTACATTATATATGTCTACTCTACAGATCCTCTTCCCATGTAAAATATTACAGAGTGTTCTGTAGACCTCCCTTGCTATATGGTCGGTCGTTTTGAAATATGTATATAATATGTATTTGGATATGTATAGTAACACTAATCTCATTTATCCATTCCCCCCACCTTTCCTTTTAGATGAGCATAGTTGGTTTTCTAAGTCTGTGAGTGTCTTTCTCTGTGGAAATATGTTCATTTGTGTCAGTGATTAGATAACGCCTCTAAGGGATATCATAGGATATAGGTCTTTTGCTTTCCGACTTACCTCATGTTTTGTGATTATCTCCAGGCTCATCTCTGGTGCCTCAAAGAGCAGTGTTTCATTGTTTTCCATGGCTAATATTCCATTGTGTACATGGACTCCTTCTTCTTTATCCATTCACCTGTTGATGGACATTTTGGTTGCTTCCCATCTTGGCTATTTTGAATAAGGCTGCAGTGCAGCCTTTGCAGCCTGTGTCTTTTCGATCCTGGTCTTCTCAGGTGAGAGGCCCAGTGGTGTGCCTGTTGCATTGAGTGGTACCTCAATTTTCACTTTTTAACGCAGTTCCTTTTGGTACTCCTTACTGGCTGTTAACCACTTTACATCTCACCAGCACCTAGAGGTTACACAGTTCTCTACAACCCCGTCAGCATTTATTGTTGGTAGACTTTTTGCTGACGGTCAGTGGACAGGTGTGAGTTGAAACCTTTTGGTTGATTAGATTGCATGAGTCTAATAATTCCTGAGGTTGAGCTTTTACCCATTTTCCTGTTTTTTTGTTTAAAGAGAGTGAGGAATACTTACCTCTGCATACTATCTTCTTGAAACATTCGCCTGTTTTGAATTTCTTTTGTCCATTCCCCACCTGAGCACAATTTTTGACGGCAGGTGTCCTTTACAGCCCTGAGCCCTTGTGAATTTTAAGTGACCAGTAGCTGTGGGTTTAAAGCTGCTCTTGCGGGAAACGGCCACAAGGGGGCAGCATTTCTCCTTTACCAAATCTGGTCACTAGGGCAACAGAGCCTTAATGGAAGTCGTGTTCTAGGTTGTAAGTTACAATGGAATGTGCCGGGAAAAAGCCCTTTAAGTGTATGTGTCATTCCTTCTTGTTTGTATTTTTAACAAAATTTTTATTCTTTATCACAGCAAATTCGATTACAATGGTTTGTTTGGTCTAGGTGTGCAAGACGTGGTTCCTTCACACATATACATATATCTATTCTTCTTTGGAATCTTTTCCCGTGTAGGTTATGACACAATGTTGAGTAGTCTTCTCTTGGTATTCTGTAGGTCTTTGGTGATTATATATTTCACGTGTGTTTGTATATCTCTGTTCACCTCAATATGGTAATGTACCCAATACTCACACCTTTCCATTTGGTGAACCTTAAGTTTTTGTACTGAATCTGTGATTGCCTTTCTCTGTGGAAGTATCTTCGTTTGTATCAATTTTTAGGTAACACCTCTTTGTGGTATGATAGGATATGTGTCTTTCGTTTTCTCACTTACTCCAAGTTGCGTGATTACTTCTAGAGTCATCTATGGTGCTGCAAATGGCATTGTTTCATTTTATCGCTAGCTCATAATCCATCTGTACATGTAGCAGTTCTTCTTTGTCCACCCATCTGTCGGTGGACTTTTTGGTGACTTCCATATCTTGGCTATGGTAATACTGTGCAATGCAGATTTGCCTGCCTCTTTCTTTCCAATTCTGTCTTCTTAGGTTATAGGTCCAGGAATAAGCCTCTGGATCGTACGGTAGCTCAATGTTTACCTTTTAACGGCACCTCCACTCTGCTCTCATGAGTGGCTCTCTCCAGGTTACATCCCACTTAAAGTGGAGGGTTTGCATTTCTCCACAGCACCTTCAGCATTTATTCTTTGTGGTTTTTTACTGATGGTTATTCTGACTGGTGTGAGCTGATACGTCTTTGTGGCTGAATTTGCATGTGTCTCATGATCCATTAAAACTGAGCTTTAAGGCAGGTCCTTTTCATTTTTCAGGCTGTGAGTACCGCTTAGTTCTTCAAAGTGTTTTCTTAAAGTATGTATGTCATAATTTTAAAATTTTTTGGCCATTACCTCCCTGAAGACATTTTGCGGTGACCATTAGCACAGGCTTAAACCTGCGTTTGCAGGTAACGGCCAGAGGGTGGCGGTCTTTCTACGTTCCCCATGCTGGTACTAGGGCAACAGGCCTTCCGGCCAGTGGTGTTCCTCGGTTATAAATTAGAGTGGAATGTGCCTGAAGAAACCCACAAATGCTGATGTCTCCTTACTTATGTTTGTCTTTTAAATTTACCTTATATTTATTATTGGAGCAATATTACATTGTGTACATGGAACAGTTCTTCTTGGTGCGTTCCTCTGTTGATGGACATTTTCATTGCTTCCAAATGTTGGCTATGGTCAATATGGCTGGAGTGCAGGATTGCCAGCCTGTGACGTTTTGATTCTCATTTTCTCAGGGGATAGGCCCAGCAGCGGGTATGACTGATTGACGGGTAGCTCAGTGTTTACCTTTTCAAGGCACTTCCATTGTGTTTTCATTAGTGGCTCTTACCACGTCCCCCTTAGGGCCGAGTGTACGCATTCCTCCACAGTCCCTTCAGCATTTATTTTTTGAAACATTTTTGCTGATGGCCATTCTGACTGCTGTGAGCTGATAGGGTTTTGTAATTTGGGTTTGCATGTCTTTAAAAATTCCTAAAATATATCATTTTCCCACACCTTTTTCTTTCCTCTTCTTTAAAGGAAAAGCTGTGAGTACCACATAGCTCTTGAAATTGTCTTCTTGGAAGGTTGCCCTCTTTTGAAATTTTTGCTCCATTTTTGATCCCAGGATTTATTTGGAGGGCAGGTGTCATTTACAGAATGGCAAGTTGGTGAATATTTAGTGACCTTTAGCAGTGGGTTGAAAGCTGCTGTTGTGGGAAATGGCCACAAGGAGGCAGCATTTCTCCATTCCCAAATCTGAGTACTAGGGCAGCAGAGCCTTTCTGGAAGTCGTGTTCCTAGGTTGTAAATTAGAATGGAATGTGCCAGGAGAAACCCCCATAAGTTTAGGTCTCATTACTTCTTGTTTTTGTTAATTTTTTTAATCGGGGTAAGGACTAGAATATTGTTTGTCCTAGGGGTACACAATCTGGTTCAATTGTACATTATATATGTCTACTCTACAGATCCTCTTCCCATGTAAAATATTACAGAGTGTTCTGTAGACCTCCCTTGCTATATGGTCGGTCGTTTTGAAATATGTATATAATATGTATTTGGATATGTATAGTAACACTAATCTCATTTATCCATTCCCCCCACCTTTCCTTTTAGATGAGCATAGTTGGTTTTCTAAGTCTGTGAGTGTCTTTCTCTGTGGAAATATGTTCATTTGTGTCAGTGATTAGATAACGCCTCTAAGGGATATCATAGGATATAGGTCTTTTGCTTTCCGACTTACCTCATGTTTTGTGATTATCTCCAGGCTCATCTCTGGTGCCTCAAAGAGCAGTGTTTCATTGTTTTCCATGGCTAATATTCCATTGTGTACATGGACTCCTTCTTCTTTATCCATTCACCTGTTGATGGACATTTTGGTTGCTTCCCATCTTGGCTATTTTGAATAAGGCTGCAGTGCAGCCTTTGCAGCCTGTGTCTTTTCGATCCTGGTCTTCTCAGGTGAGAGGCCCAGTGGTGTGCCTGCTGGATTGAATGGTACCTCAGTTTCCACTTTTCAACGCAGTTCCTTTCGGTAGTCATTATTGGCTGTTAACCACTTTCCTTCCCACCAGCACCTAGAGGTTACACAGTTCTCTACAACCCCGTCAGCATTTATTGTTGGTAGACTTTTTGCTGACGGTCAGTCGACAGGTGTGAGTTGAAACCTTTTGGTTGATTAGATTGCATGAGTCTAATAATTCCTGAGGTTGAGCTTTTACCCATTTTCCTGTTTTTTTGTTTAAAGAGAGTGAGGAATACTTACCTCTGCATACTATCTTCTTGAAACATTCGCCTGTTTTGAATTTCTTTTGTCCATTCCCCACCTGAGCACAATTTTTGACGGCAGGTGTCCTTTACAGCCCTGAGCCCTTGTGAATTTTAAGTGACCAGTAGCTGTGGGTTTAAAGCTGCTCTTGCGGGAAACGGCCACAAGGGGGCAGCATTTCTCCTTTACCAAATCTGGTCACTAGGGCAACAGAGCCTTAATGGAAGTCGTGTTCTAGGTTGTAAAGTACAATGGAATGTGCCGGGAAAAAGCCCTTTAAGTGTATGTGTCATTCCTTCTTGTTTGTATTTTTAACAAAATTTTTATTCTTTATCACAGCAAATTCGATTACAATGGTTTGTTTGGTCTAGGTGTGCAAGACGTGGTTCCTTCACACATATACATATATCTATTCTTCTTTGGAATCTTTTCCCGTGTAGGTTATGACACAATGTTGAGTAGTCTTCTCTTGGTATTCTGTAGGTCTTTGGTGATTATATATTTCACGTGTGTTTGTATATCTCTGTTCACCTCAATATGGTAATGTACCCAATCCTCACACCTTTCCATTTGGTGAACCTTAAGTTTTTGTACTGAATCTGTGATTGCCTTTCTCTGTGGAAGTATCTTCGTTTGTATCAATTTTTAGGTAACACCTCTATGTGGTATGATAGGATATGTGTCTTTCGCTTTCTCACTTACTCCAAGTTGCGTGATTACTTCTAGAGTCATCTATGGTGCTGCAAATGGCATTGCTTCATTTTATCGCTAGCTCATAATCCATCTGTACATGTAGCAGATCTTCTTTGTCCACCCATCTGTCGGTGGACTTTTTGGTGACTTCCATATCTTGGCTATGGTAATACTGTGCAATGCAGATTTGCCTGCCTCTTTCTTTCCAATTCTGTCTTCTTAGGTTATAGGTCCAGGAATAAGCCTCTGGATCGTACGGTAGCTCAATGTTTACCTTTTAACGGCACCTCCACTCTGCTCTCATGAGTGGCTCTCTCCAGGTTACATCCCACTTAAAGTGGAGGGTTTGCATTTCTCCACAGCACCTTCAGCATTTATTCTTTGTGGTTTTTTACTGATGGTTATTCTGACTGGTGTGAGCTGATACGTCTTTGTGGCTGAATTTGCATGTGTCTCATGATCCATTAAAACTGAGCTTTAAGGCAGGTCCTTTTCATTTTTCAGGCTGTGAGTACCGCTTAGTTCTTCAAAGTGTTTTCTTAAAGTATGTATGTCATAATTTTAAAATTTTTTGGCCATTACCTCCCTGAAGACATTTTGCGGTGACCATTAGCACAGGCTTAAACCTGCGTTTGCAGGTAACGGCCAGAGGGTGGCGGTCTTTCTACGTTCCCCATGCTGGTACTAGGGCAACAGGCCTTCCGGCCAGTGGTGTTCCTCGGTTATAAATTAGAGTGGAATGTGCCTGAAGAAACCCACAAATGCTGATGTCTCCTTACTTATGTTTGTCTTTTAAATTTACCTTATATTTATTATTGGAGCAATATTACATTGTGTACATGGAAGAGTTCTTCTTGGTGCGTTCCTCTGTTGATGGACATTTTCATTGCTTCCAAATGTTGGCTATGGTCAATATGGCTGGAGTGCAGGATTGCCAGCCTGTGACGTTTTGATTCTCATTTTCTCAGGGGATAGGCCCAGCAGTGGGTATGACTGATTGACGGGTAGCTCAGTGTTTACCTTTTCAAGGCACTTCCATTGTGTTTTCATTAGTGGCTCTTACCACGTCCCCCTTAGGGCCGAGTGTACGCATTCCTCCACAGTCCCTTCAGCATTTATTTTTTGAAACATTTTTGCTGATGGCCATTCTGACTGCTGTGAGCTGATAGGTTTTTGTAATATGGGTTTGCATGTCTTTAAAAATTCCTAAAATATATCATTTTCCCACACCTTTTTCTTTCCTCTTCTTTAAAGGAAAAGCTGTGAGTACCACATAGCTCTTGAAATTGTCTTCTTGGAAGGTTGCCCTCTTTTGAAATTTTTGCTCCATTTTTGATCCCAGGATTTATTTGGAGGGCAGGTGTCATTTACAGAATGGCAAGTTGGTGAATATTTAGTGACCTTTAGCAGTGGGTTGAAAGCTGCTGTTGTGGGAAATGGCCACAAGGAGGCAGCATTTCTCCATTCCCAAATCTGAGTACTAGGGCAGCAGAGCCTTTCTGGAAGTCGTGTTCCTAGGTTGTAAATTAGAATGGAATGTGCCAGGAGAAACCCCCATAAGTTTAGGTCTCATTACTTCTTGTTTTTGTTAATTTTTTTAATCGGGGTAAGGACTAGAATATTGTTTGTCCTAGGGGTACACAATCTGGTTCAATTGTACATTATATATGTCTACTCTACAGATCCTCTTCCCATGTAAAATATTACAGAGTGTTCTGTAGACCTCCCTTGCTATATGGTCGGTCGTTTTGAAATATGTATATAATATGTATTTGGATATGTATAGTAACACTAATCTCATTTATCCATTCCCCCCACCTTTCCTTTTAGATGAGCATAGTTGGTTTTCTAAGTCTGTGAGTGTCTTTCTCTGTGGAAATATGTTCATTTGTGTCAGTGATTAGATAACGCCTCTAAGGGATATCATAGGATATAGGTCTTTTGCTTTCCGACTTACCTCATGTTTTGTGATTATCTCCAGGCTCATCTCTGGTGCCTCAAAGAGCAGTGTTTCATTGTTTTCCATGGCTAATATTCCATTGTGTACATGGACTCCTTCTTCTTTATCCATTCACCTGTTGATGGACATTTTGGTTGCTTCCCATCTTGGCTATTTTGAATAAGGCTGCAGTGCAGCCTTTGCAGCCTGTGTCTTTTCGATCCTGGTCTTCTCAGGTGAGAGGCCCAGTGGTGTGCCTGTTGCATTGAGTGGTACCTCAATTTTCACTTTTTAACGCAGTTCCTTTTGGTACTCCTTACTGGCTGTTAACCACTGTACATCTCACCAGCACCTAGAGGTTACACAGTTCTCTACAACCCCGTCAGCATTTATTGTTGGTAGACTTTTTGCTGACGGTCAGTGGACAGGTGTGAGTTGAAACCTTTTGGTTGATTAGATTGCATGAGTCTAATAATTCCTGAGGTTGAGCTTTTACCCATTTTCCTGTTTTTTTGTTTAAAGAGAGTGAGGAATACTTACCTCTGCATACTATCTTCTTGAAACATTCGCCTGTTTTGAATTTCTTTTGTCCATTC
Organism: Eschrichtius robustus; assembly: GCF_028021215.1. Lineage (NCBI taxonomy): Eukaryota > Metazoa > Chordata > Mammalia > Artiodactyla > Eschrichtiidae > Eschrichtius > Eschrichtius robustus. The sequence continues at coordinate 105,859,404 of NC_090828.1, forward strand.
CCCACCTGAGCACAATTTTTGACGGCAGGTGTCCTTTACAGCCCTGAGCCCTTGTGAATTTTAAGTGACCAGTAGCTGTGGGTTTAAAGCTGCTCTTGCGGGAAACGGCCACAAGGGGGCAGCATTTCTCCTTTACCAAATCTGGTCACTAGGGCAACAGAGCCTTAATGGAAGTCGTGTTCTAGGTTGTAAGTTACAATGGAATGTGCCGGGAAAAAGCCCTTTAAGTTTATGTGTCATTCCTTCTTGTTTGTATTTTTAACAAAATTTTTATTCTTTATCACAGCAAATTCGATTACAATGGTTTGTTTGGTCTAGGTGTGCAAGACGTGGTTCCTTCACACATATACATATATCTATTCTTCTTTGGAATCTTTTCCCGTGTAGGTTATGACACAATGTTGAGTAGTCTTCTCTTGGTATTCTGTAGGTCTTTGGTGATTATATATTTCACGTGTGTTTGTATATCTCTGTTCACCTCAATATGGTAATGTACCCAATCCTCACACCTTTCCATTTGGTGAACCTTAAGTTTTTGTACTGAATCTGTGATTGCCTTTCTCTGTGGAAGTATCTTCGTTTGTATCAATTTTTAGGTAACACCTCTTTGTGGTATGATAGGATATGTGTCTTTCGTTTTCTCACTTACTCCAAGTTGCGTGATTACTTCTAGAGTCATCTATGGTGCTGCAAATGGCATTGCTTCATTTTATCGCTAGCTCATAATCCATCTGTACATGTAGCAGTTCTTCTTTGTCCACCCATCTGTCGGTGGACTTTTTGGTGACTTCCATATCTTGGCTATGGTAATACTGTGCAATGCAGATTTGCCTGCCTCTTTCTTTCCAATTCTGTCTTCTTAGGTTATAGGTCCAGGAATAAGCCTCTGGATCGTACGGTAGCTCAATGTTTACCTTTTAACGGCACCTCCACTCTGCTCTCATGAGTGGCTCTCTCCAGGTTACATCCCACTTAAAGTGGAGGGTTTGCATTTCTCCACAGCACCTTCAGCATTTATTCTTTGTGGTTTTTTACTGATGGTTATTCTGACTGGTGTGAGCTGATACGTCTTTGTGGCTGAATTTGCATGTGTCTCATGATCCATTAAAACTGAGCTTTAAGGCAGGTCCTTTTCATTTTTCAGGCTGTGAGTACCGCTTAGTTCTTCAAAGTGTTTTCTTAAAGTATGTATGTCATAATTTTAAAATTTTTTGGCCATTACCTCCCTGAAGACATTTTGCGGTGACCATTAGCACAGGCTTAAACCTGCGTTTGCAGGTAACGGCCAGAGGGTGGCGGTCTTTCTACGTTCCCCATGCTGGTACTAGGGCAACAGGCCTTCCGGCCAGTGGTGTTCCTCGGTTATAAATTAGAGTGGAATGTGCCTGAAGAAACCCACAAATGCTGATGTCTCCTTACTTATGTTTGTCTTTTAAATTTACCTTATATTTATTATTGGAGCAATATTACATTGTGTACATGGAACAGTTCTTCTTGGTGCGTTCCTCTGTTGATGGACATATTCATTGCTTCCAAATGTTGGCTATGGTCAATATGGCTGGAGTGCAGGATTGCCAGCCTGTGACGTTTTGATTCTCATTTTCTCAGGGGATAGGCCCAGCAGCGGGTATGACTGATTGACGGGTAGCTCAGTGTTTACCTTTTCAAGGCACTTCCATTGTGTTTTCATTAGTGGCTCTTACCACGTCCCCCTTAGGGCCGAGTGTACGCATTCCTCCACAGTCCCTTCAGCATTTATTTTTTGAAACATTTTTGCTGATGGCCATTCTGACTGCTGTGAGCTGATAGGGTTTTGTAATTTGGGTTTGCATGTCTTTAAAAATTCCTAAAATATATCATTTTCCCACACCTTTTTCTTTCCTCTTCTTTAAAGGAAAAGCTGTGAGTACCACATAGCTCTTGAAATTGTCTTCTTGGAAGGTTGCCCTCTTTTGAAATTTTTGCTCCATTTTTGATCCCAGGATTTATTTGGAGGGCAGGTGTCATTTACAGAATGGCAAGTTGGTGAATATTTAGTGACCTTTAGCAGTGGGTTGAAAGCTGCTGTTGTGGGAAATGGCCACAAGGAGGCAGCATTTCTCCATTCCCAAATCTGAGTACTAGGGCAGCAGAGCCTTTCTGGAAGTCGTGTTCCTAGGTTGTAAATTAGAATGGAATGTGCCAGGAGAAACCCCCATAAGTTTAGGTCTCATTACTTCTTGTTTTTGTTAATTTTTTTAATCGGGGTAAGGACTAGAATATTGTTTGTCCTAGGGGTACACAATCTGGTTCAATTGTACATTATATATGTCTACTCTACAGATCCTCTTCCCATGTAAAATATTACAGAGTGTTCTGTAGACCTCCCTTGCTATATGGTCGGTCGTTTTGAAATATGTATATAATATGTATTTGGATATGTATAGTAACACTAATCTCATTTATCCATTCCCCCCACCTTTCCTTTTAGATGAGCATAGTTGGTTTTCTAAGTCTGTGAGTGTCTTTCTCTGTGGAAATATGTTCATTTGTGTCAGTGATTAGATAACGCCTCTAAGGGATATCATAGGATATAGGTCTTTTGCTTTCCGACTTACCTCATGTTTTGTGATTATCTCCAGGCTCATCTCTGGTGCCTCAAAGAGCAGTGTTTCATTGTTTTCCATGGCTAATATTCCATTGTGTACATGGACTCCTTCTTCTTTATCCATTCACCTGTTGATGGACATTTTGGTTGCTTCCCATCTTGGCTATTTTGAATAAGGCTGCAGTGCAGCCTTTGCAGCCTGTGTCTTTTCGATCCTGGTCTTCTCAGGTGAGAGGCCCAGTGGTGTGCCTGTTGCATTGAGTGGTACCTCAATTTTCACTTTTTAACGCAGTTCCTTTTGGTACTCCTTACTGGCTGTTAACCACTTTACATCTCACCAGCACCTAGAGGTTACACAGTTCTCTACAACCCCGTCAGCATTTATTGTTGGTAGACTTTTTGCTGACGGTCAGTGGACAGGTGTGAGTTGAAACCTTTTGGTTGATTAGATTGCATGAGTCTAATAATTCCTGAGGTTGAGCTTTTACCCATTTTCCTGTTTTTTTGTTTAAAGAGAGTGAGGAATACTTACCTCTGCATACTATCTTCTTGAAACATTCGCCTGTTTTGAATTTCTTTTGTCCATTCCCCACCTGAGCACAATTTTTGACGGCAGGTGTCCTTTACAGCCCTGAGCCCTTGTGAATTTTAAGTGACCAGTAGCTGTGGGTTTAAAGCTGCTCTTGCGGGAAACGGCCACAAGGGGGCAGCATTTCTCCTTTACCAAATCTGGTCACTAGGGCAACAGAGCCTTAATGGAAGTCGTGTTCTAGGTTGTAAAGTACAATGGAATGTGCCGGGAAAAAGCCCTTTAAGTGTATGTGTCATTCCTTCTTGTTTGTATTTTTAACAAAATTTTTATTCTTTATCACAGCAAATTCGATTACAATGGTTTGTTTGGTCTAGGTGTGCAAGATGTGGTTCCTTCACACATATACATATATCTATTCTTCTTTGGAATCTTTTCCCGTGTAGGTTATGACACAATGTTGAGTAGTCTTCTCTTGGTATTCTGTAGGTCTTTGGTGATTATATATTTCACGTGTGTTTGTATATCTCTGTTCACCTCAATATGGTAATGTACCCAATCCTCACACCTTTCCATTTGGTGAACCTTAAGTTTTTGTACTGAATCTGTGATTGCCTTTCTCTGTGGAAGTATCTTCGTTTGTATCAATTTTTAGGTAACACCTCTATGTGGTATGATAGGATATGTGTCTTTCGCTTTCTCACTTACTCCAAGTTGCGTGATTACTTCTAGAGTCATCTATGGTGCTGCAAATGGCATTGTTTCATTTTATCGCTAGCTCATAATCCATCTGTACATGTAGCAGTTCTTCTTTGCCCACCCATCTGTCGGTGGACTTTTTGGTGACTTCCATATCTTGGCTATGGTAATACTGTGCAATGCAGATTTGCCTGCCTCTTTCTTTCCAATTCTGTCTTCTTAGGTTATAGGTCCAGGAATAAGCCTCTGGATCGTATGGTAGCTCAATGTTTACCTTTTAACGGCACCTCCACTCTGCTCTCATGAGTGGCTCTCTCCAGGTTACATCCCACTTAAAGTGGAGGGTTTGCATTTCTCCACAGCACCTTCAGCATTTATTCTTTGTGGTTTTTTACTGATGGTTATTCTGACTGGTGTGAGCTGATACGTCTTTGTGGCTGAATTTGCATGTGTCTCATGATCCATTAAAACTGAGCTTTAAGGCAGGTCCTTTTCATTTTTCAGGCTGTGAGTACCGCTTAGTTCTTCAAAGTGTTTTCTTAAAGTATGTATGTCATAATTTTAAAATTTTTTCGCCATTACCTCCCTGAAGACATTTTGCGGTGACCATTAGCACAGGCTTAAACCTGCGTTTGCAGGTAACGGCCAGAGGGTGGCGGTCTTTCTACGTTCCCCATGCTGGTACTAGGGCAACAGGCCTTCCGGCCAGTGGTGTTCCTCGGTTATAAATTAGAGTGGATTGTGCCTGAAGAAACCCACAAATGCTGATGTCTCCTTACTTATGTTTGTCTTTTAAATTTACCTTATATTTATTATTGGAGCAATATTACATTGTGTACATGGAAGAGTTCTTCTTGGTGCGTTCCTCTGTTGATGGACATTTTCATTGCTTCCAAATGTTGGCTATGGTCAATATGGCTGGAGTGCAGGATTGCCAGCCTGTGACGTTTTGATTCTCATTTTCTCAGGGGATAGGCCCAGCAGTGGGTATGACTGATTGACGGGTAGCTCAGTGTTTACCTTTTCAAGGCACTTCCATTGTGTTTTCATTAGTGGCTCTTACCACGTCCCCCTTAGGGCCGAGTGTACGCATTCCTCCACAGTCCCTTCAGCATTTATTTTTTGAAACATTTTTGCTGATGGCCAGTCTGACTGCTGTGAGCTGATAGGTTTTTGTAATTTGGGTTTGCATGTCTTTAAAAATTCCTAAAATATATCATTTTCCCACACCTTTTTCTTTCCTCTTCTTTAAAGGAAAAGCTGTGAGTACCACATAGCTCTTGAAATTGTCTTCTTGGAAGGTTGCCCTCTTTTGAAATTTTTGCTCCATTTTTGATCCCAGGATTTATTTGGAGGGCAGGTGTCATTTACAGAATGGCAAGTTGGTGAATATTTAGTGACCTTTAGCAGTGGGTTGAAAGCTGCTGTTGTGGGAAATGGCCACAAGGAGGCAGCATTTCTCCATTCCCAAATCTGAGTACTAGGGCAGCAGAGCCTTTCTGGAAGTCGTGTTCCTAGGTTGTAAATTAGAATGGAATGTGCCAGGAGAAACCCCCATAAGTTTAGGTCTCATTACTTCTTGTTTTTGTTAATTTTTTTAATCGGGGTAAGGACTAGAATATTGTTTGTCCTAGGGGTACACAATCTGGTTCATTTGTACATTATATATGTCTACTCTACAGATCCTCTTCCCATGTAAAATATTACAGAGTGTTCTGTAGACCTCCCTTGCTATATGGTCGGTCGTTTTGAAATATGTATATAATATGTATTTGGATATGTATAGTAACACTAATCTCATTTATCCATTCCCCCCACCTTTCCTTTCAGATGAGCATAGTTGGTTTTCTAAGTCTGTGAGTGTCTTTCTCTGTGGAAATATGTTCATTTGTGTCAGTGATTAGATAACGCCTCTAAGGGATATCATAGGGCATAGGTCTTTTGCTTTCCGACTTACCTCATGTTTTGTGATTATCTCCAGGCTCATCTCTGGTGCCTCAAAGAGCAGTGTTTCATTGTTTTCCATGGCTAATATTCCATTGTGTACATGGACTCCTTCTTCTTTATCCATTCACCTGTTGATGGACATTTTGGTTGCTTCCCATCTTGGCTATTTTGAATAAGGCTGCAGTGCAGCATTTGCAGCCTGTGTCTTTTCGATCCTGGTCTTCTCAGGTGAGAGGCCCAGTGGTGTGCCTGCTGGATTGAATGGTACCTCAGTTTTCACTTTTCAACGCAGTTCCTTTCGGTGGTCATTATTGGCTGTTAACCACTTTCCATCCCACCAGCACCTAGAGGTTACACAGTTCTCTACAACCCCGTCAGCATTTATTGTTGGTAGACTTTTTGCTGACGGTCAGTCGACAGGTGTGAGTTGGAACCTTTTGGTTGATTAGATTGCATGAGTCTAATCATTCCTGAGGTTGAGCTTTTACCCATTTTCCTGTTTTTTTGTTTAAAGAGAGTGAGGAATACTTACCTCTGCATACTATCTTCTTGAAACATTCGCCTGTTTTGAATTTCTTTTGTCCATTCCCCACCTGAGCACAATTTTTGACGGCAGGTGTCCTTTACAGCCCTGAGCCCTTGTGAATTTTAAGTGACCAGTAGCTGTGGGTTTAAAGCTGCTCTTGCGGGAAACGGCCACAAGGGGGCAGCATTTCTCCTTTACCAAATCTGGTCACTAGGGCAACAGAGCCTTAATGGAAGTCGTGTTCTAGGTTGTAAGTTACAATGGAATGTGCCGGGAAAAAGCCCTTTAAGTTTATGTGTCATTCCTTCTTGTTTGTATTTTTAACAAAATTTTTATTCTTTATCACAGCAAATTCGATTACAATGGTTTGTTTGGTCTAGGTGTGCAAGACGTTGTTCCTTCACACATATACATATATCTATTCTTCTTTGGAATCTTTTCCCGTGTAGGTTATGACACAATGTTGAGTAGTCTTCTCTTGGTATTCTGTAGGTCTTTGGTGATTATATATTTCACGTGTGTTTGTATATCTCTGTTCACCTCAATATGGTAATGTACCCAATCCTCACACCTTTCCATTTGGTGAACCATAAGTTTTTGTACTGAATCTGTGATTGCCTTTCTCTGTGGAAGTATCTTCGTTTGTATTCAATTTTTAGGTAACACCTCTATGTGATATGATAGGATATGTGTCTTTCGCTTTCTCACTTACTCCAAGTTGCGTGATTACTTCTAGAGTCATCTATGGTGCTGCAAATGGCATTGCTTCATTTTATCGCTAGCTCATAATCCATCTGTACATGTAGCAGTTCTTCTTTGTCCACCCATCTGTCGGTGGACTTTTTGGTGACTTCCATATCTTGGCTATGGTAATACTGTGCAATGCAGATTTGCCTGCCTCTTTCTTTCCAATTCTGTCTTCTTAGGTTATAGGTCCAGGAATAAACCTCTGGATCGTACGGTAGCTCAATGTTTACCTTTTAACGGCACCTCCACTCTGCTCTCATGAGTGGCTCTCTCCAGGTTACATCCCACTTAAAGTGGAGGGTTTGCATTTCTCCACAGCACCTTCAGCATTTATTCTTTGTGGTTTTTTACTGATGGTTATTCTGACTGGTGTGAGCTGATACGTCTTTGTGGCTGAATTTGCATGTGTCTCATGATCCATTAAAACTGAGCTTTAAGGCAGGTCCTTTTCATTTTTCAGGCTGTGAGTACCGCTTAGTTCTTCAAAGTGTTTTCTTAAAGTATGTATGTCATAATTTTAAAATTTTTTGGCCATTACCTCCCTGAAGACATTTTGCGGTGACCATTAGCACAGGCTTAAACCTGCGTTTGCAGGTAACGGCCAGAGGGTGGCGGTCTTTCTACGTTCCCCATGCTGGTACTAGGGCAACAGGCCTTCCGGCCAGTGGTGTTCCTCGGTTATAAATTAGAGTGGAATGTGCCTGAAGAAACCCACAAATGCTGATGTCTCCTTACTTATGTTTGTCTTTTAAATTTACCTTATATTTATTATTGGAGCAATATTACATTGTGTACATGGAAGAGTTCTTCTTGGTGCGTTCCTCTGTTGATGGACATTTTCATTGCTTCCAAATGTTGGCTATGGTCAATATGGCTGGAGTGCAGGATTGCCAGCCTGTGACGTTTTGATTCTCATTTTCTCAGGGGATAGGCCCAGCAGTGGGTATGACTGATTGACGGGTAGCTCAGTGTTTACCTTTTCAAGGCACTTCCATTGTGTTTTCATTAGTGGCTCTTACCACGTCCCCCTTAGGGCCGAGTGTACGCATTCCTCCACAGTCCCTTCAGCATTTATTTTTTGAAACATTTTTGCTGATGGCCATTCTGACTGCTGTGAGCTGATAGGTTTTTGTAATTTGGGTTTGCATGTCTTTAAAAATTCCTAAAATATATCATTTTCCCACACCTTTTTCTTTCCTCTTCTTTAAAGGAAAAGCTGTGAGTACCACATAGCTCTTGAAATTGTCTTCTTGGAAGGTTGCCCTCTTTTGAAATTTTTGCTCCATTTTTGATCCCAGGATTTATTTGGAGGGCAGGTGTCATTTACAGAATGGCAAGTTGGTGAATATTTAGTGACCTTTAGCAGTGGGTTGAAAGCTGCTGTTGTGGGAAATGGCCACAAGGAGGCAGCATTTCTCCATTCCCAAATCTGAGTACTAGGGCAGCAGAGCCTTTCTGGAAGTCGTGTTCCTAGGTTGTAAATTAGAATGGAATGTGCCAGGAGAAACCCCCATAAGTTTAGGTCTCATTACTTCTTGTTTTTGTTAATTTTTTTAATCGGGGTAAGGACTAGAATATTGTTTGTCCTAGGGGTACACAATCTGGTTCATTTGTACATTATATATGTCTAGTCTACAGATCCTCTTCCCATGTAAAATATTACAGAGTGTTCTGTAGACCTCCCTTGCTATATGGTCGGTCGTTTTGAAATATGTATATAATATGTATTTGGATATGTATAGTAACACTAATCTCATTTATCCATTCCCCCCACCTTTCCTTTTAGATGAGCATAGTTGGTTTTCTAAGTCTGTGAGTGTCTTTCTCTGTGGAAATATGTTCATTTGTGTCAGTGATTAGATAACGCCTCTAAGGGATATCATAGGATATAGGTCTTTTGCTTTCCGACTTACCTCATGTTTTGTGATTATCTCCAGGCTCATCTCTGGTGCCTCAAAGAGCAGTGTTTCATTGTTTTCCATGGCTAATATTCCATTGTGTACATGGACTCCTTCTTCTTTATCCATTCACCTGTTGATGGACATTTTGGTTGCTTCCCATCTTGGCTATTTTGAATAAGGCTGCAGTGCAGCATTTGCAGCCTGTGTCTTTTCGATCCTGGTCTTCTCAGGTGAGAGGCCCAGTGGTGTGCCTGCTGGATTGAATGGTACCTCAGTTTTCACTTTTCAACGCAGTTCCTTTCGGTGGTCATTATTGGCTGTTAACCACTTTCCTTCCCACCAGCACCTAGAGGTTACACAGTTCTCTACAACCCCGTCAGCATTTATTGTTGGTAGACTTTTTGCTGACGGTCAGTCGACAGGTGTGAGTTGAAACCTTTTGGTTGATTAGATTGCATGAGTCTAATAATTCCTGAGGTTGAGCTTTTACCCATTTTCCTGTTTTTTTGTTTAAAGAGAGTGAGGAATACTTACCTCTGCATACTATCTTCTTGAAACATTCGCCTGTTTTGAATTTCTTTTGTCCATTCCCCACCTGAGCACAATTTTTGATGGCAGGTGTCCTTTACAGCCCTGAGCCCTTGTGAATTTTAAGTGACCAGTAGCTGTGGGTTTAAAGCTGCTCTTGCGGGAAACGGCCACAAGGGGGCAGCATTTCTCCTTTACCAAATCTGGTCACTAGGGCAACAGAGCCTTAATGGAAGTCGTGTTCTAGGTTGTAAAGTACAATGGAATGTGCCGGGAAAAAGCCCTTTAAGTGTATGTGTCATTCCTTCTTGTTTGTATTTTTAACAAAATTTTTATTCTTTATCACAGCAAATTCGATTACAATGGTTTGTTTGGTCTAGGTGTGCAAGACGTGGTTCCTTCACACATATACATATATCTATTCTTCTTTGGAATCTTTTCCCGTGTAGGTTATGACACAATGTTGAGTAGTCTTCTCTTGGTATTCTGTAGGTCTTTGGTGATTATATATTTCACGTGTGTTTGTATATCTCTTTTAACCTCAATATGGTAATGTACCCAATCCTCACACGTTTCCATTTGGTGAACCTTAAGTTTTTGTACTGAATCTGTGATTGCCTTTCTCTATGGAAGTATCTTCGTTTGTATCAATTTTTAGGTAACACCTCTATGTGGTATGATAGGATATGTGTCTTTCGTTTTCTCACTTATTCCAAGTTGCGTGATTACTTCTAGAGTCATCTATGGTGCTGCAAATGGCATTGCTTCATTTTATCGCTAGCTCATAATCCATCTGTACATGTAGCAGTTCTTCTTTGTCCACCCATCTGTCGGTGGACTTTTTGGTGACTTCCATATCTTGGCTATGGTAATACTGTGCAATGCAGATTTGCCTGCCTCTTTCTTTCCAATTCTGTCTTCTTAGTTTATAGGTCCAGGAATAAACCTCTGGATCGTACGGTAGCTCAATGTTTACCTTTTAACGGCACCTCCACTCTGCTCTCATGAGTGGCTCTCTCCAGGTTACATCCCACTTAAAGTGGAGGGTTTGCATTTCTCCACAGCACCTTCAGCATTTATTCTTTGTGGTTTTTTACTGATGGTTATTCTGACTGGTGTGAGCTGATACGTCTTTGTGGCTGAATTTGCATGTGTCTAATGATCCATTAAAACTGAGCTTTAAGGCAGGTCCTTTTCATTTTTCAGGCTGTGAGTACCGCTTAGTTCTTCAAAGTGTTTTCTTAAAGTATGTATGTCATAATTTTAAAATTTTTTGGCCATTACCTCCCTGAAGACATTTTGCGGTGACCATTAGCACAGGCTTAAACCTGCGTTTGCAGGTAACGGCCAGAGGGTGGCGGTCTTTCTACGTTCCCCATGCTGGTACTAGGGCAACAGGCCTTCCGGCCAGTGGTGTTCCTCGGTTATAAATTAGAGTGGAATGTGCCTGAAGAAACCCACAAATGCTGATGTCTCCTTACTTATGTTTGTCTTTTAAATTTACCTTATATTTATTATTGGAGCAATATTACATTGTGTACATGGAAGAGTTCTTCTTGGTGCGTTCCTCTGTTGATGGACATTTTCATTGCTTCCAAATGTTGGCTATGGTCAATATGGCTGGAGTGCAGGATTGCCAGCCTGTGACGTTTTGATTCTCATTTTCTCAGGGGATAGGCCCAGCAGTGGGTATGACTGATTGACGGGTAGCTCAGTGTTTACCTTTTCAAGGCACTTCCATTGTGTTTTCATTAGTGGCTCTTACCACGTCCCTCTTAGGGCCGAGTGTACGCATTCCTCCACAGTCCCTTCAGCATTTATTTTTTGAAACATTTTTGCTGATGGCCATTCTGACTGCTGTGAGCTGATAGGTTTTTGTAATTTGGGTTTGCATGTCTTTAAAAATTCCTAAAATATATCATTTTCCCACACCTTTTTCTTTCCTCTTCTTTAAAGGAAAAGCTGTGAGTACCACATAGCTCTTGAAATTGTCTTCTTGGAAGGTTGCCCTCTTTTGAAATTTTTGCTCCATTTTTGATCCCAGGATTTATTTGGAGGGCAGGTGTCATTTACAGAATGGCAAGTTGGTGAATATTTAGTGACCTTTAGCAGTGGGTTGAAAGCTGCTGTTGTGGGAAATGGCCACAAGGAGGCAGCATTTCTCCATTCCCAAATCTGAGTACTAGGGCAGCAGAGCCTTTCTGGAAGTCGTGTTCCTAGGTTGTAAATTAGAATGGAATGTGCCAGGAGAAACCCCCATAAGTTTAGGTCTCATTACTTCTTGTTTTTGTTAATTTTTTTAATCGGGGTAAGGACTAGAATATTGTTTGTCCTAGGGGTACACAATCTGGTTCATTTGTACATTATATATGTCTACTCTACAGATCCTCTTCCCATGTAAAATATTACAGAGTGTTCTGTAGACCTCCCTTGCTATATGGTCGGTCGTTTTGAAATATGTATATAATATGTATTTGGATATGTATAGTAACACTAATCTCATTTATCCATTCCCCCCACCTTTCCTTTTAGATGAGCATAGTTGGTTTTCTAAGTCTGTGAGTGTCTTTCTCTGTGGAAATATGTTCATTTGTGTCAGTGATTAGATAACGCCTCTAAGGGATATCATAGGGCATAGGTCTTTTGCTTTCCGACTTACCTCATGTTTTGTGATTATCTCCAGGCTCATCTCTGGTGCCTCAAAGAGCAGTGTTTCATTGTTTTCCATGGCTAATATTCCATTGTGTGCATGGACTCCTTCTTCTTTATCCATTCACCTGTTGATGGACATTTTGGTTGCTTCCCATCTTGGCTATTTTGAATAAGGCTGCAGTGCAGCATTTGCAGCCTGTGTCTTTTCGATCCTGGTCTTCTCAGGTGAGAGGCCCAGTGGTGTGCCTGCTGGATTGAATGGTACCTCAGTTTTCACTTTTCAACGCAGTTCCTTTCGGTGGTCATTATTGGCTGTTATCCACTTTCCATCCCACCAGCACCTAGAGGTTACACAGTTCTCTACAACCCCGTCAGCATTTATTGTTGGTAGACTTTTTGCTGACGGTCAGTCGACAGGTGTGAGTTGGAACCTTTTGGTTGATTAGATTGCATGAGTCTAATAATTCCTGAGGTTGAGCTTTTACCCATTTTCCTGTTTTTTTGTTTAAAGAGAGTGAGGAATACTTACCTCTGCATACTATCTTCTTGAAACATTCGCCTGTTTTGAATTTCTTTTGTCCATACCCCACCTGAGCACAATTTTTGACGGCAGGTGTCCTTTACAGCCCTGAGCCCTTGTGAATTTTAAGTGACCAGTAGCTGTGGGTTTAAAGCTGCTCTTGCGGGAAACGGCCACAAGGGGGCAGCATTTCTCCTTTACCAAATCTGGTCACTAGGGCAACAGAGCCTTAATGGAAGTCGTGTTCTAGGTTGTAAAGTACAATGGAATGTGCCGGGAAAAAGCCCTTTAAGTGTATGTGTCATTCCTTCTTGTTTGTATTTTTAACAAAATTTTTATTCTTTATCACAGCAAATTCGATTACAATGGTTTGTTTGGCATAGGTGTGCAAGACGTGGTTCCTTCACACATATACATATATCTATGCTTCTTTGGAATCTTTTCCCGTGTAGGTTATGACACAATGTTGAGTAGTCTTCTCCTGGTATTCTGTAGGTCTTTGGTGATTATATATTTCACGTGTGTTTGTATATCTCTGTTCACCTCAATATGGTAATGTACCCAATCCTCACACCTTTCCATTTGGTGAACCTTAAGTTTTTGTACTGAATCTGTGATTGCCTTTCTCTGTGGAAGTATCTTCGTTTGTATCAATTTTTAGGTAACACCTCTATGTGGTATGATAGGATATGTGTCTTTCGCTTTCTCACTTACTCCAAGTTGCGTGATTACTTCTAGAGTCATCTATGGTGCTGCAAATGGCATTGCTTCATTTTATCACCAGCTCATAATCCATCTGTACATGTAGCAGTTCTTCTTTGTCCACCCATCTGTCGGTGGACTTTTTGGTGACTTCCATATCTTGGCTATGGTAATACTGTGCAATGCAGATTTGCCTGCCTCTTTCTTTCCAATTCTGTCTTCTTAGGTTATAGGTCCAGGAATAAACCTCTGGATCGTACGGTAGCTCAATGTTTACCTTTTAACGGCACCTCCACTCTGCTCTCATGAGTGGCTCTCTCCAGGTTACATCCCACTTAAAGTGGAGGGTTTGCATTTCTCCACAGCACCTTCAGCATTTATTCTTTGTGGTTTTTTACTGATGGTTATTCTGACTGGTGTGAGCTGATACGTCTTTGTGGCTGAATTTGCATGTGTCTCATGATCCATTAAAACTGAGCTTTAAGGCAGGTCCTTTTCATTTTTCAGGCTGTGAGTACCGCTTAGTTCTTCAAAGTGTTTTCTTAAAGTATGTATGTCATAATTTTAAAATTTTTTGGCCATTACCTCCCTGAAGACATTTTGCGGTGACCATTAGCACAGGCTTAAACCTGCGTTTGCAGGTAACGGCCAGAGGGTGGCGGTCTTTCTACGTTCCCCATGCTGGTACTAGGGCAACAGGCCTTCCGGCCAGTGGTGTTCCTCGGTTATAAATTAGAGTGGATTGTGCCTGAAGAAACCCACAAATGCTGATGTCTCCTTACTTATGTTTGCCTTTTAAATTTACCTTATATTTATTATTGGAGCAATATTACATTGTGTACATGGAAGAGTTCTTCTTGGTGCGTTCCTCTGTTGATGGACATTTTCATTGCTTCCAAATGTTGGCTATGGTCAATATGGCTGGAGTGCAGGATTGCCAGCCTGTGACGTTTTGATTCTCATTTTCTCAGGGGATAGGCCCAGCAGTGGGTATGACTGATTGACGGGTAGCTCAGTGTTTACCTTTTCAAGGCACTTCCATTGTGTTTTCATTAGTGGCTCTTACCACGTCCCCCTTAGGGCCGAGTGTACGCATTCCTCCACAGTCCCTTCAGCATTTATTTTTTGAAACATTTTTGCTGATGGCCATTCTGACTGCTGTGAGCTGATAGGTTTTTGTAATTTGGGTTTGCATGTCTTTAAAAATTCCTAAAATATATCATTTTCCCACACCTTTTTCTTTCCTCTTCTTTAAAGGAAAAGCTGTGAGTACCACATAGCTCTTGAAATTGTCTTCTTGGAAGGTTGCCCTCTTTTGAAATTTTTGCTCCATTTTTGATCCCAGGATTTATTTGGAGGGCAGGTGTCATTTACAGAATGGCAAGTTGGTGAATATTTAGTGACCTTTAGCAGTGGGTTGAAAGCTGCTGTTGTGGGAAATGGCCACAAGGAGGCAGCATTTCTCCATTCCCAAATCTGAGTACTAGGGCAGCAGAGCCTTTCTGGAAGTCGTGTTCCTAGGTTGTAAATTAGAATGGAATGTGCCAGGAGAAACCCCCATAAGTTTAGGTCTCATTACTTCTTGTTTTTGTTAATTTTTTTAATCGGGGTAAGGACTAGAATATTGTTTGTCCTAGGGGTACACAATCTGGTTCAATTGTACATTATATATGTCTACTCTACAGATCCTCTTCCCATGTAAAATATTACAGAGTGTTCTGTAGACCTCCCTTGCTATATGGTCGGTCGTTTTGAAATATGTATATAATATGTATTTGGATATGTATAGTAACACTAATCTCATTTATCCATTCCCCCCACCTTTCCTTTTAGATGAGCATAGTTGGTTTTCTAAGTCTGTGAGTGTCTTTCTCTGTGGAAATATGTTCATTTGTGTCAGTGATTAGATAACGCCTCTAAGGGATATCATAGGGCATAGGTCTTTTGCTTTCCGACTTACCTCATGTTTTGTGATTATCTCCAGGCTCATCTCTGGTGCCTCAAAGAGCAGTGTTTCATTGTTTTCCATGGCTAATATTCCATTGTGTGCATGGACTCCTTCTTCTTTATCCATTCACCTGTTGATGGACATTTTGGTTGCTTCCCATCTTGGCTATTTTGAATAAGGCTGCAGTGCAGCCTTTGCAGCCTGTGTCTTTTCGATCCTGGTCTTCTCAGGTGAGAGGCCCAGTGGTGTGCCTGCTGGATTGAATGGTACCTCAGTTTTCACTTTTCAACGCAGTTCCTTTCGGTGGTCATTATTGGCTGTTAACCACTTTCCATCCCACCAGCACCTAGAGGTTACACAGTTCTCTACAACCCCGTCAGCATTTATTGTTGGTAGACTTTTTGCTGACGGTCAGTCGACAGGTGTGAGTTGAAACCTTTTGGTTGATTAGATTGCATGAGTCTAATAATTCCTGAGGTTGAGCTTTTACCCATTTTCCTGTTTTTTTGTTTAAAGAGAGTGAGGAATACTTACCTCTGCATACTATCTTCTTGAAACATTCGCCTGTTTTGAATTTCTTTTGTCCATTCCCCACCTGAGCACAATTTTTGATGGCAGGTGTCCTTTACAGCCCTGAGCCCTTGTGAATTTTAAGTGACCAGTAGCTGTGGGTTTAAAGCTGCTCTTGCGGGAAACGGCCACAAGGGGGCAGCATTTCTCCTTTACCAAATCTGGTCACTAGGGCAACAGAGCCTTAATGGAAGTCGTGTTCTAGGTTGTAAAGTACAATGGAATGTGCCGGGAAAAAGCCCTTTAAGTGTATGTGTCATTCCTTCTTGTTTGTATTTTTAACAAAATTTTTATTCTTTATCACAGCAAATTCGATTACAATGGTTTGTTTGGTCTAGGTGTGCAAGACGTGGTTCCTTCACACATATACATATATCTATTCTTCTTTGGAATCTTTTCCCGTGTAGGTTATGACACAATGTTGAGTAGTCTTCTCTTGGTATTCTGTAGGTCTTTGGTGATTATATATTTCACGTGTGTTTGTATATCTCTTTTAACCTCAATATGGTAATGTACCCAATCCTCACACGTTTCCATTTGGTGAACCTTAAGTTTTTGTACTGAATCTGTGATTGCCTTTCTCTATGGAAGTATCTTCGTTTGTATCAATTTTTAGGTAACACCTCTATGTGGTATGATAGGATATGTGTCTTTCGTTTTCTCACTTATTCCAAGTTGCGTGATTACTTCTAGAGTCATCTATGGTGCTGCAAATGGCATTGCTTCATTTTATCGCTAGCTCATAATCCATCTGTACATGTAGCAGTTCTTCTTTGTCCACCCATCTGTCGGTGGACTTTTTGGTGACTTCCATATCTTGGCTATGGTAATACTGTGCAATGCAGATTTGCCTGCCTCTTTCTTTCCAATTCTGTCTTCTTAGTTTATAGGTCCAGGAATAAACCTCTGGATCGTACGGTAGCTCAATGTTTACCTTTTAACGGCACCTCCACTCTGCTCTCATGAGTGGCTCTCTCCAGGTTACATCCCACTTAAAGTGGAGGGTTTGCATTTCTCCACAGCACCTTCAGCATTTATTCTTTGTGGTTTTTTACTGATGGTTATTCTGACTGGTGTGAGCTGATACGTCTTTGTGGCTGAATTTGCATGTGTCTCATGATCCATTAAAACTGAGCTTTAAGGCAGGTCCTTTTCATTTTTCAGGCTGTGAGTACCGCTTAGTTCTTCAAAGTGTTTTCTTAAAGTATGTATGTCATAATTTTAAAATTTTTTGGCCATTACCTCCCTGAAGACATTTTGCGGTGACCATTAGCACAGGCTTAAACCTGCGTTTGCAGGTAACGGCCAGAGGGTGGCGGTCTTTCTACGTTCCCCATGCTGGTACTAGGGCAACAGGCCTTCCGGCCAGTGGTGTTCCTCGGTTATAAATTAGAGTGGAATGTGCCTGAAGAAACCCACAAATGCTGATGTCTCCTTACTTATGTTTGTCTTTTAAATTTACCTTATATTTATTATTGGAGCAATATTACATTGTGTACATGGAAGAGTTCTTCTTGGTGCGTTCCTCTGTTGATGGACATTTTCATTGCTTCCAAATGTTGGCTATGGTCAATATGGCTGGAGTGCAGGATTGCCAGCCTGTGACGTTTTGATTCTCATTTTCTCAGGGGATAGGCCCAGCAGTGGGTATGACTGATTGACGGGTAGCTCAGTGTTTACCTTTTCAAGGCACTTCCATTGTGTTTTCATTAGTGGCTCTTACCACGTCCCTCTTAGGGCCGAGTGTACGCATTCCTCCACAGTCCCTTCAGCATTTATTTTTTGAAACATTTTTGCTGATGGCCATTCTGACTGCTGTGAGCTGATAGGTTTTTGTAATTTGGGTTTGCATGTCTTTAAAAATTCCTAAAATATATCATTTTCCCACACCTTTTTCTTTCCTCTTCTTTAAAGGAAAAGCTGTGAGTACCACATAGCTCTTGAAATTGTCTTCTTGGAAGGTTGCCCTCTTTTGAAATTTTTGCTCCATTTTTGATCCCAGGATTTATTTGGAGGGCAGGTGTCATTTACAGAATGGCAAGTTGGTGAATATTTAGTGACCTTTAGCAGTGGGTTGAAAGCTGCTGTTGTGGGAAATGGCCACAAGGAGGCAGCATTTCTCCATTCCCAAATCTGAGTACTAGGGCAGCAGAGCCTTTCTGGAAGTCGTGTTCCTAGGTTGTAAATTAGAATGGAATGTGCCAGGAGAAACCCCCATAAGTTTAGGTCTCATTACTTCTTGTTTTTGTTAATTTTTTTAATCGGGGTAAGGACTAGAATATTGTTTGTCCTAGGGGTACACAATCTGGTTCATTTGTACATTATATATGTCTACTCTACAGATCCTCTTCCCATGTAAAATATTACAGAGTGTTCTGTAGACCTCCCTTGCTATATGGTCGGTCGTTTTGAAATATGTATATAATATGTATTTGGATATGTATAGTAACACTAATCTCATTTATCCATTCCCCCCACCTTTCCTTTTAGATGAGCATAGTTGGTTTTCTAAGTCTGTGAGTGTCTTTCTCTGTGGAAATATGTTCATTTGTGTCAGTGATTAGATAACGCCTCTAAGGGATATCATAGGGCATAGGTCTTTTGCTTTCCGACTTACCTCATGTTTTGTGATTATCTCCAGGCTCATCTCTGGTGCCTCAAAGAGCAGTGTTTCATTGTTTTCCATGGCTAATATTCCATTGTGTGCATGGACTCCTTCTTCTTTATCCATTCACCTGTTGATGGACATTTTGGTTGCTTCCCATCTTGGCTATTTTGAATAAGGCTGCAGTGCAGCATTTGCAGCCTGTGTCTTTTCGATCCTGGTCTTCTCAGGTGAGAGGCCCAGTGGTGTGCCTGCTGGATTGAATGGTACCTCAGTTTTCACTTTTCAACGCAGTTCCTTTCGGTGGTCATTATTGGCTGTTATCCACTTTCCATCCCACCAGCACCTAGAGGTTACACAGTTCTCTACAACCCCGTCAGCATTTATTGTTGGTAGACTTTTTGCTGACGGTCAGTCGACAGGTGTGAGTTGGAACCTTTTGGTTGATTAGATTGCATGAGTCTAATAATTCCTGAGGTTGAGCTTTTACCCATTTTCCTGTTTTTTTGTTTAAAGAGAGTGAGGAATACTTACCTCTGCATACTATCTTCTTGAAACATTCGCCTGTTTTGAATTTCTTTTGTCCATACCCCACCTGAGCACAATTTTTGACGGCAGGTGTCCTTTACAGCCCTGAGCCCTTGTGAATTTTAAGTGACCAGTAGCTGTGGGTTTAAAGCTGCTCTTGCGGGAAACGGCCACAAGGGGGCAGCATTTCTCCTTTACCAAATCTGGTCACTAGGGCAACAGAGCCTTAATGGAAGTCGTGTTCTAGGTTGTAAAGTACAATGGAATGTGCCGGGAAAAAGCCCTTTAAGTGTATGTGTCATTCCTTCTTGTTTGTATTTTTAACAAAATTTTTATTCTTTATCACAGCAAATTCGATTACAATGGTTTGTTTGGCATAGGTGTGCAAGACGTGGTTCCTTCACACATATACATATATCTATGCTTCTTTGGAATCTTTTCCCGTGTAGGTTATGACACAATGTTGAGTAGTCTTCTCCTGGTATTCTGTAGGTCTTTGGTGATTATATATTTCACGTGTGTTTGTATATCTCTGTTCACCTCAATATGGTAATGTACCCAATCCTCACACCTTTCCATTTGGTGAACCTTAAGTTTTTGTACTGAATCTGTGATTGCCTTTCTCTGTGGAAGTATCTTCGTTTGTATCAATTTTTAGGTAACACCTCTATGTGGTATGATAGGATATGTGTCTTTCGCTTTCTCACTTACTCCAAGTTGCGTGATTACTTCTAGAGTCATCTATGGTGCTGCAAATGGCATTGCTTCATTTTATCACCAGCTCATAATCCATCTGTACATGTAGCAGTTCTTCTTTGTCCACCCATCTGTCGGTGGACTTTTTGGTGACTTCCATATCTTGGCTATGGTAATACTGTGCAATGCAGATTTGCCTGCCTCTTTCTTTCCAATTCTGTCTTCTTAGGTTATAGGTCCAGGAATAAACCTCTGGATCGTACGGTAGCTCAATGTTTACCTTTTAACGGCACCTCCACTCTGCTCTCATGAGTGGCTCTCTCCAGGTTACATCCCACTTAAAGTGGAGGGTTTGCATTTCTCCACAGCACCTTCAGCATTTATTCTTTGTGGTTTTTTACTGATGGTTATTCTGACTGGTGTGAGCTGATACGTCTTTGTGGCTGAATTTGCATGTGTCTCATGATCCATTAAAACTGAGCTTTAAGGCAGGTCCTTTTCATTTTTCAGGCTGTGAGTACCGCTTAGTTCTTCAAAGTGTTTTCTTAAAGTATGTATGTCATAATTTTAAAATTTTTTGGCCATTACCTCCCTGAAGACATTTTGCGGTGACCATTAGCACAGGCTTAAACCTGCGTTTGCAGGTAACGGCCAGAGGGTGGCGGTCTTTCTACGTTCCCCATGCTGGTACTAGGGCAACAGGCCTTCCGGCCAGTGGTGTTCCTCGGTTATAAATTAGAGTGGATTGTGCCTGAAGAAACCCACAAATGCTGATGTCTCCTTACTTATGTTTGCCTTTTAAATTTACCTTATATTTATTATTGGAGCAATATTACATTGTGTACATGGAAGAGTTCTTCTTGGTGCGTTCCTCTGTTGATGGACATTTTCATTGCTTCCAAATGTTGGCTATGGTCAATATGGCTGGAGTGCAGGATTGCCAGCCTGTGACGTTTTGATTCTCATTTTCTCAGGGGATAGGCCCAGCAGTGGGTATGACTGATTGACGGGTAGCTCAGTGTTTACCTTTTCAAGGCACTTCCATTGTGTTTTCATTAGTGGCTCTTACCACGTCCCCCTTAGGGCCGAGTGTACGCATTCCTCCACAGTCCCTTCAGCATTTATTTTTTGAAACATTTTTGCTGATGGCCATTCTGACTGCTGTGAGCTGATAGGTTTTTGTAATTTGGGTTTGCATGTCTTTAAAAATTCCTAAAATATATCATTTTCCCACACCTTTTTCTTTCCTCTTCTTTAAAGGAAAAGCTGTGAGTACCACATAGCTCTTGAAATTGTCTTCTTGGAAGGTTGCCCTCTTTTGAAATTTTTGCTCCATTTTTGATCCCAGGATTTATTTGGAGGGCAGGTGTCATTTACAGAATGGCAAGTTGGTGAATATTTAGTGACCTTTAGCAGTGGGTTGAAAGCTGCTGTTGTGGGAAATGGCCACAAGGAGGCAGCATTTCTCCATTCCCAAATCTGAGTACTAGGGCAGCAGAGCCTTTCTGGAAGTCGTGTTCCTAGGTTGTAAATTAGAATGGAATGTGCCAGGAGAAACCCCCATAAGTTTAGGTCTCATTACTTCTTGTTTTTGTTAATTTTTTTAATCGGGGTAAGGACTAGAATATTGTTTGTCCTAGGGGTACACAATCTGGTTCAATTGTACATTATATATGTCTACTCTACAGATCCTCTTCCCATGTAAAATATTACAGAGTGTTCTGTAGACCTCCCTTGCTATATGGTCGGTCGTTTTGAAATATGTATATAATATGTATTTGGATATGTATAGTAACACTAATCTCATTTATCCATTCCCCCCACCTTTCCTTTTAGATGAGCATAGTTGGTTTTCTAAGTCTGTGAGTGTCTTTCTCTGTGGAAATATGTTCATTTGTGTCAGTGATTAGATAACGCCTCTAAGGGATATCATAGGGCATAGGTCTTTTGCTTTCCGACTTACCTCATGTTTTGTGATTATCTCCAGGCTCATCTCTGGTGCCTCAAAGAGCAGTGTTTCATTGTTTTCCATGGCTAATATTCCATTGTGTGCATGGACTCCTTCTTCTTTATCCATTCACCTGTTGATGGACATTTTGGTTGCTTCCCATCTTGGCTATTTTGAATAAGGCTGCAGTGCAGCCTTTGCAGCCTGTGTCTTTTCGATCCTGGTCTTCTCAGGTGAGAGGCCCAGTGGTGTGCCTGCTGGATTGAATGGTACCTCAGTTTTCACTTTTCAACGCAGTTCCTTTCGGTGGTCATTATTGGCTGTTAACCACTTTCCATCCCACCAGCACCTAGAGGTTACACAGTTCTCTACAACCCCGTCAGCATTTATTGTTGGTAGACTTTTTGCTGACGGTCAGTCGACAGGTGTGAGTTGGAACCTTTTGGTTGATTAGATTGCATGAGTCTAATCATTCCTGAGGTTGAGCTTTTACCCATTTTCCTGTTTTTTTGTTTAAAGAGAGTGAGGAATACTTACCTCTGCATACTATCTTCTTGAAACATTCGCCTGTTTTGAATTTCTTTTGTCCATACCCCACCTGAGCACAATTTTTGACGGCAGGTGTCCTTTACAGCCCTGAGCCCTTGTGAATTTTAAGTGACCAGTAGCTGTAGGTTTAAAGCTGCTCTTGCGGGAAACGGCCACAAGGGGGCAGCATTTCTCCTTTACCAAATCTGGTCACTAGGGCAACAGAGCCTTAATGGAAGTCGTGTTCTAGGTTGTAAAGTACAATGGAATGTGCCGGGAAAAAGCCCTTTAAGTGTATGTGTCATTCCTTCTTGTTTGTATTTTTAACAAAATTTTTATTCTTTATCACAGCAAATTCGATTACAATGGTTTGTTTGGCATAGGTGTGCAAGATGTGGTTCCTTCACACATATACATATATCTATGCTTCTTTGGAATCTTTTCCCGTGTAGGTTATGACACAATGTTGAGTAGTCTTCTCTTGGTATTCTGTAGGTCTTTGGTGATTATATATTTCACGTGTGTTTGTATATCTCTGTTCACCTCAATATGGTAATGTACCCAATCCTCACACCTTTCCATTTGGTGAACCATAAGTTTTTGTACTGAATCTGTGATTGCCTTTCTCTGTGGAAGTATCTTCGTTTGTATTCAATTTTTAGGTAACACCTCTATGTGATATGATAGGATATGTGTCTTTCGCTTTCTCACTTACTCCAAGTTGCGTGATTACTTCTAGAGTCATCTATGGTGCTGCAAATGGCATTGCTTCATTTTATCGCTAGCTCATAATCCATCTGTACATGTAGCAGTTCTTCTTTGTCCACCCATCTGTCGGTGGACTTTTTGGTGACTTCCATATCTTGGCTATGGTAATACTGTGCAATGCAGATTTGCCTGCCTCTTTCTTTCCAATTCTGTCTTCTTAGGTTATAGGTCCAGGAATAAGCCTCTGGATCGTACGGTAGCTCAATGTTTACCTTTTAACGGCACCTCCACTCTGCTCTCATGAGTGGCTCTCTCCAGGTTACATCCCACTTAAAGTGGAGGGTTTGCATTTCTCCACAGCACCTTCAGCATTTATTCTTTGTGGTTTTTTACTGATGGTTATTCTGACTGGTGTGAGCTGATACGTCTTTGTGGCTGAATTTGCATGTGTCTCATGATCCATTAAAACTGAGCTTTAAGGCAGGTCCTTTTCATTTTTCAGGCTGTGAGTACCGCTTAGTTCTTCAAAGTGTTTTCTTAAAGTATGTATGTCATAATTTTAAAATTTTTTGGCCATTACCTCCCTGAAGACATTTTGCGGTGACCATTAGCACAGGCTTAAACCTGCGTTTGCAGGTAACGGCCAGAGGGTGGCGGTCTTTCTACGTTCCCCATGCTGGTACTAGGGCAACAGGCCTTCCGGCCAGTGGTGTTCCTCGGTTATAAATTAGAGTGGAATGTGCCTGAAGAAACCCACAAATGCTGATGTCTCCTTACTTATGTTTGTCTTTTAAATTTACCTTATATTTATTATTGGAGCAATATTACATTGTGTACATGGAAGAGTTCTTCTTGGTGCGTTCCTCTGTTGATGGACATTTTCATTGCTTCCAAATGTTGGCTATGGTCAATATGGCTGGAGTGCAGGATTGCCAGCCTGTGACGTTTTGATTCTCATTTTCTCAGGGGATAGGCCCAGCAGTGGGTATGACTGATTGACGGGTAGCTCAGTGTTTACCTTTTCAAGGCACTTCCATTGTGTTTTCATTAGTGGCTCTTACCACGTCCCCCTTAGGGCCGAGTGTACGCATTCCTCCACAGTCCCTTCAGCATTTATTTTTTGAAACATTTTTGCTGATGGCCATTCTGACTGCTGTGAGCTGATAGGTTTTTGTAATTTGGGTTTGCATGTCTTTAAAAATTCCTAAAATATATCATTTTCCCACACCTTTTTCTTTCCTCTTCTTTAAAGGAAAAGCTGTGAGTACCACATAGCTCTTGAAATTGTCTTCTTGGAAGGTTGCCCTCTTTTGAAATTTTTGCTCCATTTTTGATCCCAGGATTTATTTGGAGGGCAGGTGTCATTTACAGAATGGCAAGTTGGTGAATATTTAGTGACCTTTAGCAGTGGGTTGAAAGCTGCTGTTGTGGGAAATGGCCACAAGGAGGCAGCATTTCTCCATTCCCAAATCTGAGTACTAGGGCAGCAGAGCCTTTCTGGAAGTCGTGTTCCTAGGTTGTAAATTAGAATGGAATGTGCCAGGAGAAACCCCCATAAGTTTAGGTCTCATTACTTCTTGTTTTTGTTAATTTTTTTAATCGGGGTAAGGACTAGAATATTGTTTGTCCTAGGGGTACACAATCTGGTTCATTTGTACATTATATATGTCTAGTCTACAGATCCTCTTCCCATGTAAAATATTACAGAGTGTTCTGTAGACCTCCCTTGCTATATGGTCGGTCGTTTTGAAATATGTATATAATATGTATTTGGATATGTATAGTAACACTAATCTCATTTATCCATTCCCCCCACCTTTCCTTTTAGATGAGCATAGTTGGTTTTCTAAGTCTGTGAGTGTCTTTCTCTGTGGAAATATGTTCATTTGTGTCAGTGATTAGATAACGCCTCTAAGGGATATCATAGGATATAGGTCTTTTGCTTTCCGACTTACCTCATGTTTTGTGATTATCTCCAGGCTCATCTCTGGTGCCTCAAAGAGCAGTGTTTCATTGTTTTCCATGGCTAATATTCCATTGTGTACATGGACTCCTTCTTCTTTATCCATTCACCTGTTGATGGACATTTTGGTTGCTTCCCATCTTGGCTATTTTGAATAAGGCTGCAGTGCAGCATTTGCAGCCTGTGTCTTTTCGATCCTGGTCTTCTCAGGTGAGAGGCCCAGTGGTGTGCCTGCTGGATTGAATGGTACCTCAGTTTTCACTTTTCAACGCAGTTCCTTTCGGTGGTCATTATTGGCTGTTAACCACTTTCCTTCCCACCAGCACCTAGAGGTTACACAGTTCTCTACAACCCCGTCAGCATTTATTGTTGGTAGACTTTTTGCTGACGGTCAGTCGACAGGTGTGAGTTGAAACCTTTTGGTTGATTAGATTGCATGAGTCTAATAATTCCTGAGGTTGAGCTTTTACCCATTTTCCTGTTTTTTTGTTTAAAGAGAGTGAGGAATACTTACCTCTGCATACTATCTTCTTGAAACATTCGCCTGTTTTGAATTTCTTTTGTCCATTCCCCACCTGAGCACAATTTTTGATGGCAGGTGTCCTTTACAGCCCTGAGCCCTTGTGAATTTTAAGTGACCAGTAGCTGTGGGTTTAAAGCTGCTCTTGCGGGAAACGGCCACAAGGGGGCAGCATTTCTCCTTTACCAAATCTGGTCACTAGGGCAACAGAGCCTTAATGGAAGTCGTGTTCTAGGTTGTAAAGTACAATGGAATGTGCCGGGAAAAAGCCCTTTAAGTGTATGTGTCATTCCTTCTTGTTTGTATTTTTAACAAAATTTTTATTCTTTATCACAGCAAATTCGATTACAATGGTTTGTTTGGTCTAGGTGTGCAAGACGTGGTTCCTTCACACATATACATATATCTATTCTTCTTTGGAATCTTTTCCCGT
Source organism: Eschrichtius robustus (assembly GCF_028021215.1). NCBI lineage: Eukaryota > Metazoa > Chordata > Mammalia > Artiodactyla > Eschrichtiidae > Eschrichtius > Eschrichtius robustus. The sequence continues at coordinate 105,885,189 of NC_090828.1, forward strand.
GTAGGTTATGACACAATGTTGAGTAGTCTTCTCTTGGTATTCTGTAGGTCTTTGGTGATTATATATTTCACGTGTGTTTGTATATCTCTGTTCACCTCAATATGGTAATGTACCCAATCCTCACACGTTTCCATTTGGTGAACCTTAAGTTTTTGTACTGAATCTGTGATTGCCTTTCTCTATGGAAGTATCTTCGTTTGTATCAATTTTTAGGTAACACCTCTATGTGGTATGATAGGATATGTGTCTTTCGTTTTCTCACTTATTCCAAGTTGCGTGATTACTTCTAGAGTCATCTATGGTGCTGCAAATGGCATTGCTTCATTTTATCGCTAGCTCATAATCCATCTGTACATGTAGCAGTTCTTCTTTGTCCACCCATCTGTCGGTGGACTTTTTGGTGACTTCCATATCTTGGCTATGGTAATACTGTGCAATGCAGATTTGCCTGCCTCTTTCTTTCCAATTCTGTCTTCTTAGTTTATAGGTCCAGGAATAAACCTCTGGATCGTACGGTAGCTCAATGTTTACCTTTTAACGGCACCTCCACTCTGCTCTCATGAGTGGCTCTCTCCAGGTTACATCCCACTTAAAGTGGAGGGTTTGCATTTCTCCACAGCACCTTCAGCATTTATTCTTTGTGGTTTTTTACTGATGGTTATTCTGACTGGTGTGAGCTGATACGTCTTTGTGGCTGAATTTGCATGTGTCTCATGATCCATTAAAACTGAGCTTTAAGGCAGGTCCTTTTCATTTTTCAGGCTGTGAGTACCGCTTAGTTCTTCAAAGTGTTTTCTTAAAGTATGTATGTCATAATTTTAAAATTTTTTGGCCATTACCTCCCTGAAGACATTTTGCGGTGACCATTAGCACAGGCTTAAACCTGCGTTTGCAGGTAACGGCCAGAGGGTGGCGGTCTTTCTACGTTCCCCATGCTGGTACTAGGGCAACAGGCCTTCCGGCCAGTGGTGTTCCTCGGTTATAAATTAGAGTGGAATGTGCCTGAAGAAACCCACAAATGCTGATGTCTCCTTACTTATGTTTGTCTTTTAAATTTACCTTATATTTATTATTGGAGCAATATTACATTGTGTACATGGAAGAGTTCTTCTTGGTGCGTTCCTCTGTTGATGGACATTTTCATTGCTTCCAAATGTTGGCTATGGTCAATATGGCTGGAGTGCAGGATTGCCAGCCTGTGACGTTTTGATTCTCATTTTCTCAGGGGATAGGCCCAGCAGTGGGTATGACTGATTGACGGGTAGCTCAGTGTTTACCTTTTCAAGGCACTTCCATTGTGTTTTCATTAGTGGCTCTTACCACGTCCCTCTTAGGGCCGAGTGTACGCATTCCTCCACAGTCCCTTCAGCATTTATTTTTTGAAACATTTTTGCTGATGGCCATTCTGACTGCTGTGAGCTGATAGGTTTTTGTAATTTGGGTTTGCATGTCTTTAAAAATTCCTAAAATATATCATTTTCCCACACCTTTTTCTTTCCTCTTCTTTAAAGGAAAAGCTGTGAGTACCACATAGCTCTTGAAATTGTCTTCTTGGAAGGTTGCCCTCTTTTGAAATTTTTGCTCCATTTTTGATCCCAGGATTTATTTGGAGGGCAGGTGTCATTTACAGAATGGCAAGTTGGTGAATATTTAGTGACCTTTAGCAGTGGGTTGAAAGCTGCTGTTGTGGGAAATGGCCACAAGGAGGCAGCATTTCTCCATTCCCAAATCTGAGTACTAGGGCAGCAGAGCCTTTCTGGAAGTCGTGTTCCTAGGTTGTAAATTAGAATGGAATGTGCCAGGAGAAACCCCCATAAGTTTAGGTCTCATTACTTCTTGTTTTTGTTAATTTTTTTAATCGGGGTAAGGACTAGAATATTGTTTGTCCTAGGGGTACACAATCTGGTTCATTTGTACATTATATATGTCTACTCTACAGATCCTCTTCCCATGTAAAATATTACAGAGTGTTCTGTAGACCTCCCTTGCTATATGGTCGGTCGTTTTGAAATATGTATATAATATGTATTTGGATATGTATAGTAACACTAATCTCATTTATCCATTCCCCCCACCTTTCCTTTTAGATGAGCATAGTTGGTTTTCTAAGTCTGTGAGTGTCTTTCTCTGTGGAAATATGTTCATTTGTGTCAGTGATTAGATAACGCCTCTAAGGGATATCATAGGGCATAGGTCTTTTGCTTTCCGACTTACCTCATGTTTTGTGATTATCTCCAGGCTCATCTCTGGTGCCTCAAAGAGCAGTGTTTCATTGTTTTCCATGGCTAATATTCCATTGTGTGCATGGACTCCTTCTTCTTTATCCATTCACCTGTTGATGGACATTTTGGTTGCTTCCCATCTTGGCTATTTTGAATAAGGCTGCAGTGCAGCATTTGCAGCCTGTGTCTTTTCGATCCTGGTCTTCTCAGGTGAGAGGCCCAGTGGTGTGCCTGCTGGATTGAATGGTACCTCAGTTTTCACTTTTCAACGCAGTTCCTTTCGGTGGTCATTATTGGCTGTTATCCACTTTCCATCCCACCAGCACCTAGAGGTTACACAGTTCTCTACAACCCCGTCAGCATTTATTGTTGGTAGACTTTTTGCTGACGGTCAGTCGACAGGTGTGAGTTGGAACCTTTTGGTTGATTAGATTGCATGAGTCTAATAATTCCTGAGGTTGAGCTTTTACCCATTTTCCTGTTTTTTTGTTTAAAGAGAGTGAGGAATACTTACCTCTGCATACTATCTTCTTGAAACATTCGCCTGTTTTGAATTTCTTTTGTCCATACCCCACCTGAGCACAATTTTTGACGGCAGGTGTCCTTTACAGCCCTGAGCCCTTGTGAATTTTAAGTGACCAGTAGCTGTGGGTTTAAAGCTGCTCTTGCGGGAAACGGCCACAAGGGGGCAGCATTTCTCCTTTACCAAATCTGGTCACTAGGGCAACAGAGCCTTAATGGAAGTCGTGTTCTAGGTTGTAAAGTACAATGGAATGTGCCGGGAAAAAGCCCTTTAAGTGTATGTGTCATTCCTTCTTGTTTGTATTTTTAACAAAATTTTTATTCTTTATCACAGCAAATTCGATTACAATGGTTTGTTTGGCATAGGTGTGCAAGACGTGGTTCCTTCACACATATACATATATCTATGCTTCTTTGGAATCTTTTCCCGTGTAGGTTATGACACAATGTTGAGTAGTCTTCTCCTGGTATTCTGTAGGTCTTTGGTGATTATATATTTCACGTGTGTTTGTATATCTCTGTTCACCTCAATATGGTAATGTACCCAATCCTCACACCTTTCCATTTGGTGAACCTTAAGTTTTTGTACTGAATCTGTGATTGCCTTTCTCTGTGGAAGTATCTTCGTTTGTATCAATTTTTAGGTAACACCTCTATGTGGTATGATAGGATATGTGTCTTTCGCTTTCTCACTTACTCCAAGTTGCGTGATTACTTCTAGAGTCATCTATGGTGCTGCAAATGGCATTGCTTCATTTTATCACCAGCTCATAATCCATCTGTACATGTAGCAGTTCTTCTTTGTCCACCCATCTGTCGGTGGACTTTTTGGTGACTTCCATATCTTGGCTATGGTAATACTGTGCAATGCAGATTTGCCTGCCTCTTTCTTTCCAATTCTGTCTTCTTAGGTTATAGGTCCAGGAATAAACCTCTGGATCGTACGGTAGCTCAATGTTTACCTTTTAACGGCACCTCCACTCTGCTCTCATGAGTGGCTCTCTCCAGGTTACATCCCACTTAAAGTGGAGGGTTTGCATTTCTCCACAGCACCTTCAGCATTTATTCTTTGTGGTTTTTTACTGATGGTTATTCTGACTGGTGTGAGCTGATACGTCTTTGTGGCTGAATTTGCATGTGTCTCATGATCCATTAAAACTGAGCTTTAAGGCAGGTCCTTTTCATTTTTCAGGCTGTGAGTACCGCTTAGTTCTTCAAAGTGTTTTCTTAAAGTATGTATGTCATAATTTTAAAATTTTTTGGCCATTACCTCCCTGAAGACATTTTGCGGTGACCATTAGCACAGGCTTAAACCTGCGTTTGCAGGTAACGGCCAGAGGGTGGCGGTCTTTCTACGTTCCCCATGCTGGTACTAGGGCAACAGGCCTTCCGGCCAGTGGTGTTCCTCGGTTATAAATTAGAGTGGATTGTGCCTGAAGAAACCCACAAATGCTGATGTCTCCTTACTTATGTTTGCCTTTTAAATTTACCTTATATTTATTATTGGAGCAATATTACATTGTGTACATGGAAGAGTTCTTCTTGGTGCGTTCCTCTGTTGATGGACATTTTCATTGCTTCCAAATGTTGGCTATGGTCAATATGGCTGGAGTGCAGGATTGCCAGCCTGTGACGTTTTGATTCTCATTTTCTCAGGGGATAGGCCCAGCAGTGGGTATGACTGATTGACGGGTAGCTCAGTGTTTACCTTTTCAAGGCACTTCCATTGTGTTTTCATTAGTGGCTCTTACCACGTCCCCCTTAGGGCCGAGTGTACGCATTCCTCCACAGTCCCTTCAGCATTTATTTTTTGAAACATTTTTGCTGATGGCCATTCTGACTGCTGTGAGCTGATAGGTTTTTGTAATTTGGGTTTGCATGTCTTTAAAAATTCCTAAAATATATCATTTTCCCACACCTTTTTCTTTCCTCTTCTTTAAAGGAAAAGCTGTGAGTACCACATAGCTCTTGAAATTGTCTTCTTGGAAGGTTGCCCTCTTTTGAAATTTTTGCTCCATTTTTGATCCCAGGATTTATTTGGAGGGCAGGTGTCATTTACAGAATGGCAAGTTGGTGAATATTTAGTGACCTTTAGCAGTGGGTTGAAAGCTGCTGTTGTGGGAAATGGCCACAAGGAGGCAGCATTTCTCCATTCCCAAATCTGAGTACTAGGGCAGCAGAGCCTTTCTGGAAGTCGTGTTCCTAGGTTGTAAATTAGAATGGAATGTGCCAGGAGAAACCCCCATAAGTTTAGGTCTCATTACTTCTTGTTTTTGTTAATTTTTTTAATCGGGGTAAGGACTAGAATATTGTTTGTCCTAGGGGTACACAATCTGGTTCAATTGTACATTATATATGTCTACTCTACAGATCCTCTTCCCATGTAAAATATTACAGAGTGTTCTGTAGACCTCCCTTGCTATATGGTCGGTCGTTTTGAAATATGTATATAATATGTATTTGGATATGTATAGTAACACTAATCTCATTTATCCATTCCCCCCACCTTTCCTTTTAGATGAGCATAGTTGGTTTTCTAAGTCTGTGAGTGTCTTTCTCTGTGGAAATATGTTCATTTGTGTCAGTGATTAGATAACGCCTCTAAGGGATATCATAGGGCATAGGTCTTTTGCTTTCCGACTTACCTCATGTTTTGTGATTATCTCCAGGCTCATCTCTGGTGCCTCAAAGAGCAGTGTTTCATTGTTTTCCATGGCTAATATTCCATTGTGTGCATGGACTCCTTCTTCTTTATCCATTCACCTGTTGATGGACATTTTGGTTGCTTCCCATCTTGGCTATTTTGAATAAGGCTGCAGTGCAGCCTTTGCAGCCTGTGTCTTTTCGATCCTGGTCTTCTCAGGTGAGAGGCCCAGTGGTGTGCCTGCTGGATTGAATGGTACCTCAGTTTTCACTTTTCAACGCAGTTCCTTTCGGTGGTCATTATTGGCTGTTAACCACTTTCCATCCCACCAGCACCTAGAGGTTACACAGTTCTCTACAACCCCGTCAGCATTTATTGTTGGTAGACTTTTTGCTGACGGTCAGTCGACAGGTGTGAGTTGGAACCTTTTGGTTGATTAGATTGCATGAGTCTAATCATACCTGAGGTTGAGCTTTTACCCATTTTCCTGTTTTTTTGTTTAAAGAGAGTGAGGAATACTTACCTCTGCATACTATCTTCTTGAAACATTCGCCTGTTTTGAATTTCTTTTGTCCATACCCCACCTGAGCACAATTTTTGACGGCAGGTGTCCTTTACAGCCCTGAGCCCTTGTGAATTTTAAGTGACCAGTAGCTGTAGGTTTAAAGCTGCTCTTGCGGGAAACGGCCACAAGGGGGCAGCATTTCTCCTTTACCAAATCTGGTCACTAGGGCAACAGAGCCTTAATGGAAGTCGTGTTCTAGGTTGTAAAGTACAATGGAATGTGCCGGGAAAAAGCCCTTTAAGTGTATGTGTCATTCCTTCTTGTTTGTATTTTTAACAAAATTTTTATTCTTTATCACAGCAAATTCGATTACAATGGTTTGTTTGGCATAGGTGTGCAAGATGTGGTTCCTTCACACATATACATATATCTATGCTTCTTTGGAATCTTTTCCCGTGTAGGTTATGACACAATGTTGAGTAGTCTTCTCTTGGTATTCTGTAGGTCTTTGGTGATTATATATTTCACGTGTGTTTGTATATCTCTGTTCACCTCAATATGGTAATGTACCCAATCCTCACACCTTTCCATTTGGTGAACCATAAGTTTTTGTACTGAATCTGTGATTGCCTTTCTCTGTGGAAGTATCTTCGTTTGTATTCAATTTTTAGGTAACACCTCTATGTGATATGATAGGATATGTGTCTTTCGCTTTCTCACTTACTCCAAGTTGCGTGATTACTTCTAGAGTCATCTATGGTGCTGCAAATGGCATTGCTTCATTTTATCGCTAGCTCATAATCCATCTGTACATGTAGCAGTTCTTCTTTGTCCACCCATCTGTCGGTGGACTTTTTGGTGACTTCCATATCTTGGCTATGGTAATACTGTGCAATGCAGATTTGCCTGCCTCTTTCTTTCCAATTCTGTCTTCTTAGGTTATAGGTCCAGGAATAAGCCTCTGGATCGTACGGTAGCTCAATGTTTACCTTTTAACGGCACCTCCACTCTGCTCTCATGAGTGGCTCTCTCCAGGTTACATCCCACTTAAAGTGGAGGGTTTGCATTTCTCCACAGCACCTTCAGCATTTATTCTTTGTGGTTTTTTACTGATGGTTATTCTGACTGGTGTGAGCTGATACGTCTTTGTGGCTGAATTTGCATGTGTCTCATGATCCATTAAAACTGAGCTTTAAGGCAGGTCCTTTTCATTTTTCAGGCTGTGAGTACCGCTTAGTTCTTCAAAGTGTTTTCTTAAAGTATGTATGTCATAATTTTAAAATTTTTTGGCCATTACCTCCCTGAAGACATTTTGCGGTGACCATTAGCACAGGCTTAAACCTGCGTTTGCAGGTAACGGCCAGAGGGTGGCGGTCTTTCTACGTTCCCCATGCTGGTACTAGGGCAACAGGCCTTCCGGCCAGTGGTGTTCCTCGGTTATAAATTAGAGTGGAATGTGCCTGAAGAAACCCACAAATGCTGATGTCTCCTTACTTATGTTTGTCTTTTAAATTTACCTTATATTTATTATTGGAGCAATATTACATTGTGTACATGGAAGAGTTCTTCTTGGTGCGTTCCTCTGTTGATGGACATTTTCATTGCTTCCAAATGTTGGCTATGGTCAATATGGCTGGAGTGCAGGATTGCCAGCCTGTGACGTTTTGATTCTCATTTTCTCAGGGGATAGGCCCAGCAGTGGGTATGACTGATTGACGGGTAGCTCAGTGTTTACCTTTTCAAGGCACTTCCATTGTGTTTTCATTAGTGGCTCTTACCACGTCCCCCTTAGGGCCGAGTGTACGCATTCCTCCACAGTCCCTTCAGCATTTATTTTTTGAAACATTTTTGCTGATGGCCATTCTGACTGCTGTGAGCTGATAGGTTTTTGTAATTTGGGTTTGCATGTCTTTAAAAATTCCTAAAATATATCATTTTCCCACACCTTTTTCTTTCCTCTTCTTTAAAGGAAAAGCTGTGAGTACCACATAGCTCTTGAAATTGTCTTCTTGGAAGGTTGCCCTCTTTTGAAATTTTTGCTCCATTTTTGATCCCAGGATTTATTTGGAGGGCAGGTGTCATTTACAGAATGGCAAGTTGGTGAATATTTAGTGACCTTTAGCAGTGGGTTGAAAGCTGCTGTTGTGGGAAATGGCCACAAGGAGGCAGCATTTCTCCATTCCCAAATCTGAGTACTAGGGCAGCAGAGCCTTTCTGGAAGTCGTGTTCCTAGGTTGTAAATTAGAATGGAATGTGCCAGGAGAAACCCCCATAAGTTTAGGTCTCATTACTTCTTGTTTTTGTTAATTTTTTTAATCGGGGTAAGGACTAGAATATTGTTTGTCCTAGGGGTACACAATCTGGTTCATTTGTACATTATATATGTCTAGTCTACAGATCCTCTTCCCATGTAAAATATTACAGAGTGTTCTGTAGACCTCCCTTGCTATATGGTCGGTCGTTTTGAAATATGTATATAATATGTATTTGGATATGTATAGTAACACTAATCTCATTTATCCATTCCCCCCACCTTTCCTTTTAGATGAGCATAGTTGGTTTTCTAAGTCTGTGAGTGTCTTTCTCTGTGGAAATATGTTCATTTGTGTCAGTGATTAGATAACGCCTCTAAGGGATATCATAGGATATAGGTCTTTTGCTTTCCGACTTACCTCATGTTTTGTGATTATCTCCAGGCTCATCTCTGGTGCCTCAAAGAGCAGTGTTTCATTGTTTTCCATGGCTAATATTCCATTGTGTACATGGACTCCTTCTTCTTTATCCATTCACCTGTTGATGGACATTTTGGTTGCTTCCCATCTTGGCTATTTTGAATAAGGCTGCAGTGCAGCATTTGCAGCCTGTGTCTTTTCGATCCTGGTCTTCTCAGGTGAGAGGCCCAGTGGTGTGCCTGCTGGATTGAATGGTACCTCAGTTTTCACTTTTCAACGCAGTTCCTTTCGGTGGTCATTATTGGCTGTTAACCACTTTCCTTCCCACCAGCACCTAGAGGTTACACAGTTCTCTACAACCCCGTCAGCATTTATTGTTGGTAGACTTTTTGCTGACGGTCAGTCGACAGGTGTGAGTTGAAACCTTTTGGTTGATTAGATTGCATGAGTCTAATAATTCCTGAGGTTGAGCTTTTACCCATTTTCCTGTTTTTTTGTTTAAAGAGAGTGAGGAATACTTACCTCTGCATACTATCTTCTTGAAACATTCGCCTGTTTTGAATTTCTTTTGTCCATTCCCCACCTGAGCACAATTTTTGATGGCAGGTGTCCTTTACAGCCCTGAGCCCTTGTGAATTTTAAGTGACCAGTAGCTGTGGGTTTAAAGCTGCTCTTGCGGGAAACGGCCACAAGGGGGCAGCATTTCTCCTTTACCAAATCTGGTCACTAGGGCAACAGAGCCTTAATGGAAGTCGTGTTCTAGGTTGTAAAGTACAATGGAATGTGCCGGGAAAAAGCCCTTTAAGTGTATGTGTCATTCCTTCTTGTTTGTATTTTTAACAAAATTTTTATTCTTTATCACAGCAAATTCGATTACAATGGTTTGTTTGGTCTAGGTGTGCAAGACGTGGTTCCTTCACACATATACATATATCTATTCTTCTTTGGAATCTTTTCCCGTGTAGGTTATGACACAATGTTGAGTAGTCTTCTCTTGGTATTCTGTAGGTCTTTGGTGATTATATATTTCACGTGTGTTTGTATATCTCTTTTAACCTCAATATGGTAATGTACCCAATCCTCACACGTTTCCATTTGGTGAACCTTAAGTTTTTGTACTGAATCTGTGATTGCCTTTCTCTATGGAAGTATCTTCGTTTGTATCAATTTTTAGGTAACACCTCTATGTGGTATGATAGGATATGTGTCTTTCGTTTTCTCACTTATTCCAAGTTGCGTGATTACTTCTAGAGTCATCTATGGTGCTGCAAATGGCATTGCTTCATTTTATCGCTAGCTCATAATCCATCTGTACATGTAGCAGTTCTTCTTTGTCCACCCATCTGTCGGTGGACTTTTTGGTGACTTCCATATCTTGGCTATGGTAATACTGTGCAATGCAGATTTGCCTGCCTCTTTCTTTCCAATTCTGTCTTCTTAGTTTATAGGTCCAGGAATAAACCTCTGGATCGTATGGTAGCTCAATGTTTACCTTTTAACGGCACCTCCACTCTGCTCTCATGAGTGGCTCTCTCCAGGTTACATCCCACTTAAAGTGGAGGGTTTGCATTTCTCCACAGCACCTTCAGCATTTATTCTTTGTGGTTTTTTACTGATGGTTATTCTGACTGGTGTGAGCTGATACGTCTTTGTGGCTGAATTTGCATGTGTCTCATGATCCATTAAAACTGAGCTTTAAGGCAGGTCCTTTTCATTTTTCAGGCTGTGAGTACCGCTTAGTTCTTCAAAGTGTTTTCTTAAAGTATGTATGTCATAATTTTAAAATTTTTTGGCCATTACCTCCCTGAAGACATTTTGCGGTGACCATTAGCACAGGCTTAAACCTGCGTTTGCAGGTAACGGCCAGAGGGTGGCGGTCTTTCTACGTTCCCCATGCTGGTACTAGGGCAACAGGCCTTCCGGCCAGTGGTGTTCCTCGGTTATAAATTAGAGTGGAATGTGCCTGAAGAAACCCACAAATGCTGATGTCTCCTTACTTATGTTTGTCTTTTAAATTTACCTTATATTTATTATTGGAGCAATATTACATTGTGTACATGGAAGAGTTCTTCTTGGTGCGTTCCTCTGTTGATGGACATTTTCATTGCTTCCAAATGTTGGCTATGGTCAATATGGCTGGAGTGCAGGATTGCCAGCCTGTGACGTTTTGATTCTCATTTTCTCAGGGGATAGGCCCAGCAGTGGGTATGACTGATTGACGGGTAGCTCAGTGTTTACCTTTTCAAGGCACTTCCATTGTGTTTTCATTAGTGGCTCTTACCACGTCCCTCTTAGGGCCGAGTGTACGCATTCCTCCACAGTCCCTTCAGCATTTATTTTTTGAAACATTTTTGCTGATGGCCATTCTGACTGCTGTGAGCTGATAGGTTTTTGTAATTTGGGTTTGCATGTCTTTAAAAATTCCTAAAATATATCATTTTCCCACACCTTTTTCTTTCCTCTTCTTTAAAGGAAAAGCTGTGAGTACCACATAGCTCTTGAAATTGTCTTCTTGGAAGGTTGCCCTCTTTTGAAATTTTTGCTCCATTTTTGATCCCAGGATTTATTTGGAGGGCAGGTGTCATTTACAGAATGGCAAGTTGGTGAATATTTAGTGACCTTTAGCAGTGGGTTGAAAGCTGCTGTTGTGGGAAATGGCCACAAGGAGGCAGCATTTCTCCATTCCCAAATCTGAGTACTAGGGCAGCAGAGCCTTTCTGGAAGTCGTGTTCCTAGGTTGTAAATTAGAATGGAATGTGCCAGGAGAAACCCCCATAAGTTTAGGTCTCATTACTTCTTGTTTTTGTTAATTTTTTTAATCGGGGTAAGGACTAGAATATTGTTTGTCCTAGGGGTACACAATCTGGTTCATTTGTACATTATATATGTCTACTCTACAGATCCTCTTCCCATGTAAAATATTACAGAGTGTTCTGTAGACCTCCCTTGCTATATGGTCGGTCGTTTTGAAATATGTATATAATATGTATTTGGATATGTATAGTAACACTAATCTCATTTATCCATTCCCCCCACCTTTCCTTTTAGATGAGCATAGTTGGTTTTCTAAGTCTGTGAGTGTCTTTCTCTGTGGAAATATGTTCATTTGTGTCAGTGATTAGATAACGCCTCTAAGGGATATCATAGGGCATAGGTCTTTTGCTTTCCGACTTACCTCATGTTTTGTGATTATCTCCAGGCTCATCTCTGGTGCCTCAAAGAGCAGTGTTTCATTGTTTTCCATGGCTAATATTCCATTGTGTGCATGGACTCCTTCTTCTTTATCCATTCACCTGTTGATGGACATTTTGGTTGCTTCCCATCTTGGCTATTTTGAATAAGGCTGCAGTGCAGCATTTGCAGCCTGTGTCTTTTCGATCCTGGTCTTCTCAGGTGAGAGGCCCAGTGGTGTGCCTGCTGGATTGAATGGTACCTCAGTTTTCACTTTTCAACGCAGTTCCTTTCGGTGGTCATTATTGGCTGTTATCCACTTTCCATCCCACCAGCACCTAGAGGTTACACAGTTCTCTACAACCCCGTCAGCATTTATTGTTGGTAGACTTTTTGCTGACGGTCAGTCGACAGGTGTGAGTTGGAACCTTTTGGTTGATTAGATTGCATGAGTCTAATAATTCCTGAGGTTGAGCTTTTACCCATTTTCCTGTTTTTTTGTTTAAAGAGAGTGAGGAATACTTACCTCTGCATACTATCTTCTTGAAACATTCGCCTGTTTTGAATTTCTTTTGTCCATACCCCACCTGAGCACAATTTTTGACGGCAGGTGTCCTTTACAGCCCTGAGCCCTTGTGAATTTTAAGTGACCAGTAGCTGTGGGTTTAAAGCTGCTCTTGCGGGAAACGGCCACAAGGGGGCAGCATTTCCTTTACCAAATCTGGTCACTAGGGCAACAGAGCCTTAATGGAAGTCGTGTTCTAGGTTGTAAAGTACAATGGAATGTGCCGGGAAAAAGCCCTTTAAGTGTATGTGTCATTCCTTCTTGTTTGTATTTTTAACAAAATTTTTATTCTTTATCACAGCAAATTCGATTACAATGGTTTGTTTGGCATAGGTGTGCAAGACGTGGTTCCTTCACACATATACATATATCTATGCTTCTTTGGAATCTTTTCCCGTGTAGGTTATGACACAATGTTGAGTAGTCTTCTCCTGGTATTCTGTAGGTCTTTGGTGATTATATATTTCACGTGTGTTTGTATATCTCTGTTCACCTCAATATGGTAATGTACCCAATCCTCACACCTTTCCATTTGGTGAACCTTAAGTTTTTGTACTGAATCTGTGATTGCCTTTCTCTGTGGAAGTATCTTCGTTTGTATCAATTTTTAGGTAACACCTCTATGTGGTATGATAGGATATGTGTCTTTCGCTTTCTCACTTACTCCAAGTTGCGTGATTACTTCTAGAGTCATCTATGGTGCTGCAAATGGCATTGCTTCATTTTATCACCAGCTCATAATCCATCTGTACATGTAGCAGTTCTTCTTTGTCCACCCATCTGTCGGTGGACTTTTTGGTGACTTCCATATCTTGGCTATGGTAATACTGTGCAATGCAGATTTGCCTGCCTCTTTCTTTCCAATTCTGTCTTCTTAGGTTATAGGTCCAGGAATAAACCTCTGGATCGTACGGTAGCTCAATGTTTACCTTTTAACGGCACCTCCACTCTGCTCTCATGAGTGGCTCTCTCCAGGTTACATCCCACTTAAAGTGGAGGGTTTGCATTTCTCCACAGCACCTTCAGCATTTATTCTTTGTGGTTTTTTACTGATGGTTATTCTGACTGGTGTGAGCTGATACGTCTTTGTGGCTGAATTTGCATGTGTCTCATGATCCATTAAAACTGAGCTTTAAGGCAGGTCCTTTTCATTTTTCAGGCTGTGAGTACCGCTTAGTTCTTCAAAGTGTTTTCTTAAAGTATGTATGTCATAATTTTAAAATTTTTTGGCCATTACCTCCCTGAAGACATTTTGCGGTGACCATTAGCACAGGCTTAAACCTGCGTTTGCAGGTAACGGCCAGAGGGTGGCGGTCTTTCTACGTACCCCATGCTGGTACTAGGGCAACAGGCCTTCCGGCCAGTGGTGTTCCTCGGTTATAAATTAGAGTGGATTGTGCCTGAAGAAACCCACAAATGCTGATGTCTCCTTACTTATGTTTGCCTTTTAAATTTACCTTATATTTATTATTGGAGCAATATTACATTGTGTACATGGAAGAGTTCTTCTTGGTGCGTTCCTCTGTTGATGGACATTTTCATTGCTTCCAAATGTTGGCTATGGTCAATATGGCTGGAGTGCAGGATTGCCAGCCTGTGACGTTTTGATTCTCATTTTCTCAGGGGATAGGCCCAGCAGTGGGTATGACTGATTGACGGGTAGCTCAGTGTTTACCTTTTCAAGGCACTTCCATTGTGTTTTCATTAGTGGCTCTTACCACGTCCCCCTTAGGGCCGAGTGTACGCATTCCTCCACAGTCCCTTCAGCATTTATTTTTTGAAACATTTTTGCTGATGGCCATTCTGACTGCTGTGAGCTGATAGGTTTTTGTAATTTGGGTTTGCATGTCTTTAAAAATTCCTAAAATATATCATTTTCCCACACCTTTTTCTTTCCTCTTCTTTAAAGGAAAAGCTGTGAGTACCACATAGCTCTTGAAATTGTCTTCTTGGAAGGTTGCCCTCTTTTGAAATTTTTGCTCCATTTTTGATCCCAGGATTTATTTGGAGGGCAGGTGTCATTTACAGAATGGCAAGTTGGTGAATATTTAGTGACCTTTAGCAGTGGGTTGAAAGCTGCTGTTGTGGGAAATGGCCACAAGGAGGCAGCATTTCTCCATTCCCAAATCTGAGTACTAGGGCAGCAGAGCCTTTCTGGAAGTCGTGTTCCTAGGTTGTAAATTAGAATGGAATGTGCCAGGAGAAACCCCCATAAGTTTAGGTCTCATTACTTCTTGTTTTTGTTAATTTTTTTAATCGGGGTAAGGACTAGAATATTGTTTGTCCTAGGGGTACACAATCTGGTTCAATTGTACATTATATATGTCTACTCTACAGATCCTCTTCCCATGTAAAATATTACAGAGTGTTCTGTAGACCTCCCTTGCTATATGGTCGGTCGTTTTGAAATATGTATATAATATGTATTTGGATATGTATAGTAACACTAATCTCATTTATCCATTCCCCCCACCTTTCCTTTTAGATGAGCATAGTTGGTTTTCTAAGTCTGTGAGTGTCTTTCTCTGTGGAAATATGTTCATTTGTGTCAGTGATTAGATAACGCCTCTAAGGGATATCATAGGGCATAGGTCTTTTGCTTTCCGACTTACCTCATGTTTTGTGATTATCTCCAGGCTCATCTCTGGTGCCTCAAAGAGCAGTGTTTCATTGTTTTCCATGGCTAATATTCCATTGTGTACATGGACTCCTTCTTCTTTATCCATTCACCTGTTGATGGACATTTTGGTTGCTTCCCATCTTGGCTATTTTGAATAAGGCTGCAGTGCAGCATTTGCAGCCTGTGTCTTTTCGATCCTGGTCTTCTCAGGTGAGAGGCCCAGTGGTGTGCCTGCTGGATTGAATGGTACCTCAGTTTTCACTTTTCAACGCAGTTCCTTTCGGTGGTCATTATTGGCTGTTAACCACTTTCCATCCCACCAGCACCTAGAGGTTACACAGTTCTCTACAACCCCGTCAGCATTTATTGTTGGTAGACTTTTTGCTGACGGTCAGTCGACAGGTGTGAGTTGGAACCTTTTGGTTGATTAGATTGCATGAGTCTAATAATTCCTGAGGTTGAGCTTTTACCCATTTTCCTGTTTTTTTGTTTAAAGAGAGTGAGGAATACTTACCTCTGCATACTATCTTCTTGAAACATTCGCCTGTTTTGAATTTCTTTTGTCCATTCCCCACCTGAGCACAAATTTTGACGGCAGGTGTCCTTTACAGCCCTGAGCCCTTGTGAATTTTAAGTGACCAGTAGCTGTGGGTTTAAAGCTGCTCTTGCGGGAAACGGCCACAAGGGGGCAGCATTTCTCCTTTACCAAATCTGGTCACTAGGGCAACAGAGCCTTAATGGAAGTCGTGTTCTAGGTTGTAAATTACAATGGAATGTGCCGGGAAAAAGCCCTTTAAGTGTATGTGTCATTCCTTCTTGTTTGTATTTTTAACAAAATTTTTATTCTTTATCACAGCAAATTCGATTACAATGGTTTGTTTGGTCTAGGTGTGCAAGATGTGGTTCCTTCACACATATACATATATCTATGCTTCTTTGGAATCTTTTCCCGTGTAGGTTATGACACAATGTTGAGTAGTCTTCTCTTGGTATTCTGTAGGTCTTTGGTGATTATATATTTCACGTGTGTTTGTATATCTCTGTTCACCTCAATATGGTAATGTACCCAATCCTCACACCTTTCCATTTGGTGAACCATAAGTTTTTGTACTGAATCTGTGATTGCCTTTCTCTGTGGAAGTATCTTCGTTTGTATTCAATTTTTAGGTAACACCTCTATGTGATATGATAGGATATGTGTCTTTCGCTTTCTCACTTACTCCAAGTTGCGTGATTACTTCTAGAGTCATCTATGGTGCTGCAAATGGCATTGCTTCATTTTATCGCTAGCTCATAATCCATCTGTACATGTAGCAGTTCTTCTTTGTCCACCCATCTGTCGGTGGACTTTTTGGTGACTTCCATATCTTGGCTATGGTAATACTGTGCAATGCAGATTTGCCTGCCTCTTTCTTTCCAATTCTGTCTTCTTAGGTTATAGGTCCAGGAATAAGCCTCTGGATCGTACGGTAGCTCAATGTTTACCTTTTAACGGCACCTCCACTCTGCTCTCATGAGTGGCTCTCTCCAGGTTACATCCCACTTAAAGTGGAGGGTTTGCATTTCTCCACAGCACCTTCAGCATTTATTCTTTGTGGTTTTTTACTGATGGTTATTCTGACTGGTGTGAGCTGATACGTCTTTGTGGCTGAATTTGCATGTGTCTCATGATCCATTAAAACTGAGCTTTAAGGCAGGTCCTTTTCATTTTTCAGGCTGTGAGTACCGCTTAGTTCTTCAAAGTGTTTTCTTAAAGTATGTATGTCATAATTTTAAAATTTTTTGGCCATTACCTCCCTGAAGACATTTTGCGGTGACCATTAGCACAGGCTTAAACCTGCGTTTGCAGGTAACGGCCAGAGGGTGGCGGTCTTTCTACGTTCCCCATGCTGGTACTAGGGCAACAGGCCTTCCGGCCAGTGGTGTTCCTCGGTTATAAATTAGAGTGGAATGTGCCTGAAGAAACCCACAAATGCTGATGTCTCCTTACTTATGTTTGTCTTTTAAATTTACCTTATATTTATTATTGGAGCAATATTACATTGTGTACATGGAAGAGTTCTTCTTGGTGCGTTCCTCTGTTGATGGACATTTTCATTGCTTCCAAATGTTGGCTATGGTCAATATGGCTGGAGTGCAGGATTGCCAGCCTGTGACGTTTTGATTCTCATTTTCTCAGGGGATAGGCCCAGCAGTGGGTATGACTGATTGACGGGTAGCTCAGTGTTTACCTTTTCAAGGCACTTCCATTGTGTTTTCATTAGTGGCTCTTACCACGTCCCCCTTAGGGCCGAGTGTACGCATTCCTCCACAGTCCCTTCAGCATTTATTTTTTGAAACATTTTTGCTGATGGCCATTCTGACTGCTGTGAGCTGATAGGTTTTTGTAATTTGGGTTTGCATGTCTTTAAAAATTCCTAAAATATATCATTTTCCCACACCTTTTTCTTTCCTCTTCTTTAAAGGAAAAGCTGTGAGTACCACATAGCTCTTGAAATTGTCTTCTTGGAAGGTTGCCCTCTTTTGAAATTTTTGCTCCATTTTTGATCCCAGGATTTATTTGGAGGGCAGGTGTCATTTACAGAATGGCAAGTTGGTGAATATTTAGTGACCTTTAGCAGTGGGTTGAAAGCTGCTGTTGTGGGAAATGGCCACAAGGAGGCAGCATTTCTCCATTCCCAAATCTGAGTACTAGGGCAGCAGAGCCTTTCTGGAAGTCGTGTTCCTAGGTTGTAAATTAGAATGGAATGTGCCAGGAGAAACCCCCATAAGTTTAGGTCTCATTACTTCTTGTTTTTGTTAATTTTTTTAATCGGGGTAAGGACTAGAATATTGTTTGTCCTAGGGGTACACAATCTGGTTCAATTGTACATTATATATGTCTACTCTACAGATCCTCTTCCCATGTAAAATATTACAGAGTGTTCTGTAGACCTCCCTTGCTATATGGTCGGTCGTTTTGAAATATGTATATAATATGTATTTGGATATGTATAGTAACACTAATCTCATTTATCCATTCCCCCCACCTTTCCTTTTAGATGAGCATAGTTGGTTTTCTAAGTCTGTGAGTGTCTTTCTCTGTGGAAATATGTTCATTTGTGTCAGTGATTAGATAACGCCTCTAAGGGATATCATAGGATATAGGTCTTTTGCTTTCCGACTTACCTCATGTTTTGTGATTATCTCCAGGCTCATCTCTGGTGCCTCAAAGAGCAGTGTTTCATTGTTTTCCATGGCTAATATTCCATTGTGTACATGGACTCCTTCTTCTTTATCCATTCACCTGTTGATGGACATTTTGGTTGCTTCCCATCTTGGCTATTTTGAATAAGGCTGCAGTGCAGCATTTGCAGCCTGTGTCTTTTCGATCCTGGTCTTCTCAGGTGAGAGGCCCAGTGGTGTGCCTGCTGGATTGAATGGTACCTCAGTTTTCACTTTTCAACGCAGTTCCTTTCGGTAGTCATTATTGGCTGTTAACCACTTTCCTTCCCACCAGCACCTAGAGGTTACACAGTTCTCTACAACCCCGTCAGCATTTATTGTTGGTAGACTTTTTGCTGACGGTCAGTCGACAGGTGTGAGTTGAAACCTTTTGGTTGATTAGATTGCATGAGTCTAATAATTCCTGAGGTTGAGCTTTTACCCATTTTCCTGTTTTTTTGTTTAAAGAGAGTGAGGAATACGTACCTCTGCATACTATCTTCTTGAAACATTCGCCTGTTTTGAATTTCTTTTGTCCATTCCCCACCTGAGCACAATTTTTGACGGCAGGTGTCCTTTACAGCCCTGAGCCCTTGTGAATTTTAAGTGACCAGTAGCTGTGGGTTTAAAGCTGCTCTTGCGGGAAACGGCCACAAGGGGGCAGCATTTCTCCTTTACCAAATCTGGTCACTAGGGCAACAGAGCCTTAATGGAAGTCGTGTTCTAGGTTGTAAAGTACAATGGAATGTGCCGGGAAAAAGCCCTTTAAGTGTATGTGTCATTCCTTCTTGTTTGTATTTTTAACAAAATTTTTATTCTTTATCACAGCAAATTCGATTACAATGGTTTGTTTGGTCTAGGTGTGCAAGACGTGGTTCCTTCACACATATACATATATCTATTCTTCTTTGGAATCTTTTCCCGTGTAGGTTATGACACAATGTTGAGTAGTCTTCTCTTGGTATTCTGTAGGTCTTTGGTGATTATATATTTCACGTGTGTTTGTATATCTCTTTTAACCTCAATATGGTAATGTACCCAATCCTCACACGTTTCCATTTGGTGAACCTTAAGTTTTTGTACTGAATCTGTGATTGCCTTTCTCTATGGAAGTATCTTGGTTTGTATCAATTTTTAGGTAACACCTCTATGTGGTATGATAGGATATGTGTCTTTCGTTTTCTCACTTATTCCAAGTTGCGTGATTACTTCTAGAGTCATCTATGGTGCTGCAAATGGCATTGCTTCATTTTATCGCTAGCTCATAATCCATCTGTACATGTAGCAGTTCTTCTTTGTCCACCCATCTGTCGGTGGACTTTTTGGTGACTTCCATATCTTGGCTATGGTAATACTGTGCAATGCAGATTTGCCTGCCTCTTTCTTTCCAATTCTGTCTTCTTAGGTTATAGGTCCAGGAATAAACCTCTGGATCGTACGGTAGCTCAATGTTTACCTTTTAACGGCACCTCCAGTCTGCTGTCATGAGTGGCTCTCTCCAGGTTACATCCCACTTAAAGTGGAGGGTTTGCATTTCTCCACAGCACCTTCAGCATTTATTCTTTGTGGTTTTTTACTGATGGTTATTCTGACTGGTGTGAGCTGATACGTCTTTGTGGCTGAATTTGCATGTGTCTCATGATCCATTAAAACTGAGCTTTAAGGCAGGTCCTTTTCATTTTTCAGGCTGTGAGTACCGCTTAGTTCTTCAAAGTGTTTTCTTAAAGTATGTATGTCATAATTTTAAAATTTTTTGGCCATTACCTCCCTGAAGACATTTTGCGGTGACCATTAGCACAGGCTTAAACCTGCGTTTGCAGGTAACGGCCAGAGGGTGGTGGTCTTTCTACGTTCCCCATGCTGGTACTAGGGCAACAGGCCTTCCGGCCAGTGGTGTTCCTCGGTTATAAATTAGAGTGGAATGTGCCTGAAGAAACCCACAAATGCTGATGTCTCCTTACTTATGTTTGTCTTTTAAATTTACCTTATATTTATTATTAGAGCAATATTACATTGTGTACATGGAACAGTTCTTCTTGGTGCCTTCCTCTGTTGATGGACATTTTCATTGCTTCCAAATGTTGGCTATGGTCAATATGGCTGGAGTGCAGGATTGCCAGCCTGTGACGTTTTGATTCTCATTTTCTCAGGGGATAGGCCCAGCAGTGGGTATGACTGATTGACGGGTAGCTCAGTGTTTACCTTTTCAAGGCACTTCCATTGTGTTTTCATTAGTGGCTCTTACCACGTCCCTCTTAGGGCCGAGTGTACGCATTCCTCCACAGTCCCTTCAGCATTTATTTTTTGAAACATTTTTGCTGATGGCCATTCTGACTGCTGTGAGCTGATAGGTTTTTGTAATTTGGGTTTGCATGTCTTTAAAAATTCCTAAAATATATCATTTTCCCACACCTTTTTCTTTCCTCTTCTTTAAAGGAAAAGCTGTGAGTACCACATAGCTCTTGAAATTGTCTTCTTGGAAGGTTGCCCTCTTTTGAAATTTTTGCTCCATTTTTGACCCCAGGATTTATTTGGAGGGCAGGTGTCATTTACAGAATGGCAAGTTGGTGAATATTTAGTGACCTTTAGCAGTGGGTTGAAAGCTGCTGTTGTGGGAAATGGCCACAAGGAGGCAGCATTTCTCCATTCCCAAATCTGAGTACTAGGGCAGCAGAGCCTTTCTGGAAGTCGTGTTCCTAGGTTGTAAATTAGAATGGAATGTGCCAGGAGAAACCCCCATAAGTTTAGGTCTCATTACTTCTTGTTTTTTTAATTTTTTTAATCGGGGTAAGGACTAGAATACTGTTTGTCCTAGGGGTACACAATCTGGTTCATTTGTACATTATATATGTCTACTCTACAGATCCTCTTCCCATGTAAAATATTACAGAGTGTTCTGTAGACCTCCCTTGCTATATGGTCGGTCGTTTTGAAATATGTATATAATATGTATTTGGATATGTATAGTAACACTAATCTCATTTATCCATTCCCCCCACCTTTCCTTTTAGATGAGCATAGTTGGTTTTCTAAGTCTGTGAGTGTCTTTCTCTGTGGAAATATGTTCATTTGTGTCAGTGATTAGATAACGCCTCTAAGGGATATCATAGGGCATAGGTCTTTTGCTTTCCGACTTACCTCATGTTTTGTGATTATCTCCAGGCTCATCTCTGGTGCCTCAAAGAGCAGTGTTTCATTGTTTTCCATGGCTAATATTCCATTGTGTGCATGGACTCCTTCTTCTTTATCCATTCACCTGTTGATGGACATTTTGGTTGCTTCCCATCTTGGCTATTTTGAATAAGGCTGCAGTGCAGCATTTGCAGCCTGTGTCTTTTCGATCCTGGTCTTCTCAGGTGAGAGGCCCAGTGGTGTGCCTGCTGGATTGAATGGTACCTCAGTTTTCACTTTTCAACGCAGTTCCTTTCGGTGGTCATTATTGGCTGTTAACCACTTTCCATCCCACCAGCACCTAGAGGTTACACAGTTCTCTACAACCCCGTCAGCATTTATTGTTGGTAGACTTTTTGCTGACGGTCAGTCGACAGGTGTGAGTTGGAACCTTTTGGTTGATTAGATTGCATGAGTCTAATAATTCCTGAGGTTGAGCTTTTACCCATTTTCCTGTTTTTTTGTTTAAAGAGAGTGAGGAATACTTACCTCTGCATACTATCTTCTTGAAACATTCGCCTGTTTTGAATTTCTTTTGTCCATACCCCACCTGAGCACAATTTTTGACGGCAGGTGTCCTTTACAGCCCTGAGCCCTTGTGAATTTTAAGTGACCAGTAGCTGTGGGTTTAAAGCTGCTCTTGCGGGAAACGGCCACAAGGGGGCAGCATTTCTCCTTTACCAAATCTGGTCACTAGGGCAACAGAGCCTTAATGGAAGTCGTGTTGTAGGTTGTAAAGTACAATGGAATGTGCCGGGAAAAAGCCCTTTAAGTGTATGTGTCATTCCTTCTTGTTTGTATTTTTAACAAAATTTTTATTCTTTATCACAGCAAATTCGATTACAATGGTTTGTTTGGCATAGGTGTGCAAGATGTGGTTCCTTCACACATATACATATATCTATGCTTCTTTGGAATCTTTTCCCGTGTAGGTTATGACACAATGTTGAGTAGTCTTCTCTTGGTATTCTGTAGGT
This sequence comes from Eschrichtius robustus, assembly GCF_028021215.1. Lineage (NCBI taxonomy): Eukaryota > Metazoa > Chordata > Mammalia > Artiodactyla > Eschrichtiidae > Eschrichtius > Eschrichtius robustus. Next base: position 105,907,462 of record NC_090828.1, read on the forward strand.
CTTTGGTGATTATATATTTCACGTGTGTTTGTATATCTCTGTTCACCTCAATATGGTAATGTACCCAATCCTCACACCTTTCCATTTGGTGAACCATAAGTTTTTGTACTGAATCTGTGATTGCCTTTCTCTGTGGAAGTATCTTCGTTTGTATTCAATTTTTAGGTAACACCTCTATGTGATATGATAGGATATGTGTCTTTCGCTTTCTCACTTACTCCAAGTTGCGTGATTACTTCTAGAGTCATCTATGGTGCTGCAAATGGCATTGCTTCATTTTATCGCTAGCTCATAATCCATCTGTACATGTAGCAGTTCTTCTTTGTCCACCCATCTGTCGGTGGACTTTTTGGTGACTTCCATATCTTGGCTATGGTAATACTGTGCAATGCAGATTTGCCTGCCTCTTTCTTTCCAATTCTGTCTTCTTAGGTTATAGGTCCAGGAATAAACCTCTGGATCGTACGGTAGCTCAATGTTTACCTTTTAACGGCACCTCCACTCTGCTCTCATGAGTGGCTCTCTCCAGGTTACATCCCACTTAAAGTGGAGGGTTTGCATTTCTCCACAGCACCTTCAGCATTTATTCTTTGTGGTTTTTTACTGATGGTTATTCTGACTGGTGTGAGCTGATACGTCTTTGTGGCTGAATTTGCATGTGTCTCATGATCCATTAAAACTGAGCTTTAAGGAAGGTCCTTTTCATTTTTCAGGCTGTGAGTACCGCTTAGTTCTTCAAAGTGTTTTCTTAAAGTATGTATGTCATAATTTTAAAATTTTTTGGCCATTACCTCCCTGAAGACATTTTGCGGTGACCATTAGCACAGGCTTAAACCTGCGTTTGCAGGTAACGGCCAGAGGGTGGCGGTCTTTCTACGTTCCCCATGCTGGTACTAGGGCAACAGGCCTTCCGGCCAGTGGTGTTCCTCGGTTATAAATTAGAGTGGAATGTGCCTGAAGAAACCCACAAATGCTGATGTCTCCTTACTTATGTTTGTCTTTTAAATTTACCTTATATTTATTATTGGAGCAATATTACATTGTGTACATGGAAGAGTTCTTCTTGGTGCGTTCCTCTGTTGATGGACATTTTCATTGCTTCCAAATGTTGGCTATGGTCAATATGGCTGGAGTGCAGGATTGCCAGCCTGTGACGTTTTGATTCTCATTTTCTCAGGGGATAGGCCCAGCAGTGGGTATGACTGATTGACGGGTAGCTCAGTGTTTACCTTTTCAAGGCACTTCCATTGTGTTTTCATTAGTGGCTCTTACCACGTCCCCCTTAGGGCCGAGTGTACGCATTCCTCCACAGTCCCTTCAGCATTTATTTTATGAAACATTTTTGCTGATGGCCATTCTGACTGCTGTGAGCTGATAGGTTTTTGTAATTTGGGTTTGCATGTCTTTAAAAATTCCTAAAATATATCATTTTCCCACACCTTTTTCTTTCCTCTTCTTTAAAGGAAAAGCTGTGAGTACCACATAGCTCTTGAAATTGTCTTCTTGGAAGGTTGCCCTCTTTTGAAATTTTTGCTCCATTTTTGATCCCAGGATTTATTTGGAGGGCAGGTGTCATTTACAGAATGGCAAGTTGGTGAATATTTAGTGACCTTTAGCAGTGGGTTGAAAGCTGCTGTTGTGGGAAATGGCCACAAGGAGGCAGCATTTCTCCATTCCCAAATCTGAGTACTAGGGCAGCAGAGCCTTTCTGGAAGTCGTGTTCCTAGGTTGTAAATTAGAATGGAATGTGCCAGGAGAAACCCCCATAAGTTTAGGTCTCATTACTTCTTGTTTTTGTTAATTTTTTTAATCGGGGTAAGGACTAGAATATTGTTTGTCCTAGGGGTACACAATCTGGTTCATTTGTACATTATATATGTCTAGTCTACAGATCCTCTTCCCATGTAAAATATTACAGAGTGTTCTGTAGACCTCCCTTGCTATATGGTCGGTCGTTTTGAAATATGTATATAATATGTATTTGGATATGTATAGTAACACTAATCTCATTTATCCATTCCCCCCACCTTTCCTTTTAGATGAGCATAGTTGGTTTTCTAAGTCTGTGAGTGTCTTTCTCTGTGGAAATATGTTCATTTGTGTCAGTGATTAGATAACGCCTCTAAGGGATATCATAGGATATAGGTCTTTTGCTTTCCGACTTACCTCATGTTTTGTGATTATCTCCAGGCTCATCTCTGGTGCCTCAAAGAGCAGTGTTTCATTGTTTTCCATGGCTAATATTCCATTGTGTACATGGACTCCTTCTTCTTTATCCATTCACCTGTTGATGGACATTTTGGTTGCTTCCCATCTTGGCTATTTTGAATAAGGCTGCAGTGCAGCATTTGCAGCCTGTGTCTTTTCGATCCTGGTCTTCTCAGGTGAGAGGCCCAGTGGTGTGCCTGCTGGATTGAATGGTACCTCAGTTTTCACTTTTCAATGCAGTTCCTTTCGGTAGTCATTATTGGCTGTTAACCACTTTCCTTCCCACCAGCACCTAGAGGTTACACAGTTCTCTACAACCCCGTCAGCATTTATTGTTGGTAGACTTTTTGCTGACGGTCAGTCGACAGGTGTGAGTTGAAACCTTTTGGTTGATTAGATTGCATGAGTCTAATAATTCCTGAGGTTGAGCTTTTACCCATTTTCCTGTTTTTTTGTTTAAAGAGAGTGAGGAATACTTACCTCTGCATACTATCTTCTTGAAACATTCGCCTGTTTTGAATTTCTTTTGTCCATTCCCCAACTGAGCACAATTTTTGACGGCAGGTGTCCTTTACAGCCCTGAGCCCTTGTGAATTTTAAGTGACCAGTAGCTGTGGGTTTAAAGCTGCTCTTGCGGGAAACGGCCACAAGGGGGCAGCATTTCTCCTTTACCAAATCTGGTCACTAGGGCAACAGAGCCTTAATGGAAGTCGTGTTCTAGGTTGTAAAGTACAATGGAATGTGCCGGGAAAAAGCCCTTTAAGTGTATGTGTCATTCCTTCTTGTTTGTATTTTTAACAAAATTTTTATTCTTTATCACAGCAAATTCGATTACAATGGTTTGTTTGGTCTAGGTGTGCAAGACGTGGTTCCTTCACACATATACATATATCTATTCTTCTTTGGAATCTTTTCCCGTGTAGGTTATGACACAATGTTGAGTAGTCTTCTCTTGGTATTCTGTAGGTCTTTGGTGATTATATATTTCACGTGTGTTTGTATATCTCTTTTAACCTCAATATGGTAATGTACCCAATCCTCACACGTTTCCATTTGGTGAACCTTAAGTTTTTGTACTGAATCTGTGATTGCCTTTCTCTATGGAAGTATCTTGGTTTGTATCAATTTTTAGGTAACACCTCTATGTGGTATGATAGGATATGTGTCTTTCGTTTTCTCACTTATTCCAAGTTGCGTGATTACTTCTAGAGTCATCTATGGTGCTGCAAATGGCATTGCTTCATTTTATCGCTAGCTCATAATCCATCTGTACATGTAGCAGTTCTTCTTTGTCCACCCATCTGTCGGTGGACTTTTTGGTGACTTCCATATCTTGGCTATGGTAATACTGTGCAATGCAGATTTGCCTGCCTCTTTCTTTCCAATTCTGTCTTCTTAGGTTATAGGTCCAGGAATAAACCTCTGGATCGTACGGTAGCTCAATGTTTACCTTTTAACGGCACCTCCAGTCTGCTGTCATGAGTGGCTCTCTCCAGGTTACATCCCACTTAAAGTGGAGGGTTTGCATTTCTCCACAGCACCTTCAGCATTTATTCTTTGTGGTTTTTTACTGATGGTTATTCTGACTGGTGTGAGCTGATACGTCTTTGTGGCTGAATTTGCATGTGTCTCATGATCCATTAAAACTGAGCTTTAAGGCAGGTCCTTTTCATTTTTCAGGCTGTGAGTACCGCTTAGTTCTTCAAAGTGTTTTCTTAAAGTATGTATGTCATAATTTTAAAATTTTTTGGCCATTACCTCCCTGAAGACATTTTGCGGTGACCATTAGCACAGGCTTAAACCTGCGTTTGCAGGTAACGGCCAGAGGGTGGTGGTCTTTCTACGTTCCCCATGCTGGTACTAGGGCAACAGGCCTTCCGGCCAGTGGTGTTCCTCGGTTATAAATTAGAGTGGAATGTGCCTGAAGAAACCCACAAATGCTGATGTCTCCTTACTTATGTTTGTCTTTTAAATTTACCTTATATTTATTATTGGAGCAATATTACATTGTGTACATGGAACAGTTCTTCTTGGTGCGTTCCTCTGTTGATGGACATTTTCATTGCTTCCAAATGTTGGCTATGGTCAATATGGCTGGAGTGCAGGATTGCCAGCCTGTGACGTTTTGATTCTCATTTTCTCAGGGGATAGGCCCAGCAGTGGGTATGACTGATTGACGGGTAGCTCAGTGTTTACCTTTTCAAGGCACTTCCATTGTGTTTTCATTAGTGGCTCTTACCACGTCCCCCTTAGGGCCGAGTGTACGCATTCCTCCACAGTCCCTTCAGCATTTATTTTTTGAAACATTTTTGCTGATGGCCATTCTGACTGCTGTGAGCTGATAGGTTTTTGTAATTTGGGTTTGCATGTCTTTAAAAATTCCTAAAATATATCATTTTCCCACACCTTTTTCTTTCCTCTTCTTTAAAGGAAAAGCTGTGAGTACCACATAGCTCTTGAAATTGTCTTCTTGGAAGGTTGCCCTCTTTTGAAATTTTTGCTCCATTTTTGATCCCAGGATTTATTTGGAGGGCAGGTGTCATTTACAGAATGGCAAGTTGGTGAATATTTAGTGACCTTTAGCAGTGGGTTGAAAGCTGCTGTTGTGGGAAATGGCCACAAGGAGGCAGCATTTCTCCATTCCCAAATCTGAGTACTAGGGCAGCAGAGCCTTTCTGGAAGTCGTGTTCCTAGGTTGTAAATTAGAATGGAATGTGCCAGGAGAAACCCCCATAAGTTTAGGTCTCATTACTTCTTGTTTTTGTTAATTTTTTTAATCGGGGTAAGGACTAGAATATTGTTTGTCCTAGGGGTACACAATCTGGTTCATTTGTACATTATATATGTCTAGTCTACAGATCCTCTTCCCATGTAAAATATTACAGAGTGTTCTGTAGACCTCCCTTGCTATATGGTCGGTCGTTTTGAAATATGTATATAATATGTATTTGGATATGTATAGTAACACTAATCTCATTTATCCATTCCCCCCACCTTTCCTTTTAGATGAGCATAGTTGGTTTTCTAAGTCTGTGAGTGTCTTTCTCTGTGGAAATATGTTCATTTGTGTCAGTGATTAGATAACGCCTCTAAGGGATATCATAGGATATAGGTCTTTTGCTTTCCGACTTACCTCATGTTTTGTGATTATCTCCAGGCTCATCTCTGGTGCCTCAAAGAGCAGTGTTTCATTGTTTTCCATGGCTAATATTCCATTGTGTACATGGACTCCTTCTTCTTTATCCATTCACCTGTTGATGGACATTTTGGTTGCTTCCCATCTTGGCTATTTTGAATAAGGCTGCAGTGCAGCATTTGCAGCCTGTGTCTTTTCGATCCTGGTCTTCTCAGGTGAGAGGCCCAGTGGTGTGCCTGCTGGATTGAATGGTACCTCAGTTTTCACTTTTCAATGCAGTTCCTTTCGGTAGTCATTATTGGCTGTTAACCACTTTCCTTCCCACCAGCACCTAGAGGTTACACAGTTCTCTACAACCCCGTCAGCATTTATTGTTGGTAGACTTTTTGCTGACGGTCAGTCGACAGGTGTGAGTTGAAACCTTTTGGTTGATTAGATTGCATGAGTCTAATAATTCCTGAGGTTGAGCTTTTACCCATTTTCCTGTTTTTTTGTTTAAAGAGAGTGAGGAATACTTACCTCTGCATACTATCTTCTTGAAACATTCGCCTGTTTTGAATTTCTTTTGTCCATTCCCCAACTGAGCACAATTTTTGACGGCAGGTGTCCTTTACAGCCCTGAGCCCTTGTGAATTTTAAGTGACCAGTAGCTGTGGGTTTAAAGCTGCTCTTGCGGGAAACGGCCACAAGGGGGCAGCATTTCTCCTTTACCAAATCTGGTCACTAGGGCAACAGAGCCTTAATGGAAGTCGTGTTCTAGGTTGTAAAGTACAATGGAATGTGCCGGGAAAAAGCCCTTTAAGTGTATGTGTCATTCCTTCTTGTTTGTATTTTTAACAAAATTTTTATTCTTTATCACAGCAAATTCGATTACAATGGTTTGTTTGGTCTAGGTGTGCAAGACGTGGTTCCTTCACACATATACATATATCTATTCTTCTTTGGAATCTTTTCCCGTGTAGGTTATGACACAATGTTGAGTAGTCTTCTCTTGGTATTCTGTAGGTCTTTGGTGATTATATATTTCACGTGTGTTTGTATATCTCTTTTAACCTCAATATGGTAATGTACCCAATCCTCACACGTTTCCATTTGGTGAACCTTAAGTTTTTGTACTGAATCTGTGATTGCCTTTCTCTATGGAAGTATCTTGGTTTGTATCAATTTTTAGGTAACACCTCTATGTGGTATGATAGGATATGTGTCTTTCGTTTTCTCACTTATTCCAAGTTGCGTGATTACTTCTAGAGTCATCTATGGTGCTGCAAATGGCATTGCTTCATTTTATCGCTAGCTCATAATCCATCTGTACATGTAGCAGTTCTTCTTTGTCCACCCATCTGTCGGTGGACTTTTTGGTGACTTCCATATCTTGGCTATGGTAATACTGTGCAATGCAGATTTGCCTGCCTCTTTCTTTCCAATTCTGTCTTCTTAGGTTATAGGTCCAGGAATAAACCTCTGGATCGTACGGTAGCTCAATGTTTACCTTTTAACGGCACCTCCAGTCTGCTGTCATGAGTGGCTCTCTCCAGGTTACATCCCACTTAAAGTGGAGGGTTTGCATTTCTCCACAGCACCTTCAGCATTTATTCTTTGTGGTTTTTTACTGATGGTTATTCTGACTGGTGTGAGCTGATACGTCTTTGTGGCTGAATTTGCATGTGTCTCATGATCCATTAAAACTGAGCTTTAAGGCAGGTCCTTTTCATTTTTCAGGCTGTGAGTACCGCTTAGTTCTTCAAAGTGTTTTCTTAAAGTATGTATGTCATAATTTTAAAATTTTTTGGCCATTACCTCCCTGAAGACATTTTGCGGTGACCATTAGCACAGGCTTAAACCTGCGTTTGCAGGTAACGGCCAGAGGGTGGTGGTCTTTCTACGTTCCCCATGCTGGTACTAGGGCAACAGGCCTTCCGGCCAGTGGTGTTCCTCGGTTATAAATTAGAGTGGAATGTGCCTGAAGAAACCCACAAATGCTGATGTCTCCTTACTTATGTTTGTCTTTTAAATTTACCTTATATTTATTATTGGAGCAATATTACATTGTGTACATGGAACAGTTCTTCTTGGTGCGTTCCTCTGTTGATGGACATTTTCATTGCTTCCAAATGTTGGCTATGGTCAATATGGCTGGAGTGCAGGATTGCCAGCCTGTGACGTTTTGATTCTCATTTTCTCAGGGGATAGGCCCAGCAGTGGGTATGACTGATTGACGGGTAGCTCAGTGTTTACCTTTTCAAGGCACTTCCATTGTGTTTTCATTAGTGGCTCTTACCACGTCCCCCTTAGGGCCGAGTGTACGCATTCCTCCACAGTCCCTTCAGCATTTATTTTTTGAAACATTTTTGCTGATGGCCATTCTGACTGCTGTGAGCTGATAGGTTTTTGTAATTTGGGTTTGCATGTCTTTAAAAATTCCTAAAATATATCATTTTCCCACACCTTTTTCTTTCCTCTTCTTTAAAGGAAAAGCTGTGAGTACCACATAGCTCTTGAAATTGTCTTCTTGGAAGGTTGCCCTCTTTTGAAATTTTTGCTCCATTTTTGATCCCAGGATTTATTTGGAGGGCAGGTGTCATTTACAGAATGGCAAGTTGGTGAATATTTAGTGACCTTTAGCAGTGGGTTGAAAGCTGCTGTTGTGGGAAATGGCCACAAGGAGGCAGCATTTCTCCATTCCCAAATCTGAGTACTAGGGCAGCAGAGCCTTTCTGGAAGTCGTGTTCCTAGGTTGTAAATTAGAATGGAATGTGCCAGGAGAAACCCCCATAAGTTTAGGTCTCATTACTTCTTGTTTTTGTTAATTTTTTTAATCGGGGTAAGGACTAGAATATTGTTTGTCCTAGGGGTACACAATCTGGTTCATTTGTACATTATATATGTCTACTCTACAGATCCTCTTCCCATGTAAAATATTACAGAGTGTTCTGTAGACCTCCCTTGCTATATGGTCGGTCGTTTTGAAATATGTATATAATATGTATTTGGATATGTATAGTAACACTAATCTCATTTATCCATTCCCCCCACCTTTCCTTTTAGATGAGCATAGTTGGTTTTCTAAGTCTGTGAGTGTCTTTCTCTGTGGAAATATGTTCATTTGTGTCAGTGATTAGATAACGCCTCTAAGGGATATCATAGGATATAGGTCTTTTGCTTTCCGACTTACCTCATGTTTTGTGATTATCTCCAGGCTCATCTCTGGTGCCTCAAAGAGCAGTGTTTCATTGTTTTCCATGGCTAATATTCCATTGTGTACATGGACTCCTTCTTCTTTATCCATTCACCTGTTGATGGACATTTTGGTTGCTTCCCATCTTGGCTATTTTGAATAAGGCTGCAGTGCAGCATTTGCAGCCTGTGTCTTTTCGATCCTGGTCTTCTCAGGTGAGAGGCCCAGTGGTGTGCCTGCTGGATTGAATGGTACCTCAGTTTTCACTTTTCAACGCAGTTCCTTTCGGTGGTCATTATTGGCTGTTAACCACTTTCCATCCCACCAGCACCTAGAGGTTACACAGTTCTCTACAACCCCGTCAGCATTTATTGTTGGTAGACTTTTTGCTGACGGTCAGTCGACAGGTGTGAGTTGGAACCTTTTGGTTGATTAGATTGCATGAGTCTAATAATTCCTGAGGTTGAGCTTTTACCCATTTTCCTGTTTTTTTGTTTAAAGAGAGTGAGGAATACTTACCTCTGCATACTATCTTCTTGAAACATTCGCCTGTTTTGAATTTCTTTTGTCCATTCCCCACCTGAGCACAATTTTTGACGGCAGGTGTCCTTTACAGCCCTGAGCCCTTGTGAATTTTAAGTGACCAGTAGCTGTGGGTTTAAAGCTGCTCTTGCGGGAAACGGCCACAAGGGGGCAGCATTTCTCCTTTACCAAATCTGGTCACTAGGGCAACAGAGCCTTAATGGAAGTCGTGTTCTAGGTTGTAAAGTACAATGGAATGTGCCGGGAAAAAGCCCTTTAAGTGTATGTGTCATTCCTTCTTGTTTGTATTTTTAACAAAATTTTTATTCTTTATCACAGCAAATTCGATTACAATGGTTTGTTTGGTCTAGGTGTGCAAGACGTGGTTCCTTCACACATATACATATATCTATGCTTCTTTGGAATCTTTTCCCGTGTAGGTTATGACACAATGTTGAGTAGTCTTCTCTTGGTATTCTGTAGGTCTTTGGTGATTATATATTTCACGTGTGTTTGTATATCTCTGTTCACCTCAATATGGTAATGTACCCAATCCTCACACCTTTCCATTTGGTGAACCATAAGTTTTTGTACTGAATCTGTGATTGCCTTTCTCTGTGGAAGTATCTTCGTTTGTATTCAATTTTTAGGTAACACCTCTATGTGATATGATAGGATATGTGTCTTTCGCTTTCTCACTTACTCCAAGTTGCGTGATTACTTCTAGAGTCATCTATGGTGCTGCAAATGGCATTACTTCATTTTATCGCTAGCTCATAATCCATCTGTACATGTAGCAGTTCTTCTTTGTCCACCCATCTGTCGGTGGACTTTTTGGTGACTTCCATATCTTAGCTATGGTAATACTGTGCAATGCAGATTTGCCTGCCTCTTTCTTTCCAATTCTGTTTTCTTAGGTTATAGGTCCAGGAATAAACCTCTGGATCGTACGGTAGCTCAATGTTTACCTTTTAACGGCACCTCCACTCTGCTCTCATGAGTGGCTCTCTCCAGGTTACATCCCACTTAAAGTGGAGGGTTTGCATTTCTCCACAGCACCTTCAGCATTTATTCTTTGTGGTTTTTTACTGATGGTTATTCTGACTGGTGTGAGCTGATACGTCTTTGTGGCTGAATTTGCATGTGTCTCATGATCCATTAAAACTGAGCTTTAAGGCAGGTCCTTTTCATTTTTCAGGCTGTGAGTACCGCTTAGTTCTTCAAAGTGTTTTCTTAAAGTATGTATGTCATAATTTTAAAATTTTTTGGCCATTACCTCCCTGAAGACATTTTGCGGTGACCATTAGCACAGGCTTAAACCTGCGTTTGCAGGTAACGGCCAGAGGGTGGTGGTCTTTCTACGTTCCCCATGCTGGTACTAGGGCAACAGGCCTTCCGGCCAGTGGTGTTCCTCGGTTATAAATTAGAGTGGAATGTGCCTGAAGAAACCCACAAATGCTGATGTCTCCTTACTTATGTTTGTCTTTTAAATTTACCTTATATTTATTATTGGAGCAATATTACATTGTGTACATGGAACAGTTCTTCTTGGTGCGTTCCTCTGTTGATGGACATTTTCATTGCTTCCAAATGTTGGCTATGGTCAATATGGCTGGAGTGCAGGATTGCCAGCCTGTGACGTTTTGATTCTCATTTTCTCAGGGGATAGGCCCAGCAGTGGGTATGACTGATTGACGGGTAGCTCAGTGTTTACCTTTTCAAGGCACTTCCATTGTGTTTTCATTAGTGGCTCTTACCACGTCCCTCTTAGGGCCGAGTGTACGCATTCCTCCACAGTCCCTTCAGCATTTATTTTTTGAAACATTTTTGCTGATGGCCATTCTGACTGCTGTGAGCTGATAGGTTTTTGTAATTTGGGTTTGCATGTCTTTAAAAATTCCTAAAATATATCATTTTCCCACACCTTTTTCTTTCCTCTTCTTTAAAGGAAAAGCTGTGAGTACCACATAGCTCTTGAAATTGTCTTCTTGGAAGGTTGCCCTCTTTTGAAATTTTTGCTCCATTTTTGATCCCAGGATTTATTTGGAGGGCAGGTGTCATTTACAGAATGGCAAGTTGGTGAATATTTAGTGACCTTTAGCAGTGGGTTGAAAGCTGCTGTTGTGGGAAATGGCCACAAGGAGGCAGCATTTCTCCATTCCCAAATCTGAGTACTAGGGCAGCAGAGCCTTTCTGGAAGTCGTGTTCCTAGGTTGTAAATTAGAATGGAATGTGCCAGGAGAAACCCCCATAAGTTTAGGTCTCATTACTTCTTGTTTTTGTTAATTTTTTTAATCGGGGTAAGGACTAGAATATTGTTTGTCCTAGGGGTACACAATCTGGTTCATTTGTACATTATATATGTCTAGTCTACAGATCCTCTTCCCATGTAAAATATTACAGAGTGTTCTGTAGACCTCCCTTGCTATATGGTCGGTCGTTTTGAAATATGTATATAATATGTATTTGGATATGTATAGTAACACTAATCTCATTTATCCATTCCCCCCACCTTTCCTTTTAGATGAGCATAGTTGGTTTTCTAAGTCTGTGAGTGTCTTTCTCTGTGGAAATATGTTCATTTGTGTCAGTGATTAGATAACGCCTCTAAGGGATATCATAGGATATAGGTCTTTTGCTTTCCGACTTACCTCATGTTTTGTGATTATCTCCAGGCTCATCTCTGGTGCCTCAAAGAGCAGTGTTTCATTGTTTTCCATGGCTAATATTCCATTGTGTACATGGACTCCTTCTTCTTTATCCATTCACCTGTTGATGGACATTTTGGTTGCTTCCCATCTTGGCTATTTTGAATAAGGCTGCAGTGCAGCATTTGCAGCCTGTGTCTTTTCGATCCTGGTCTTCTCAGGTGAGAGGCCCAGTGGTGTGCCTGCTGGATTGAATGGTACCTCAGTTTTCACTTTTCAACGCAGTTCCTTTCGGTAGTCATTATTGGCTGTTAACCACTTTCCTGCCCACCAGCACCTAGAGGTTACACAGTTCTCTACAACCCCGTCAGCATTTATTGTTGGTAGACTTTTTGCTGACGGTCAGTCGACAGGTGTGAGTTGAAACCTTTTGGTTGATTAGATTGCATGAGTCTAATAATTCCTGAGGTTGAGCTTTTACCCATTTTCCTGTTTTTTTGTTTAAAGAGAGTGAGGAATACTTACCTCTGCATACTATCTTCTTGAAACATTCGCCTGTTTTGAATTTCTTTTGTCCATTCCCCACCTGAGCACAATTTTTGACGGCAGGTGTCCTTTACAGCCCTGAGCCCTTGTGAATTTTAAGTGACCAGTAGCTGTGGGTTTAAAGCTGCTCTTGCGGGAAACGGCCACAAGGGGGCAGCATTTCTCCTTTACCAAATCTGGTCACTAGGGCAACAGAGCCTTAATGGAAGTCGTGTTCTAGGTTGTAAAGTACAATGGAATGTGCCGGGAAAAAGCCCTTTAAGTGTATGTGTCATTCCTTCTTGTTTGTATTTTTAACAAAATTTTTATTCTTTATCACAGCAAATTCGATTACAATGGTTTGTTTGGTCTAGGTGTGCAAGACGTGGTTCCTTCACACATATACATATATCTATTCTTCTTTGGAATCTTTTCCCGTGTAGGTTATGACACAATGTTGAGTAGTCTTCTCTTGGTATTCTGTAGGTCTTTGGTGATTATATATTTCACGTGTGTTTGTATATCTCTTTTAACCTCAATATGGTAATGTACCCAATCCTCACACGTTTCCATTTGGTGAACCTTAAGTTTTTGTACTGAATCTGTGATTGCCTTTCTCTATGGAAGTATCTTGGTTTGTATCAATTTTTAGGTAACACCTCTATGTGGTATGATAGGATATGTGTCTTTCGTTTTCTCACTTATTCCAAGTTGCGTGATTACTTCTAGAGTCATCTATGGTGCTGCAAATGGCATTGCTTCATTTTATCGCTAGCTCATAATCCATCTGTACATGTAGCAGTTCTTCTTTGTCCACCCATCTGTCGGTGGACTTTTTGGTGACTTCCATATCTTGGCTATGGTAATACTGTGCAATGCAGATTTGCCTGCCTCTTTCTTTCCAATTCTGTCTTCTTAGGTTATAGGTCCAGGAATAAACCTCTGGATCGTACGGTAGCTCAATGTTTACCTTTTAACGGCACCTCCACTCTGCTCTCATGAGTGGCTCTCTCCAGGTTACATCCCACTTAAAGTGGAGGGTTTGCATTTCTCCACAGCACCTTCAGCATTTATTCTTTGTGGTTTTTTACTGATGGTTATTCTGACTGGTGTGAGCTGATACGTCTTTGTGGCTGAATTTGCATGTGTCTCATGATCCATTAAAACTGAGCTTTAAGGCAGGTCCTTTTCATTTTTCAGGCTGTGAGTACCGCTTAGTTCTTCAAAGTGTTTTCTTAAAGTATGTATGTCATAATTTTAAAATTTTTTGGCCATTACCTCCCTGAAGACATTTTGCGGTGACCATTAGCACAGGCTTAAACCTGCGTTTGCAGGTAACGGCCAGAGGGTGGCGGTCTTTCTACGTTCCCCATGCTGGTACTAGGGCAACAGGCCTTCCGGCCAGTGGTGTTCCTCGGTTATAAATTAGAGTGGAATGTGCCTGAAGAAACCCACAAATGCTGATGTCTCCTTACTTATGTTTGTCTTTTAAATTTACCTTATATTTATTATTGGAGCAATATTACATTGTGTACATGGAACAGTTCTTCTTGGTGCGTTCCTCTGTTGATGGACATTTTCATTGCTTCCAAATGTTGGCTATGGTCAATATGGCTGGAGTGCAGGATTGCCAGCCTGTGACGTTTTGATTCTCATTTTCTCAGGGGATAGGCCCAGCAGTGGGTATGACTGATTGACGGGTAGCTCAGTGTTTACCTTTTCAAGGCACTTCCATTGTGTTTTCATTAGTGGCTCTTACCACGTCCCTCTTAGGGCCGAGTGTACGCATTCCTCCACAGTCCCTTCAGCATTCATTTTTTGAAACATTTTTGCTGATGGCCATTCTGACTGCTGTGAGCTGATAGGTTTTTGTAATTTGGGTTTGCATGTCTTTAAAAATTCCTAAAATATATCATTTTCCCACACCTTTTTCTTTCCTCTTCTTTAAAGGAAAAGCTGTGAGTACCACATAGCTCTTGAAATTGTCTTCTTGGAAGGTTGCCCTCTTTTGAAATTTTTGCTCCATTTTTGATCCCAGGATTTATTTGGAGGGCAGGTGTCATTTACAGAATGGCAAGTTGGTGAATATTTAGTGACCTTTAGCAGTGGGTTGAAAGCTGCTGTTGTGGGAAATGGCCACAAGGAGGCAGCATTTCTCCATTCCCAAATCTGAGTACTAGGGCAGCAGAGCCTTTCTGGAAGTCGTGTTCCTAGGTTGTAAATTAGAATGGAATGTGCCAGGAGAAACCCCCATAAGTTTAGGTCTCATTACTTCTTGTTTTTGTTAATTTTTTTAATCGGGGTAAGGACTAGAATATTGTTTGTCCTAGGGGTACACAATCTGGTTCATTTGTACATTATATATGTCTACTCTACAGATCCTCTTCCCATGTAAAATATTACAGAGTGTTCTGTAGACCTCCCTTGCTATATGGTCGGTCGTTTTGAAATATGTATATAATATGTATTTGGATATGTATAGTAACACTAATCTCATTTATCCATTCCCCCCACCTTTCCTTTTAGATGAGCATAGTTGGTTTTCTAAGTCTGTGAGTGTCTTTCTCTGTGGAAATATGTTCATTTGTGTCAGTGATTAGATAACGCCTCTAAGGGATATCATAGGGCATAGGTCTTTTGCTTTCCGACTTACCTCATGTTTTGTGATTATCTCCAGGCTCATCTCTGGTGCCTCAAAGAGCAGTGTTTCATTGTTTTCCATGGCTAATATTCCATTGTGTACATGGACTCCTTCTTCTTTATCCATTCACCTGTTGATGGACATTTTGGTTGCTTCCCATCTTGGCTATTTTGAATAAGGCTGCAGTGCAGCATTTGCAGCCTGTGTCTTTTCGATCCTGGTCTTCTCAGGTGAGAGGCCCAGTGGTGTGCCTGCTGGATTGAATGGTACCTCAGTTTTCACTTTTCAACGCAGTTCCTTTCGGTGGTCATTATTGGCTGTTAACCACTTTCCATCCCACCAGCACCTAGAGGTTACACAGTTCTCTACAACCCCGTCAGCATTTATTGTTGGTAGACTTTTTGCTGACGGTCAGTCGACAGGTGTGAGTTGGAACCTTTTGGTTGATTAGATTGCATGAGTCTAATAATTCCTGAGGTTGAGCTTTTACCCATTTTCCTGTTTTTTTGTTTAAAGAGAGTGAGGAATACTTACCTCTGCATACTATCTTCTTGAAACATTCGCCTGTTTTGAATTTCTTTTGTCCATTCCCCACCTGAGCACAATTTTTGACGGCAGGTGTCCTTTACAGCCCTGAGCCCTTGTGAATTTTAAGTGACCAGTAGCTGTGGGTTTAAAGCTGCTCTTGCGGGAAACGGCCACAAGGGGGCAGCATTTCTCCTTTACCAAATCTGGTCACTAGGGCAACAGAGCCTTAATGGAAGTCGTGTTCTAGGTTGTAAAGTACAATGGAATGTGCCGGGAAAAAGCCCTTTAAGTGTATGTGTCATTCCTTCTTGTTTGTATTTTTAACAAAATTTTTATTCTTTATCACAGCAAATTCGATTACAATGGTTTGTTTGGTCTAGGTGTGCAAGATGTGGTTCCTTCACACATATACATATATCTATGCTTCTTTGGAATCTTTTCCCGTGTAGGTTATGACACAATGTTGAGTAGTCTTCTCTTGGTATTCTGTAGGTCTTTGGTGATTATATATTTCACGTGTGTTTGTATATCTCTGTTCACCTCAATATGGTAATGTACCCAATCCTCACACCTTTCCATTTGGTGAACCATAAGTTTTTGTACTGAATCTGTGATTGCCTTTCTCTGTGGAAGTATCTTCGTTTGTATTCAATTTTTAGGTAACACCTCTATGTGATATGATAGGATATGTGTCTTTCGCTTTCTCACTTACTCCAAGTTGCGTGATTACTTCTAGAGTCATCTATGGTGCTGCAAATGGCATTGCTTCATTTTATCGCTAGCTCATAATCCATCTGTACATGTAGCAGTTCTTCTTTGTCCACCCATCTGTCGGTGGACTTTTTGGTGACTTCCATATCTTGGCTATGGTAATACTGTGCAATGCAGATTTGCCTGCCTCTTTCTTTCCAATTCTGTCTTCTTAGGTTATAGGTCCAGGAATAAGCCTCTGGATCGTACGGTAGCTCAATGTTTACCTTTTAACGGCACCTCCACTCTGCTCTCATGAGTGGCTCTCTCCAGGTTACATCCCACTTAAAGTGGAGGGTTTGCATTTCTCCACAGCACCTTCAGCATTTATTCTTTGTGGTTTTTTACTGATGGTTATTCTGACTGGTGTGAGCTGATACGTCTTTGTGGCTGAATTTGCATGTGTCTCATGATCCATTAAAACTGAGCTTTAAGGCAGGTCCTTTTCATTTTTCAGGCTGTGAGTACCGCTTAGTTCTTCAAAGTGTTTTCTTAAAGTATGTATGTCATAATTTTAAAATTTTTTGGCCATTACCTCCCTGAAGACATTTTGCGGTGACCATTAGCACAGGCTTAAACCTGCGTTTGCAGGTAACGGCCAGAGGGTGGCGGTCTTTCTACGTTCCCCATGCTGGTACTAGGGCAACAGGCCTTCCGGCCAGTGGTGTTCCTCGGTTATAAATTAGAGTGGAATGTGCCTGAAGAAACCCACAAATGCTGATGTCTCCTTACTTATGTTTGTCTTTTAAATTTACCTTATATTTATTATTGGAGCAATATTACATTGTGTACATGGAAGAGTTCTTCTTGGTGCGTTCCTCTGTTGATGGACATTTTCATTGCTTCCAAATGTTGGCTATGGTCAATATGGCTGGAGTGCAGGATTGCCAGCCTGTGACGTTTTGATTCTCATTTTCTCAGGGGATAGGCCCAGCAGTGGGTATGACTGATTGACGGGTAGCTCAGTGTTTACCTTTTCAAGGCACTTCCATTGTGTTTTCATTAGTGGCTCTTACCACGTCCCCCTTAGGGCCGAGTGTACGCATTCCTCCACAGTCCCTTCAGCATTTATTTTTTGAAACATTTTTGCTGATGGCCATTCTGACTGCTGTGAGCTGATAGGTTTTTGTAATTTGGGTTTGCATGTCTTTAAAAATTCCTAAAATATATCATTTTCCCACACCTTTTTCTTTCCTCTTCTTTAAAGGAAAAGCTGTGAGTACCACATAGCTCTTGAAATTGTCTTCTTGGAAGGTTGCCCTCTTTTGAAATTTTTGCTCCATTTTTGATCCCAGGATTTATTTGGAGGGCAGGTGTCATTTACAGAATGGCAAGTTGGTGAATATTTAGTGACCTTTAGCAGTGGGTTGAAAGCTGCTGTTGTGGGAAATGGCCACAAGGAGGCAGCATTTCTCCATTCCCAAATCTGAGTACTAGGGCAGCAGAGCCTTTCTGGAAGTCGTGTTCCTAGGTTGTAAATTAGAATGGAATGTGCCAGGAGAAACCCCCATAAGTTTAGGTCTCATTACTTCTTGTTTTTGTTAATTTTTTTAATCGGGGTAAGGACTAGAATATTGTTTGTCCTAGGGGTACACAATCTGGTTCATTTGTACATTATATATGTCTAGTCTACAGATCCTCTTCCCATGTAAAATATTACAGAGTGTTCTGTAGACCTCCCTTGCTATATGGTCGGTCGTTTTGAAATATGTATATAATATGTATTTGGATATGTATAGTAACACTAATCTCATTTATCCATTCCCCCCACCTTTCCTTTTAGATGAGCATAGTTGGTTTTCTAAGTCTGTGAGTGTCTTTCTCTGTGGAAATATGTTCATTTGTGTCAGTGATTAGATAACGCCTCTAAGGGATATCATAGGATATAGGTCTTTTGCTTTCCGACTTACCTCATGTTTTGTGATTATCTCCAGGCTCATCTCTGGTGCCTCAAAGAGCAGTGTTTCATTGTTTTCCATGGCTAATATTCCATTGTGTACATGGACTCCTTCTTCTTTATCCATTCACCTGTTGATGGACATTTTGGTTGCTTCCCATCTTGGCTATTTTGAATAAGGCTGCAGTGCAGCATTTGCAGCCTGTGTCTTTTCGATCCTGGTCTTCTCAGGTGAGAGGCCCAGTGGTGTGCCTGCTGGATTGAATGGTACCTCAGTTTTCACTTTTCAACGCAGTTCCTTTCGGTAGTCATTATTGGCTGTTAACCACTTTCCTTCCCACCAGCACCTAGAGGTTACACAGTTCTCTACAACCCCGTCAGCATTTATTGTTGGTAGACTTTTTGCTGACGGTCAGTCGACAGGTGTGAGTTGAAACCTTTTGGTTGATTAGATTGCATGAGTCTAATAATTCCTGAGGTTGAGCTTTTACCCATTTTCCTGTTTTTTTGTTTAAAGAGAGTGAGGAATACTTACCTCTGCATACTATCTTCTTGAAACATTCGCCTGTTTTGAATTTCTTTTGTCCATTCCCCACCTGAGCACAATTTTTGACGGCAGGTGTCCTTTACAGCCCTGAGCCCTTGTGAATTTTAAGTGACCAGTAGCTGTGGGTTTAAAGCTGCTCTTGCGGGAAACGGCCACAAGGGGGCAGCATTTCTCCTTTACCAAATCTGGTCACTAGGGCAACAGAGCCTTAATGGAAGTCGTGTTCTAGGTTGTAAAGTACAATGGAATGTGCCGGGAAAAAGCCCTTTAAGTGTATGTGTCATTCCTTCTTGTTTGTATTTTTAACAAAATTTTTATTCTTTATCACAGCAAATTCGATTACAATGGTTTGTTTGGTCTAGGTGTGCAAGACGTGGTTCCTTCACACATATACATATATCTATTCTTCTTTGGAATCTTTTCCCGTGTAGGTTATGACACAATGTTGAGTAGTCTTCTCTTGGTATTCTGTAGGTCTTTGGTGATTATATATTTCACGTGTGTTTGTATATCTCTTTTAACCTCAATATGGTAATGTACCCAATCCTCACACGTTTCCATTTGGTGAACCTTAAGTTTTTGTACTGAATCTGTGATTGCCTTTCTCTATGGAAGTATCTTCGTTTGTATCAATTTTTAGGTAACACCTCTATGTGGTATGATAGGATATGTGTCTTTCGTTTTCTCACTTATTCCAAGTTGCGTGATTACTTCTAGAGTCATCTATGGTGCTGCAAATGGCAT
Source organism: Eschrichtius robustus (assembly GCF_028021215.1). NCBI lineage: Eukaryota > Metazoa > Chordata > Mammalia > Artiodactyla > Eschrichtiidae > Eschrichtius > Eschrichtius robustus. The sequence continues at coordinate 105,926,783 of NC_090828.1, forward strand.
TGCTTCATTTTATCGCTAGCTCATAATCCATCTGTACATGTAGCAGTTCTTCTTTGTCCACCCATCTGTCGGTGGACTTTTTGGTGACTTCCATATCTTGGCTATGGTAATACTGTGCAATGCAGATTTGCCTGCCTCTTTCTTTCCAATTCTGTCTTCTTAGGTTATAGGTCCAGGAATAAACCTCTGGATCGTACGGTAGCTCAATGTTTACCTTTTAACGGCACCTCCACTCTGCTCTCATGAGTGGCTCTCTCCAGGTTACATCCCACTTAAAGTGGAGGGTTTGCATTTCTCCACAGCACCTTCAGCATTTATTCTTTGTGGTTTTTTACTGATGGTTATTCTGACTGGTGTGAGCTGATACGTCTTTGTGGCTGAATTTGCATGTGTCTCATGATCCATTAAAACTGAGCTTTAAGGCAGGTCCTTTTCATTTTTCAGGCTGTGAGTACCGCTTAGTTCTTCAAAGTGTTTTCTTAAAGTATGTATGTCATAATTTTAAAATTTTTTGGCCATTACCTCCCTGAAGACATTTTGCGGTGACCATTAGCACAGGCTTAAACCTGCGTTTGCAGGTAACGGCCAGAGGGTGGTGGTCTTTCTACGTTCCCCATGCTGGTACTAGGGCAACAGGCCTTCCGGCCAGTGGTGTTCCTCGGTTATAAATTAGAGTGGAATGTGCCTGAAGAAACCCACAAATGCTGATGTCTCCTTACTTATGTTTGTCTTTTAAATTTACCTTATATTTATTATTGGAGCAATATTACATTGTGTACATGGAAGAGTTCTTCTTGGTGCGTTCCTCTGTTGATGGACATTTTCATTGCTTCCAAATGTTGGCTATGGTCAATATGGCTGGAGTGCAGGATTGCCAGCCTGTGACGTTTTGATTCTCATTTTCTCAGGGGATAGGCCCAGCAGTGGGTATGACTGATTGACGGGTAGCTCAGTGTTTACCTTTTCAAGGCACTTCCATTGTGTTTTCATTAGTGGCTCTTACCACGTCCCCCTTAGGGCCGAGTGTACGCATTCCTCCACAGTCCCTTCAGCATTTATTTTTTGAAACATTTTTGCTGATGGCCATTCTGACTGCTGTGAGCTGATAGGTTTTTGTAATTTGGGTTTGCATGTCTTTAAAAATTCCTAAAATATATCATTTTCCCACACCTTTTTCTTTCCTCTTCTTTAAAGGAAAAGCTGTGAGTACCACATAGCTCTTGAAATTGTCTTCTTGGAAGGTTGCCCTCTTTTGAAATTTTTGCTCCATTTTTGATCCCAGGATTTATTTGGAGGGCAGGTGTCATTTACAGAATGGCAAGTTGGTGAATATTTAGTGACCTTTAGCAGTGGGTTGAAAGCTGCTGTTGTGGGAAATGGCCACAAGGAGGCAGCATTTCTCCATTCCCAAATCTGAGTACTAGGGCAGCAGAGCCTTTCTGGAAGTCGTGTTCCTAGGTTGTAAATTAGAATGGAATGTGCCAGGAGAAACCCCCATAAGTTTAGGTCTCATTACTTCTTGTTTTTGTTAATTTTTTTAATCGGGGTAAGGACTAGAATATTGTTTGTCCTAGGGGTACACAATCTGGTTCATTTGTACATTATATATGTCTAGTCTACAGATCCTCTTCCCATGTAAAATATTACAGAGTGTTCTGTAGACCTCCCTTGCTATATGGTCGGTCGTTTTGAAATATGTATATAATATGTATTTGGATATGTATAGTAACACTAATCTCATTTATCCATTCCCCCCACCTTTCCTTTTAGATGAGCATAGTTGGTTTTCTAAGTCTGTGAGTGTCTTTCTCTGTGGAAATATGTTCATTTGTGTCAGTGATTAGATAACGCCTCTAAGGGATATCATAGGATATAGGTCTTTTGCTTTCCGACTTACCTCATGTTTTGTGATTATCTCCAGGCTCATCTCTGGTGCCTCAAAGAGCAGTGTTTCATTGTTTTCCATGGCTAATATTCCATTGTGTACATGGACTCCTTCTTCTTTATCCATTCACCTGTTGATGGACATTTTGGTTGCTTCCCATCTTGGCTATTTTGAATAAGGCTGCAGTGCAGCATTTGCAGCCTGTGTCTTTTCGATCCTGGTCTTCTCAGGTGAGAGGCCCAGTGGTGTGCCTGCTGGATTGAATGGTACCTCAGTTTTCACTTTTCAACGCAGTTCCTTTCGGTAGTCATTATTGGCTGTTAACCACTTTCCTTCCCACCAGCACCTAGAGGTTACACAGTTCTCTACAACCCCGTCAGCATTTATTGTTGGTAGACTTTTTGCTGACGGTCAGTCGACAGGTGTGAGTTGAAACCTTTTGGTTGATTAGATTGCATGAGTCTAATAATTCCTGAGGTTGAGCTTTTACCCATTTTCCTGTTTTTTTGTTTAAAGAGAGTGAGGAATACTTACCTCTGCATACTATCTTCTTGAAACATTCGCCTGTTTTGAATTTCTTTTGTCCATTCCCCACCTGAGCACAATTTTTGACGGCAGGTGTCCTTTACAGCCCTGAGCCCTTGTGAATTTTAAGTGACCAGTAGCTGTGGGTTTAAAGCTGCTCTTGCGGGAAACGGCCACAAGGGGGCAGCATTTCTCCTTTACCAAATCTGGTCACTAGGGCAACAGAGCCTTAATGGAAGTCGTGTTCTAGGTTGTAAAGTACAATGGAATGTGCCGGGAAAAAGCCCTTTAAGTGTATGTGTCATTCCTTCTTGTTTGTATTTTTAACAAAATTTTTATTCTTTATCACAGCAAATTCGATTACAATGGTTTGTTTGGTCTAGGTGTGCAAGACGTGGTTCCTTCACACATATACATATATCTATTCTTCTTGGGAATCTTTTCCCGTGTAGGTTATGACACAATGTTGAGTAGTCTTCTCTTGGTATTCTGTAGGTCTTTGGTGATTATATATTTCACGTGTGTTTGTATATCTCTTTTAACCTCAATATGGTAATGTACCCAATCCTCACACGTTTCCATTTGGTGAACCTTAAGTTTTTGTACTGAATCTGTGATTGCCTTTCTCTATGGAAGTATCTTCGTTTGTATCAATTTTTAGGTAACACCTCTATGTGGTATGATAGGATATGTGTCTTTCGTTTTCTCACTTATTCCAAGTTGCGTGATTACTTCTAGAGTCATCTATGGTGCTGCAAATGGCATTGCTTCATTTTATCGCTAGCTCATAATCCATCTGTACATGTAGCAGTTCTTCTTTGTCCACCCATCTGTCGGTGGACTTTTTGGTGACTTCCATATCTTGGCTATGGTAATACTGTGCAATGCAGATTTGCCTGCCTCTTTCTTTCCAATTCTGTCTTCTTAGGTTATAGGTCCAGGAATAAACCTCTGGATCGTACGGTAGCTCAATGTTTACCTTTTAACGGCACCTCCACTCTGCTCTCATGAGTGGCTCTCTCCAGGTTACATCCCACTTAAAGTGGAGGGTTTGCATTTCTCCACAGCACCTTCAGCATTTATTCTTTGTGGTTTTTTACTGATGGTTATTCTGACTGGTGTGAGCTGATACGTCTTTGTGGCTGAATTTGCATGTGTCTCATGATCCATTAAAACTGAGCTTTAAGGCAGGTCCTTTTCATTTTTCAGGCTGTGAGTACCGCTTAGTTCTTCAAAGTGTTTTCTTAAAGTATGTATGTCATAATTTTAAAATTTTTTGGCCATTACCTCCCTGAAGACATTTTGCGGTGACCATTAGCACAGGCTTAAACCTGCGTTTGCAGGTAACGGCCAGAGGGTGGTGGTCTTTCTACGTTCCCCATGCTGGTACTAGGGCAACAGGCCTTCCGGCCAGTGGTGTTCCTCGGTTATAAATTAGAGTGGAATGTGCCTGAAGAAACCCACAAATGCTGATGTCTCCTTACTTATGTTTGTCTTTTAAATTTACCTTATATTTATTATTGGAGCAATATTACATTGTGTACATGGAACAGTTCTTCTTGGTGCGTTCCTCTGTTGATGGACATTTTCATTGCTTCCAAATGTTGCCTATGGTCAATATGGCTGGAGTGCAGGATTGCCAGCCTGTGACGTTTTGATTCTCATTTTCTCAGGGGATAGGCCCAGCAGTGGGTATGACTGATTGACGGGTAGCTCAGTGTTTACCTTTTCAAGGCACTTCCATTGTGTTTTCATTAGTGGCTCTTACCACGTCCCTCTTAGGGCCGAGTGTACGCATTCCTCCACAGTCCCTTCAGCATTCATTTTTTGAAACATTTTTGCTGATGGCCATTCTGACTGCTGTGAGCTGATAGGTTTTTGTAATTTGGGTTTGCATGTCTTTAAAAATTCCTAAAATATATCATTTTCCCACACCTTTTTCTTTCCTCTTCTTTAAAGGAAAAGCTGTGAGTACCACATAGCTCTTGAAATTGTCTTCTTGGAAGGTTGCCCTCTTTTGAAATTTTTGCTCCATTTTTGATCCCAGGATTTATTTGGAGGGCAGGTGTCATTTACAGAATGGCAAGTTGGTGAATATTTAGTGACCTTTAGCAGTGGGTTGAAAGCTGCTGTTGTGGGAAATGGCCACAAGGAGGCAGCATTTCTCCATTCCCAAATCTGAGTACTAGGGCAGCAGAGCCTTTCTGGAAGTCGTGTTCCTAGGTTGTAAATTAGAATGGAATGTGCCAGGAGAAACCCCCATAAGTTTAGGTCTCATTACTTCTTGTTTTTGTTAATTTTTTTAATCGGGGTAAGGACTAGAATATTGTTTGTCCTAGGGGTACACAATCTGGTTCATTTGTACATTATATATGTCTAGTCTACAGATCCTCTTCCCATGTAAAATATTACAGAGTGTTCTGTAGACCTCCCTTGCTATATGGTCGGTCGTTTTGAAATATGTATATAATATGTATTTGGATATGTATAGTAACACTAATCTCATTTATCCATTCCCCCCACCTTTCCTTTTAGATGAGCATAGTTGGTTTTCTAAGTCTGTGAGTGTCTTTCTCTGTGGAAATATGTTCATTTGTGTCAGTGATTAGATAACGCCTCTAAGGGATATCATAGGGCATAGGTCTTTTGCTTTCCGACTTACCTCATGTTTTGTGATTATCTCCAGGCTCATCTCTGGTGCCTCAAAGAGCAGTGTTTCATTGTTTTCCATGGCTAATATTCCATTGTGTACATGGACTCCTTCTTCTTTATCCATTCACCTGTTGATGGACATTTTGGTTGCTTCCCATCTTGGCTATTTTGAATAAGGCTGCAGTGCAGCATTTGCAGCCTGTGTCTTTTCGATCCTGGTCTTCTCAGGTGAGAGGCCCAGTGGTGTGCCTGCTGGATTGAATGGTACCTCAGTTTTCACTTTTCAACGCAGTTCCTTTCGGTGGTCATTATTGGCTGTTAACCACTTTCCATCCCACCAGCACCTAGAGGTTACACAGTTCTCTACAACCCCGTCAGCATTTATTGTTGGTAGACTTTTTGCTGACGGTCAGTCGACAGGTGTGAGTTGGAACCTTTTGGTTGATTAGATTGCATGAGTCTAATAATTCCTGAGGTTGAGCTTTTACCCATTTTCCTGTTTTTTTGTTTAAAGAGAGTGAGGAATACTTACCTCTGCATACTATCTTCTTGAAACATTCGCCTGTTTTGAATTTCTTTTGTCCATTCCCCACCTGAGCACAATTTTTGACGGCAGGTGTCCTTTACAGCCCTGAGCCCTTGTGAATTTTAAGTGACCAGTAGCTGTGGGTTTAAAGCTGCTCTTGCGGGAAACGGCCACAAGGGGGCAGCATTTCTCCTTTACCAAATCTGGTCACTAGGGCAACAGAGCCTTAATGGAAGTCGTGTTCTAGGTTGTAAAGTACAATGGAATGTGCCGGGAAAAAGCCCTTTAAGTGTATGTGTCATTCCTTCTTGTTTGTATTTTTAACAAAATTTTTATTCTTTATCACAGCAAATTCGATTACAATGGTTTGTTTGGTCTAGGTGTGCAAGATGTGGTTCCTTCACACATATACATATATCTATGCTTCTTTGGAATCTTTTCCCGTGTAGGTTATGACACAATGTTGAGTAGTCTTCTCTTGGTATTCTGTAGGTCTTTGGTGATTATATATTTCACGTGTGTTTGTATATCTCTGTTCACCTCAATATGGTAATGTACCCAATCCTCACACCTTTCCATTTGGTGAACCATAAGTTTTTGTACTGAATCTGTGATTGCCTTTCTCTGTGGAAGTATCTTCGTTTGTATTCAATTTTTAGGTAACACCTCTATGTGATATGATAGGATATGTGTCTTTCGCTTTCTCACTTACTCCAAGTTGCGTGATTACTTCTAGAGTCATCTATGGTGCTGCAAATGGCATTGCTTCATTTTATCGCTAGCTCATAATCCATCTGTACATGTAGCAGTTCTTCTTTGTCCACCCATCTGTCGGTGGACTTTTTGGTGACTTCCATATCTTGGCTATGGTAATACTGTGCAATGCAGATTTGCCTGCCTCTTTCTTTCCAATTCTGTCTTCTTAGGTTATAGGTCCAGGAATAAGCCTCTGGATCGTACGGTAGCTCAATGTTTACCTTTTAACGGCACCTCCACTCTGCTCTCATGAGTGGCTCTCTCCAGGTTACATCCCACTTAAAGTGGAGGGTTTGCATTTCTCCACAGCACCTTCAGCATTTATTCTTTGTGGTTTTTTACTGATGGTTATTCTGACTGGTGTGAGCTGATACGTCTTTGTGGCTGAATTTGCATGTGTCTCATGATCCATTAAAACTGAGCTTTAAGGCAGGTCCTTTTCATTTTTCAGGCTGTGAGTACCGCTTAGTTCTTCAAAGTGTTTTCTTAAAGTATGTATGTCATAATTTTAAAATTTTTTGGCCATTACCTCCCTGAAGACATTTTGCGGTGACCATTAGCACAGGCTTAAACCTGCGTTTGCAGGTAACGGCCAGAGGGTGGCGGTCTTTCTACGTTCCCCATGCTGGTACTAGGGCAACAGGCCTTCCGGCCAGTGGTGTTCCTCGGTTATAAATTAGAGTGGAATGTGCCTGAAGAAACCCACAAATGCTGATGTCTCCTTACTTATGTTTGTCTTTTAAATTTACCTTATATTTATTATTGGAGCAATATTACATTGTGTACATGGAACAGTTCTTCTTGGTGCGTTCCTCTGTTGATGGACATTTTCATTGCTTCCAAATGTTGGCTATGGTCAATATGGCTGGAGTGCAGGATTGCCAGCCTGTGACGTTTTGATTCTCATTTTCTCAGGGGATAGGCCCAGCAGTGGGTATGACTGATTGACGGGTAGCTCAGTGTTTACCTTTTCAAGGCACTTCCATTGTGTTTTCATTAGTGGCTCTTACCACGTCCCCCTTAGGGCCGAGTGTACGCACTCCTCCACAGTCCCTTCAGCATTTATTTTTTGAAACATTTTTGCTGATGGCCATTCTGACTGCTGTGAGCTGATAGGTTTTTGTAATTTGGGTTTGCATGTCTTTAAAAATTCCTAAAATATATCATTTTCCCACACCTTTTTCTTTCCTCTTCTTTAAAGGAAAAGCTGTGAGTACCACATAGCTCTTGAAATTGTCTTCTTGGAAGGTTGCCCTCTTTTGAAATTTTTGCTCCATTTTTGATCCCAGGATTTATTTGGAGGGCAGGTGTCATTTACAGAATGGCAAGTTGGTGAATATTTAGTGACCTTTAGCAGTGGGTTGAAAGCTGCTGTTGTGGGAAATGGCCACAAGGAGGCAGCATTTCTCCATTCCCAAATCTGAGTACTAGGGCAGCAGAGCCTTTCTGGAAGTCGTGTTCCTAGGTTGTAAATTAGAATGGAATGTGCCAGGAGAAACCCCCATAAGTTTAGGTCTCATTACTTCTTGTTTTTGTTAATTTTTTTAATCGGGGTAAGGACTAGAATATTGTTTGTCCTAGGGGTACAAATCTGGTTCATTTGTACATTATATATGTCTAGTCTACAGATCCTCTTCCCATGTAAAATATTACAGAGTGTTCTGTAGACCTCCCTTGCTATATGGTCGGTCGTTTTGAAATATGTATATAATATGTATTTGGATATGTATAGTAACACTAATCTCATTTATCCATTCCCCCCACCTTTCCTTTTAGATGAGCATAGTTGGTTTTCTAAGTCTGTGAGTGTCTTTCTCTGTGGAAATATGTTCATTTGTGTCAGTGATTAGATAACGCCTCTAAGGGATATCATAGGATATAGGTCTTTTGCTTTCCGACTTACCTCATGTTTTGTGATTATCTCCAGGCTCATCTCTGGTGCCTCAAAGAGCAGTGTTTCATTGTTTTCCATGGCTAATATTCCATTGTGTACATGGACTCCTTCTTCTTTATCCATTCACCTGTTGATGGACATTTTGGTTGCTTCCCATCTTGGCTATTTTGAATAAGGCTGCAGTGCAGCATTTGCAGCCTGTGTCTTTTCGATCCTGGTCTTCTCAGGTGAGAGGCCCAGTGGTGTGCCTGCTGGATTGAATGGTACCTCAGTTTTCACTTTTCAACGCAGTTCCTTTCGGTAGTCATTATTGGCTGTTAACCACTTTCCTTCCCACCAGCACCTAGAGGTTACACAGTTCTCTACAACCCCGTCAGCATTTATTGTTGGTAGACTTTTTGCTGACGGTCAGTCGACAGGTGTGAGTTGGAACCTTTTGGTTGATTAGATTGCATGAGTCTAATAATTCCTGAGGTTGAGCTTTTACCCATTTTCCTGTTTTTTTGTTTAAAGAGAGTGAGGAATACTTACCTCTGCATACTATCTTCTTGAAACATTCGCCTGTTTTGAATTTCTTTTGTCCATACCCCACCTGAGCACAATTTTTGACGGCAGGTGTCCTTTACAGCCCTGAGCCCTTGTGAATTTTAAGTGACCAGTAGCTGTGGGTTTAAAGCTGCTCTTGCGGGAAACGGCCACAAGGGGGCAGCATTTCTCCTTTACCAAATCTGGTCACTAGGGCAACAGAGCCTTAATGGAAGTCGTGTTCTAGGTTGTAAAGTACAATGGAATGTGCCGGGAAAAAGCCCTTTAAGTGTATGTGTCATTCCTTCTTGTTTGTATTTTTAACAAAATTTTTATTCTTTATCACAGCAAATTCGATTACAATGGTTTGTTTGGCATAGGTGTGCAAGATGTGGTTCCTTCACACATATACATATATCTATGCTTCTTTGGAATCTTTTCCCGTGTTGGTTATGACACAATGTTGAGTAGTCTTCTCTTGGTATTCTGTAGGTCTTTGGTGATTATATATTTCACGTGTGTTTGTATATCTCTGTTCACCTCAATATGGTAATGTACCCAATCCTCACACCTTTCCATTTGGTGAACCATAAGTTTTTGTACTGAATCTGTGATTGCCTTTCTCTGTGGAAGTATCTTCGTTTGTATTCAATTTTTAGGTAACACCTCTATGTGATATGATAGGATATGTGTCTTTCGCTTTCTCACTTACTCCAAGTTGCGTGATTACTTCTAGAGTCATCTATGGTACTGCAAATGGCATTGCTTCATTTTATCGCTAGCTCATAATCCATCTGTACATGTAGCAGTTCTTCTTTGTCCACCCATCTGTCGGTGGACTTTTTGGTGACTTCCATATCTTGGCTATGGTAATACTGTGCAATGCAGATTTGCCTGCCTCTTTCTTTCCAATTCTGTCTTCTTAGGTTATAGGTCCAGGAATAAACCTCTGGATCGTACGGTAGCTCAATGTTTACCTTTTAACGGCACCTCCACTCTGCTCTCATGAGTGGCTCTCTCCAGGTTACATCCCACTTAAAGTGGAGGGTTTGCATTTCTCCACAGCACCTTCAGCATTTATTCTTTGTGGTTTTTTACTGATGGTTATTCTGACTGGTGTGAGCTGATACGTCTTTGTGGCTGAATTTGCATGTGTCTCATGATCCATTAAAACTGAGCTTTAAGGCAGGTCCTTTTCATTTTTCAGGCTGTGAGTACCGCTTAGTTCTTCAAAGTGTTTTCTTAAAGTATGTATGTCATAATTTTAAAATTTTTTGGCCATTACCTCCCTGAAGACATTTTGCGGTGACCATTAGCACAGGCTTAAACCTGCGTTTGCAGGTAACGGCCAGAGGGTGGCGGTCTTTCTACGTTCCCCATGCTGGTACTAGGGCAACAGGCCTTCCGGCCAGTGGTGTTCCTCGGTTATAAATTAGAGTGGAATGTGCCTGAAGAAACCCACAAATGCTGATGTCTCCTTACTTATGTTTGTCTTTTAAATTTACCTTATATTTATTATTGGAGCAATATTACATTGTGTACATGGAACAGTTCTTCTTGGTGCGTTCCTCTGTTGATGGACATTTTCATTGCTTCCAAATGTTGGCTATGGTCAATATGGCTGGAGTGCAGGATTGCCAGCCTGTGACGTTTTGATTCTCATTTTCTCAGGGGATAGGCCCAGCAGTGGGTATGACTGATTGACGGGTAGCTCAGTGTTTACCTTTTCAAGGCACTTCCATTGTGTTTTCATTAGTGGCTCTTACCACGTCCCTCTTAGGGCCGAGTGTACGCATTCCTCCACAGTCCCTTCAGCATTTATTTTTTGAAACATTTTTGCTGATGGCCATTCTGACTGCTGTGAGCTGATAGGTTTTTGTAATTTGGGTTTGCATGTCTTTAAAAATTCCTAAAATATATCATTTTCCCACACCTTTTTCTTTCCTCTTCTTTAAAGGAAAAGCTGTGAGTACCACATAGCTCTTGAAATTGTCTTCTTGGAAGGTTGCCCTCTTTTGAAATTTTTGCTCCATTTTTGATCCCAGGATTTATTTGGAGGGCAGGTGTCATTTACAGAATGGCAAGTTGGTGAATATTTAGTGACCTTTAGCAGTGGGTTGAAAGCTGCTGTTGTGGGAAATGGCCACAAGGAGGCAGCATTTCTCCATTCCCAAATCTGAGTACTAGGGCAGCAGAGCCTTTCTGGAAGTCGTGTTCCTAGGTTGTAAATTAGAATGGAATGTGCCAGGAGAAACCCCCATAAGTTTAGGTCTCATTACTTCTTGTTTTTGTTAATTTTTTTAATCGGGGTAAGGACTAGAATATTGTTTGTCCTAGGGGTACACAATCTGGTTCATTTGTACATTATATATGTCTACTCTACAGATCCTCTTCCCATGTAAAATATTACAGAGTGTTCTGTAGACCTCCCTTGCTATATGGTCGGTCGTTTTGAAATATGTATATAATATGTATTTGGATATGTATAGTAACACTAATCTCATTTATCCATTCCCCCCACCTTTCCTTTTAGATGAGCATAGTTGGTTTTCTAAGTCTGTGAGTGTCTTTCTCTGTGGAAATATGTTCATTTGTGTCAGTGATTAGATAACGCCTCTAAGGGATATCATAGGGCATAGGTCTTTTGCTTTCCGACTTACCTCATGTTTTGTGATTATCTCCAGGCTCATCTCTGGTGCCTCAAAGAGCAGTGTTTCATTGTTTTCCATGGCTAATATTCCATTGTGTACATGGACTCCTTCTTCTTTATCCATTCACCTGTTGATGGACATTTTGGTTGCTTCCCATCTTGGCTATTTTGAATAAGGCTGCAGTGCAGCATTTGCAGCCTGTGTCTTTTCGATCCTGGTCTTCTCAGGTGAGAGGCCCAGTGGTGTGCCTGCTGGATTGAATGGTACCTCAGTTTTCACTTTTCAACGCAGTTCCTTTCGGTGGTCATTATTGGCTGTTAACCACTTTCCATCCCACCAGCACCTAGAGGTTACACAGTTCTCTACAACCCCGTCAGCATTTATTGTTGGTAGACTTTTTGCTGACGGTCAGTCGACAGGTGTGAGTTGGAACCTTTTGGTTGATTAGATTGCATGAGTCTAATAATTCCTGAGGTTGAGCTTTTACCCATTTTCCTGTTTTTTTGTTTAAAGAGAGTGAGGAATACTTACCTCTGCATACTATCTTCTTGAAACATTCGCCTGTTTTGAATTTCTTTTGTCCATTCCCCACCTGAGCACAATTTTTGACGGCAGGTGTCCTTTACAGCCCTGAGCCCTTGTGAATTTTAAGTGACCAGTAGCTGTGGGTTTAAAGCTGCTCTTGCGGGAAACGGCCACAAGGGGGCAGCATTTCTCCTTTACCAAATCTGGTCACTAGGGCAACAGAGCCTTAATGGAAGTCGTGTTCTAGGTTGTAAAGTACAATGGAATGTGCCGGGAAAAAGCCCTTTAAGTGTATGTGTCATTCCTTCTTGTTTGTATTTTTAACAAAATTTTTATTCTTTATCACAGCAAATTCGATTACAATGGTTTGTTTGGCATAGGTGTGTAAGATGTGGTTCCTTCACACATATACATATATCTATGCTTCTTTGGAATCTTTTCCCGTGTAGGTTATGACACAATGTTGAGTAGTCTTCTCTTGGTATTCTGTAGGTCTTTGGTGATTATATATTTCACGTGTGTTTGTATATCTCTGTTCACCTCAATATGGTAATGTACCCAATCCTCACACCTTTCCATTTGGTGAACCATAAGTTTTTGTACTGAATCTGTGATTGCCTTTCTCTGTGGAAGTATCTTCGTTTGTATTCAATTTTTAGGTAACACCTCTATGTGATATGATAGGATATGTGTCTTTCGCTTTCTCACTTACTCCAAGTTGCGTGATTACTTCTAGAGTCATCTATGGTGCTGCAAATGGCATTGCTTCATTTTATCGCTAGCTCATAATCCATCTGTACATGTAGCAGTTCTTCTTTGTCCACCCATCTGTCGGTGGACTTTTTGGTGACTTCCATATCTTGGCTATGGTAATACTGTGCAATGCAGATTTGCCTGCCTCTTTCTTTCCAATTCTGTCTTCTTAGGTTATAGGTCCAGGAATAAACCTCTGGATCGTACGGTAGCTCAATGTTTACCTTTTAACGGCACCTCCACTCTGCTCTCATGAGTGGCTCTCTCCAGGTTACATCCCACTTAAAGTGGAGGGTTTGCATTTCTCCACAGCACCTTCAGCATTTATTCTTTGTGGTTTTTTACTGATGGTTATTCTGACTGGTGTGAGCTGATACGTCTTTGTGGCTGAATTTGCATGTGTCTCATGATCCATTAAAACTGAGCTTTAAGGCAGGTCCTTTTCATTTTTCAGGCTGTGAGTACCGCTTAGTTCTTCAAAGTGTTTTCTTAAAGTATGTATGTCATAATTTTAAAATTTTTTGGCCATTACCTCCCTGAAGACATTTTGCGGTGACCATTAGCACAGGCTTAAACCTGCGTTTGCAGGTAACGGCCAGAGGGTGGCGGTCTTTCTACGTTCCCCATGCTGGTACTAGGGCAACAGGCCTTCCGGCCAGTGGTGTTCCTCGGTTATAAATTAGAGTGGAATGTGCCTGAAGAAACCCACAAATGCTGATGTCTCCTTACTTATGTTTGTCTTTTAAATTTACCTTATATTTATTATTGGAGCAATATTACATTGTGTACATGGAACAGTTCTTCTTGGTGCGTTCCTCTGTTGATGGACATTTTCATTGCTTCCAAATGTTGGCTATGGTCAATATGGCTGGAGTGCAGGATTGCCAGCCTGTGACGTTTTGATTCTCATTTTCTCAGGGGATAGGCCCAGCAGTGGGTATGACTGATTGACGGGTAGCTCAGTGTTTACCTTTTCAAGGCACTTCCATTGTGTTTTCATTAGTGGCTCTTACCACGTCCCCCTTAGGGCCGAGTGTACGCATTCCTCCACAGTCCCTTCAGCATTTATTTTTTGAAACATTTTTGCTGATGGCCATTCTGACTGCTGTGAGCTGATAGGTTTTTGTAATTTGGGTTTGCATGTCTTTAAAAATTCCTAAAATATATCATTTTCCCACACCTTTTTCTTTCCTCTTCTTTAAAGGAAAAGCTGTGAGTACCACATAGCTCTTGAAATTGTCTTCTTGGAAGGTTGCCCTCTTTTGAAATTTTTGCTCCATTTTTGATCCCAGGATTTATTTGGAGGGCAGGTGTCATTTACAGAATGGCAAGTTGGTGAATATTTAGTGACCTTTAGCAGTGGGTTGAAAGCTGCTGTTGTGGGAAATGGCCACAAGGAGGCAGCATTTCTCCATTCCCAAATCTGAGTACTAGGGCAGCAGAGCCTTTCTGGAAGTCGTGTTCCTAGGTTGTAAATTAGAATGGAATGTGCCAGGAGAAACCCCCATAAGTTTAGGTCTCATTACTTCTTGTTTTTGTTAATTTTTTTAATCGGGGTAAGGACTAGAATATTGTTTGTCCTAGGGGTACACAATCTGGTTCATTTGTACATTATATATGTCTACTCTACAGATCCTCTTCCCATGTAAAATATTACAGAGTGTTCTGTAGACCTCCCTTGCTATATGGTCGGTCGTTTTGAAATATGTATATAATATGTATTTGGATATGTATAGTAACACTAATCTCATTTATCCATTCCCCCCACCTTTCCTTTTAGATGAGCATAGTTGGTTTTCTAAGTCTGTGAGTGTCTTTCTCTGTGGAAATATGTTCATTTGTGTCAGTGATTAGATAACGCCTCTAAGGGATATCATAGGGCATAGGTCTTTTGCTTTCCGACTTACCTCATGTTTTGTGATTATCTCCAGGCTCATCTCTGGTGCCTCAAAGAGCAGTGTTTCATTGTTTTCCATGGCTAATATTCCATTGTGTACATGGACTCCTTCTTCTTTATCCATTCACCTGTTGATGGACATTTTGGTTGCTTCCCATCTTGGCTATTTTGAATAAGGCTGCAGTGCAGCATTTGCAGCCTGTGTCTTTTCGATCCTGGTCTTCTCAGGTGAGAGGCCCAGTGGTGTGCCTGCTGGATTGAATGGTACCTCAGTTTTCACTTTTCAACGCAGTTCCTTTCGGTGGTCATTATTGGCTGTTAACCACTTTCCATCCCACCAGCACCTAGAGGTTACACAGTTCTCTACAACCCCGTCAGCATTTATTGTTGGTAGACTTTTTGCTGACGGTCAGTCGACAGGTGTGAGTTGGAACCTTTTGGTTGATTAGATTGCATGAGTCTAATAATTCCTGAGGTTGAGCTTTTACCCATTTTCCTGTTTTTTTGTTTAAAGAGAGTGAGGAATACTTACCTCTGCATACTATCTTCTTGAAACATTCGCCTGTTTTGAATTTCTTTTGTCCATTCCCCACCTGAGCACAATTTTTGACGGCAGGTGTCCTTTACAGCCCTGAGCCCTTGTGAATTTTAAGTGACCAGTAGCTGTGGGTTTAAAGCTGCTCTTGCGGGAAACGGCCACAAGGGGGCAGCATTTCTCCTTTACCAAATCTGGTCACTAGGGCAACAGAGCCTTAATGGAAGTCGTGTTCTAGGTTGTAAAGTACAATGGAATGTGCCGGGAAAAAGCCCTTTAAGTGTATGTGTCATTCCTTCTTGTTTGTATTTTTAACAAAATTTTTATTCTTTATCACAGCAAATTCGATTACAATGGTTTGTTTGGCATAGGTGTGCAAGATGTGGTTCCTTCACACATATACATATATCTATGCTTCTTTGGAATCTTTTCCCGTGTAGGTTATGACACAATGTTGAGTAGTCTTCTCTTGGTATTCTGTAGGTCTTTGGTGATTATATATTTCACGTGTGTTTGTATATCTCTGTTCACCTCAATATGGTAATGTACCCAATCCTCACACCTTTCCATTTGGTGAACCATAAGTTTTTGTACTGAATCTGTGATTGCCTTTCTCTGTGGAAGTATCTTCGTTTGTATTCAATTTTTAGGTAACACCTCTATGTGATATGATAGGATATGTGTCTTTCGCTTTCTCACTTACTCCAAGTTGCGTGATTACTTCTAGAGTCATCTATGGTACTGCAAATGGCATTGCTTCATTTTATCGCTAGCTCATAATCCATCTGTACATGTAGCAGTTCTTCTTTGTCCACCCATCTGTCGGTGGACTTTTTGGTGACTTCCATATCTTGGCTATGGTAATACTGTGCAATGCAGATTTGCCTGCCTCTTTCTTTCCAATTCTGTCTTCTTAGGTTATAGGTCCAGGAATAAACCTCTGGATCGTACGGTAGCTCAATGTTTACCTTTTAACGGCACCTCCACTCTGCTCTCATGAGTGGCTCTCTCCAGGTTACATCCCACTTAAAGTGGAGGGTTTGCATTTCTCCACAGCACCTTCAGCATTTATTCTTTGTGGTTTTTTACTGATGGTTATTCTGACTGGTGTGAGCTGATACGTCTTTGTGGCTGAATTTGCATGTGTCTCATGATCCATTAAAACTGAGCTTTAAGGCAGGTCCTTTTCATTTTTCAGGCTGTGAGTACCGCTTAGTTCTTCAAAGTGTTTTCTTAAAGTATGTATGTCATAATTTTAAAATTTTTTGGCCATTACCTCCCTGAAGACATTTTGCGGTGACCATTAGCACAGGCTTAAACCTGCGTTTGCAGGTAACGGCCAGAGGGTGGCGGTCTTTCTACGTTCCCCATGCTGGTACTAGGGCAACAGGCCTTCCGGCCAGTGGTGTTCCTCGGTTATAAATTAGAGTGGAATGTGCCTGAAGAAACCCACAAATGCTGATGTCTCCTTACTTATGTTTGTCTTTTAAATTTACCTTATATTTATTATTGGAGCAATATTACATTGTGTACATGGAACAGTTCTTCTTGGTGCGTTCCTCTGTTGATGGACATTTTCATTGCTTCCAAATGTTGGCTATGGTCAATATGGCTGGAGTGCAGGATTGCCAGCCTGTGACGTTTTGATTCTCATTTTCTCAGGGGATAGGCCCAGCAGTGGGTATGACTGATTGACGGGTAGCTCAGTGTTTACCTTTTCAAGGCACTTCCATTGTGTTTTCATTAGTGGCTCTTACCACGTCCCTCTTAGGGCCGAGTGTACGCATTCCTCCACAGTCCCTTCAGCATTTATTTTTTGAAACATTTTTGCTGATGGCCATTCTGACTGCTGTGAGCTGATAGGTTTTTGTAATTTGGGTTTGCATGTCTTTAAAAATTCCTAAAATATATCATTTTCCCACACCTTTTTCTTTCCTCTTCTTTAAAGGAAAAGCTGTGAGTACCACATAGCTCTTGAAATTGTCTTCTTGGAAGGTTGCCCTCTTTTGAAATTTTTGCTCCATTTTTGATCCCAGGATTTATTTGGAGGGCAGGTGTCATTTACAGAATGGCAAGTTGGTGAATATTTAGTGACCTTTAGCAGTGGGTTGAAAGCTGCTGTTGTGGGAAATGGCCACAAGGAGGCAGCATTTCTCCATTCCCAAATCTGAGTACTAGGGCAGCAGAGCCTTTCTGGAAGTCGTGTTCCTAGGTTGTAAATTAGAATGGAATGTGCCAGGAGAAACCCCCATAAGTTTAGGTCTCATTACTTCTTGTTTTTGTTAATTTTTTTAATCGGGGTAAGGACTAGAATATTGTTTGTCCTAGGGGTACACAATCTGGTTCATTTGTACATTATATATGTCTACTCTACAGATCCTCTTCCCATGTAAAATATTACAGAGTGTTCTGTAGACCTCCCTTGCTATATGGTCGGTCGTTTTGAAATATGTATATAATATGTATTTGGATATGTATAGTAACACTAATCTCATTTATCCATTCCCCCCACCTTTCCTTTTAGATGAGCATAGTTGGTTTTCTAAGTCTGTGAGTGTCTTTCTCTGTGGAAATATGTTCATTTGTGTCAGTGATTAGATAACGCCTCTAAGGGATATCATAGGGCATAGGTCTTTTGCTTTCCGACTTACCTCATGTTTTGTGATTATCTCCAGGCTCATCTCTGGTGCCTCAAAGAGCAGTGTTTCATTGTTTTCCATGGCTAATATTCCATTGTGTACATGGACTCCTTCTTCTTTATCCATTCACCTGTTGATGGACATTTTGGTTGCTTCCCATCTTGGCTATTTTGAATAAGGCTGCAGTGCAGCATTTGCAGCCTGTGTCTTTTCGATCCTGGTCTTCTCAGGTGAGAGGCCCAGTGGTGTGCCTGCTGGATTGAATGGTACCTCAGTTTTCACTTTTCAACGCAGTTCCTTTCGGTGGTCATTATTGGCTGTTAACCACTTTCCATCCCACCAGCACCTAGAGGTTACACAGTTCTCTACAACCCCGTCAGCATTTATTGTTGGTAGACTTTTTGCTGACGGTCAGTCGACAGGTGTGAGTTGGAACCTTTTGGTTGATTAGATTGCATGAGTCTAATAATTCCTGAGGTTGAGCTTTTACCCATTTTCCTGTTTTTTTGTTTAAAGAGAGTGAGGAATACTTACCTCTGCATACTATCTTCTTGAAACATTCGCCTGTTTTGAATTTCTTTTGTCCATTCCCCACCTGAGCACAATTTTTGACGGCAGGTGTCCTTTACAGCCCTGAGCCCTTGTGAATTTTAAGTGACCAGTAGCTGTGGGTTTAAAGCTGCTCTTGCGGGAAACGGCCACAAGGGGGCAGCATTTCTCCTTTACCAAATCTGGTCACTAGGGCAACAGAGCCTTAATGGAAGTCGTGTTCTAGGTTGTAAAGTACAATGGAATGTGCCGGGAAAAAGCCCTTTAAGTGTATGTGTCATTCCTTCTTGTTTGTATTTTTAACAAAATTTTTATTCTTTATCACAGCAAATTCGATTACAATGGTTTGTTTGGTCTA
The DNA here is from genome assembly GCF_028021215.1 of Eschrichtius robustus. Lineage (NCBI taxonomy): Eukaryota > Metazoa > Chordata > Mammalia > Artiodactyla > Eschrichtiidae > Eschrichtius > Eschrichtius robustus. The sequence continues at coordinate 105,945,453 of NC_090828.1, forward strand.
GGTGTGCAAGATGTGGTTCCTTCACACATATACATATATCTATGCTTCTTTGGAATCTTTTCCCGTGTAGGTTATGACACAATGTTGAGTAGTCTTCTCTTGGTATTCTGTAGGTCTTTGGTGATTATATATTTCACGTGTGTTTGTATATCTCTGTTCACCTCAATATGGTAATGTACCCAATCCTCACACCTTTCCATTTGGTGAACCATAAGTTTTTGTACTGAATCTGTGATTGCCTTTCTCTGTGGAAGTATCTTCGTTTGTATTCAATTTTTAGGTAACACCTCTATGTGATATGATAGGATATGTGTCTTTCGCTTTCTCACTTACTCCAAGTTGCGTGATTACTTCTAGAGTCATCTATGGTGCTGCAAATGGCATTGCTTCATTTTATCGCTAGCTCATAATCCATCTGTACATGTAGCAGTTCTTCTTTGTCCACCCATCTGTCGGTGGACTTTTTGGTGACTTCCATATCTTGGCTATGGTAATACTGTGCAATGCAGATTTGCCTGCCTCTTTCTTTCCAATTCTGTCTTCTTAGGTTATAGGTCCAGGAATAAGCCTCTGGATCGTACGGTAGCTCAATGTTTACCTTTTAACGGCACCTCCACTCTGCTCTCATGAGTGGCTCTCTCCAGGTTACATCCCACTTAAAGTGGAGGGTTTGCATTTCTCCACAGCACCTTCAGCATTTATTCTTTGTGGTTTTTTACTGATGGTTATTCTGACTGGTGTGAGCTGATACGTCTTTGTGGCTGAATTTGCATGTGTCTCATGATCCATTAAAACTGAGCTTTAAGGCAGGTCCTTTTCATTTTTCAGGCTGTGAGTACCGCTTAGTTCTTCAAAGTGTTTTCTTAAAGTATGTATGTCATAATTTTAAAATTTTTTGGCCATTACCTCCCTGAAGACATTTTGCGGTGACCATTAGCACAGGCTTAAACCTGCGTTTGCAGGTAACGGCCAGAGGGTGGCGGTCTTTCTACGTTCCCCATGCTGGTACTAGGGCAACAGGCCTTCCGGCCAGTGGTGTTCCTCGGTTATAAATTAGAGTGGAATGTGCCTGAAGAAACCCACAAATGCTGATGTCTCCTTACTTATGTTTGTCTTTTAAATTTACCTTATATTTATTATTGGAGCAATATTACATTGTGTACATGGAACAGTTCTTCTTGGTGCGTTCCTCTGTTGATGGACATTTTCATTGCTTCCAAATGTTGGCTATGGTCAATATGGCTGGAGTGCAGGATTGCCAGCCTGTGACGTTTTGATTCTCATTTTCTCAGGGGATAGGCCCAGCAGTGGGTATGACTGATTGACGGGTAGCTCAGTGTTTACCTTTTCAAGGCACTTCCATTGTGTTTTCATTAGTGGCTCTTACCACGTCCCTCTTAGGGCCGAGTGTATGCATTCCTCCACAGTCCCTTCAGCATTTATTTTTTGAAACATTTTTGCTGATGGCCATTCTGACTGCTGTGAGCTGATAGGTTTTTGTAATTTGGGTTTGCATGTCTTTAAAAATTCCTAAAATATATCATTTTCCCACACCTTTTTCTTTCCTCTTCTTTAAAGGAAAAGCTGTGAGTACCACATAGCTCTTGAAATTGTCTTCTTGGAAGGTTGCCCTCTTTTGAAATTTTTGCTCCATTTTTGATCCCAGGATTTATTTGGAGGGCAGGTGTCATTTACAGAATGGCAAGTTGGTGAATATTTAGTGACCTTTAGCAGTGGGTTGAAAGCTGCTGTTGTGGGAAATGGCCACAAGGAGGCAGCATTTCTCCATTCCCAAATCTGAGTACTAGGGCAGCAGAGCCTTTCTGGAAGTCGTGTTCCTAGGTTGTAAATTAGAATGGAATGTGCCAGGAGAAACCCCCATAAGTTTAGGTCTCATTACTTCTTGTTTTTGTTAATTTTTTTAATCGGGGTAAGGACTAGAATATTGTTTGTCCTAGGGGTACACAATCTGGTTCATTTGTACATTATATATGTCTACTCTACAGATCCTCTTCCCATGTAAAATATTACAGAGTGTTCTGTAGACCTCCCTTGCTATATGGTCGGTCGTTTTGAAATATGTATATAATATGTATTTGGATATGTATAGTAACACTAATCTCATTTATCCATTCCCCCCACCTTTCCTTTTAGATGAGCATAGTTGGTTTTCTAAGTCTGTGAGTGTCTTTCTCTGTGGAAATATGTTCATTTGTGTCAGTGATTAGATAACGCCTCTAAGGGATATCATAGGGCATAGGTCTTTTGCTTTCCGACTTACCTCATGTTTTGTGATTATCTCCAGGCTCATCTCTGGTGCCTCAAAGAGCAGTGTTTCATTGTTTTCCATGGCTAATATTCCATTGTGTACATGGACTCCTTCTTCTTTATCCATTCACCTGTTGATGGACATTTTGGTTGCTTCCCATCTTGGCTATTTTGAATAAGGCTGCAGTGCAGCATTTGCAGCCTGTGTCTTTTCGATCCTGGTCTTCTCAGGTGAGAGGCCCAGTGGTGTGCCTGCTGGATTGAATGGTACCTCAGTTTTCACTTTTCAACGCAGTTCCTTTCGGTGGTCATTATTGGCTGTTAACCACTTTCCATCCCACCAGCACCTAGAGGTTACACAGTTCTCTACAACCCCGTCAGCATTTATTGTTGGTAGACTTTTTGCTGACGGTCAGTCGACAGGTGTGAGTTGGAACCTTTTGGTTGATTAGATTGCATGAGTCTAATAATTCCTGAGGTTGAGCTTTTACCCATTTTCCTGTTTTTTTGTTTAAAGAGAGTGAGGAATACTTACCTCTGCATACTATCTTCTTGAAACATTCGCCTGTTTTGAATTTCTTTTGTCCATTCCCCACCTGAGCACAATTTTTGACGGCAGGTGTCCTTTACAGCCCTGAGCCCTTGTGAATTTTAAGTGACCAGTAGCTGTGGGTTTAAAGCTGCTCTTGCGGGAAACGGCCACAAGGGGGCAGCATTTCTCCTTTACCAAATCTGGTCACTAGGGCAACAGAGCCTTAATGGAAGTCGTGTTCTAGGTTGTAAAGTACAATGGAATGTGCCGGGAAAAAGCCCTTTAAGTGTATGTGTCATTCCTTCTTGTTTGTATTTTTAACAAAATTTTTATTCTTTATCACAGCAAATTCGATTACAATGGTTTGTTTGGTCTAGGTGTGCAAGATGTGGTTCCTTCACACATATACATATATCTATGCTTCTTTGGAATCTTTTCCCGTGTAGGTTATGACACAATGTTGAGTAGTCTTCTCTTGGTATTCTGTAGGTCTTTGGTGATTATATATTTCACGTGTGTTTGTATATCTCTGTTCACCTCAATATGGTAATGTACCCAATCCTCACACCTTTCCATTTGGTGAACCATAAGTTTTTGTACTGAATCTGTGATTGCCTTTCTCTGTGGAAGTATCTTCGTTTGTATTCAATTTTTAGGTAACACCTCTATGTGATATGATAGGATATGTGTCTTTCGCTTTCTCACTTACTCCAAGTTGCGTGATTACTTCTAGAGTCATCTATGGTGCTGCAAATGGCATTGCTTCATTTTATCGCTAGCTCATAATCCATCTGTACATGTAGCAGTTCTTCTTTGTCCACCCATCTGTCGGTGGACTTTTTGGTGACTTCCATATCTTGGCTATGGTAATACTGTGCAATGCAGATTTGCCTGCCTCTTTCTTTCCAATTCTGTCTTCTTAGGTTATAGGTCCAGGAATAAGCCTCTGGATCGTACGGTAGCTCAATGTTTACCTTTTAACGGCACCTCCACTCTGCTCTCATGAGTGGCTCTCTCCAGGTTACATCCCACTTAAAGTGGAGGGTTTGCATTTCTCCACAGCACCTTCAGCATTTATTCTTTGTGGTTTTTTACTGATGGTTATTCTGACTGGTGTGAGCTGATACGTCTTTGTGGCTGAATTTGCATGTGTCTCATGATCCATTAAAACTGAGCTTTAAGGCAGGTCCTTTTCATTTTTCAGGCTGTGAGTACCGCTTAGTTCTTCAAAGTGTTTTCTTAAAGTATGTATGTCATAATTTTAAAATTTTTTGGCCATTACCTCCCTGAAGACATTTTGCGGTGACCATTAGCACAGGCTTAAACCTGCGTTTGCAGGTAACGGCCAGAGGGTGGCGGTCTTTCTACGTTCCCCATGCTGGTACTAGGGCAACAGGCCTTCCGGCCAGTGGTGTTCCTCGGTTATAAATTAGAGTGGAATGTGCCTGAAGAAACCCACAAATGCTGATGTCTCCTTACTTATGTTTGTCTTTTAAATTTACCTTATATTTATTATTGGAGCAATATTACATTGTGTACATGGAACAGTTCTTCTTGGTGCGTTCCTCTGTTGATGGACATTTTCATTGCTTCCAAATGTTGGCTATGGTCAATATGGCTGGAGTGCAGGATTGCCAGCCTGTGACGTTTTGATTCTCATTTTCTCAGGGGATAGGCCCAGCAGTGGGTATGACTGATTGACGGGTAGCTCAGTGTTTACCTTTTCAAGGCACTTCCATTGTGTTTTCATTAGTGGCTCTTACCACGTCCCCCTTAGGGCCGAGTGTACGCATTCCTCCACAGTCCCTTCAGCATTTATTTTTTGAAACATTTTTGCTGATGGCCATTCTGACTGCTGTGAGCTGATAGGTTTTTGTAATTTGGGTTTGCATGTCTTTAAAAATTCCTAAAATATATCATTTTCCCACACCTTTTTCTTTCCTCTTCTTTAAAGGAAAAGCTGTGAGTACCACATAGCTCTTGAAATTGTCTTCTTGGAAGGTTGCCCTCTTTTGAAATTTTTGCTCCATTTTTGATCCCAGGATTTATTTGGAGGGCAGGTGTCATTTACAGAATGGCAAGTTGGTGAATATTTAGTGACCTTTAGCAGTGGGTTGAAAGCTGCTGTTGTGGGAAATGGCCACAAGGAGGCAGCATTTCTCCATTCCCAAATCTGAGTACTAGGGCAGCAGAGCCTTTCTGGAAGTCGTGTTCCTAGGTTGTAAATTAGAATGGAATGTGCCAGGAGAAACCCCCATAAGTTTAGGTCTCATTACTTCTTGTTTTTGTTAATTTTTTTAATCGGGGTAAGGACTAGAATATTGTTTGTCCTAGGGGTACACAATCTGGTTCATTTGTACATTATATATGTCTACTCTACAGATCCTCTTCCCATGTAAAATATTACAGAGTGTTCTGTAGACCTCCCTTGCTATATGGTCGGTCGTTTTGAAATATGTATATAATATGTATTTGGATATGTATAGTAACACTAATCTCATTTATCCATTCCCCCCACCTTTCCTTTTAGATGAGCATAGTTGGTTTTCTAAGTCTGTGAGTGTCTTTCTCTGTGGAAATATGTTCATTTGTGTCAGTGATTAGATAACGCCTCTAAGGGATATCATAGGGCATAGGTCTTTTGCTTTCCGACTTACCTCATGTTTTGTGATTATCTCCAGGCTCATCTCTGGTGCCTCAAAGAGCAGTGTTTCATTGTTTTCCATGGCTAATATTCCATTGTGTACATGGACTCCTTCTTCTTTATCCATTCACCTGTTGATGGACATTTTGGTTGCTTCCCATCTTGGCTGTTTTGAATAAGGCTGCAGTGCAGCATTTGCAGCCTGTGTCTTTTCGATCCTGGTCTTCTCAGGTGAGAGGCCCAGTGGTGTGCCTGCTGGATTGAATGGTACCTCAGTTTTCACTTTTCAACGCAGTTCCTTTCGGTAGTCATTATTGGCTGTTAACCACTTTCCTTCCCACCAGCACCTAGAGGTTACACAGTTCTCTACAACCCCGTCAGCATTTATTGTTGGTAGACTTTTTGCTGACGGTCAGTCGACAGGTGTGAGTTGAAACCTTTTGGTTGATTAGATTGCATGAGTCTAATAATTCCTGAGGTTGAGCTTTTACCCATTTTCCTGTTTTTTTGTTTAAAGAGAGTGAGGAATACTTACCTCTGCATACTATCTTCTTGAAACATTCGCCTGTTTTGAATTTCTTTTGTCCATTCCCCACCTGAGCACAATTTTTGACGGCAGGTGTCCTTTACAGCCCTGAGCCCTTGTGAATTTTAAGTGACCAGTAGCTGTGGGTTTAAAGCTGCTCTTGCGGGAAACGGCCACAAGGGGGCAGCATTTCTCCTTTACCAAATCTGGTCACTAGGGCAACAGAGCCTTAATGGAAGTCGTGTTCTAGGTTGTAAAGTACAATGGAATGTGCCGGGAAAAAGCCCTTTAAGTGTATGTGTCATTCCTTCTTGTTTGTATTTTTAACAAAATTTTTATTCTTTATCACAGCAAATTCGATTACAATGGTTTGTTTGGTCTAGGTGTGCAAGACGTGGTTCCTTCACACATATACATATATCTATTCTTCTTTGGAATCTTTTCCCGTGTAGGTTATGACACAATGTTGAGTAGTCTTCTCTTGGTATTCTGTAGGTCTTTGGTGATTATATATTTCACGTGTGTTTGTATATCTCTTTTAACCTCAATATGGTAATGTACCCAATCCTCACACGTTTCCATTTGGTGAACCTTAAGTTTTTGTACTGAATCTGTGATTGCCTTTCTCTATGGAAGTATCTTGGTTTGTATCAATTTTTAGGTAACACCTCTATGTGGTATGATAGGATATGTGTCTTTCGTTTTCTCACTTATTCCAAGTTGCGTGATTACTTCTAGAGTCATCTATGGTGCTGCAAATGGCATTGCTTCATTTTATCGCTAGCTCATAATCCATCTGTACATGTAGCAGTTCTTCTTTGTCCACCCATCTGTCGGTGGACTTTTTGGTGACTTCCATATCTTGGCTATGGTAATACTGTGCAATGCAGATTTGCCTGCCTCTTTCTTTCCAATTCTGTCTTCTTAGGTTATAGGTCCAGGAATAAACCTCTGGATCGTACGGTAGCTCAATGTTTACCTTTTAACGGCACCTCCAGTCTGCTCTCATGAGTGGCTCTCTCCAGGTTACATCCCACTTAAAGTGGAGGGTTTGCATTTCTCCACAGCACCTTCAGCATTTATTCTTTGTGGTTTTTTACTGATGGTTATTCTGACTGGTGTGAGCTGATACGTCTTTGTGGCTGAATTTGCATGTGTCTCATGATCCATTAAAACTGAGCTTTAAGGCAGGTCCTTTTCATTTTTCAGGCTGTGAGTACCGCTTAGTTCTTCAAAGTGTTTTCTTAAAGTATGTATGTCATAATTTTAAAATTTTTTGGCCATTACCTCCCTGAAGACATTTTGCGGTGACCATTAGCACAGGCTTAAACCTGCGTTTGCAGGTAACGGCCAGAGGGTGGTGGTCTTTCTACGTTCCCCATGCTGGTACTAGGGCAACAGGCCTTCCGGGCAGTGGTGTTCCTCGGTTATAAATTAGAGTGGAATGTGCCTGAAGAAACCCACAAATGCTGATGTCTCCTTACTTATGTTTGTCTTTTAAATTTACCTTATATTTATTATTGGAGCAATATTACATTGTGTACATGGAACAGTTCTTCTTGGTGCGTTCCTCTGTTGATGGACATTTTCATTGCTTCCAAATGTTGGCTATGGTCAATATGGCTGGAGTGCAGGATTGCCAGCCTGTGACGTTTTGATTCTCATTTTCTCAGGGGATAGGCCCAGCAGTGGGTATGACTGATTGACGGGTAGCTCAGTGTTTACCTTTTCAAGGCACTTCCATTGTGTTTTCATTAGTGGCTCTTACCACGTCCCTCTTAGGGCCGAGTGTACACATTCCTCCACAGTCCCTTCAGCATTTATTTTTTGAAACATTTTTGCTGATGGCCATTCTGACTGCTGTGAGCTGATAGGTTTTTGTAATTTGGGTTTGCATGTCTTTAAAAATTCCTAAAATATATCATTTTCCCACACCTTTTTCTTTCCTCTTCTTTAAAGGAAAAGCTGTGAGTACCACATAGCTCTTGAAATTGTCTTCTTGGAAGGTTGCCCTCTTTTGAAATTTTTGCTCCATTTTTGATCCCAGGATTTATTTGGAGGGCAGGTGTCATTTACAGAATGGCAAGTTGGTGAATATTTAGTGACCTTTAGCAGTGGGTTGAAAGCTGCTGTTGTGGGAAATGGCCACAAGGAGGCAGCATTTCTCCATTCCCAAATCTGAGTACTAGGGCAGCAGAGCCTTTCTGGAAGTCGTGTTCCTAGGTTGTAAATTAGAATGGAATGTGCCAGGAGAAACCCCCATAAGTTTAGGTCTCATTACTTCTTGTTTTTGTTAATTTTTTTAATCGGGGTAAGGACTAGAATACTGTTTGTCCTAGGGGTACACAATCTGGTTCATTTGTACATTATATATGTCTACTCTACAGATCCTCTTCCCATGTAAAATATTACAGAGTGTTCTGTAGACCTCCCTTGCTATATGGTCGGTCGTTTTGAAATATGTATATAATATGTATTTGGATATGTATAGTAACACTAATCTCATTTATCCATTCCCCCCACCTTTCCTTTTAGATGAGCATAGTTGGTTTTCTAAGTCTGTGAGTGTCTTTCTCTGTGGAAATATGTTCATTTGTGTCAGTGATTAGATAACGCCTCTAAGGGATATCATAGGGCATAGGTCTTTTGCTTTCCGACTTACCTCATGTTTTGTGATTATCTCCAGGCTCATCTCTGGTGCCTCAAAGAGCAGTGTTTCATTGTTTTCCATGGCTAATATTCCATTGTGTGCATGGACTCCTTCTTCTTTATCCATTCACCTGTTGATGGACATTTTGGTTGCTTCCCATCTTGGCTATTTTGAATAAGGCTGCAGTGCAGCATTTGCAGCCTGTGTCTTTTCGATCCTGGTCTTCTCAGGTGAGAGGCCCAGTGGTGTGCCTGCTGGATTGAATGGTACCTCAGTTTTCACTTTTCAACGCAGTTCCTTTCGGTGGTCATTATTGGCTGTTAACCACTTTCCATCCCACCAGCACCTAGAGGTTACACAGTTCTCTACAACCCCGTCAGCATTTATTGTTGGTAGACTTTTTGCTGACGGTCAGTCGACAGGTGTGAGTTGGAACCTTTTGGTTGATTAGATTGCATGAGTCTAATAATTCCTGAGGTTGAGCTTTTACCCATTTTCCTGTTTTTTTGTTTAAAGAGAGTGAGGAATACTTACCTCTGCATACTATCTTCTTGAAACATTCGCCTGTTTTGAATTTCTTTTGTCCATACCCCACCTGAGCACAATTTTTGACGGCAGGTGTCCTTTACAGCCCTGAGCCCTTGTGAATTTTAAGTGACCAGTAGCTGTGGGTTTAAAGCTGCTCTTGCGGGAAACGGCCACAAGGGGGCAGCATTTCTCCTTTACCAAATCTGGTCACTAGGGCAACAGAGCCTTAATGGAAGTCGTGTTCTAGGTTGTAAAGTACAATGGAATGTGCCGGGAAAAAGCCCTTTAAGTGTATGTGTCATTCCTTCTTGTTTGTATTTTTAACAAAATTTTTATTCTTTATCACAGCAAATTCGATTACAATGGTTTGTTTGGCATAGGTGTGCAAGATGTGGTTCCTTCACACATATACATATATCTATGCTTCTTTGGAATCTTTTCCCGTGTAGGTTATGACACAATGTTGAGTAGTCTTCTCTTGGTATTCTGTAGGTCTTTGGTGATTATATATTTCACGTGTGTTTGTATATCTCTGTTCACCTCAATATGGTAATGTACCCAATCCTCACACCTTTCCATTTGGTGAACCATAAGTTTTTGTACTGAATCTGTGATTGCCTTTCTCTGTGGAAGTATCTTCGTTTGTATTCAATTTTTAGGTAACACCTCTATGTGATATGATAGGATATGTGTCTTTCGCTTTCTCACTTACTCCAAGTTGCGTGATTACTTCTAGAGTCATCTATGGTGCTGCAAATGGCATTGCTTCATTTTATCGCTAGCTCATAATCCATCTGTACATGTAGCAGTTCTTCTTTGTCCACCCATCTGTCGGTGGACTTTTTGGTGACTTCCATATCTTGGCTATGGTAATACTGTGCAATGCAGATTTGCCTGCCTCTTTCTTTCCAATTCTGTCTTCTTAGGTTATAGGTCCAGGAATAAGCCTCTGGATCGTACGGTAGCTCAATGTTTACCTTTTAACGGCACCTCCACTCTGCTCTCATGAGTGGCTCTCTCCAGGTTACATCCCACTTAAAGTGGAGGGTTTGCATTTCTCCACAGCACCTTCAGCATTTATTCTTTGTGGTTTTTTACTGATGGTTATTCTGACTGGTGTGAGCTGATACGTCTTTGTGGCTGAATTTGCATGTGTCTCATGATCCATTAAAACTGAGCTTTAAGGCAGGTCCTTTTCATTTTTCAGGCTGTGAGTACCGCTTAGTTCTTCAAAGTGTTTTCTTAAAGTATGTATGTCATAATTTTAAAATTTTTTGGCCATTACCTCCCTGAAGACATTTTGCGGTGACCATTAGCACAGGCTTAAACCTGCGTTTGCAGGTAACGGCCAGAGGGTGGCGGTCTTTCTACGTTCCCCATGCTGGTACTAGGGCAACAGGCCTTCCGGCCAGTGGTGTTCCTCGGTTATAAATTAGAGTGGAATGTGCCTGAAGAAACCCACAAATGCTGATGTCTCCTTACTTATGTTTGTCTTTTAAATTTACCTTATATTTATTATTGGAGCAATATTACATTGTGTACATGGAACAGTTCTTCTTGGTGCGTTCCTCTGTTGATGGACATTTTCATTGCTTCCAAATGTTGGCTATGGTCAATATGGCTGGAGTGCAGGATTGCCAGCCTGTGACGTTTTGATTCTCATTTTCTCAGGGGATAGGCCCAGCAGTGGGTATGACTGATTGACGGGTAGCTCAGTGTTTACCTTTTCAAGGCACTTCCATTGTGTTTTCATTAGTGGCTCTTACCACGTCCCTCTTAGGGCCGAGTGTACGCATTCCTCCACAGTCCCTTCAGCATTTATTTTTTGAAACATTTTTGCTGATGGCCATTCTGACTGCTGTGAGCTGATAGGTTTTTGTAATTTGGGTTTGCATGTCTTTAAAAATTCCTAAAATATATCATTTTCCCACACCTTTTTCTTTCCTCTTCTTTAAAGGAAAAGCTGTGAGTACCACATAGCTCTTGAAATTGTCTTCTTGGAAGGTTGCCCTCTTTTGAAATTTTTGCTCCATTTTTGATCCCAGGATTTATTTGGAGGGCAGGTGTCATTTACAGAATGGCAAGTTGGTGAATATTTAGTGACCTTTAGCAGTGGGTTGAAAGCTGCTGTTGTGGGAAATGGCCACAAGGAGGCAGCATTTCTCCATTCCCAAATCTGAGTACTAGGGCAGCAGAGCCTTTCTGGAAGTCGTGTTCCTAGGTTGTAAATTAGAATGGAATGTGCCAGGAGAAACCCCCATAAGTTTAGGTCTCATTACTTCTTGTTTTTGTTAATTTTTTTAATCGGGGTAAGGACTAGAATATTGTTTGTCCTAGGGGTACACAATCTGGTTCAATTGTACATTATATATGTCTACTCTACAGATCCTCTTCCCATGTAAAATATTACAGAGTGTTCTGTAGACCTCCCTTGCTATATGGTCGGTCGTTTTGAAATATGTATATAATATGTATTTGGATATGTATAGTAACACTAATCTCATTTATCCATTCCCCCCACCTTTCCTTTTAGATGAGCATAGTTGGTTTTCTAAGTCTGTGAGTGTCTTTCTCTGTGGAAATATGTTCATTTGTGTCAGTGATTAGATAACGCCTCTAAGGGATATCATAGGGCATAGGTCTTTTGCTTTCCGACTTACCTCATGTTTTGTGATTATCTCCAGGCTCATCTCTGGTGCCTCAAAGAGCAGTGTTTCATTGTTTTCCATGGCTAATATTCCATTGTGTACATGGACTCCTTCTTCTTTATCCATTCACCTGTTGATGGACATTTTGGTTGCTTCCCATCTTGGCTATTTTGAATAAGGCTGCAGTGCAGCATTTGCAGCCTGTGTCTTTTCGATCCTGGTCTTCTCAGGTGAGAGGCCCAGTGGTGTGCCTGCTGGATTGAATGGTACCTCAGTTTTCACTTTTCAACGCAGTTCCTTTCGGTGGTCATTATTGGCTGTTAACCACTTTCCATCCCACCAGCACCTAGAGGTTACACAGTTCTCTACAACCCCGTCAGCATTTATTGTTGGTAGACTTTTTGCTGACGGTCAGTCGACAGGTGTGAGTTGAAACCTTTTGGTTGATTAGATTGCATGAGTCTAATAATTCCTGAGGTTGAGCTTTTACCCATTTTCCTGTTTTTTTGTTTAAAGAGAGTGAGGAATACTTACCTCTGCATACTATCTTCTTGAAACATTCGCCTGTTTTGAATTTCTTTTGTCCATTCCCCACCTGAGCACAAATTTTGACGGCAGGTGTCCTTTACAGCCCTGAGCCTTTGTGAATTTTAAGTGACCGGTAGCTGTGGGTTTAAAGCTGCTCTTGCGGGAAACGGCCACAAGGGGGCAGCATTTCTCCTTTACCAAATCTGGTCACTAGGGCAACAGAGCCTTAATGGAAGTCGTGTTCTAGGTTGTAAAGTACAATGGAATGTGCCGGGAAAAAGCCCTTTAAGTGTATGTGTCATTCCTTCTTGTTTGTATTTTTAACAAAATTTTTATTCTTTATCACAGCAAATTCGATTACAATGGTTTGTTTGGTCTAGGTGTGCAAGATGTGGTTCCTTCACACATATACATATATCTATGCTTCTTTGGAATCTTTTCCCGTGTAGGTTATGACACAATGTTGAGTAGTCTTCTCTTGGTATTCTGTAGGTCTTTGGTGATTATATATTTCACGTGTGTGTGTATATCTCTGTTCACCTCAATATGGTAATGTACCCAATCCTCACACCTTTCCATTTGGTGAACCATAAGTTTTTGTACTGAATCTGTGATTGCCTTTCTCTGTGGAAGTATCTTCGTTTGTATTCAATTTTTAGGTAACACCTCTATGTGATATGATAGGATATGTGTCTTTCGCTTTCTCACTTACTCCAAGTTGCGTGATTACTTCTAGAGTCATCTATGGTGCTGCAAATGGCATTGCTTCATTTTATCGCTAGCTCATAATCCATCTGTACATGTAGCAGTTCTTCTTTGTCCACCCATCTGTCGGTGGACTTTTTGGTGACTTCCATATCTTGGCTATGGTAATACTGTGCAATGCAGATTTGCCTGCCTCTTTCTTTCCAATTCTGTCTTCTTAGGTTATAGGTCCAGGAATAAGCCTCTGGATCGTACGGTAGCTCAATGTTTACCTTTTAACGGCACCTCCACTCTGCTCTCATGAGTGGCTCTCTCCAGGTTACATCCCACTTAAAGTGGAGGGTTTGCATTTCTCCACAGCACCTTCAGCATTTATTCTTTGTGGTTTTTTACTGATGGTTATTCTGACTGGTGTGAGCTGATACGTCTTTGTGGCTGAATTTGCATGTGTCTCATGATCCATTAAAACTGAGCTTTAAGGCAGGTCCTTTTCATTTTTCAGGCTGTGAGTACCGCTTAGTTCTTCAAAGTGTTTTCTTAAAGTATGTATGTCATAATTTTAAAATTTTTTGGCCATTACCTCCCTGAAGACATTTTGCGGTGACCATTAGCACAGGCTTAAACCTGCGTTTGCAGGTAACGGCCAGAGGGTGGCGGTCTTTCTACGTTCCCCATGCTGGTACTAGGGCAACAGGCCTTCCGGCCAGTGGTGTTCCTCGGTTATAAATTAGAGTGGAATGTGCCTGAAGAAACCCACAAATGCTGATGTCTCCTTACTTATGTTTGTCTTTTAAATTTACCTTATATTTATTATTGGAGCAATATTACATTGTGTACATGGAAGAGTTCTTCTTGGTGCGTTCCTCTGTTGATGGACATTTTCATTGCTTCCAAATGTTGGCTATGGTCAATATGGCTGGAGTGCAGGATTGCCAGCCTGTGACGTTTTGATTCTCATTTTCTCAGGGGATAGGCCCAGCAGTGGGTATGACTGATTGACGGGTAGCTCAGTGTTTACCTTTTCAAGGCACTTCCATTGTGTTTTCATTAGTGGCTCTTACCACGTCCCCCTTAGGGCCGAGTGTACGCATTCCTCCACAGTCCCTTCAGCATTTATTTTTTGAAACATTTTTGCTGATGGCCATTCTGACTGCTGTGAGCTGATAGGTTTTTGTAATTTGGGTTTGCATGTCTTTAAAAATTCCTAAAATATATCATTTTCCCACACCTTTTTCTTTCCTCTTCTTTAAAGGAAAAGCTGTGAGTACCACATAGCTCTTGAAATTGTCTTCTTGGAAGGTTGCCCTCTTTTGAAATTTTTGCTCCATTTTTGATCCCAGGATTTATTTGGAGGGCAGGTGTCATTTACAGAATGGCAAGTTGGTGAATATTTAGTGACCTTTAGCAGTGGGTTGAAAGCTGCTGTTGTGGGAAATGGCCACAAGGAGGCAGCATTTCTCCATTCCCAAATCTGAGTACTAGGGCAGCAGAGCCTTTCTGGAAGTCGTGTTCCTAGGTTGTAAATTAGAATGGAATGTGCCAGGAGAAACCCCCATAAGTTTAGGTCTCATTACTTCTTGTTTTTGTTAATTTTTTTAATCGGGGTAAGGACTAGAATATTGTTTGTCCTAGGGGTACACAATCTGGTTCAATTGTACATTATATATGTCTACTCTACAGATCCTCTTCCCATGTAAAATATTACAGAGTGTTCTGTAGACCTCCCTTGCTATATGGTCGGTCGTTTTGAAATATGTATATAATATGTATTTGGATATGTATAGTAACACTAATCTCATTTATCCATTCCCCCCACCTTTCCTTTTAGATGAGCATAGTTGGTTTTCTAAGTCTGTGAGTGTCTTTCTCTGTGGAAATATGTTCATTTGTGTCAGTGATTAGATAACGCCTCTAAGGGATATCATAGGATATAGGTCTTTTGCTTTCCGACTTACCTCATGTTTTGTGATTATCTCCAGGCTCATCTCTGGTGCCTCAAAGAGCAGTGTTTCATTGTTTTCCATGGCTAATATTCCATTGTGTACATGGACTCCTTCTTCTTTATCCATTCACCTGTTGATGGACATTTTGGTTGCTTCCCATCTTGGCTATTTTGAATAAGGCTGCAGTGCAGCATTTGCAGCCTGTGTCTTTTCGATCCTGGTCTTCTCAGGTGAGAGGCCCAGTGGTGTGCCTGCTGGATTGAATGGTACCTCAGTTTTCACTTTTCAACGCAGTTCCTTTCGGTAGTCATTATTGGCTGTTAACCACTTTCCTTCCCACCAGCACCTAGAGGTTACACAGTTCTCTACAACCCCGTCAGCATTTATTGTTGGTAGACTTTTTGCTGACGGTCAGTCGACAGGTGTGAGTTGAAACCTTTTGGTTGATTAGATTGCATGAGTCTAATAATTCCTGAGGTTGAGCTTTTACCCATTTTCCTGTTTTTTTGTTTAAAGAGAGTGAGGAATACTTACCTCTGCATACTATCTTCTTGAAACATTCGCCTGTTTTGAATTTCTTTTGTCCATTCCCCACCTGAGCACAATTTTTGACGGCAGGTGTCCTTTACAGCCCTGAGCCCTTGTGAATTTTAAGTGACCAGTAGCTGTGGGTTTAAAGCTGCTCTTGCGGGAAACGGCCACAAGGGGGCAGCATTTCTCCTTTACCAAATCTGGTCACTAGGGCAACAGAGCCTTAATGGAAGTCGTGTTCTAGGTTGTAAAGTACAATGGAATGTGCCGGGAAAAAGCCCTTTAAGTGTATGTGTCATTCCTTCTTGTTTGTATTTTTAACAAAATTTTTATTCTTTATCACAGCAAATTCGATTACAATGGTTTGTTTGGTCTAGGTGTGCAAGACGTGGTTCCTTCACACATATACATATATCTATTCTTCTTTGGAATCTTTTCCCGTGTAGGTTATGACACAATGTTGAGTAGTCTTCTCTTGGTGTTCTGTAGGTCTTTGGTGATTATATATTTCACGTGTGTTTGTATATCTCTTTTAACCTCAATATGGTAATGTACCCAATCCTCACACGTTTCCATTTGGTGAACCTTAAGTTTTTGTACTGAATCTGTGATTGCCTTTCTCTATGGAAGTATCTTGGTTTGTATCAATTTTTAGGTAACACCTCTATGTGGTATGATAGGATATGTGTCTTTCGTTTTCTCACTTATTCCAAGTTGCGTGATTACTTCTAGAGTCATCTATGGTGCTGCAAATGGCATTGCTTCATTTTATCGCTAGCTCATAATCCATCTGTACATGTAGCAGTTCTTCTTTGTCCACCCATCTGTCGGTGGACTTTTTGGTGACTTCCATATCTTGGCTATGGTAATACTGTGCAATGCAGATTTGCCTGCCTCTTTCTTTCCAATTCTGTCTTCTTAGGTTATAGGTCCAGGAATAAACCTCTGGATCGTACGGTAGCTCAATGTTTACCTTTTAACGGCACCTCCAGTCTGCTCTCATGAGTGGCTCTCTCCAGGTTACATCCCACTTAAAGTGGAGGGTTTGCATTTCTCCACAGCACCTTCAGCATTTATTCTTTGTGGTTTTTTACTGATGGTTATTCTGACTGGTGTGAGCTGATACGTCTTTGTGGCTGAATTTGCATGTGTCTCATGATCCATTAAAACTGAGCTTTAAGGCAGGTCCTTTTCATTTTTCAGGCTGTGAGTACCGCTTAGTTCTTCAAAGTGTTTTCTTAAAGTATGTATGTCATAATTTTAAAATTTTTTGGCCATTACCTCCCTGAAGACATTTTGCGGTGACCATTAGCACAGGCTTAAACCTGCGTTTGCAGGTAACGGCCAGAGGGTGGTGGTCTTTCTACGTTCCCCATGCTGGTACTAGGGCAACAGGCCTTCCGGCCAGTGGTGTTCCTCGGTTATAAATTAGAGTGGAATGTGCCTGAAGAAACCCACAAATGCTGATGTCTCCTTACTTATGTTTGTCTTTTAAATTTACCTTATATTTATTATTGGAGCAATATTACATTGTGTACATGGAACAGTTCTTCTTGGTGCGTTCCTCTGTTGATGGACATTTTCATTGCTTCCAAATGTTGGCTATGGTCAATATGGCTGGAGTGCAGGATTGCCAGCCTGTGACGTTTTGATTCTCATTTTCTCAGGGGATAGGCCCAGCAGTGGGTATGACTGATTGACGGGTAGCTCAGTGTTTACCTTTTCAAGGCACTTCCATTGTGTTTTCATTAGTGGCTCTTACCACGTCCCTCTTAGGGCCGAGTGTACGCATTCCTCCACAGTCCCTTCAGCATTTATTTTTTGAAACATTTTTGCTGATGGCCATTCTGACTGCTGTGAGCTGATAGGTTTTTGTAATTTGGGTTTGCATGTCTTTAAAAATTCCTAAAATATATCATTTTCCCACACCTTTTTCTTTCCTCTTCTTTAAAGGAAAAGCTGTGAGTACCACATAGCTCTTGAAATTGTCTTCTTGGAAGGTTGCCCTCTTTTGAAATTTTTGCTCCATTTTTGATCCCAGGATTTATTTGGAGGGCAGGTGTCATTTACAGAATGGCAAGTTGGTGAATATTTAGTGACCTTTAGCAGTGGGTTGAAAGCTGCTGTTGTGGGAAATGGCCACAAGGAGGCAGCATTTCTCCATTCCCAAATCTGAGTACTAGGGCAGCAGAGCCTTTCTGGAAGTCGTGTTCCTAGGTTGTAAATTAGAATGGAATGTGCCAGGAGAAACCCCCATAAGTTTAGGTCTCATTACTTCTTGTTTTTGTTAATTTTTTTAATCGGGGTAAGGACTAGAATACTGTTTGTCCTAGGGGTACACAATCTGGTTCATTTGTACATTATATATGTCTACTCTACAGATCCTCTTCCCATGTAAAATATTACAGAGTGTTCTGTAGACCTCCCTTGCTATATGGTCGGTCGTTTTGAAATATGTATATAATATGTATTTGGATATGTATAGTAACACTAATCTCATTTATCCATTCCCCCCACCTTTCCTTTTAGATGAGCATAGTTGGTTTTCTAAGTCTGTGAGTGTCTTTCTCTGTGGAAATATGTTCATTTGTGTCAGTGATTAGATAACGCCTCTAAGGGATATCATAGGGCATAGGTCTTTTGCTTTCCGACTTACCTCATGTTTTGTGATTATCTCCAGGCTCATCTCTGGTGCCTCAAAGAGCAGTGTTTCATTGTTTTCCATGGCTAATATTCCATTGTGTGCATGGACTCCTTCTTCTTTATCCATTCACCTGTTGATGGACATTTTGGTTGCTTCCCATCTTGGCTATTTTGAATAAGGCTGCAGTGCAGCATTTGCAGCCTGTGTCTTTTCGATCCTGGTCTTCTCAGGTGAGAGGCCCAGTGGTGTGCCTGCTGGATTGAATGGTACCTCAGTTTTCACTTTTCAACGCAGTTCCTTTCGGTGGTCATTATTGGCTGTTAACCACTTTCCATCCCACCAGCACCTAGAGGTTACACAGTTCTCTACAACCCCGTCAGCATTTATTGTTGGTAGACTTTTTGCTGACGGTCAGTCGACAGGTGTGAGTTGGAACCTTTTGGTTGATTAGATTGCATGAGTCTAATAATTCCTGAGGTTGAGCTTTTACCCATTTTCCTGTTTTTTTGTTTAAAGAGAGTGAGGAATACTTACCTCTGCATACTATCTTCTTGAAACATTCGCCTGTTTTGAATTTCTTTTGTCCATACCCCACCTGAGCACAATTTTTGACGGCAGGTGTCCTTTACAGCCCTGAGCCCTTGTGAATTTTAAGTGACCAGTAGCTGTGGGTTTAAAGCTGCTCTTGCGGGAAACGGCCACAAGGGGGCAGCATTTCTCCTTTACCAAATCTGGTCACTAGGGCAACAGAGCCTTAATGGAAGTCGTGTTCTAGGTTGTAAAGTACAATGGAATGTGCCGGGAAAAAGCCCTTTAAGTGTATGTGTCATTCCTTCTTGTTTGTATTTTTAACAAAATTTTTATTCTTTATCACAGCAAATTCGATTACAATGGTTTGTTTGGCATAGGTGTGCAAGATGTGGTTCCTTCACACATATACATATATCTATGCTTCTTTGGAATCTTTTCCCGTGTAGGTTATGACACAATGTTGAGTAGTCTTCTCTTGGTATTCTGTAGGTCTTTGGTGATTATATATTTCACGTGTGTTTGTATATCTCTGTTCACCTCAATATGGTAATGTACCCAATCCTCACACCTTTCCATTTGGTGAACCATAAGTTTTTGTACTGAATCTGTGATTGCCTTTCTCTGTGGAAGTATCTTCGTTTGTATTCAATTTTTAGGTAACACCTCTATGTGATATGATAGGATATGTGTCTTTCGCTTTCTCACTTACTCCAAGTTGCGTGATTACTTCTAGAGTCATCTATGGTGCTGCAAATGGCATTGCTTCATTTTATCGCTAGCTCATAATCCATCTGTACATGTAGCAGTTCTTCTTTGTCCACCCATCTGTCGGTGGACTTTTTGGTGACTTCCATATCTTGGCTATGGTAATACTGTGCAATGCAGATTTGCCTGCCTCTTTCTTTCCAATTCTGTCTTCTTAGGTTATAGGTCCAGGAATAAACCTCTGGATCGTACGGTAGCTCAATGTTTACCTTTTAACGGCACCTCCACTCTGCTCTCATGAGTGGCTCTCTCCAGGTTACATCCCACTTAAAGTGGAGGGTTTGCATTTCTCCACAGCACCTTCAGCATTTATTCTTTGTGGTTTTTTACTGATGGTTATTCTGACTGGTGTGAGCTGATACGTCTTTGTGGCTGAATTTGCATGTGTCTCATGATCCATTAAAACTGAGCTTTAAGGCAGGTCCTTTTCATTTTTCAGGCTGTGAGTACCGCTTAGTTCTTCAAAGTGTTTTCTTAAAGTATGTATGTCATAATTTTAAAATTTTTTGGCCATTACCTCCCTGAAGACATTTTGCGGTGACCATTAGCACAGGCTTAAACCTGCGTTTGCAGGTAACGGCCAGAGGGTGGCGGTCTTTCTACGTTCCCCATGCTGGTACTAGGGCAACAGGCCTTCCGGCCAGTGGTGTTCCTCGGTTATAAATTAGAGTGGAATGTGCCTGAAGAAACCCACAAATGCTGATGTCTCCTTACTTATGTTTGTCTTTTAAATTTACCTTATATTTATTATTGGAGCAATATTACATTGTGTACATGGAACAGTTCTTCTTGGTGCGTTCCTCTGTTGATGGACATTTTCATTGCTTCCAAATGTTGGCTATGGTCAATATGGCTGGAGTGCAGGATTGCCAGCCTGTGACGTTTTGATTCTCATTTTCTCAGGGGATAGGCCCAGCAGTGGGTATGACTGATTGACGGGTAGCTCAGTGTTTACCTTTTCAAGGCACTTCCATTGTGTTTTCATTAGTGGCTCTTACCACGTCCCTCTTAGGGCCGAGTGTACGCATTCCTCCACAGTCCCTTCAGCATTTATTTTTTGAAACATTTTTGCTGATGGCCATTCTGACTGCTGTGAGCTGATAGGTTTTTGTAATTTGGGTTTGCATGTCTTTAAAAATTCCTAAAATATATCATTTTCCCACACCTTTTTCTTTCCTCTTCTTTAAAGGAAAAGCTGTGAGTACCACATAGCTCTTGAAATTGTCTTCTTGGAAGGTTGCCCTCTTTTGAAATTTTTGCTCCATTTTTGATCCCAGGATTTATTTGGAGGGCAGGTGTCATTTACAGAATGGCAAGTTGGTGAATATTTAGTGACCTTTAGCAGTGGGTTGAAAGCTGCTGTTGTGGGAAATGGCCACAAGGAGGCAGCATTTCTCCATTCCCAAATCTGAGTACTAGGGCAGCAGAGCCTTTCTGGAAGTCGTGTTCCTAGGTTGTAAATTAGAATGGAATGTGCCAGGAGAAACCCCCATAAGTTTAGGTCTCATTACTTCTTGTTTTTGTTAATTTTTTTAATCGGGGTAAGGACTAGAATATTGTTTGTCCTAGGGGTACACAATCTGGTTCAATTGTACATTATATATGTCTACTCTACAGATCCTCTTCCCATGTAAAATATTACAGAGTGTTCTGTAGACCTCCCTTGCTATATGGTCGGTCGTTTTGAAATATGTATATAATATGTATTTGGATATGTATAGTAACACTAATCTCATTTATCCATTCCCCCCACCTTTCCTTTTAGATGAGCATAGTTGGTTTTCTAAGTCTGTGAGTGTCTTTCTCTGTGGAAATATGTTCATTTGTGTCAGTGATTAGATAACGCCTCTAAGGGATATCATAGGGCATAGGTCTTTTGCTTTCCGACTTACCTCATGTTTTGTGATTATCTCCAGGCTCATCTCTGGTGCCTCAAAGAGCAGTGTTTCATTGTTTTCCATGGCTAATATTCCATTGTGTACATGGACTCCTTCTTCTTTATCCATTCACCTGTTGATGGACATTTTGGTTGCTTCCCATCTTGGCTATTTTGAATAAGGCTGCAGTGCAGCATTTGCAGCCTGTGTCTTTTCGATCCTGGTCTTCTCAGGTGAGAGGCCCAGTGGTGTGCCTGCTGGATTGAATGGTACCTCAGTTTTCACTTTTCAACGCAGTTCCTTTCGGTGGTCATTATTGGCTGTTAACCACTTTCCATCCCACCAGCACCTAGAGGTTACACAGTTCTCTACAACCCCGTCAGCATTTATTGTTGGTAGACTTTTTGCTGACGGTCAGTCGACAGGTGTGAGTTGAAACCTTTTGGTTGATTAGATTGCATGAGTCTAATAATTCCTGAGGTTGAGCTTTTACCCATTTTCCTGTTTTTTTGTTTAAAGAGAGTGAGGAATACTTACCTCTGCATACTATCTTCTTGAAACATTCGCCTGTTTTCAATTTCTTTTGTCCATTCCCCACCTGAGCACAAATTTTGACGGCAGGTGTCCTTTACAGCCCTGAGCCTTTGTGAATTTTAAGTGACCGGTAGCTGTGGGTTTAAAGCTGCTCTTGCGGGAAACGGCCACAAGGGGGCAGCATTTCTCCTTTACCAAATCTGGTCACTAGGGCAACAGAGCCTTAATGGAAGTCGTGTTCTAGGTTGTAAAGTACAATGGAATGTGCCGGGAAAAAGCCCTTTAAGTGTATGTGTCATTCCTTCTTGTTTGTATTTTTAACAAAATTTTTATTCTTTATCACAGCAAATTCGATTACAATGGTTTGTTTGGTCTAGGTGTGCAAGATGTGGTTCCTTCACACATATACATATATCTATGCTTCTTTGGAATCTTTTCCCGTGTAGGTTATGACACAATGTTGAGTAGTCTTCTCTTGGTATTCTGTAGGTCTTTGGTGATTATATATTTCACGTGTGTGTGTATATCTCTGTTCACCTCAATATGGTAATGTACCCAATCCTCACACCTTTCCATTTGGTGAACCATAAGTTTTTGTACTGAATCTGTGATTGCCTTTCTCTGTGGAAGTATCTTCGTTTGTATTCAATTTTTAGGTAACACCTCTATGTGATATGATAGGATATGTGTCTTTCGCTTTCTCACTTACTCCAAGTTGCGTGATTACTTCTAGACTCATCTATGGTGCTGCAAATGGCATTGCTTCATTTTATCGCTAGCTCATAATCCATCTGTACATGTAGCAGTTCTTCTTTGTCCACCCATCTGTCGGTGGACTTTTTGGTGACTTCCATATCTTGGCTATGGTAATACTGTGCAATGCAGATTTGCCTGCCTCTTTCTTTCCAATTCTGTCTTCTTAGGTTATAGGTCCAGGAATAAGCCTCTGGATCGTACGGTAGCTCAATGTTTACCTTTTAACGGCACCTCCACTCTGCTCTCATGAGTGGCTCTCTCCAGGTTACATCCCACTTAAAGTGGAGGGTTTGCATTTCTCCACAGCACCTTCAGCATTTATTCTTTGTGGTTTTTTACTGATGGTTATTCTGACTGGTGTGAGCTGATACGTCTTTGTGGCTGAATTTGCATGTGTCTCATGATCCATTAAAACTGAGCTTTAAGGCAGGTCCTTTTCATTTTTCAGGCTGTGAGTACCGCTTAGTTCTTCAAAGTGTTTTCTTAAAGTATGTATGTCATAATTTTAAAATTTTTTGGCCATTACCTCCCTGAAGACATTTTGCGGTGACCATTAGCACAGGCTTAAACCTGCGTTTGCAGGTAACGGCCAGAGGGTGGCGGTCTTTCTACGTTCCCCATGCTGGTACTAGGGCAACAGGCCTTCCGGCCAGTGGTGTTCCTCGGTTATAAATTAGAGTGGAATGTGCCTGAAGAAACCCACAAATGCTGATGTCTCCTTACTTATGTTTGTCTTTTAAATTTACCTTATATTTATTATTGGAGCAATATTACATTGTGTACATGGAAGAGTTCTTCTTGGTGCGTTCCTCTGTTGATGGACATTTTCATTGCTTCCAAATGTTGGCTATGGTCAATATGGCTGGAGTGCAGGATTGCCAGCCTGTGACGTTTTGATTCTCATTTTCTCAGGGGATAGGCCCAGCAGTGGGTATGACTGATTGACGGGTAGCTCAGTGTTTACCTTTTCAAGGCACTTCCATTGTGTTTTCATTAGTGGCTCTTACCACGTCCCCCTTAGGGCCGAGTGTACGCATTCCTCCACAGTCCCTTCAGCATTTATTTTTTGAAACATTTTTGCTGATGGCCATTCTGACTGCTGTGAGCTGATAGGTTTTTGTAATTTGGGTTTGCATGTCTTTAAAAATTCCTAAAATATATCATTTTCCCACACCTTTTTCTTTCCTCTTCTTTAAAGGAAAAGCTGTGAGTACCACATAGCTCTTGAAAT
Organism: Eschrichtius robustus; assembly: GCF_028021215.1. NCBI lineage: Eukaryota > Metazoa > Chordata > Mammalia > Artiodactyla > Eschrichtiidae > Eschrichtius > Eschrichtius robustus. Next base: position 105,969,294 of record NC_090828.1, read on the forward strand.
TGTCTTCTTGGAAGGTTGCCCTCTTTTGAAATTTTTGCTCCATTTTTGATCCCAGGATTTATTTGGAGGGCAGGTGTCATTTACAGAATGGCAAGTTGGTGAATATTTAGTGACCTTTAGCAGTGGGTTGAAAGCTGCTGTTGTGGGAAATGGCCACAAGGAGGCAGCATTTCTCCATTCCCAAATCTGAGTACTAGGGCAGCAGAGCCTTTCTGGAAGTCGTGTTCCTAGGTTGTAAATTAGAATGGAATGTGCCAGGAGAAACCCCCATAAGTTTAGGTCTCATTACTTCTTGTTTTTGTTAATTTTTTTAATCGGGGTAAGGACTAGAATATTGTTTGTCCTAGGGGTACACAATCTGGTTCAATTGTACATTATATATGTCTACTCTACAGATCCTCTTCCCATGTAAAATATTACAGAGTGTTCTGTAGACCTCCCTTGCTATATGGTCGGTCGTTTTGAAATATGTATATAATATGTATTTGGATATGTATAGTAACACTAATCTCATTTATCCATTCCCCCCACCTTTCCTTTTAGATGAGCATAGTTGGTTTTCTAAGTCTGTGAGTGTCTTTCTCTGTGGAAATATGTTCATTTGTGTCAGTGATTAGATAACGCCTCTAAGGGATATCATAGGATATAGGTCTTTTGCTTTCCGACTTACCTCATGTTTTGTGATTATCTCCAGGCTCATCTCTGGTGCCTCAAAGAGCAGTGTTTCATTGTTTTCCATGGCTAATATTCCATTGTGTACATGGACTCCTTCTTCTTTATCCATTCACCTGTTGATGGACATTTTGGTTGCTTCCCATCTTGGCTATTTTGAATAAGGCTGCAGTGCAGCATTTGCAGCCTGTGTCTTTTCGATCCTGGTCTTCTCAGGTGAGAGGCCCAGTGGTGTGCCTGCTGGATTGAATGGTACCTCAGTTTTCACTTTTCAACGCAGTTCCTTTCGGTAGTCATTATTGGCTGTTAACCACTTTCCTTCCCACCAGCACCTAGAGGTTACACAGTTCTCTACAACCCCGTCAGCATTTATTGTTGGTAGACTTTTTGCTGACGGTCAGTCGACAGGTGTGAGTTGAAACCTTTTGGTTGATTAGATTGCATGAGTCTAATAATTCCTGAGGTTGAGCTTTTACCCATTTTCCTGTTTTTTTGTTTAAAGAGAGTGAGGAATACTTACCTCTGCATACTATCTTCTTGAAACATTCGCCTGTTTTGAATTTCTTTTGTCCATTCCCCACCTGAGCACAATTTTTGACGGCAGGTGTCCTTTACAGCCCTGAGCCCTTGTGAATTTTAAGTGACCAGTAGCTGTGGGTTTAAAGCTGCTCTTGCGGGAAACGGCCACAAGGGGGCAGCATTTCTCCTTTACCAAATCTGGTCACTAGGGCAACAGAGCCTTAATGGAAGTCGTGTTCTAGGTTGTAAAGTACAATGGAATGTGCCGGGAAAAAGCCCTTTAAGTGTATGTGTCATTCCTTCTTGTTTGTATTTTTAACAAAATTTTTATTCTTTATCACAGCAAATTCGATTACAATGGTTTGTTTGGTCTAGGTGTGCAAGACGTGGTTCCTTCACACATATACATATATCTATTCTTCTTTGGAATCTTTTCCCGTGTAGGTTATGACACAATGTTGAGTAGTCTTCTCTTGGTGTTCTGTAGGTCTTTGGTGATTATATATTTCACGTGTGTTTGTATATCTCTTTTAACCTCAATATGGTAATGTACCCAATCCTCACACGTTTCCATTTGGTGAACCTTAAGTTTTTGTACTGAATCTGTGATTGCCTTTCTCTATGGAAGTATCTTGGTTTGTATCAATTTTTAGGTAACACCTCTATGTGGTATGATAGGATATGTGTCTTTCGTTTTCTCACTTATTCCAAGTTGCGTGATTACTTCTAGAGTCATCTATGGTGCTGCAAATGGCATTGCTTCATTTTATCGCTAGCTCATAATCCATCTGTACATGTAGCAGTTCTTCTTTGTCCACCCATCTGTCGGTGGACTTTTTGGTGACTTCCATATCTTGGCTATGGTAATACTGTGCAATGCAGATTTGCCTGCCTCTTTCTTTCCAATTCTGTCTTCTTAGGTTATAGGTCCAGGAATAAACCTCTGGATCGTACGGTAGCTCAATGTTTACCTTTTAACGGCACCTCCAGTCTGCTCTCATGAGTGGCTCTCTCCAGGTTACATCCCACTTAAAGTGGAGGGTTTGCATTTCTCCACAGCACCTTCAGCATTTATTCTTTGTGGTTTTTTACTGATGGTTATTCTGACTGGTGTGAGCTGATACGTCTTTGTGGCTGAATTTGCATGTGTCTCATGATCCATTAAAACTGAGCTTTAAGGCAGGTCCTTTTCATTTTTCAGGCTGTGAGTACCGCTTAGTTCTTCAAAGTGTTTTCTTAAAGTATGTATGTCATAATTTTAAAATTTTTTGGCCATTACCTCCCTGAAGACATTTTGCGGTGACCATTAGCACAGGCTTAAACCTGCGTTTGCAGGTAACGGCCAGAGGGTGGTGGTCTTTCTACGTTCCCCATGCTGGTACTAGGGCAACAGGCCTTCCGGCCAGTGGTGTTCCTCGGTTATAAATTAGAGTGGAATGTGCCTGAAGAAACCCACAAATGCTGATGTCTCCTTACTTATGTTTGTCTTTTAAATTTACCTTATATTTATTATTGGAGCAATATTACATTGTGTACATGGAAGAGTTCTTCTTGGTGCGTTCCTCTGTTGATGGACATTTTCATTGCTTCCAAATGTTGGCTATGGTCAATATGGCTGGAGTGCAGGATTGCCAGCCTGTGACGTTTTGATTCTCATTTTCTCAGGGGATAGGCCCAGCAGTGGGTATGACTGATTGACGGGTAGCTCAGTGTTTACCTTTTCAAGGCACTTCCATTGTGTTTTCATTAGTGGCTCTTACCACGTCCCTCTTAGGGCCGAGTGTACGCATTCCTCCACAGTCCCTTCAGCATTTATTTTTTGAAACATTTTTGCTGATGGCCATTCTGACTGCTGTGAGCTGATAGGTTTTTGTAATTTGGGTTTGCATGTCTTTAAAAATTCCTAAAATATATCATTTTCCCACACCTTTTTCTTTCCTCTTCTTTAAAGGAAAAGCTGTGAGTACCACATAGCTCTTGAAATTGTCTTCTTGGAAGGTTGCCCTCTTTTGAAATTTTTGCTCCATTTTTGATCCCAGGATTTATTTGGAGGGCAGGTGTCATTTACAGAATGGCAAGTTGGTGAATATTTAGTGACCTTTAGCAGTGGGTTGAAAGCTGCTGTTGTGGGAAATGGCCACAAGGAGGCAGCATTTCTCCATTCCCAAATCTGAGTACTAGGGCAGCAGAGCCTTTCTGGAAGTCGTGTTCCTAGGTTGTAAATTAGAATGGAATGTGCCAGGAGAAACCCCCATAAGTTTAGGTCTCATTACTTCTTGTTTTTGTTAATTTTTTTAATCGGGGTAAGGACTAGAATACTGTTTGTCCTAGGGGTACACAATCTGGTTCATTTGTACATTATATATGTCTACTCTACAGATCCTCTTCCCATGTAAAATATTACAGAGTGTTCTGTAGACCTCCCTTGCTATATGGTCGGTCGTTTTGAAATATGTATATAATATGTATTTGGATATGTATAGTAACACTAATCTCATTTATCCATTCCCCCCACCTTTCCTTTTAGATGAGCATAGTTGGTTTTCTAAGTCTGTGAGTGTCTTTCTCTGTGGAAATATGTTCATTTGTGTCAGTGATTAGATAACGCCTCTAAGGGATATCATAGGGCATAGGTCTTTTGCTTTCCGACTTACCTCATGTTTTGTGATTATCTCCAGGCTCATCTCTGGTGCCTCAAAGAGCAGTGTTTCATTGTTTTCCATGGCTAATATTCCATTGTGTGCATGGACTCCTTCTTCTTTATCCATTCACCTGTTGATGGACATTTTGGTTGCTTCCCATCTTGGCTATTTTGAATAAGGCTGCAGTGCAGCATTTGCAGCCTGTGTCTTTTCGATCCTGGTCTTCTCAGGTGAGAGGCCCAGTGGTGTGCCTGCTGGATTGAATGGTACCTCAGTTTTCACTTTTCAACGCAGTTCCTTTCGGTGGTCATTATTGGCTGTTAACCACTTTCCATCCCACCAGCACCTAGAGGTTACACAGTTCTCTACAACCCCGTCAGCATTTATTGTTGGTAGACTTTTTGCTGACGGTCAGTCGACAGGTGTGAGTTGGAACCTTTTGGTTGATTAGATTGCATGAGTCTAATAATTCCTGAGGTTGAGCTTTTACCCATTTTCCTGTTTTTTTGTTTAAAGAGAGTGAGGAATACTTACCTCTGCATACTATCTTCTTGAAACATTCGCCTGTTTTGAATTTCTTTTGTCCATACCCCACCTGAGCACAATTTTTGACGGCAGGTGTCCTTTACAGCCCTGAGCCCTTGTGAATTTTAAGTGACCAGTAGCTGTGGGTTTAAAGCTGCTCTTGCGGGAAACGGCCACAAGGGGGCAGCATTTCTCCTTTACCAAATCTGGTCACTAGGGCAACAGAGCCTTAATGGAAGTCGTGTTCTAGGTTGTAAAGTACAATGGAATGTGCCGGGAAAAAGCCCTTTAAGTGTATGTGTCATTCCTTCTTGTTTGTATTTTTAACAAAATTTTTATTCTTTATCACAGCAAATTCGATTACAATGGTTTGTTTGGCATAGGTGTGCAAGATGTGGTTCCTTCACACATATACATATATCTATGCTTCTTTAGAATCTTTTCCCGTGTAGGTTATGACACAATGTTGAGTAGTCTTCTCTTGGTATTCTGTAGGTCTTTGGTGATTATATATTTCACGTGTGTTTGTATATCTCTGTTCACCTCAATATGGTAATGTACCCAATCCTCACACCTTTCCATTTGGTGAACCATAAGTTTTTGTACTGAATCTGTGATTGCCTTTCTCTGTGGAAGTATCTTCGTTTGTATTCAATTTTTAGGTAACACCTCTATGTGATATGATAGGATATGTGTCTTTCGCTTTCTCACTTACTCCAAGTTGCGTGATTACTTCTAGAGTCATCTATGGTGCTGCAAATGGCATTGCTTCATTTTATCGCTAGCTCATAATCCATCTGTACATGTAGCAGTTCTTCTTTGTCCACCCATCTGTCGGTGGACTTTTTGGTGACTTCCATATCTTGGCTATGGTAATACTGTGCAATGCAGATTTGCCTGCCTCTTTCTTTCCAATTCTGTCTTCTTAGGTTATAGGTCCAGGAATAAACCTCTGGATCGTACGGTAGCTCAATGTTTACCTTTTAACGGCACCTCCACTCTGCTCTCATGAGTGGCTCTCTCCAGGTTACATCCCACTTAAAGTGGAGGGTTTGCATTTCTCCACAGCACCTTCAGCATTTATTCTTTGTGGTTTTTTACTGATGGTTATTCTGACTGGTGTGAGCTGATACGTCTTTGTGGCTGAATTTGCATGTGTCTCATGATCCATTAAAACTGAGCTTTAAGGCAGGTCCTTTTCATTTTTCAGGCTGTGAGTACCGCTTAGTTCTTCAAAGTGTTTTCTTAAAGTATGTATGTCATAATTTTAAAATTTTTTGGCCATTACCTCCCTGAAGACATTTTGCGGTGACCATTAGCACAGGCTTAAACCTGCGTTTGCAGGTAACGGCCAGAGGGTGGCGGTCTTTCTACGTTCCCCATGCTGGTACTAGGGCAACAGGCCTTCCGGCCAGTGGTGTTCCTCGGTTATAAATTAGAGTGGAATGTGCCTGAAGAAACCCACAAATGCTGATGTCTCCTTACTTATGTTTGTCTTTTAAATTTACCTTATATTTATTATTGGAGCAATATTACATTGTGTACATGGAAGAGTTCTTCTTGGTGCGTTCCTCTGTTGATGGACATTTTCATTGCTTCCAAATGTTGGCTATGGTCAATATGGCTGGAGTGCAGGATTGCCAGCCTGTGACGTTTTGATTCTCATTTTCTCAGGGGATAGGCCCAGCAGTGGGTATGACTGATTGACGGGTAGCTCAGTGTTTACCTTTTCAAGGCACTTCCATTGTGTTTTCATTAGTGGCTCTTACCACGTCCCCCTTAGGGCCGAGTGTACGCATTCCTCCACAGTCCCTTCAGCATTTATTTTTTGAAACATTTTTGCTGATGGCCATTCTGACTGCTGTGAGCTGATAGGTTTTTGTAATTTGGGTTTGCATGTCTTTAAAAATTCCTAAAATATATCATTTTCCCACACCTTTTTCTTTCCTCTTCTTTAAAGGAAAAGCTGTGAGTACCACATAGCTCTTGAAATTGTCTTCTTGGAAGGTTGCCCTCTTTTGAAATTTTTGCTCCATTTTTGATCCCAGGATTTATTTGGAGGGCAGGTGTCATTTACAGAATGGCAAGTTGGTGAATATTTAGTGACCTTTAGCAGTGGGTTGAAAGCTGCTGTTGTGGGAAATGGCCACAAGGAGGCAGCATTTCTCCATTCCCAAATCTGAGTACTAGGGCAGCAGAGCCTTTCTGGAAGTCGTGTTCCTAGGTTGTAAATTAGAATGGAATGTGCCAGGAGAAACCCCCATAAGTTTAGGTCTCATTACTTCTTGTTTTTGTTAATTTTTTTAATCGGGGTAAGGACTAGAATATTGTTTGTCCTAGGGGTACACAATCTGGTTCATTTGTACATTATATATGTCTAGTCTACAGATCCTCTTCCCATGTAAAATATTACAGAGTGTTCTGTAGACCTCCCTTGCTATATGGTCGGTCGTTTTGAAATATGTATATAATATGTATTTGGATATGTATAGTAACACTAATCTCATTTATCCATTCCCCCCACCTTTCCTTTTAGATGAGCATAGTTGGTTTTCTAAGTCTGTGAGTGTCTTTCTCTGTGGAAATATGTTCATTTGTGTCAGTGATTAGATAACGCCTCTAAGGGATATCATAGGATATAGGTCTTTTGCTTTCCGACTTACCTCATGTTTTGTGATTATCTCCAGGCTCATCTCTGGTGCCTCAAAGAGCAGTGTTTCATTGTTTTCCATGGCTAATATTCCATTGTGTACATGGACTCCTTCTTCTTTATCCATTCACCTGTTGATGGACATTTTGGTTGCTTCCCATCTTGGCTATTTTGAATAAGGCTGCAGTGCAGCATTTGCAGCCTGTGTCTTTTCGATCCTGGTCTTCTCAGGTGAGAGGCCCAGTGGTGTGCCTGCTGGATTGAATGGTACCTCAGTTTTCACTTTTCAACGCAGTTCCTTTCGGTAGTCATTATTGGCTGTTAACCACTTTCCTTCCCACCAGCACCTAGAGGTTACACAGTTCTCTACAACCCCGTCAGCATTTATTGTTGGTAGACTTTTTGCTGACGGTCAGTCGACAGGTGTGAGTTGAAACCTTTTGGTTGATTAGATTGCATGAGTCTAATAATTCCTGAGGTTGAGCTTTTACCCATTTTCCTGTTTTTTTGTTTAAAGAGAGTGAGGAATACGTACCTCTGCATACTATCTTCTTGAAACATTCGCCTGTTTTGAATTTCTTTTGTCCATTCCCCAACTGAGCACAATTTTTGACGGCAGGTGTCCTTTACAGCCCTGAGCCCTTGTGAATTTTAAGTGACCAGTAGCTGTGGGTTTAAAGCTGCTCTTGCGGGAAACGGCCACAAGGGGGCAGCATTTCTCCTTTACCAAATCTGGTCACTAGGGCAACAGAGCCTTAATGGAAGTCGTGTTCTAGGTTGTAAAGTACAATGGAATGTGCCGGGAAAAAGCCCTTTAAGTGTATGTGTCATTCCTTCTTGTTTGTATTTTTAACAAAATTTTTATTCTTTATCACAGCAAATTCGATTACAATGGTTTGTTTGGTCTAGGTGTGCAAGACGTGGTTCCTTCACACATATACATATATCTATTCTTCTTTGGAATCTTTTCCCGTGTAGGTTATGACACAATGTTGAGTAGTCTTCTCTTGGTATTCTGTAGGTCTTTGGTGATTATATATTTCACGTGTGTTTGTATATCTCTTTTAACCTCAATATGGTAATGTACCCAATCCTCACACGTTTCCATTTGGTGAACCTTAAGTTTTTGTACTGAATCTGTGATTGCCTTTCTCTATGGAAGTATCTTGGTTTGTATCAATTTTTAGGTAACACCTCTATGTGGTATGATAGGATATGTGTCTTTCGTTTTCTCACTTATTCCAAGTTGCGTGATTACTTCTAGAGTCATCTATGGTGCTGCAAATGGCATTGCTTCATTTTATCGCTAGCTCATAATCCATCTGTACATGTAGCAGTTCTTCTTTGTCCACCCATCTGTCGGTGGACTTTTTGGTGACTTCCATATCTTGGCTATGGTAATACTGTGCAATGCAGATTTGCCTGCCTCTTTCTTTCCAATTCTGTCTTCTTAGGTTATAGGTCCAGGAATAAACCTCTGGATCGTACGGTAGCTCAATGTTTACCTTTTAACGGCACCTCCACTCTGCTCTCATGAGTGGCTCTCTCCAGGTTACATCCCACTTAAAGTGGAGGGTTTGCATTTCTCCACAGCACCTTCAGCATTTATTCTTTGTGGTTTTTTACTGATGGTTATTCTGACTGGTGTGAGCTGATACGTCTTTGTGGCTGAATTTGCATGTGTCTCATGATCCATTAAAACTGAGCTTTAAGGCAGGTCCTTTTCATTTTTCAGGCTGTGAGTACCGCTTAGTTCTTCAAAGTGTTTTCTTAAAGTATGTATGTCATAATTTTAAAATTTTTTGGCCATTACCTCCCTGAAGACATTTTGCGGTGACCATTAGCACAGGCTTAAACCTGCGTTTGCAGGTAACGGCCAGAGGGTGGTGGTCTTTCTACGTTCCCCATGCTGGTACTAGGGCAACAGGCCTTCCGGCCAGTGGTGTTCCTCGGTTATAAATTAGAGTGGAATGTGCCTGAAGAAACCCACAAATGCTGATGTCTCCTTACTTATGTTTGTCTTTTAAATTTACCTTATATTTATTATTGGAGCAATATTACATTGTGTACATGGAAGAGTTCTTCTTGGTGCGTTCCTCTGTTGATGGACATTTTCATTGCTTCCAAATGTTGGCTATGGTCAATATGGCTGGAGTGCAGGATTGCCAGCCTGTGACGTTTTGATTCTCATTTTCTCAGGGGATAGGCCCAGCAGTGGGTATGACTGATTGACGGGTAGCTCAGTGTTTACCTTTTCAAGGCACTTCCATTGTGTTTTCATTAGTGGCTCTTACCACGTCCCTCTTAGGGCCGAGTGTACGCATTCCTCCACAGTCCCTTCAGCATTTATTTTTTGAAACATTTTTGCTGATGGCCATTCTGACTGCTGTGAGCTGATAGGTTTTTGTAATTTGGGTTTGCATGTCTTTAAAAATTCCTAAAATATATCATTTTCCCACACCTTTTTCTTTCCTCTTCTTTAAAGGAAAAGCTGTGAGTACCACATAGCTCTTGAAATTGTCTTCTTGGAAGGTTGCCCTCTTTTGAAATTTTTGCTCCATTTTTGATCCCAGGATTTATTTGGAGGGCAGGTGTCATTTACAGAATGGCAAGTTGGTGAATATTTAGTGACCTTTAGCAGTGGGTTGAAAGCTGCTGTTGTGGGAAATGGCCACAAGGAGGCAGCATTTCTCCATTCCCAAATCTGAGTACTAGGGCAGCAGAGCCTTTCTGGAAGTCGTGTTCCTAGGTTGTAAATTAGAATGGAATGTGCCAGGAGAAACCCCCATAAGTTTAGGTCTCATTACTTCTTGTTTTTGTTAATTTTTTTAATCGGGGTAAGGACTAGAATATTGTTTGTCCTAGGGGTACACAATCTGGTTCATTTGTACATTGTATATGTCTACTCTACAGATCCTCTTCCCATGTAAAATATTACAGAGTGTTCTGTAGACCTCCCTTGCTATATGGTCGGTCGTTTTGAAATATGTATATAATATGTATTTGGATATGTATAGTAACACTAATCTCATTTATCCATTCCCCCCACCTTTCCTTTTAGATGAGCATAGTTGGTTTTCTAAGTCTGTGAGTGTCTTTCTCTGTGGAAATATGTTCATTTGTGTCAGTGATTAGATAACGCCTCTAAGGGATATCATAGGATATAGGTCTTTTGCTTTCCGACTTACCTCATGTTTTGTGATTATCTCCAGGCTCATCTCTGGTGCCTCAAAGAGCAGTGTTTCATTGTTTTCCATGGCTAATATTCCATTGTGTACATGGACTCCTTCTTCTTTATCCATTCACCTGTTGATGGACATTTTGGTTGCTTCCCATCTTGGCTATTTTGAATAAGGCTGCAGTGCAGCATTTGCAGCCTGTGTCTTTTCGATCCTGGTCTTCTCAGGTGAGAGGCCCAGTGGTGTGCCTGCTGGATTGAATGGTACCTCAGTTTTCACTTTTCAACGCAGTTCCTTTCGGTAGTCATTATTGGCTGTTAACCACTTTCCTTCCCACCAGCACCTAGAGGTTACACAGTTCTCTACAACCCCGTCAGCATTTATTGTTGGTAGACTTTTTGCTGACGGTCAGTCGACAGGTGTGAGTTGAAACCTTTTGGTTGATTAGATTGCATGAGTCTAATAATTCCTGAGGTTGAGCTTTTACCCATTTTCCTGTTTTTTTGTTTAAAGAGAGTGAGGAATACTTACCTCTGCATACTATCTTCTTGAAACATTCGCCTGTTTTGAATTTCTTTTGTCCATTCCCCACCTGAGCACAATTTTTGATGGCAGGTGTCCTTTACAGCCCTGAGCCCTTGTGAATTTTAAGTGACCAGTAGCTGTGGGTTTAAAGCTGCTCTTGCGGGAAACGGCCACAAGGGGGCAGCATTTCTCCTTTACCAAATCTGGTCACTAGGGCAACAGAGCCTTAATGGAAGTCGTGTTCTAGGTTGTAAAGTACAATGGAATGTGCCGGGAAAAAGCCCTTTAAGTGTATGTGTCATTCCTTCTTGTTTGTATTTTTAACAAAATTTTTATTCTTTATCACAGCAAATTCGATTACAATGGTTTGTTTGGTCTAGGTGTGCAAGACGTGGTTCCTTCACACATATACATATATCTATTCTTCTTTGGAATCTTTTCCCGTGTAGGTTATGACACAATGTTGAGTAGTCTTCTCTTGGTATTCTGTAGGTCTTTGGTGATTATATATTTCACGTGTGTTTGTATATCTCTTTTAACCTCAATATGGTAATGTACCCAATCCTCACACGTTTCCATTTGGTGAACCTTAAGTTTTTGTACTGAATCTGTGATTGCCTTTCTCTATGGAAGTATCTTCGTTTGTATCAATTTTTAGGTAACACCTCTATGTGGTATGATAGGATATGTGTCTTTCGTTTTCTCACTTATTCCAAGTTGCGTGATTACTTCTAGAGTCATCTATGGTGCTGCAAATGGCATTGCTTCATTTTATCGCTAGCTCATAATCCATCTGTACATGTAGCAGTTCTTCTTTGTCCACCCATCTGTCGGTGGACTTTTTGGTGACTTCCATATCTTGGCTATGGTAATACTGTGCAATGCAGATTTGCCTGCCTCTTTCTTTCCAATTCTGTCTTCTTAGGTTATAGGTCCAGGAATAAACCTCTGGATCGTACGGTAGCTCAATGTTTACCTTTTAACGGCACCTCCACTCTGCTCTCATGAGTGGCTCTCTCCAGGTTACATCCCACTTAAAGTGGAGGGTTTGCATTTCTCCACAGCACCTTCAGCATTTATTCTTTGTGGTTTTTTACTGATGGTTATTCTGACTGGTGTGAGCTGATACGTCTTTGTGGCTGAATTTGCATGTGTCTCATGATCCATTAAAACTGAGCTTTAAGGCAGGTCCTTTTCATTTTTCAGGCTGTGAGTACCGCTTAGTTCTTCAAAGTGTTTTCTTAAAGTATGTATGTCATAATTTTAAAATTTTTTGGCCATTACCTCCCTGAAGACATTTTGCGGTGACCATTAGCACAGGCTTAAACCTGCGTTTGCAGGTAACGGCCAGAGGGTGGCGGTCTTTCTACGTTCCCCATGCTGGTACTAGGGCAACAGGCCTTCCGGCCAGTGGTGTTCCTCGGTTATAAATTAGAGTGGAATGTGCCTGAAGAAACCCACAAATGCTGATGTCTCCTTACTTATGTTTGTCTTTTAAATTTACCTTATATTTATTATTGGAGCAATATTACATTGTGTACATGGAACAGTTCTTCTTGGTGCGTTCCTCTGTTGATGGACATTTTCATTGCTTCCAAATGTTGGCTATGGTCAATATGGCTGGAGTGCAGGATTGCCAGCCTGTGACGTTTTGATTCTCATTTTCTCAGGGGATAGGCCCAGCAGTGGGTATGACTGATTGACGGGTAGCTCAGTGTTTACCTTTTCAAGGCACTTCCATTGTGTTTTCATTAGTGGCTCTTACCACGTCCCCCTTAGGGCCGAGTGTACGCATTCCTCCACAGTCCCTTCAGCATTTATTTTTTGAAACATTTTTGCTGATGGCCATTCTGACTGCTGTGAGCTGATAGGTTTTTGTAATTTGGGTTTGCATGTCTTTAAAAATTCCTAAAATATATCATTTTCCCACACCTTTTTCTTTCCTCTTCTTTAAAGGAAAAGCTGTGAGTACCACATAGCTCTTGAAATTGTCTTCTTGGAAGGTTGCCCTCTTTTGAAATTTTTGCTCCATTTTTGATCCCAGGATTTATTTGGAGGGCAGGTGTCATTTACAGAATGGCAAGTTGGTGAATATTTAGTGACCTTTAGCAGTGGGTTGAAAGCTGCTGTTGTGGGAAATGGCCACAAGGAGGCAGCATTTCTCCATTCCCAAATCTGAGTACTAGGGCAGCAGAGCCTTTCTGGAAGTCGTGTTCCTAGGTTGTAAATTAGAATGGAATGTGCCAGGAGAAACCCCCATAAGTTTAGGTCTCATTACTTCTTGTTTTTGTTAATTTTTTTAATCGGGGTAAGGACTAGAATATTGTTTGTCCTAGGGGTACACAATCTGGTTCATTTGTACATTATATATGTCTAGTCTACAGATCCTCTTCCCATGTAAAATATTACAGAGTGTTCTGTAGACCTCCCTTGCTATATGGTCGGTCGTTTTGAAATATGTATATAATATGTATTTGGATATGTATAGTAACACTAATCTCATTTATCCATTCCCCCCACCTTTCCTTTTAGATGAGCATAGTTGGTTTTCTAAGTCTGTGAGTGTCTTTCTCTGTGGAAATATGTTCATTTGTGTCAGTGATTAGATAACGCCTCTAAGGGATATCATAGGATATAGGTCTTTTGCTTTCCGACTTACCTCATGTTTTGTGATTATCTCCAGGCTCATCTCTGGTGCCTCAAAGAGCAGTGTTTCATTGTTTTCCATGGCTAATATTCCATTGTGTACATGGACTCCTTCTTCTTTATCCATTCACCTGTTGATGGACATTTTGGTTGCTTCCCATCTTGGCTATTTTGAATAAGGCTGCAGTGCAGCATTTGCAGCCTGTGTCTTTTCGATCCTGGTCTTCTCAGGTGAGAGGCCCAGTGGTGTGCCTGCTGGATTGAATGGTACCTCAGTTTTCACTTTTCAACGCAGTTCCTTTCGGTAGTCATTATTGGCTGTTAACCACTTTCCTTCCCACCAGCACCTAGAGGTTACACAGTTCTCTACAACCCCGTCAGCATTTATTGTTGGTAGACTTTTTGCTGACGGTCAGTCGACAGGTGTGAGTTGAAACCTTTTGGTTGATTAGATTGCATGAGTCTAATAATTCCTGAGGTTGAGCTTTTACCCATTTTCCTGTTTTTTTGTTTAAAGAGAGTGAGGAATACTTACCTCTGCATACTATCTTCTTGAAACATTCGCCTGTTTTGAATTTCTTTTGTCCATTCCCCACCTGAGCACAATTTTTGACGGCAGGTGTCCTTTACAGCCCTGAGCCCTTGTGAATTTTAAGTGACCAGTAGCTGTGGGTTTAAAGCTGCTCTTGCGGGAAACGGCCACAAGGGGGCAGCATTTCTCCTTTACCAAATCTGGTCACTAGGGCAACAGAGCCTTAATGGAAGTCGTGTTCTAGGTTGTAAAGTACAATGGAATGTGCCGGGAAAAAGCCCTTTAAGTGTATGTGTCATTCCTTCTTGTTTGTATTTTTAACAAAATTTTTATTCTTTATCACAGCAAATTCGATTACAATGGTTTGTTTGGTCTAGGTGTGCAAGACGTGGTTCCTTCACACATATACATATATCTATTCTTCTTTGGAATCTTTTCCCGTGTAGGTTATGACACAATGTTGAGTAGTCTTCTCTTGGTATTCTGTAGGTCTTTGGTGATTATATATTTCACGTGTGTTTGTATATCTCTTTTAACCTCAATATGGTAATGTACCCAATCCTCACACGTTTCCATTTGGTGAACCTTAAGTTTTTGTACTGAATCTGTGATTGCCTTTCTCTATGGAAGTATCTTGGTTTGTATCAATTTTTAGGTAACACCTCTATGTGGTATGATAGGATATGTGTCTTTCGTTTTCTCACTTATTCCAAGTTGCGTGATTACTTCTAGAGTCATCTATGGTGCTGCAAATGGCATTGCTTCATTTTATCGCTAGCTCATAATCCATCTGTACATGTAGCAGTTCTTCTTTGTCCACCCATCTGTCGGTGGACTTTTTGGTGACTTCCATATCTTGGCTATGGTAATACTGTGCAATGCAGATTTGCCTGCCTCTTTCTTTCCAATTCTGTCTTCTTAGGTTATAGGTCCAGGAATAAACCTCTGGATCGTACGGTAGCTCAATGTTTACCTTTTAACGGCACCTCCACTCTGCTCTCATGAGTGGCTCTCTCCAGGTTACATCCCACTTAAAGTGGAGGGTTTGCATTTCTCCACAGCACCTTCAGCATTTATTCTTTGTGGTTTTTTACTGATGGTTATTCTGACTGGTGTGAGCTGATACGTCTTTGTGGCTGAATTTGCATGTGTCTCATGATCCATTAAAACTGAGCTTTAAGGCAGGTCCTTTTCATTTTTCAGGCTGTGAGTACCGCTTAGTTCTTCAAAGTGTTTTCTTAAAGTATGTATGTCATAATTTTAAAATTTTTTGGCCATTACCTCCCTGAAGACATTTTGCGGTGACCATTAGCACAGGCTTAAACCTGCGTTTGCAGGTAACGGCCAGAGGGTGGTGGTCTTTCTACGTTCCCCATGCTGGTACTAGGGCAACAGGCCTTCCGGCCAGTGGTGTTCCTCGGTTATAAATTAGAGTGGAATGTGCCTGAAGAAACCCACAAATGCTGATGTCTCCTTACTTATGTTTGTCTTTTAAATTTACCTTATATTTATTATTGGAGCAATATTACATTGTGTACATGGAAGAGTTCTTCTTGGTGCGTTCCTCTGTTGATGGACATTTTCATTGCTTCCAAATGTTGGCTATGGTCAATATGGCTGGAGTGCAGGATTGCCAGCCTGTGACGTTTTGATTCTCATTTTCTCAGGGGATAGGCCCAGCAGTGGGTATGACTGATTGACGGGTAGCTCAGTGTTTACCTTTTCAAGGCACTTCCATTGTGTTTTCATTAGTGGCTCTTACCACGTCCCTCTTAGGGCCGAGTGTACGCATTCCTCCACAGTCCCTTCAGCATTTATTTTTTGAAACATTTTTGCTGATGGCCATTCTGACTGCTGTGAGCTGATAGGTTTTTGTAATTTGGGTTTGCATGTCTTTAAAAATTCCTAAAATATATCATTTTCCCACACCTTTTTCTTTCCTCTTCTTTAAAGGAAAAGCTGTGAGTACCACATAGCTCTTGAAATTGTCTTCTTGGAAGGTTGCCCTCTTTTGAAATTTTTGCTCCATTTTTGATCCCAGGATTTATTTGGAGGGCAGGTGTCATTTACAGAATGGCAAGTTGGTGAATATTTAGTGACCTTTAGCAGTGGGTTGAAAGCTGCTGTTGTGGGAAATGGCCACAAGGAGGCAGCATTTCTCCATTCCCAAATCTGAGTACTAGGGCAGCAGAGCCTTTCTGGAAGTCGTGTTCCTAGGTTGTAAATTAGAATGGAATGTGCCAGGAGAAACCCCCATAAGTTTAGGTCTCATTACTTCTTGTTTTTGTTAATTTTTTTAATCGGGGTAAGGACTAGAATATTGTTTGTCCTAGGGGTACACAATCTGGTTCATTTGTACATTATATATGTCTACTCTACAGATCCTCTTCCCATGTAAAATATTACAGAGTGTTCTGTAGACCTCCCTTGCTATATGGTCGGTCGTTTTGAAATATGTATATAATATGTATTTGGATATGTATAGTAACACTAATCTCATTTATCCATTCCCCCCACCTTTCCTTTTAGATGAGCATAGTTGGTTTTCTAAGTCTGTGAGTGTCTTTCTCTGTGGAAATATGTTCATTTGTGTCAGTGATTAGATAACGCCTCTAAGGGATATCATAGGGCATAGGTCTTTTGCTTTCCGACTTACCTCATGTTTTGTGATTATCTCCAGGCTCATCTCTGGTGCCTCAAAGAGCAGTGTTTCATTGTTTTCCATGGCTAATATTCCATTGTGTGCATGGACTCCTTCTTCTTTATCCATTCACCTGTTGATGGACATTTTGGTTGCTTCCCATCTTGGCTATTTTGAATAAGGCTGCAGTGCAGCATTTGCAGCCTGTGTCTTTTCGATCCTGGTCTTCTCAGGTGAGAGGCCCAGTGGTGTGCCTGCTGGATTGAATGGTACCTCAGTTTTCACTTTTCAACGCAGTTCCTTTCGGTGGTCATTATTGGCTGTTAACCACTTTCCATCCCACCAGCACCTAGAGGTTACACAGTTCTCTACAACCCCGTCAGCATTTATTGTTGGTAGACTTTTTGCTGACGGTCAGTCGACAGGTGTGAGTTGGAACCTTTTGGTTGATTAGATTGCATGAGTCTAATAATTCCTGAGGTTGAGCTTTTACCCATTTTCCTGTTTTTTTGTTTAAAGAGAGTGAGGAATACTTACCTCTGCATACTATCTTCTTGAAACATTCGCCTGTTTTGAATTTCTTTTGTCCATACCCCACCTGAGCACAATTTTTGACGGCAGGTGTCCTTTACAGCCCTGAGCCCTTGTGAATTTTAAGTGACCAGTAGCTGTGGGTTTAAAGCTGCTCTTGCGGGAAACGGCCACAAGGGGGCAGCATTTCTCCTTTACCAAATCTGGTCACTAGGGCAACAGAGCCTTAATGGAAGTCGTGTTCTAGGTTGTAAAGTACAATGGAATGTGCCGGGAAAAAGCCCTTTAAGTGTATGTGTCATTCCTTCTTGTTTGTATTTTTAACAAAATTTTTATTCTTTATCACAGCAAATTCGATTACAATGGTTTGTTTGGCATAGGTGTGCAAGATGTGGTTCCTTCACACATATACATATATCTATGCTTCTTTGGAATCTTTTCCCGTGTAGGTTATGACACAATGTTGAGTAGTCTTCTCTTGGTATTCTGTAGGTCTTTGGTGATTATATATTTCTCGTGTGTTTGTATATCTCTGTTCACCTCAATATGGTAATGTACCCAATCCTCACACCTTTCCATTTGGTGAACCATAAGTTTTTGTACTGAATCTGTGATTGCCTTTCTCTGTGGAAGTATCTTCGTTTGTATTCAATTTTTAGGTAACACCTCTATGTGATATGATAGGATATGTGTCTTTCGCTTTCTCACTTACTCCAAGTTGCGTGATTACTTCTAGAGTCATCTATGGTGCTGCAAATGGCATTGCTTCATTTTATCGCTAGCTCATAATCCATCTGTACATGTAGCAGTTCTTCTTTGTCCACCCATCTGTCGGTGGACTTTTTGGTGACTTCCATATCTTGGCTATGGTAATACTGTGCAATGCAGATTTGCCTGCCTCTTTCTTTCCAATTCTGTCTTCTTAGGTTATAGGTCCAGGAATAAACCTCTGGATCGTACGGTAGCTCAATGTTTACCTTTTAACGGCACCTCCACTCTGCTCTCATGAGTGGCTCTCTCCAGGTTACATCCCACTTAAAGTGGAGGGTTTGCATTTCTCCACAGCACCTTCAGCATTTATTCTTTGTGGTTTTTTACTGATGGTTATTCTGACTGGTGTGAGCTGATACGTCTTTGTGGCTGAATTTGCATGTGTCTCATGATCCATTAAAACTGAGCTTTAAGGCAGGTCCTTTTCATTTTTCAGGCTGTGAGTACCGCTTAGTTCTTCAAAGTGTTTTCTTAAAGTATGTATGTCATAATTTTAAAATTTTTTGGCCATTACCTCCCTGAAGACATTTTGCGGTGACCATTAGCACAGGCTTAAACCTGCGTTTGCAGGTAACGGCCAGAGGGTGGCGGTCTTTCTACGTTCCCCATGCTGGTACTAGGGCAACAGGCCTTCCGGCCAGTGGTGTTCCTCGGTTATAAATTAGAGTGGAATGTGCCTGAAGAAACCCACAAATGCTGATGTCTCCTTACTTATGTTTGTCTTTTAAATTTACCTTATATTTATTATTGGAGCAATATTACATTGTGTACATGGAAGAGTTCTTCTTGGTGCGTTCCTCTGTTGATGGACATTTTCATTGCTTCCAAATGTTGGCTATGGTCAATATGGCTGGAGTGCAGGATTGCCAGCCTGTGACGTTTTGATTCTCATTTTCTCAGGGGATAGGCCCAGCAGTGGGTATGACTGATTGACGGGTAGCTCAGTGTTTACCTTTTCAAGGCACTTCCATTGTGTTTTCATTAGTGGCTCTTACCACGTCCCCCTTAGGGCCGAGTGTACGCATTCCTCCACAGTCCCTTCAGCATTTATTTTTTGAAACATTTTTGCTGATGGCCATTCTGACTGCTGTGAGCTGATAGGTTTTTGTAATTTGGGTTTGCATGTCTTTAAAAATTCCTAAAATATATCATTTTCCCACACCTTTTTCTTTCCTCTTCTTTAAAGGAAAAGCTGTGAGTACCACATAGCTCTTGAAATTGTCTTCTTGGAAGGTTGCCCTCTTTTGAAATTTTTGCTCCATTTTTGATCCCAGGATTTATTTGGAGGGCAGGTGTCATTTACAGAATGGCAAGTTGGTGAATATTTAGTGACCTTTAGCAGTGGGTTGAAAGCTGCTGTTGTGGGAAATGGCCACAAGGAGGCAGCATTTCTCCATTCCCAAATCTGAGTACTAGGGCAGCAGAGCCTTTCTGGAAGTCGTGTTCCTAGGTTGTAAATTAGAATGGAATGTGCCAGGAGAAACCCCCATAAGTTTAGGTCTCATTACTTCTTGTTTTTGTTAATTTTTTTAATCGGGGTAAGGACTAGAATATTGTTTGTCCTAGGGGTACACAATCTGGTTCATTTGTACATTATATATGTCTACTCTACAGATCCTCTTCCCATGTAAAATATTACAGAGTGTTCTGTAGACCTCCCTTGCTATATGGTCGGTCGTTTTGAAATATGTATATAATATGTATTTGGATATGTATAGTAACACTAATCTCATTTATCCATTCCCCCCACCTTTCCTTTTAGATGAGCATAGTTGGTTTTCTAAGTCTGTGAGTGTCTTTCTCTGTGGAAATATGTTCATTTGTGTCAGTGATTAGATAACGCCTCTAAGGGATATCATAGGATATAGGTCTTTTGCTTTCCGACTTACCTCATGTTTTGTGATTATCTCCAGGCTCATCTCTGGTGCCTCAAAGAGCAGTGTTTCATTGTTTTCCATGGCTAATATTCCATTGTGTACATGGACTCCTTCTTCTTTATCCATTCACCTGTTGATGGACATTTTGGTTGCTTCCCATCTTGGCTATTTTGAATAAGGCTGCAGTGCAGCATTTGCAGCCTGTGTCTTTTCGATCCTGGTCTTCTCAGGTGAGAGGCCCAGTGGTGTGCCTGCTGGATTGAATGGTACCTCAGTTTTCACTTTTCAACGCAGTTCCTTTCGGTGGTCATTATTGGCTGTTAACCACTTTCCATCCCACCAGCACCTAGAGGTTACACAGTTCTCTACAACCCCGTCAGCATTTATTGTTGGTAGACTTTTTGCTGACGGTCAGTCGACAGGTGTGAGTTGGAACCTTTTGGTTGATTAGATTGCATGAGTCTAATAATTCCTGAGGTTGAGCTTTTACCCATTTTCCTGTTTTTTTGTTTAAAGAGAGTGAGGAATACTTACCTCTGCATACTATCTTCTTGAAACATTCGCCTGTTTTGAATTTCTTTTGTCCATTCCCCACCTGAGCACAATTTTTGACGGCAGGTGTCCTTTACAGCCCTGAGCCCTTGTGAATTTTAAGTGACCAGTAGCTGTGGGTTTAAAGCTGCTCTTGCGGGAAACGGCCACAAGGGGGCAGCATTTCTCCTTTACCAAATCTGGTCACTAGGGCAACAGAGCCTTAATGGAAGTCGTGTTCTAGGTTGTAAAGTACAATGGAATGTGCCGGGAAAAAGCCCTTTAAGTGTATGTGTCATTCCTTCTTGTATTTTTAACAAAATTTTTATTCTTTATCACAGCAAATTCGATTACAATGGTTTGTTTGGTCTAGGTGTGCAAGACGTGGTTCCTTCACACATATACATATATCTATGCTTCTTTGGAATCTTTTCCCGTGTAGGTTATGACACAATGTTGAGTAGTCTTCTCTTGGTATTCTGTAGGTCTTTGGTGATTATATATTTCACGTGTGTTTGTATATCTCTGTTCACCTCAATATGGTAATGTACCCAATCCTCACACCTTTCCATTTGGTGAACCATAAGTTTTTGTACTGAATCTGTGATTGCCTTTCTCTGTGGAAGTATCTTCGTTTGTATTCAATTTTTAGGTAACACCTCTATGTGATATGATAGGATATGTGTCTTTCGCTTTCTCACTTACTCCAAGTTGCGTGATTACTTCTAGAGTCATCTATGGTGCTGCAAATGGCATTGCTTCATTTTATCGCTAGCTCATAATCCATCTGTACATGTAGCAGTTCTTCTTTGTCCACCCATCTGTCGGTGGACTTTTTGGTGACTTCCATATCTTGGCTATGGTAATACTGTGCAATGCAGATTTGCCTGCCTCTTTCTTTCCAATTCTGTCTTCTTAGGTTATAGGTCCAGGAATAAACCTCTGGATCGTACGGTAGCTCAATGTTTACCTTTTAACGGCACCTCCACTCTGCTCTCATGAGTGGCTCTCTCCAGGTTACATCCCACTTAAAGTGGAGGGTTTGCATTTCTCCACAGCACCTTCAGCATTTATTCTTTGTGGTTTTTTACTGATGGTTATTCTGACTGGTGTGAGCTGATACGTCTTTGTGGCTGAATTTGCATGTGTCTCATGATCCATTAAAACTGAGCTTTAAGGCAGGTCCTTTTCATTTTTCAGGCTGTGAGTACCGCTTAGTTCTTCAAAGTGTTTTCTTAAAGTATGTATGTCATAATTTTAAAATTTTTTGGCCATTACCTCCCTGAAGACATTTTGCGGTGACCATTAGCACAGGCTTAAACCTGCGTTTGCAGGTAACGGCCAGAGGGTGGTGGTCTTTCTACGTTCCCCATGCTGGTACTAGGGCAACAGGCCTTCCGGCCAGTGGTGTTCCTCGGTTATAAATTAGAGTGGAATGTGCCTGAAGAAACCCACAAATGCTGATGTCTCCTTACTTATGTTTGTCTTTTAAATTTACCTTATATTTATTATTGGAGCAATATTACATTGTGTACATGGAACAGTTCTTCTTGGTGCGTTCCTCTGTTGATGGACATTTTCATTGCTTCCAAATGTTGGCTATGGTCAATATGGCTGGAGTGCAGGATTGCCAGCCTGTGACGTTTTGATTCTCATTTTCTCAGGGGATAGGCCCAGCAGTGGGTATGACTGATTGACGGGTAGCTCAGTGTTTACCTTTTCAAGGCACTTCCATTGTGTTTTCATTAGTGGCTCTTACCACGTCCCTCTTAGGGCCGAGTGTACGCATTCCTCCACAGTCCCTTCAGCATTTATTTTTTGAAACATTTTTGCTGATGGCCATTCTGACTGCTGTGAGCTGATAGGTTTTTGTAATTTGGGTTTGCATGTCTTTAAAAATTCCTAAAATATATCATTTTCCCACACCTTTTTCTTTCCTCTTCTTTAAAGGAAAAGCTGTGAGTACCACATAGCTCTTGAAATTGTCTTCTTGGAAGGTTGCCCTCTTTTGAAATTTTTGCTCCATTTTTGATCCCAGGATTTATTTGGAGGGCAGGTGTCATTTACAGAATGGCAAGTTGGTGAATATTTAGTGACCTTTAGCAGTGGGTTGAAAGCTGCTGTTGTGGGAAATGGCCACAAGGAGGCAGCATTTCTCCATTCCCAAATCTGAGTACTAGGGCAGCAGAGCCTTTCTGGAAGTCGTGTTCCTAGGTTGTAAATTAGAATGGAATGTGCCAGGAGAAACCCCCATAAGTTTAGGTCTCATTACTTCTTGTTTTTGTTAATTTTTTTAATCGGGGTAAGGACTAGAATATTGTTTGTCCTAGGGGTACACAATCTGGTTCATTTGTACATTATATATGTCTAGTCTACAGATCCTCTTCCCATGTAAAATATTACAGAGTGTTCTGTAGACCTCCCTTGCTATATGGTCGGTCGTTTTGAAATATGTATATAATATGTATTTGGATATGTATAGTAACACTAATCTCATTTATCCATTCCCCCCACCTTTCCTTTTAGATGAGCATAGTTGGTTTTCTAAGTCTGTGAGTGTCTTTCTCTGTGGAAATATGTTCATTTGTGTCAGTGATTAGATAACGCCTCTAAGGGATATCATAGGGCATAGGTCTTTTGCTTTCCGACTTACCTCATGTTTTGTGATTATCTCCAGGCTCATCTCTGGTGCCTCAAAGAGCAGTGTTTCATTGTTTTCCATGGCTAATATTCCATTGTGTGCATGGACTCCTTCTTCTTTATCCATTCACCTGTTGATGGACATTTTGGTTGCTTCCCATCTTGGCTATTTTGAATAAGGCTGCAGTGCAGCATTTGCAGCCTGTGTCTTTTCGATCCTGGTCTTCTCAGGTGAGAGGCCCAGTGGTGTGCCTGCTGGATTGAATGGTACCTCAGTTTTCACTTTTCAACGCAGTTCCTTTCGGTGGTCATTATTGGCTGTTAACCACTTTCCATCCCACCAGCACCTAGAGGTTACACAGTTCTCTACAACCCCGTCAGCATTTATTGTTGGTAGACTTTTTGCTGACGGTCAGTCGACAGGTGTGAGTTGGAACCTTTTGGTTGATTAGATTGCATGAGTCTAATAATTCCTGAGGTTGAGCTTTTACCCATTTTCCTGTTTTTTTGTTTAAAGAGAGTGAGGAATACTTACCTCTGCATACTATCTTCTTGAAACATTCGCCTGTTTTGAATTTCTTTTGTCCATACCCCACCTGAGCACAATTTTTGACGGCAGGTGTCCTTTACAGCCCTGAGCCCTTGTGAATTTTAAGTGACCAGTAGCTGTGGGTTTAAAGCTGCTCTTGCGGGAAACGGCCACAAGGGGGCAGCATTTCTCCTTTACCAAATCTGGTCACTAGGGCAACAGAGCCTTAATGGAAGTCGTGTTCTAGGTTGTAAAGTACAATGGAATGTGCCGGGAAAAAGCCCTTTAAGTGTATGTGTCATTCCTTCTTGTTTGTATTTTTAACAAAATTTTTATTCTTTATCACAGCAAATTCGATTACAATGGTTTGTTTGGCATAGGTGTGCAAGATGTGGTTCCTTCACACATATACATATATCTATGCTTCTTTGGAATCTTTTCCCGTGTAGGTTATGACACAATGTTGAGTAGTCTTCTCTTGGTATTCTGTAGGTCTTTGGTGATTATATATTTCACGTGTGTTTGTATATCTCTGTTCACCTCAATATGGTAATGTACCCAATCCTCACACCTTTCCATTTGGTGAACCATAAGTTTTTGTACTGAATCTGTGATTGCCTTTCTCTGTGGAAGTATCTTCGTTTGTATTCAATTTTTAGGTAACACCTCTATGTGATATGATAGGATATGTGTCTTTCGCTTTCTCACTTACTCCAAGTTGCGTGATTACTTCTAGAGTCATCTATGGTGCTGCAAATGGCATTGCTTCATTTTATCGCTAGCTCATAATCCATCTGTACATGTAGCAGTTCTTCTTTGTCCACCCATCTGTCGGTGGACTTTTTGGTGACTTCCATATCTTGGCTATGGTAATACTGTGCAATGCAGATTTGCCTGCCTCTTTCTTTCCAATTCTGTCTTCTTAGGTTATAGGTCCAGGAATAAACCTCTGGATCGTACGGTAGCTCAATGTTTACCTTTTAACGGCACCTCCACTCTGCTCTCATGAGTGGCTCTCTCCAGGTTACATCCCACTTAAAGTGGAGGGTTTGCATTTCTCCACAGCACCTTCAGCATTTATTCTTTGTGGTTTTTTACTGATGGTTATTCTGACTGGTGTGAGCTGATACGTCTTTGTGGCTGAATTTGCATGTGTCTCATGATCCATTAAAACTGAGCTTTAAGGCAGGTCCTTTTCATTTTTCAGGCTGTGAGTACCGCTTAGTTCTTCAAAGTGTTTTCTTAAAGTATGTATGTCATAATTTTAAAATTTTTTGGCCATTACCTCCCTGAAGACATTTTGCGGTGACCATTAGCACAGGCTTAAACCTGCGTTTGCAGGTAACGGCCAGAGGGTGGCGGTCTTTCTACGTTCCCCATGCTGGTACTAGGGCAACAGGCCTTCCGGCCAGTGGTGTTCCTCGGTTATAAATTAGAGTGGAATGTGCCTGAAGAAACCCACAAATGCTGATGTCTCCTTACTTATGTTTGTCTTTTAAATTTACCTTATATTTATTATTGGAGCAATATTACATTGTGTACATGGAAGAGTTCTTCTTGGTGCGTTCCTCTGTTGATGGACATTTTCATTGCTTCCAAATGTTGGCTATGGTCAATATGGCTGGAGTGCAGGATTGCCAGCCTGTGACGTTTTGATTCTCATTTTCTCAGGGGATAGGCCCAGCAGTGGGTATGACTGATTGACGGGTAGCTCAGTGTTTACCTTTTCAAGGCACTTCCATTGTGTTTTCATTAGTGGCTCTTACCACGTCCCCCTTAGGGCCGAGTGTACGCATTCCTCCACAGTCCCTTCAGCATTTATTTTTTGAAACATTTTTGCTGATGGCCATTCTGACTGCTGTGAGCTGATAGGTTTTTGTAATTTGGGTTTGCATGTCTTTAAAAATTCCTAAAATATATCATTTTCCCACACCTTTTTCTTTCCTCTTCTTTAAAGGAAAAGCTGTGAGTACCACATAGCTCTTGAAATTGTCTTCTTGGAAGGTTGCCCTCTTTTGAAATTTTTGCTCCATTTTTGATCCCAGGATTTATTTGGAGGGCAGGTGTCATTTACAGAATGGCAAGTTGGTGAATATTTAGTGACCTTTAGCAGTGGGTTGAAAGCTGCTGTTGTGGGAAATGGCCACAAGGAGGCAGCATTTCTCCATTCCCAAATCTGAGTACTAGGGCAGCAGAGCCTTTCTGGAAGTCGTGTTCCTAGGTTGTAAATTAGAATGGAATGTGCCAGGAGAAACCCCCATAAGTTTAGGTCTCATTACTTCTTGTTTTTGTTAATTTTTTTAATCGGGGTAAGGACTAGAATATTGTTTGTCCTAGGGGTACACAATCTGGTTCATTTGTACATTATATATGTCTAGTCTACAGATCCTCTTCCCATGTAAAATATTACAGAGTGTTCTGTAGACCTCCCTTGCTATATGGTCGGTCGTTTTGAAATATGTATATAATATGTATTTGGATATGTATAGTAACACTAATCTCATTTATCCATTCCCCCCACCTTTCCTTTTAGATGAGCATAGTTGGTTTTCTAAGTCTGTGAGTGTCTTTCTCTGTGGAAATATGTTCATTTGTGTCAGTGATTAGATAACGCCTCTAAGGGATATCATAGGATATAGGTCTTTTGCTTTCCGACTTACCTCATGTTTTGTGATTATCTCCAGGCTCATCTCTGGTGCCTCAAAGAGCAGTGTTTCATTGTTTTCCATGGCTAATATTCCATTGTGTACATGGACTCCTTCTTCTTTATCCATTCACCTGTTGATGGACATTTTGGTTGCTTCCCATCTTGGCTATTTTGAATAAGGCTGCAGTGCAGCATTTGCAGCCTGTGTCTTTTCGATCCTGGTCTTCTCAGGTGAGAGGCCCAGTGGTGTGCCTGCTGGATTGAATGGTACCTCAGTTTTCACTTTTCAACGCAGTTCCTTTCGGTGGTCATTATTGGCTGTTAACCACTTTCCATCCCACCAGCACCTAGAGGTTACACAGTTCTCTACAACCCCGTCAGCATTTATTGTTGGTAGACTTTTTGCTGACGGTCAGTCGACAGGTGTGAGTTGGAACCTTTTGGTTGATTAGATTGCATGAGTCTAATAATTCCTGAGGTTGAGCTTTTACCCATTTTCCTGTTTTTTTGTTTAAAGAGAGTGAGGAATACTTACCTCTGCATACTATCTTCTTGAAACATTCGCCTGTTTTGAATTTCTTTTGTCCATTCCCCACCTGAGCACAATTTTTGACGGCAGGTGTCCTTTACAGCCCTGAGCCCTTGTGAATTTTAAGTGACCAGTAGCTGTGGGTTTAAAGCTGCTCTTGCGGGAAACGGCCACAAGGGGGCAGCATTTCTCCTTTACCAAATCTGGTCACTAGGGCAACAGAGCCTTAATGGAAGTCGTGTTCTAGGTTGTAAAGTACAATGGAATGTGCCGGGAAAAAGCCCTTTAAGTGTATGTGTCATTCCTTCTTGTTTGTATTTTTAACAAAATTTTTATTCTTTATCACAGCAAATTCGATTACAATGGTTTGTTTGGTCTAGGTGTGCAAGATGTGGTTCCTTCACACATATACATATATCTATGCTTCTTTGGAATCTTTTCCCGTGTAGGTTATGACACAATGTTGAGTAGTCTTCTCTTGGTATTCTGTAGGTCTTTGGTGATTATATATTTCACGTGTGTTTGTATATCTCTGTTCACCTCAATATGGTAATGTACCCAATCCTCACACCTTTCCATTTGGTGAACCATAAGTTTTTGTACTGAATCTGTGATTGCCTTTCTCTGTGGAAGTATCTTCGTTTGTATTCAATTTTTAGGTAACACCTCTATGTGATATGATAGGATATGTGTCTTTCGCTTTCTCACTTACTCCAAGTTGCGTGATTACTTCTAGAGTCATCTATGGTGCTGCAAATGGCATTGCTTCATTTTATCGCTAGCTCATAATCCATCTGTACATGTAGCAGTTCTTCTTTGTCCACCCATCTGTCGGTGGACTTTTTGGTGACTTCCATATCTTGGCTATGGTAATACTGTGCAATGCAGATTTGCCTGCCTCTTTCTTTCCAATTCTGTCTTCTTAGGTTATAGGTCCAGGAATAAACCTCTGGATCGTACGGTAGCTCAATGTTTACCTTTTAACGGCACCTCCACTCTGCTCTCATGAGTGGCTCTCTCCAGGTTACATCCCACTTAAAGTGGAGGGTTTGCATTTCTCCACAGCACCTTCAGCATTTATTCTTTGTGGTTTTTTACTGATGGTTATTCTGACTGGTGTGAGCTGATACGTCTTTGTGGCTGAATTTGCATGTGTCTCATGATCCATTAAAACTGAGCTTTAAGGCAGGTCCTTTTCATTTTTCAGGCTGTGAGTACCGCTTAGTTCTTCAAAGTGTTTTCTTAAAGTATGTATGTCATAATTTTAAAATTTTTTGGCCATTACCTCCCTGAAGACATTTTGCGGTGACCATTAGCACAGGCTTAAACCTGCGTTTGCAGGTAACGGCCAGAGGGTGGTGGTCTTTCTACGTTCCCCATGCTGGTACTAGGGCAACAGGCCTTCCGGCCAGTGGTGTTCCTCGGTTATAAATTAGAGTGGAATGTGCCTGAAGAAACCCACAAATGCTGATGTCTCCTTACTTATGTTTGTCTTTTAAATTTACCTTATATTTATTATTGGAGCAATATTACATTGTGTACATGGAACAGTTCTTCTTGGTGCGTTCCTCTGTTGATGGACATTTTCATTGCTTCCAAATGTTGGCTATGGTCAATATGGCTGGAGTGCAGGATTGCCAGCCTGTGACGTTTTGATTCTCATTTTCTCAGGGGATAGGCCCAGCAGTGGGTATGACTGATTGACGGGTAGCTCAGTGTTTACCTTTTCAAGGCACTTCCATTGTGTTTTCATTAGTGGCTCTTACCACGTCCCTCTTAGGGCCGAGTGTACGCATTCCTCCACAGTCCCTTCAGCATTTATTTTTTGAAACATTTTTGCTGATGGCCATTCTGACTGCTGTGAGCTGATAGGTTTTTGTAATTTGGGTTTGCATGTCTTTAAAAATTCCTAAAATATATCATTTTCCCACACCTTTTTCTTTCCTCTTCTTTAAAGGAAAAGCTGTGAGTACCACATAGCTCTTGAAATTGTCTTCTTGGAAGGTTGCCCTCTTTTGAAATTTTTGCTCCATTTTTGATCCCAGGATTTATTTGGAGGGCAGGTGTCATTTACAGAATGGCAAGTTGGTGAATATTTAGTGACCTTTAGCAGTGGGTTGAAAGCTGCTGTTGTGGGAAATGGCCACAAGGAGGCAGCATTTCTCCATTCCCAAATCTGAGTACTAGGGCAGCAGAGCCTTTCTGGAAGTCGTGTTCCTAGGTTGTAAATTAGAATGGAATGTGCCAGGAGAAACCCCCATAAGTTTAGGTCTCATTACTTCTTGTTTTTGTTAATTTTTTTAATCGGGGTAAGGACTAGAATATTGTTTGTCCTAGGGGTACACAATCTGGTTCATTTGTACATTGTATATGTCTACTCTACAGATCCTCTTCCCATGTAAAATATTACAGAGTGTTCTGTAGACCTCCCTTGCTATATGGTCGGTCGTTTTGAAATATGTATATAATATGTATTTGGATATGTATAGTAACACTAATCTCATTTATCCATTCCCCCCACCTTTCCTTTTAGATGAGCATAGTTGGTTTTCTAAGTCTGTGAGTGTCTTTCTCTGTGGAAATATGTTCATTTGTGTCAGTGATTAGATAACGCCTCTAAGGGATATCATAGGATATAGGTCTTTTGCTTTCCGACTTACCTCATGTTTTGTGATTATCTCCAGGCTCATCTCTGGTG
Source organism: Eschrichtius robustus (assembly GCF_028021215.1). Taxonomy (NCBI): domain Eukaryota; kingdom Metazoa; phylum Chordata; class Mammalia; order Artiodactyla; family Eschrichtiidae; genus Eschrichtius; species Eschrichtius robustus. The sequence goes on from NC_090828.1 coordinate 105,998,578, forward strand.
CCTCAAAGAGCAGTGTTTCATTGTTTTCCATGGCTAATATTCCATTGTGTACATGGACTCCTTCTTCTTTATCCATTCACCTGTTGATGGACATTTTGGTTGCTTCCCATCTTGGCTATTTTGAATAAGGCTGCAGTGCAGCATTTGCAGCCTGTGTCTTTTCGATCCTGGTCTTCTCAGGTGAGAGGCCCAGTGGTGTGCCTGCTGGATTGAATGGTACCTCAGTTTTCACTTTTCAACGCAGTTCCTTTCGGTGGTCATTATTGGCTGTTAACCACTTTCCATCCCACCAGCACCTAGAGGTTACACAGTTCTCTACAACCCCGTCAGCATTTATTGTTGGTAGACTTTTTGCTGACGGTCAGTCGACAGGTGTGAGTTGGAACCTTTTGGTTGATTAGATTGCATGAGTCTAATAATTCCTGAGGTTGAGCTTTTACCCATTTTCCTGTTTTTTTGTTTAAAGAGAGTGAGGAATACTTACCTCTGCATACTATCTTCTTGAAACATTCGCCTGTTTTGAATTTCTTTTGTCCATTCCCCACCTGAGCACAATTTTTGACGGCAGGTGTCCTTTACAGCCCTGAGCCCTTGTGAATTTTAAGTGACCAGTAGCTGTGGGTTTAAAGCTGCTCTTGCGGGAAACGGCCACAAGGGGGCAGCATTTCTCCTTTACCAAATCTGGTCACTAGGGCAACAGAGCCTTAATGGAAGTCGTGTTCTAGGTTGTAAAGTACAATGGAATGTGCCGGGAAAAAGCCCTTTAAGTGTATGTGTCATTCCTTCTTGTTTGTATTTTTAACAAAATTTTTATTCTTTATCACAGCAAATTCGATTACAATGGTTTGTTTGGTCTAGGTGTGCAAGATGTGGTTCCTTCACACATATACATATATCTATGCTTCTTTGGAATCTTTTCCCGTGTAGGTTATGACACAATGTTGAGTAGTCTTCTCTTGGTATTCTGTAGGTCTTTGGTGATTATATATTTCACGTGTGTTTGTATATCTCTGTTCACCTCAATATGGTAATGTACCCAATCCTCACACCTTTCCATTTGGTGAACCATAAGTTTTTGTACTGAATCTGTGATTGCCTTTCTCTGTGGAAGTATCTTCGTTTGTATTCAATTTTTAGGTAACACCTCTATGTGATATGATAGGATATGTGTCTTTCGCTTTCTCACTTACTCCAAGTTGCGTGATTACTTCTAGAGTCATCTATGGTGCTGCAAATGGCATTGCTTCATTTTATCGCTAGCTCATAATCCATCTGTACATGTAGCAGTTCTTCTTTGTCCACCCATCTGTCGGTGGACTTTTTGGTGACTTCCATATCTTGGCTATGGTAATACTGTGCAATGCAGATTTGCCTGCCTCTTTCTTTCCAATTCTGTCTTCTTAGGTTATAGGTCCAGGAATAAACCTCTGGATCGTACGGTAGCTCAATGTTTACCTTTTAACGGCACCTCCACTCTGCTCTCATGAGTGGCTCTCTCCAGGTTACATCCCACTTAAAGTGGAGGGTTTGCATTTCTCCACAGCACCTTCAGCATTTATTCTTTGTGGTTTTTTACTGATGGTTATTCTGACTGGTGTGAGCTGATACGTCTTTGTGGCTGAATTTGCATGTGTCTCATGATCCATTAAAACTGAGCTTTAAGGCAGGTCCTTTTCATTTTTCAGGCTGTGAGTACCGCTTAGTTCTTCAAAGTGTTTTCTTAAAGTATGTATGTCATAATTTTAAAATTTTTTGGCCATTACCTCCCTGAAGACATTTTGCGGTGACCATTAGCACAGGCTTAAACCTGCGTTTGCAGGTAACGGCCAGAGGGTGGTGGTCTTTCTACGTTCCCCATGCTGGTACTAGGGCAACAGGCCTTCCGGCCAGTGGTGTTCCTCGGTTATAAATTAGAGTGGAATGTGCCTGAAGAAACCCACAAATGCTGATGTCTCCTTACTTATGTTTGTCTTTTAAATTTACCTTATATTTATTATTGGAGCAATATTACATTGTGTACATGGAACAGTTCTTCTTGGTGCGTTCCTCTGTTGATGGACATTTTCATTGCTTCCAAATGTTGGCTATGGTCAATATGGCTGGAGTGCAGGATTGCCAGCCTGTGACGTTTTGATTCTCATTTTCTCAGGGGATAGGCCCAGCAGTGGGTATGACTGATTGACGGGTAGCTCAGTGTTTACCTTTTCAAGGCACTTCCATTGTGTTTTCATTAGTGGCTCTTACCACGTCCCTCTTAGGGCCGAGTGTACGCATTCCTCCACAGTCCCTTCAGCATTTATTTTTTGAAACATTTTTGCTGATGGCCATTCTGACTGCTGTGAGCTGATAGGTTTTTGTAATTTGGGTTTGCATGTCTTTAAAAATTCCTAAAATATATCATTTTCCCACACCTTTTTCTTTCCTCTTCTTTAAAGGAAAAGCTGTGAGTACCACATAGCTCTTGAAATTGTCTTCTTGGAAGGTTGCCCTCTTTTGAAATTTTTGCTCCATTTTTGATCCCAGGATTTATTTGGAGGGCAGGTGTCATTTACAGAATGGCAAGTTGGTGAATATTTAGTGACCTTTAGCAGTGGGTTGAAAGCTGCTGTTGTGGGAAATGGCCACAAGGAGGCAGCATTTCTCCATTCCCAAATCTGAGTACTAGGGCAGCAGAGCCTTTCTGGAAGTCGTGTTCCTAGGTTGTAAATTAGAATGGAATGTGCCAGGAGAAACCCCCATAAGTTTAGGTCTCATTACTTCTTGTTTTTGTTAATTTTTTTAATCGGGGTAAGGACTAGAATATTGTTTGTCCTAGGGGTACACAATCTGGTTCATTTGTACATTATATATGTCTAGTCTACAGATCCTCTTCCCATGTAAAATATTACAGAGTGTTCTGTAGACCTCCCTTGCTATATGGTCGGTCGTTTTGAAATATGTATATAATATGTATTTGGATATGTATAGTAACACTAATCTCATTTATCCATTCCCCCCACCTTTCCTTTTAGATGAGCATAGTTGGTTTTCTAAGTCTGTGAGTGTCTTTCTCTGTGGAAATATGTTCATTTGTGTCAGTGATTAGATAACGCCTCTAAGGGATATCATAGGGCATAGGTCTTTTGCTTTCCGACTTACCTCATGTTTTGTGATTATCTCCAGGCTCATCTCTGGTGCCTCAAAGAGCAGTGTTTCATTGTTTTCCATGGCTAATATTCCATTGTGTGCATGGACTCCTTCTTCTTTATCCATTCACCTGTTGATGGACATTTTGGTTGCTTCCCATCTTGGCTATTTTGAATAAGGCTGCAGTGCAGCATTTGCAGCCTGTGTCTTTTCGATCCTGGTCTTCTCAGGTGAGAGGCCCAGTGGTGTGCCTGCTGGATTGAATGGTACCTCAGTTTTCACTTTTCAACGCAGTTCCTTTCGGTGGTCATTATTGGCTGTTAACCACTTTCCATCCCACCAGCACCTAGAGGTTACACAGTTCTCTACAACCCCGTCAGCATTTATTGTTGGTAGACTTTTTGCTGACGGTCAGTCGACAGGTGTGAGTTGGAACCTTTTGGTTGATTAGATTGCATGAGTCTAATAATTCCTGAGGTTGAGCTTTTACCCATTTTCCTGTTTTTTTGTTTAAAGAGAGTGAGGAATACTTACCTCTGCATACTATCTTCTTGAAACATTCGCCTGTTTTGAATTTCTTTTGTCCATACCCCACCTGAGCACAATTTTTGACGGCAGGTGTCCTTTACAGCCCTGAGCCCTTGTGAATTTTAAGTGACCAGTAGCTGTGGGTTTAAAGCTGCTCTTGCGGGAAACGGCCACAAGGGGGCAGCATTTCTCCTTTACCAAATCTGGTCACTAGGGCAACAGAGCCTTAATGGAAGTCGTGTTCTAGGTTGTAAAGTACAATGGAATGTGCCGGGAAAAAGCCCTTTAAGTGTATGTGTCATTCCTTCTTGTTTGTATTTTTAACAAAATTTTTATTCTTTATCACAGCAAATTCGATTACAATGGTTTGTTTGGCATAGGTGTGCAAGATGTGGTTCCTTCACACATATACATATATCTATGCTTCTTTGGAATCTTTTCCCGTGTAGGTTATGACACAATGTTGAGTAGTCTTCTCTTGGTATTCTGTAGGTCTTTGGTGATTATATATTTCACGTGTGTTTGTATATCTCTGTTCACCTCAATATGGTAATGTACCCAATCCTCACACCTTTCCATTTGGTGAACCATAAGTTTTTGTACTGAATCTGTGATTGCCTTTCTCTGTGGAAGTATCTTCGTTTGTATTCAATTTTTAGGTAACACCTCTATGTGATATGATAGGATATGTGTCTTTCGCTTTCTCACTTACTCCAAGTTGCGTGATTACTTCTAGAGTCATCTATGGTGCTGCAAATGGCATTGCTTCATTTTATCGCTAGCTCATAATCCATCTGTACATGTAGCAGTTCTTCTTTGTCCACCCATCTGTCGGTGGACTTTTTGGTGACTTCCATATCTTGGCTATGGTAATACTGTGCAATGCAGATTTGCCTGCCTCTTTCTTTCCAATTCTGTCTTCTTAGGTTATAGGTCCAGGAATAAACCTCTGGATCGTACGGTAGCTCAATGTTTACCTTTTAACGGCACCTCCACTCTGCTCTCATGAGTGGCTCTCTCCAGGTTACATCCCACTTAAAGTGGAGGGTTTGCATTTCTCCACAGCACCTTCAGCATTTATTCTTTGTGGTTTTTTACTGATGGTTATTCTGACTGGTGTGAGCTGATACGTCTTTGTGGCTGAATTTGCATGTGTCTCATGATCCATTAAAACTGAGCTTTAAGGCAGGTCCTTTTCATTTTTCAGGCTGTGAGTACCGCTTAGTTCTTCAAAGTGTTTTCTTAAAGTATGTATGTCATAATTTTAAAATTTTTTGGCCATTACCTCCCTGAAGACATTTTGCGGTGACCATTAGCACAGGCTTAAACCTGCGTTTGCAGGTAACGGCCAGAGGGTGGCGGTCTTTCTACGTTCCCCATGCTGGTACTAGGGCAACAGGCCTTCCGGCCAGTGGTGTTCCTCGGTTATAAATTAGAGTGGAATGTGCCTGAAGAAACCCACAAATGCTGATGTCTCCTTACTTATGTTTGTCTTTTAAATTTACCTTATATTTATTATTGGAGCAATATTACATTGTGTACATGGAAGAGTTCTTCTTGGTGCGTTCCTCTGTTGATGGACATTTTCATTGCTTCCAAATGTTGGCTATGGTCAATATGGCTGGAGTGCAGGATTGCCAGCCTGTGACGTTTTGATTCTCATTTTCTCAGGGGATAGGCCCAGCAGTGGGTATGACTGATTGACGGGTAGCTCAGTGTTTACCTTTTCAAGGCACTTCCATTGTGTTTTCATTAGTGGCTCTTACCACGTCCCCCTTAGGGCCGAGTGTACGCATTCCTCCACAGTCCCTTCAGCATTTATTTTTTGAAACATTTTTGCTGATGGCCATTCTGACTGCTGTGAGCTGATAGGTTTTTGTAATTTGGGTTTGCATGTCTTTAAAAATTCCTAAAATATATCATTTTCCCACACCTTTTTCTTTCCTCTTCTTTAAAGGAAAAGCTGTGAGTACCACATAGCTCTTGAAATTGTCTTCTTGGAAGGTTGCCCTCTTTTGAAATTTTTGCTCCATTTTTGATCCCAGGATTTATTTGGAGGGCAGGTGTCATTTACAGAATGGCAAGTTGGTGAATATTTAGTGACCTTTAGCAGTGGGTTGAAAGCTGCTGTTGTGGGAAATGGCCACAAGGAGGCAGCATTTCTCCATTCCCAAATCTGAGTACTAGGGCAGCAGAGCCTTTCTGGAAGTCGTGTTCCTAGGTTGTAAATTAGAATGGAATGTGCCAGGAGAAACCCCCATAAGTTTAGGTCTCATTACTTCTTGTTTTTGTTAATTTCTTTAATCGGGGTAAGGACTAGAATATTGTTTGTCCTAGGGGTACACAATCTGGTTCATTTGTACATTATATATGTCTAGTCTACAGATCCTCTTCCCATGTAAAATATTACAGAGTGTTCTGTAGACCTCCCTTGCTATATGGTCGGTCGTTTTGAAATATGTATATAATATGTATTTGGATATGTATAGTAACACTAATCTCATTTATCCATTCCCCCCACCTTTCCTTTTAGATGAGCATAGTTGGTTTTCTAAGTCTGTGAGTGTCTTTCTCTGTGGAAATATGTTCATTTGTGTCAGTGATTAGATAACGCCTCTAAGGGATATCATAGGATATAGGTCTTTTGCTTTCCGACTTACCTCATGTTTTGTGATTATCTCCAGGCTCATCTCTGGTGCCTCAAAGAGCAGTGTTTCATTGTTTTCCATGGCTAATATTCCATTGTGTACATGGACTCCTTCTTCTTTATCCATTCACCTGTTGATGGACATTTTGGTTGCTTCCCATCTTGGCTATTTTGAATAAGGCTGCAGTGCAGCATTTGCAGCCTGTGTCTTTTCGATCCTGGTCTTCTCAGGTGAGAGGCCCAGTGGTGTGCCTGCTGGATTGAATGGTACCTCAGTTTTCACTTTTCAACGCAGTTCCTTTCGGTGGTCATTATTGGCTGTTAACCACTTTCCATCCCACCAGCACCTAGAGGTTACACAGTTCTCTACAACCCCGTCAGCATTTATTGTTGGTAGACTTTTTGCTGACGGTCAGTCGACAGGTGTGAGTTGGAACCTTTTGGTTGATTAGATTGCATGAGTCTAATAATTCCTGAGGTTGAGCTTTTACCCATTTTCCTGTTTTTTTGTTTAAAGAGAGTGAGGAATACTTACCTCTGCATACTATCTTCTTGAAACATTCGCCTGTTTTGAATTTCTTTTGTCCATTCCCCACCTGAGCACAATTTTTGACGGCAGGTGTCCTTTACAGCCCTGAGCCCTTGTGAATTTTAAGTGACCAGTAGCTGTGGGTTTAAAGCTGCTCTTGCGGGAAACGGCCACAAGGGGGCAGCATTTCTCCTTTACCAAATCTGGTCACTAGGGCAACAGAGCCTTAATGGAAGTCGTGTTCTAGGTTGTAAAGTACAATGGAATGTGCCGGGAAAAAGCCCTTTAAGTGTATGTGTCATTCCTTCTTGTTTGTATTTTTAACAAAATTTTTATTCTTTATCACAGCAAATTCGATTACAATGGTTTGTTTGGTCTAGGTGTGCAAGATGTGGTTCCTTCACACATATACATATATCTATGCTTCTTTGGAATCTTTTCCCGTGTAGGTTATGACACAATGTTGAGTAGTCTTCTCTTGGTATTCTGTAGGTCTTTGGTGATTATATATTTCACGTGTGTTTGTATATCTCTGTTCACCTCAATATGGTAATGTACCCAATCCTCACACCTTTCCATTTGGTGAACCATAAGTTTTTGTACTGAATCTGTGATTGCCTTTCTCTGTGGAAGTATCTTCGTTTGTATTCAATTTTTAGGTAACACCTCTATGTGATATGATAGGATATGTGTCTTTCGCTTTCTCACTTACTCCAAGTTGCGTGATTACTTCTAGAGTCATCTATGGTGCTGCAAATGGCATTGCTTCATTTTATCGCTAGCTCATAATCCATCTGTACATGTAGCAGTTCTTCTTTGTCCACCCATCTGTCGGTGGACTTTTTGGTGACTTCCATATCTTGGCTATGGTAATACTGTGCAATGCAGATTTGCCTGCCTCTTTCTTTCCAATTCTGTCTTCTTAGGTTATAGGTCCAGGAATAAACCTCTGGATCGTACGGTAGCTCAATGTTTACCTTTTAACGGCACCTCCACTCTGCTCTCATGAGTGGCTCTCTCCAGGTTACATCCCACTTAAAGTGGAGGGTTTGCATTTCTCCACAGCACCTTCAGCATTTATTCTTTGTGGTTTTTTACTGATGGTTATTCTGACTGGTGTGAGCTGATACGTCTTTGTGGCTGAATTTGCATGTGTCTCATGATCCATTAAAACTGAGCTTTAAGGCAGGTCCTTTTCATTTTTCAGGCTGTGAGTACCGCTTAGTTCTTCAAAGTGTTTTCTTAAAGTATGTATGTCATAATTTTAAAATTTTTTGGCCATTACCTCCCTGAAGACATTTTGCGGTGACCATTAGCACAGGCTTAAACCTGCGTTTGCAGGTAACGGCCAGAGGGTGGTGGTCTTTCTACGTTCCCCATGCTGGTACTAGGGCAACAGGCCTTCCGGCCAGTGGTGTTCCTCGGTTATAAATTAGAGTGGAATGTGCCTGAAGAAACCCACAAATGCTGATGTCTCCTTACTTATGTTTGTCTTTTAAATTTACCTTATATTTATTATTGGAGCAATATTACATTGTGTACATGGAAGAGTTCTTCTTGGTGCGTTCCTCTGTTGATGGACATTTTCATTGCTTCCAAATGTTGGCTATGGTCAATATGGCTGGAGTGCAGGATTGCCAGCCTGTGACGTTTTGATTCTCATTTTCTCAGGGGATAGGCCCAGCAGTGGGTATGACTGATTGACGGGTAGCTCAGTGTTTACCTTTTCAAGGCACTTCCATTGTGTTTTCATTAGTGGCTCTTACCACGTCCCTCTTAGGGCCGAGTGTACGCATTCCTCCACAGTCCCTTCAGCATTTATTTTTTGAAACATTTTTGCTGATGGCCATTCTGACTGCTGTGAGCTGATAGGTTTTTGTAATTTGGGTTTGCATGTCTTTAAAAATTCCTAAAATATATCATTTTCCCACACCTTTTTCTTTCCTCTTCTTTAAAGGAAAAGCTGTGAGTACCACATAGCTCTTGAAATTGTCTTCTTGGAAGGTTGCCCTCTTTTGAAATTTTTGCTCCATTTTTGATCCCAGGATTTATTTGGAGGGCAGGTGTCATTTACAGAATGGCAAGTTGGTGAATATTTAGTGACCTTTAGCAGTGGGTTGAAAGCTGCTGTTGTGGGAAATGGCCACAAGGAGGCAGCATTTCTCCATTCCCAAATCTGAGTACTAGGGCAGCAGAGCCTTTCTGGAAGTCGTGTTCCTAGGTTGTAAATTAGAATGGAATGTGCCAGGAGAAACCCCCATAAGTTTAGGTCTCATTACTTCTTGTTTTTGTTAATTTTTTTAATCGGGGTAAGGACTAGAATATTGTTTGTCCTAGGGGTACACAATCTGGTTCATTTGTACATTGTATATGTCTACTCTACAGATCCTCTTCCCATGTAAAATATTACAGAGTGTTCTGTAGACCTCCCTTGCTATATGGTCGGTCGTTTTGAAATATGTATATAATATGTATTTGGATATGTATAGTAACACTAATCTCATTTATCCATTCCCCCCACCTTTCCTTTTAGATGAGCATAGTTGGTTTTCTAAGTCTGTGAGTGTCTTTCTCTGTGGAAATATGTTCATTTGTGTCAGTGATTAGATAACGCCTCTAAGGGATATCATAGGATATAGGTCTTTTGCTTTCCGACTTACCTCATGTTTTGTGATTATCTCCAGGCTCATCTCTGGTGCCTCAAAGAGCAGTGTTTCATTGTTTTCCATGGCTAATATTCCATTGTGTACATGGACTCCTTCTTCTTTATCCATTCACCTGTTGATGGACATTTTGGTTGCTTCCCATCTTGGCTATTTTGAATAAGGCTGCAGTGCAGCATTTGCAGCCTGTGTCTTTTCGATCCTGGTCTTCTCAGGTGAGAGGCCCAGTGGTGTGCCTGCTGGATTGAATGGTACCTCAGTTTTCACTTTTCAACGCAGTTCCTTTCGGTAGTCATTATTGGCTGTTAACCACTTTCCTTCCCACCAGCACCTAGAGGTTACACAGTTCTCTACAACCCCGTCAGCATTTATTGTTGGTAGACTTTTTGCTGACGGTCAGTCGACAGGTGTGAGTTGAAACCTTTTGGTTGATTAGATTGCATGAGTCTAATAATTCCTGAGGTTGAGCTTTTACCCATTTTCCTGTTTTTTTGTTTAAAGAGAGTGAGGAATACTTACCTCTGCATACTATCTTCTTGAAACATTCGCCTGTTTTGAATTTCTTTTGTCCATTCCCCACCTGAGCACAATTTTTGATGGCAGGTGTCCTTTACAGCCCTGAGCCCTTGTGAATTTTAAGTGACCAGTAGCTGTGGGTTTAAAGCTGCTCTTGCGGGAAACGGCCACAAGGGGGCAGCATTTCTCCTTTACCAACTCTGGTCACTAGGGCAACAGAGCCTTAATGGAAGTCGTGTTCTAGGTTGTAAAGTACAATGGAATGTGCCGGGAAAAAGCCCTTTAAGTGTATGTGTCATTCCTTCTTGTTTGTATTTTTAACAAAATTTTTATTCTTTATCACAGCAAATTCGATTACAATGGTTTGTTTGGTCTAGGTGTGCAAGACGTGGTTCCTTCACACATATACATATATCTATTCTTCTTTGGAATCTTTTCCCGTGTAGGTTATGACACAATGTTGAGTAGTCTTCTCTTGGTATTCTGTAGGTCTTTGGTGATTATATATTTCACGTGTGTTTGTATATCTCTTTTAACCTCAATATGGTAATGTACCCAATCCTCACACGTTTCCATTTGGTGAACCTTAAGTTTTTGTACTGAATCTGTGATTGCCTTTCTCTATGGAAGTATCTTCGTTTGTATCAATTTTTAGGTAACACCTCTATGTGGTATGATAGGATATGTGTCTTTCGTTTTCTCACTTATTCCAAGTTGCGTGATTACTTCTAGAGTCATCTATGGTGCTGCAAATGGCATTGCTTCATTTTATCGCTAGCTCATAATCCATCTGTACATGTAGCAGTTCTTCTTTGTCCACCCATCTGTCGGTGGACTTTTTGGTGACTTCCATATCTTGGCTATGGTAATACTGTGCAATGCAGATTTGCCTGCCTCTTTCTTTCCAATTCTGTCTTCTTAGGTTATAGGTCCAGGAATAAACCTCTGGATCGTACGGTAGCTCAATGTTTACCTTTTAACGGCACCTCCACTCTGCTCTCATGAGTGGCTCTCTCCAGGTTACATCCCACTTAAAGTGGAGGGTTTGCATTTCTCCACAGCACCTTCAGCATTTATTCTTTGTGGTTTTTTACTGATGGTTATTCTGACTGGTGTGAGCTGATACGTCTTTGTGGCTGAATTTGCATGTGTCTCATGATCCATTAAAACTGAGCTTTAAGGCAGGTCCTTTTCATTTTTCAGGCTGTGAGTACCGCTTAGTTCTTCAAAGTGTTTTCTTAAAGTATGTATGTCATAATTTTAAAATTTTTTGGCCATTACCTCCCTGAAGACATTTTGCGGTGACCATTAGCACAGGCTTAAACCTGCGTTTGCAGGTAACGGCCAGAGGGTGGCGGTCTTTCTACGTTCCCCATGCTGGTACTAGGGCAACAGGCCTTCCAGCCAGTGGTGTTCCTCGGTTATAAATTAGAGTGGAATGTGCCTGAAGAAACCCACAAATGCTGATGTCTCCTTACTTATGTTTGTCTTTTAAATTTACCTTATATTTATTATTGGAGCAATATTACATTGTGTACATGGAACAGTTCTTCTTGGTGCGTTCCTCTGTTGATGGACATTTTCATTGCTTCCAAATGTTGGCTATGGTCAATATGGCTGGAGTGCAGGATTGCCAGCCTGTGACGTTTTGATTCTCATTTTCTCAGGGGATAGGCCCAGCAGTGGGTATGACTGATTGACGGGTAGCTCAGTGTTTACCTTTTCAAGGCACTTCCATTGTGTTTTCATTAGTGGCTCTTACCACGTCCCTCTTAGGGCCGAGTGTACGCATTCCTCCACAGTCCCTTCAGCATTTATTTTTTGAAACATTTTTGCTGATGGCCATTCTGACTGCTGTGAGCTGATAGGTTTTTGTAATTTGGGTTTGCATGTCTTTAAAAATTCCTAAAATATATCATTTTCCCACACCTTTTTCTTTCCTCTTCTTTAAAGGAAAAGCTGTGAGTACCACATAGCTCTTGAAATTGTCTTCTTGGAAGGTTGCCCTCTTTTGAAATTTTTGCTCCATTTTTGATCCCAGGATTTATTTGGAGGGCAGGTGTCATTTACAGAATGGCAAGTTGGTGAATATTTAGTGACCTTTAGCAGTGGGTTGAAAGCTGCTGTTGTGGGAAATGGCCACAAGGAGGCAGCATTTCTCCATTCCCAAATCTGAGTACTAGGGCAGCAGAGCCTTTCTGGAAGTCGTGTTCCTAGGTTGTAAATTAGAATGGAATGTGCCAGGAGAAACCCCCATAAGTTTAGGTCTCATTACTTCTTGTTTTTGTTAATTTTTTTAATCGGGGTAAGGACTAGAATATTGTTTGTCCTAGGGGTACACAATCTGGTTCATTTGTACATTATATATGTCTACTCTACAGATCCTCTTCCCATGTAAAATATTACAGAGTGTTCTGTAGACCTCCCTTGCTATATGGTCGGTCGTTTTGAAATATGTATATAATATGTATTTGGATATGTATAGTAACACTAATCTCATTTATCCATTCCCCCCACCTTTCCTTTTAGATGAGCATAGTTGGTTTTCTAAGTCTGTGAGTGTCTTTCTCTGTGGAAATATGTTCATTTGTGTCAGTGATTAGATAACGCCTCTAAGGGATATCATAGGGCATAGGTCTTTTGCTTTCCGACTTACCTCATGTTTTGTGATTATCTCCAGGCTCATCTCTGGTGCCTCAAAGAGCAGTGTTTCATTGTTTTCCATGGCTAATATTCCATTGTGTACATGGACTCCTTCTTCTTTATCCATTCACCTGTTGATGGACATTTTGGTTGCTTCCCATCTTGGCTATTTTGAATAAGGCTGCAGTGCAGCATTTGCAGCCTGTGTCTTTTCGATCCTGGTCTTCTCAGGTGAGAGGCCCAGTGGTGTGCCTGCTGGATTGAATGGTACCTCAGTTTTCACTTTTCAACGCAGTTCCTTTCGGTGGTCATTATTGGCTGTTAACCACTTTCCATCCCACCAGCACCTAGAGGTTACACAGTTCTCTACAACCCTGTCAGCATTTATTGTTGGTAGACTTTTTGCTGACGGTCAGTCGACAGGTGTGAGTTGGAACCTTTTGGTTGATTAGATTGCATGAGTCTAATAATTCCTGAGGTTGAGCTTTTACCCATTTTCCTGTTTTTTTGTTTAAAGAGAGTGAGGAATACTTACCTCTGCATACTATCTTCTTGAAACATTCGCCTGTTTTGAATTTCTTTTGTCCATTCCCCACCTGAGCACAATTTTTGACGGCAGGTGTCCTTTACAGCCCTGAGCCCTTGTGAATTTTAAGTGACCAGTAGCTGTGGGTTTAAAGCTGCTCTTGCGGGAAACGGCCACAAGGGGGCAGCATTTCTCCTTTACCAAATCTGGTCACTAGGGCAACAGAGCCTTAATGGAAGTCGTGTTCTAGGTTGTAAAGTACAATGGAATGTGCCGGGAAAAAGCCCTTTAAGTGTATGTGTCATTCCTTCTTGTTTGTATTTTTAACAAAATTTTTATTCTTTATCACAGCAAATTCGATTACAATGGTTTGTTTGGTCTAGGTGTGCAAGATGTGGTTCCTTCACACATATACATATATCTATGCTTCTTTGGAATCTTTTCCCGTGTAGGTTATGACACAATGTTGAGTAGTCTTCTCTTGGTATTCTGTAGGTCTTTGGTGATTATATATTTCACGTGTGTTTGTATATCTCTGTTCACCTCAATATGGTAATGTACCCAATCCTCACACCTTTCCATTTGGTGAACCATAAGTTTTTGTACTGAATCTGTGATTGCCTTTCTCTGTGGAAGTATCTTCGTTTGTATTCAATTTTTAGGTAACACCTCTATGTGATATGATAGGATATGTGTCTTTCGCTTTCTCACTTACTCCAAGTTGCGTGATTACTTCTAGAGTCATCTATGGTGCTGCAAATGGCATTGCTTCATTTTATCGCTAGCTCATAATCCATCTGTACATGTAGCAGTTCTTCTTTGTCCACCCATCTGTCGGTGGACTTTTTGGTGACTTCCATATCTTGGCTATGGTAATACTGTGCAATGCAGATTTGCCTGCCTCTTTCTTTCCAATTCTGTCTTCTTAGGTTATAGGTCCAGGAATAAGCCTCTGGATCGTACGGTAGCTCAATGTTTACCTTTTAACGGCACCTCCACTCTGCTCTCATGAGTGGCTCTCTCCAGGTTACATCCCACTTAAAGTGGAGGGTTTGCATTTCTCCACAGCACCTTCAGCATTTATTCTTTGTGGTTTTTTACTGATGGTTATTCTGACTGGTGTGAGCTGATACGTCTTTGTGGCTGAATTTGCATGTGTCTCATGATCCATTAAAACTGAGCTTTAAGGCAGGTCCTTTTCATTTTTCAGGCTGTGAGTACCGCTTAGTTCTTCAAAGTGTTTTCTTAAAGTATGTATGTCATAATTTTAAAATTTTTTGGCCATTACCTCCCTGAAGACATTTTGCGGTGACCATTAGCACAGGCTTAAACCTGCGTTTGCAGGTAACGGCCAGAGGGTGGCGGTCTTTCTACGTTCCCCATGCTGGTACTAGGGCAACAGGCCTTCCGGCCAGTGGTGTTCCTCGGTTATAAATTAGAGTGGAATGTGCCTGAAGAAACCCACAAATGCTGATGTCTCCTTACTTATGTTTGTCTTTTAAATTTACCTTATATTTATTATTGGAGCAATATTACATTGTGTACATGGAAGAGTTCTTCTTGGTGCGTTCCTCTGTTGATGGACATTTTCATTGCTTCCAAATGTTGGCTATGGTCAATATGGCTGGAGTGCAGGATTGCCAGCCTGTGACGTTTTGATTCTCATTTTCTCAGGGGATAGGCCCAGCAGTGGGTATGACTGATTGACGGGTAGCTCAGTGTTTACCTTTTCAAGGCACTTCCATTGTGTTTTCATTAGTGGCTCTTACCACGTCCCCCTTAGGGCCGAGTGTACGCATTCCTCCACAGTCCCTTCAGCATTTATTTTTTGAAACATTTTTGCTGATGGCCATTCTGACTGCTGTGAGCTGATAGGTTTTTGTAATTTGGGTTTGCATGTCTTTAAAAATTCCTAAAATATATCATTTTCCCACACCTTTTTCTTTCCTCTTCTTTAAAGGAAAAGCTGTGAGTACCACATAGCTCTTGAAATTGTCTTCTTGGAAGGTTGCCCTCTTTTGAAATTTTTGCTCCATTTTTGATCCCAGGATTTATTTGGAGGGCAGGTGTCATTTACAGAATGGCAAGTTGGTGAATATTTAGTGACCTTTAGCAGTGGGTTGAAAGCTGCTGTTGTGGGAAATGGCCACAAGGAGGCAGCATTTCTCCATTCCCAAATCTGAGTACTAGGGCAGCAGAGCCTTTCTGGAAGTCGTGTTCCTAGGTTGTAAATTAGAATGGAATGTGCCAGGAGAAACCCCCATAAGTTTAGGTCTCATTACTTCTTGTTTTTGTTAATTTTTTTAATCGGGGTAAGGACTAGAATATTGTTTGTCCTAGGGGTACACAATCTGGTTCATTTGTACATTATATATGTCTAGTCTACAGATCCTCTTCCCATGTAAAATATTACAGAGTGTTCTGTAGACCTCCCTTGCTATATGGTCGGTCGTTTTGAAATATGTATATAATATGTATTTGGATATGTATAGTAACACTAATCTCATTTATCCATTCCCCCCACCTTTCCTTTTAGATGAGCATAGTTGGTTTTCTAAGTCTGTGAGTGTCTTTCTCTGTGGAAATATGTTCATTTGTGTCAGTGATTAGATAACGCCTCTAAGGGATATCATAGGATATAGGTCTTTTGCTTTCCGACTTACCTCATGTTTTGTGATTATCTCCAGGCTCATCTCTGGTGCCTCAAAGAGCAGTGTTTCATTGTTTTCCATGGCTAATATTCCATTGTGTACATGGACTCCTTCTTCTTTATCCATTCACCTGTTGATGGACATTTTGGTTGCTTCCCATCTTGGCTATTTTGAATAAGGCTGCAGTGCAGCATTTGCAGCCTGTGTCTTTTCGATCCTGGTCTTCTCAGGTGAGAGGCCCAGTGGTGTGCCTGCTGGATTGAATGGTACCTCAGTTTTCACTTTTCAACGCAGTTCCTTTCGGTGGTCATTATTGGCTGTTAACCACTTTCCATCCCACCAGCACCTAGAGGTTACACAGTTCTCTACAACCCCGTCAGCATTTATTGTTGGTAGACTTTTTGCTGACGGTCAGTCGACAGGTGTGAGTTGGAACCTTTTGGTTGATTAGATTGCATGAGTCTAATAATTCCTGAGGTTGAGCTTTTACCCATTTTCCTGTTTTTTTGTTTAAAGAGAGTGAGGAATACTTACCTCTGCATACTATCTTCTTGAAACATTCGCCTGTTTTGAATTTCTTTTGTCCATTCCCCACCTGAGCACAATTTTTGACGGCAGGTGTCCTTTACAGCCCTGAGCCCTTGTGAATTTTAAGTGACCAGTAGCTGTGGGTTTAAAGCTGCTCTTGCGGGAAACGGCCACAAGGGGGCAGCATTTCTCCTTTACCAAATCTGGTCACTAGGGCAACAGAGCCTTAATGGAAGTCGTGTTCTAGGTTGTAAAGTACAATGGAATGTGCCGGGAAAAAGCCCTTTAAGTGTATGTGTCATTCCTTCTTGTTTGTATTTTTAACAAAATTTTTATTCTTTATCACAGCAAATTCGATTACAATGGTTTGTTTGGTCTAGGTGTGCAAGATGTGGTTCCTTCACACATATACATATATCTATGCTTCTTTGGAATCTTTTCCCGTGTAGGTTATGACACAATGTTGAGTAGTCTTCTCTTGGTATTCTGTAGGTCTTTGGTGATTATATATTTCACGTGTGTTTGTATATCTCTGTTCACCTCAATATGGTAATGTACCCAATCCTCACACCTTTCCATTTGGTGAACCATAAGTTTTTGTACTGAATCTGTGATTGCCTTTCTCTGTGGAAGTATCTTCGTTTGTATTCAATTTTTAGGTAACACCTCTATGTGATATGATAGGATATGTGTCTTTCGCTTTCTCACTTACTCCAAGTTGCGTGATTACTTCTAGAGTCATCTATGGTGCTGCAAATGGCATTGCTTCATTTTATCGCTAGCTCATAATCCATCTGTACATGTAGCAGTTCTTCTTTGTCCACCCATCTGTCGGTGGACTTTTTGGTGACTTCCATATCTTGGCTATGGTAATACTGTGCAATGCAGATTTGCCTGCCTCTTTCTTTCCAATTCTGTCTTCTTAGGTTATAGGTCCAGGAATAAACCTCTGGATCGTACGGTAGCTCAATGTTTACCTTTTAACGGCACCTCCACTCTGCTCTCATGAGTGGCTCTCTCCAGGTTACATCCCACTTAAAGTGGAGGGTTTGCATTTCTCCACAGCACCTTCAGCATTTATTCTTTGTGGTTTTTTACTGATGGTTATTCTGACTGGTGTGAGCTGATACGTCTTTGTGGCTGAATTTGCATGTGTCTCATGATCCATTAAAACTGAGCTTTAAGGCAGGTCCTTTTCATTTTTCAGGCTGTGAGTACCGCTTAGTTCTTCAAAGTGTTTTCTTAAAGTATGTATGTCATAATTTTAAAATTTTTTGGCCATTACCTCCCTGAAGACATTTTGCGGTGACCATTAGCACAGGCTTAAACCTGCGTTTGCAGGTAACGGCCAGAGGGTGGTGGTCTTTCTACGTTCCCCATGCTGGTACTAGGGCAACAGGCCTTCCGGCCAGTGGTGTTCCTCGGTTATAAATTAGAGTGGAATGTGCCTGAAGAAACCCACAAATGCTGATGTCTCCTTACTTATGTTTGTCTTTTAAATTTACCTTATATTTATTATTGGAGCAATATTACATTGTGTACATGGAAGAGTTCTTCTTGGTGCGTTCCTCTGTTGATGGACATTTTCATTGCTTCCAAATGTTGGCTATGGTCAATATGGCTGGAGTGCAGGATTGCCAGCCTGTGACGTTTTGATTCTCATTTTCTCAGGGGATAGGCCCAGCAGTGGGTATGACTGATTGACGGGTAGCTCAGTGTTTACCTTTTCAAGGCACTTCCATTGTGTTTTCATTAGTGGCTCTTACCACGTCCCTCTTAGGGCCGAGTGTACGCATTCCTCCACAGTCCCTTCAGCATTTATTTTTTGAAACATTTTTGCTGATGGCCATTCTGACTGCTGTGAGCTGATAGGTTTTTGTAATTTGGGTTTGCATGTCTTTAAAAATTCCTAAAATATATCATTTTCCCACACCTTTTTCTTTCCTCTTCTTTAAAGGAAAAGCTGTGAGTACCACATAGCTCTTGAAATTGTCTTCTTGGAAGGTTGCCCTCTTTTGAAATTTTTGCTCCATTTTTGATCCCAGGATTTATTTGGAGGGCAGGTGTCATTTACAGAATGGCAAGTTGGTGAATATTTAGTGACCTTTAGCAGTGGGTTGAAAGCTGCTGTTGTGGGAAATGGCCACAAGGAGGCAGCATTTCTCCATTCCCAAATCTGAGTACTAGGGCAGCAGAGCCTTTCTGGAAGTCGTGTTCCTAGGTTGTAAATTAGAATGGAATGTGCCAGGAGAAACCCCCATAAGTTTAGGTCTCATTACTTCTTGTTTTTGTTAATTTTTTTAATCGGGGTAAGGACTAGAATATTGTTTGTCCTAGGGGTACACAATCTGGTTCATTTGTACATTGTATATGTCTACTCTACAGATCCTCTTCCCATGTAAAATATTACAGAGTGTTCTGTAGACCTCCCTTGCTATATGGTCGGTCGTTTTGAAATATGTATATAATATGTATTTGGATATGTATAGTAACACTAATCTCATTTATCCATTCCCCCCACCTTTCCTTTTAGATGAGCATAGTTGGTTTTCTAAGTCTGTGAGTGTCTTTCTCTGTGGAAATATGTTCATTTGTGTCAGTGATTAGATAACGCCTCTAAGGGATATCATAGGATATAGGTCTTTTGCTTTCCGACTTACCTCATGTTTTGTGATTATCTCCAGGCTCATCTCTGGTGCCTCAAAGAGCAGTGTTTCATTGTTTTCCATGGCTAATATTCCATTGTGTACATGGACTCCTTCTTCTTTATCCATTCACCTGTTGATGGACATTTTGGTTGCTTCCCATCTTGGCTATTTTGAATAAGGCTGCAGTGCAGCATTTGCAGCCTGTGTCTTTTCGATCCTGGTCTTCTCAGGTGAGAGGCCCAGTGGTGTGCCTGCTGGATTGAATGGTACCTCAGTTTTCACTTTTCAACGCAGTTCCTTTCGGTAGTCATTATTGGCTGTTAACCACTTTCCTTCCCACCAGCACCTAGAGGTTACACAGTTCTCTACAACCCCGTCAGCATTTATTGTTGGTAGACTTTTTGCTGACGGTCAGTCGACAGGTGTGAGTTGAAACCTTTTGGTTGATTAGATTGCATGCGTCTAATAATTCCTGAGGTTGAGCTTTTACCCATTTTCCTGTTTTTTTGTTTAAAGAGAGTGAGGAATACTTACCTCTGCATACTATCTTCTTGAAACATTCGCCTGTTTTGAATTTCTTTTGTCCATTCCCCACCTGAGCACAATTTTTGATGGCAGGTGTCCTTTACAGCCCTGAGCCCTTGTGAATTTTAAGTGACCAGTAGCTGTGGGTTTAAAGCTGCTCTTGCGGGAAACGGCCACAAGGGGGCAGCATTTCTCCTTTACCAACTCTGGTCACTAGGGCAACAGAGCCTTAATGGAAGTCGTGTTCTAGGTTGTAAAGTACAATGGAATGTGCCGGGAAAAAGCCCTTTAAGTGTATGTGTCATTCCTTCTTGTTTGTATTTTTAACAAAATTTTTATTCTTTATCACAGCAAATTCGATTACAATGGTTTGTTTGGTCTAGGTGTGCAAGACGTGGTTCCTTCACACATATACATATATCTATTCTTCTTTGGAATCTTTTCCCGTGTAGGTTATGACACAATGTTGAGTAGTCTTCTCTTGGTATTCTGTAGGTCTTTGGTGATTATATATTTCACGTGTTTTTGTATATCTCTTTTAACCTCAATATGGTAATGTACCCAATCCTCACACGTTTCCATTTGGTGAACCTTAAGTTTTTGTACTGAATCTGTGATTGCCTTTCTCTATGGAAGTATCTTCGTTTGTATCAATTTTTAGGTAACACCTCTATGTGGTATGATAGGATATGTGTCTTTCGTTTTCTCACTTATTCCAAGTTGCGTGATTACTTCTAGAGTCATCTATGGTGCTGCAAATGGCATTGCTTCATTTTATCGCTAGCTCATAATCCATCTGTACATGTAGCAGTTCTTCTTTGTCCACCCATCTGTCGGTGGACTTTTTGGTGACTTCCATATCTTGGCTATGGTAATACTGTGCAATGCAGATTTGCCTGCCTCTTTCTTTCCAATTCTGTCTTCTTAGGTTATAGGTCCAGGAATAAACCTCTGGATCGTACGGTAGCTCAATGTTTACCTTTTAACGGCACCTCCACTCTGCTCTCATGAGTGGCTCTCTCCAGGTTACATCCCACTTAAAGTGGAGGGTTTGCATTTCTCCACAGCACCTTCAGCATTTATTCTTTGTGGTTTTTTACTGATGGTTATTCTGACTGGTGTGAGCTGATACGTCTTTGTGGCTGAATTTGCATGTGTCTCATGATCCATTAAAACTGAGCTTTAAGGCAGGTCCTTTTCATTTTTCAGGCTGTGAGTACCGCTTAGTTCTTCAAAGTGTTTTCTTAAAGTATGTATGTCATAATTTTAAAATTTTTTGGCCATTACCTCCCTGAAGACATTTTGCGGTGACCATTAGCACAGGCTTAAACCTGCGTTTGCAGGTAACGGCCAGAGGGTGGCGGTCTTTCTACGTTCCCCATGCTGGTACTAGGGCAACAGGCCTTCCAGCCAGTGGTGTTCCTCGGTTATAAATTAGAGTGGAATGTGCCTGAAGAAACCCACAAATGCTGATGTCTCCTTACTTATGTTTGTCTTTTAAATTTACCTTATATTTATTATTGGAGCAATATTACATTGTGTACATGGAACAGTTCTTCTTGGTGCGTTCCTCTGTTGATGGACATTTTCATTGCTTCCAAATGTTGGCTATGGTCAATATGGCTGGAGTGCAGGATTGCCAGCCTGTGACGTTTTGATTCTCATTTTCTCAGGGGATAGGCCCAGCAGTGGGTATGACTGATTGACGGGTAGCTCAGTGTTTACCTTTTCAAGGCACTTCCATTGTGTTTTCATTAGTGGCTCTTACCACGTCCCTCTTAGGGCCGAGTGTACGCATTCCTCCACAGTCCCTTCAGCATTTATTTTTTGAAACATTTTTGCTGATGGCCATTCTGACTGCTGTGAGCTGATAGGTTTTTGTAATTTGGGTTTGCATGTCTTTAAAAATTCCTAAAATATATCATTTTCCCACACCTTTTTCTTTCCTCTTCTTTAAAGGAAAAGCTGTGAGTACCACATAGCTCTTGAAATTGTCTTCTTGGAAGGTTGCCCTCTTTTGAAATTTTTGCTCCATTTTTGATCCCAGGATTTATTTGGAGGGCAGGTGTCATTTACAGAATGGCAAGTTGGTGAATATTTAGTGACCTTTAGCAGTGGGTTGAAAGCTGCTGTTGTGGGAAATGGCCACAAGGAGGCAGCATTTCTCCATTCCCAAATCTGAGTACTAGGGCAGCAGAGCCTTTCTGGAAGTCGTGTTCCTAGGTTGTAAATTAGAATGGAATGTGCCAGGAGAAACCCCCATAAGTTTAGGTCTCATTACTTCTTGTTTTTGTTAATTTTTTTAATCGGGGTAAGGACTAGAATATTGTTTGTCCTAGGGGTACACAATCTGGTTCATTTGTACATTATATATGTCTACTCTACAGATCCTCTTCCCATGTAAAATATTACAGAGTGTTCTGTAGACCTCCCTTGCTATATGGTCGGTCGTTTTGAAATATGTATATAATATGTATTTGGATATGTATAGTAACACTAATCTCATTTATCCATTCCCCCCACCTTTCCTTTTAGATGAGCATAGTTGGTTTTCTAAGTCTGTGAGTGTCTTTCTCTGTGGAAATATGTTCATTTGTGTCAGTGATTAGATAACGCCTCTAAGGGATATCATAGGGCATAGGTCTTTTGCTTTCCGACTTACCTCATGTTTTGTGATTATCTCCAGGCTCATCTCTGGTGCCTCAAAGAGCAGTGTTTCATTGTTTTCCATGGCTAATATTCCATTGTGTACATGGACTCCTTCTTCTTTATCCATTCACCTGTTGATGGACATTTTGGTTGCTTCCCATCTTGGCTATTTTGAATAAGGCTGCAGTGCAGCATTTGCAGCCTGTGTCTTTTCGATCCTGGTCTTCTCAGGTGAGAGGCCCAGTGGTGTGCCTGCTGGATTGAATGGTACCTCAGTTTTCACTTTTCAACGCAGTTCCTTTCGGTGGTCATTATTGGCTGTTAACCACTTTCCATCCCACCAGCACCTAGAGGTTACACAGTTCTCTACAACCCTGTCAGCATTTATTGTTGGTAGACTTTTTGCTGACGGTCAGTCGACAGGTGTGAGTTGGAACCTTTTGGTTGATTAGATTGCATGAGTCTAATAATTCCTGAGGTTGAGCTTTTACCCATTTTCCTGTTTTTTTGTTTAAAGAGAGTGAGGAATACTTACCTCTGCATACTATCTTCTTGAAACATTCGCCTGTTTTGAATTTCTTTTGTCCATTCCCCACCTGAGCACAATTTTTGACGGCAGGTGTCCTTTACAGCCCTGAGCCCTTGTGAATTTTAAGTGACCAGTAGCTGTGGGTTTAAAGCTGCTCTTGCGGGAAACGGCCACAAGGGGGCAGCATTTCTCCTTTACCAAATCTGGTCACTAGGGCAACAGAGCCTTAATGGAAGTCGTGTTCTAGGTTGTAAAGTACAATGGAATGTGCCGGGAAAAAGCCCTTTAAGTGTATGTGTCATTCCTTCTTGTTTGTATTTTTAACAAAATTTTTATTCTTTATCACAGCAAATTCGATTACAATGGTTTGTTTGGTCTAGGTGTGCAAGATGTGGTTCCTTCACACATATACATATATCTATGCTTCTTTGGAATCTTTTCCCGTGTAGGTTATGACACAATGTTGAGTAGTCTTCTCTTGGTATTCTGTAGGTCTTTGGTGATTATATATTTCACGTGTGTTTGTATATCTCTGTTCACCTCAATATGGTAATGTACCCAATCCTCACACCTTTCCATTTGGTGAACCATAAGTTTTTGTACTGAATCTGTGATTGCCTTTCTCTGTGGAAGTATCTTCGTTTGTATTCAATTTTTAGGTAACACCTCTATGTGATATGATAGGATATGTGTCTTTCGCTTTCTCACTTACTCCAAGTTGCGTGATTACTTCTAGAGTCATCTATGGTGCTGCAAATGGCATTGCTTCATTTTATCGCTAGCTCATAATCCATCTGTACATGTAGCAGTTCTTCTTTGTCCACCCATCTGTCGGTGGACTTTTTGGTGACTTCCATATCTTGGCTATGGTAATACTGTGCAATGCAGATTTGCCTGCCTCTTTCTTTCCAATTCTGTCTTCTTAGGTTATAGGTCCAGGAATAAGCCTCTGGATCGTACGGTAGCTCAATGTTTACCTTTTAACGGCACCTCCACTCTGCTCTCATGAGTGGCTCTCTCCAGGTTACATCCCACTTAAAGTGGAGGGTTTGCATTTCTCCACAGCACCTTCAGCATTTATTCTTTGTGGTTTTTTACTGATGGTTATTCTGACTGGTGTGAGCTGATACGTCTTTGTGGCTGAATTTGCATGTGTCTCATGATCCATTAAAACTGAGCTTTAAGGCAGGTCCTTTTCATTTTTCAGGCTGTGAGTACCGCTTAGTTCTTCAAAGTGTTTTCTTAAAGTATGTATGTCATAATTTTAAAATTTTTTGGCCATTACCTCCCTGAAGACATTTTGCGGTGACCATTAGCACAGGCTTAAACCTGCGTTTGCAGGTAACGGCCAGAGGGTGGCGGTCTTTCTACGTTCCCCATGCTGGTACTAGGGCAACAGGCCTTCCGGCCAGTGGTGTTCCTCGGTTATAAATTAGAGTGGAATGTGCCTGAAGAAACCCACAAATGCTGATGTCTCCTTACTTATGTTTGTCTTTTAAATTTACCTTATATTTATTATTGGAGCAATATTACATTGTGTACATGGAAGAGTTCTTCTTGGTGCGTTCCTCTGTTGATGGACATTTTCATTGCTTCCAAATGTTGGCTATGGTCAATATGGCTGGAGTGCAGGATTGCCAGCCTGTGACGTTTTGATTCTCATTTTCTCAGGGGATAGGCCCAGCAGTGGGTATGACTGATTGACGGGTAGCTCAGTGTTTACCTTTTCAAGGCACTTCCATTGTGTTTTCATTAGTGGCTCTTACCACGTCCCCCTTAGGGCCGAGTGTACGCATTCCTCCACAGTCCCTTCAGCATTTATTTTTTGAAACATTTTTGCTGATGGCCATTCTGACTGCTGTGAGCTGATAGGTTTTTGTAATTTGGGTTTGCATGTCTTTAAAAATTCCTAAAATATATCATTTTCCCACACCTTTTTCTTTCCTCTTCTTTAAAGGAAAAGCTGTGAGTACCACATAGCTCTTGAAATTGTCTTCTTGGAAGGTTGCCCTCTTTTGAAATTTTTGCTCCATTTTTGATCCCAGGATTTATTTGGAGGGCAGGTGTCATTTACAGAATGGCAAGTTGGTGAATATTTAGTGACCTTTAGCAGTGGGTTGAAAGCTGCTGTTGTGGGAAATGGCCACAAGGAGGCAGCATTTCTCCATTCCCAAATCTGAGTACTAGGGCAGCAGAGCCTTTCTGGAAGTCGTGTTCCTAGGTTGTAAATTAGAATGGAATGTGCCAGGAGAAACCCCCATAAGTTTAGGTCTCATTACTTCTTGTTTTTGTTAATTTTTTTAATCGGGGTAAGGACTAGAATATTGTTTGTCCTAGGGGTACACAATCTGGTTCATTTGTACATTATATATGTCTAGTCTACAGATCCTCTTCCCATGTAAAATATTACAGAGTGTTCTGTAGACCTCCCTTGCTATATGGTCGGTCGTTTTGAAATATGTATATAATATGTATTTGGATATGTATAGTAACACTAATCTCATTTATCCATTCCCCCCACCTTTCCTTTTAGATGAGCATAGTTGGTTTTCTAAGTCTGTGAGTGTCTTTCTCTGTGGAAATATGTTCATTTGTGTCAGTGATTAGATAACGCCTCTAAGGGATATCATAGGATATAGGTCTTTTGCTTTCCGACTTACCTCATGTTTTGTGATTATCTCCAGGCTCATCTCTGGTGCCTCAAAGAGCAGTGTTTCATTGTTTTCCATGGCTAATATTCCATTGTGTACATGGACTCCTTCTTCTTTATCCATTCACCTGTTGATGGACATTTTGGTTGCTTCCCATCTTGGCTATTTTGAATAAGGCTGCAGTGCAGCATTTGCAGCCTGTGTCTTTTCGATCCTGGTCTTCTCAGGTGAGAGGCCCAGTGGTGTGCCTGCTGGATTGAATGGTACCTCAGTTTTCACTTTTCAACGCAGTTCCTTTCGGTAGTCATTATTGGCTGTTAACCACTTTCCTTCCCACCAGCACCTAGAGGTTACACAGTTCTCTACAACCCCGTCAGCATTTATTGTTGGTAGACTTTTTGCTGACGGTCAGTCGACAGGTGTGAGTTGAAACCTTTTGGTTGATTAGATTGCATGAGTCTAATAATTCCTGAGGTTGAGCTTTTACCCATTTTCCTGTTTTTTTGTTTAAAGAGAGTGAGGAATACTTACCTCTGCATACTATCTTCTTGAAACATTCGCCTGTTTTGAATTTCTTTTGTCCATTCCCCACCTGAGCACAATTTTTGACGGCAGGTGTCCTTTACAGCCCTGAGCCCTTGTGAATTTTAAGTGACCAGTAGCTGTGGGTTTAAAGCTGCTCTTGCGGGAAACGGCCACAAGGGGGCAGCATTTCTCCTTTACCAAATCTGGTCACTAGGGCAACAGAGCCTTAATGGAAGTCGTGTTCTAGGTTGTAAAGTACAGTGGAATGTGCCGGGAAAAAGCCCTTTAAGTGTATGTGTCATTCCTTCTTGTTTGTATTTTTAACAAAATTTTTATTCTTTATCACAGCAAATTCGATTACAATGGTTTGTTTGGTCTAGGTGTGCAAGACGTGGTTCCTTCACACATATACATATATCTATTCTTCTTTGGAATCTTTTCCCGTGTAGGTTATGACACAATGTTGAGTAGTCTTCTCTTGGTATTCTGTAGGTCTTTGGTGATTATATATTTCACGTGTGTTTGTATATCTCTTTTAACCTCAATATGGTAATGTACCCAATCCTCACACGTTTCCATTTGGTGAACCTTAAGTTTTTGTACTGAATCTGTGATTGCCTTTCTCTATGGAAGTATCTTGGTTTGTATCAATTTTTAGGTAACACCTCTATGTGGTATGATAGGATATGTGTCTTTCGTTTTCTCACTTATTCCAAGTTGCGTGATTACTTCTAGAGTCATCTATGGTGCTGCAAATGGCATTGCTTCATTTTATCGCTAGCTCATAATCCATCTGTACATGTAGCAGTTCTTCTTTGTCCACCCATCTGTCGGTGGACTTTTTGGTGACTTCCATATCTTGGCTATGGTAATACTGTGCAATGCAGATTTGCCTGCCTCTTTCTTTCCAATTCTGTCTTCTTAGGTTATAGGTCCAGGAATAAACCTCTGGATCGTACGGTAGCTCAATGTTTACCTTTTAACGGCACCTCCACTCTGCTCTCATGAGTGGCTCTCTCCAGGTTACATCCCACTTAAAGTGGAGGGTTTGCATTTCTCCACAGCACCTTCAGCATTTATTCTTTGTGGTTTTTTACTGATGGTTATTCTGACTGGTGTGAGCTGATACGTCTTTGTGGCTGAATTTGCATGTGTCTCATGATCCATTAAAACTGAGCTTTAAGGCAGGTCCTTTTCATTTTTCAGGCTGTGAGTACCGCTTAGTTCTTCAAAGTGTTTTCTTAAAGTATGTATGTCATAATTTTAAAATTTTTTGGCCATTACCTCCCTGAAGACATTTTGCGGTGACCATTAGCACAGGCTTAAACCTGCGTTTGCAGGTAACGGCCAGAGGGTGGCGGTCTTTCTACGTTCCCCATGCTGGTACTAGGGCAACAGGCCTTCCAGCCAGTGGTGTTCCTCGGTTATAAATTAGAGTGGAATGTGCCTGAAGAAACCCACAAATGCTGATGTCTCCTTACTTATGTTTGTCTTTTAAATTTACCTTATATTTATTATTGGAGCAATATTACATTGTGTACATGGAACAGTTCTTCTTGGTGCGTTCCTCTGTTGATGGACATTTTCATTGCTTCCAAATGTTGGCTATGGTCAATATGGCTGGAGTGCAGGATTGCCAGCCTGTGACGTTTTGATTCTCATTTTCTCAGGGGATAGGCCCAGCAGTGGGTATGACTGATTGACGGGTAGCTCAGTGTTTACCTTTTCAAGGCACTTCCATTGTGTTTTCATTAGTGGCTCTTACCACGTCCCTCTTAGGGCCGAGTGTACGCATTCCTCCACAGTCCCTTCAGCATTTATTTTTTGAAACATTTTTGCTGATGGCCATTCTGACTGCTGTGAGCTGATAGGTTTTTGTAATTTGGGTTTGCATGTCTTTAAAAATTCCTAAAATATATCATTTTCCCACACCTTTTTCTTTCCTCTTCTTTAAAGGAAAAGCTGTGAGTACCACATAGCTCTTGAAATTGTCTTCTTGGAAGGTTGCCCTCTTTTGAAATTTTTGCTCCATTTTTGATCCCAGGATTTATTTGGAGGGCAGGTGTCATTTACAGAATGGCAAGTTGGTGAATATTTAGTGACCTTTAGCAGTGGGTTGAAAGCTGCTGTTGTGGGAAATGGCCACAAGGAGGCAGCATTTCTCCATTCCCAAATCTGAGTACTAGGGCAGCAGAGCCTTTCTGGAAGTCGTGTTCCTAGGTTGTAAATTAGAATGGAATGTGCCAGGAGAAACCCCCATAAGTTTAGGTCTCATTACTTCTTGTTTTTGTTAATTTTTTTAATCGGGGTAAGGACTAGAATATTGTTTGTCCTAGGGGTACACAATCTGGTTCATTTGTACATTATATATGTCTACTCTACAGATCCTCTTCCCATGTAAAATATTACAGAGTGTTCTGTAGACCTCCCTTGCTATATGGTCGGTCGTTTTGAAATATGTATATAATATGTATTTGGATA
This sequence comes from Eschrichtius robustus, assembly GCF_028021215.1. Taxonomy (NCBI): domain Eukaryota; kingdom Metazoa; phylum Chordata; class Mammalia; order Artiodactyla; family Eschrichtiidae; genus Eschrichtius; species Eschrichtius robustus. Next base: position 106,026,943 of record NC_090828.1, read on the forward strand.
TGTATAGTAACACTAATCTCATTTATCCATTCCCCCCACCTTTCCTTTTAGATGAGCATAGTTGGTTTTCTAAGTCTGTGAGTGTCTTTCTCTGTGGAAATATGTTCATTTGTGTCAGTGATTAGATAACGCCTCTAAGGGATATCATAGGGCATAGGTCTTTTGCTTTCCGACTTACCTCATGTTTTGTGATTATCTCCAGGCTCATCTCTGGTGCCTCAAAGAGCAGTGTTTCATTGTTTTCCATGGCTAATATTCCATTGTGTACATGGACTCCTTCTTCTTTATCCATTCACCTGTTGATGGACATTTTGGTTGCTTCCCATCTTGGCTATTTTGAATAAGGCTGCAGTGCAGCATTTGCAGCCTGTGTCTTTTCGATCCTGGTCTTCTCAGGTGAGAGGCCCAGTGGTGTGCCTGCTGGATTGAATGGTACCTCAGTTTTCACTTTTCAACGCAGTTCCTTTCGGTGGTCATTATTGGCTGTTAACCACTTTCCATCCCACCAGCACCTAGAGGTTACACAGTTCTCTACAACCCTGTCAGCATTTATTGTTGGTAGACTTTTTGCTGACGGTCAGTCGACAGGTGTGAGTTGGAACCTTTTGGTTGATTAGATTGCATGAGTCTAATAATTCCTGAGGTTGAGCTTTTACCCATTTTCCTGTTTTTTTGTTTAAAGAGAGTGAGGAATACTTACCTCTGCATACTATCTTCTTGAAACATTCGCCTGTTTTGAATTTCTTTTGTCCATTCCCCACCTGAGCACAATTTTTGACGGCAGGTGTCCTTTACAGCCCTGAGCCCTTGTGAATTTTAAGTGACCAGTAGCTGTGGGTTTAAAGCTGCTCTTGCGGGAAACGGCCACAAGGGGGCAGCATTTCTCCTTTACCAAATCTGGTCACTAGGGCAACAGAGCCTTAATGGAAGTCGTGTTCTAGGTTGTAAAGTACAATGGAATGTGCCGGGAAAAAGCCCTTTAAGTGTATGTGTCATTCCTTCTTGTTTGTATTTTTAACAAAATTTTTATTCTTTATCACAGCAAATTCGATTACAATGGTTTGTTTGGTCTAGGTGTGCAAGATGTGGTTCCTTCACACATATACATATATCTATGCTTCTTTGGAATCTTTTCCCGTGTAGGTTATGACACAATGTTGAGTAGTCTTCTCTTGGTATTCTGTAGGTCTTTGGTGATTATATATTTCACGTGTGTTTGTATATCTCTGTTCACCTCAATATGGTAATGTACCCAATCCTCACACCTTTCCATTTGGTGAACCATAAGTTTTTGTACTGAATCTGTGATTGCCTTTCTCTGTGGAAGTATCTTCGTTTGTATTCAATTTTTAGGTAACACCTCTATGTGATATGATAGGATATGTGTCTTTCGCTTTCTCACTTACTCCAAGTTGCGTGATTACTTCTAGAGTCATCTATGGTGCTGCAAATGGCATTGCTTCATTTTATCGCTAGCTCATAATCCATCTGTACATGTAGCAGTTCTTCTTTGTCCACCCATCTGTCGGTGGACTTTTTGGTGACTTCCATATCTTGGCTATGGTAATACTGTGCAATGCAGATTTGCCTGCCTCTTTCTTTCCAATTCTGTCTTCTTAGGTTATAGGTCCAGGAATAAGCCTCTGGATCGTACGGTAGCTCAATGTTTACCTTTTAACGGCACCTCCACTCTGCTCTCATGAGTGGCTCTCTCCAGGTTACATCCCACTTAAAGTGGAGGGTTTGCATTTCTCCACAGCACCTTCAGCATTTATTCTTTGTGGTTTTTTACTGATGGTTATTCTGACTGGTGTGAGCTGATACGTCTTTGTGGCTGAATTTGCATGTGTCTCATGATCCATTAAAACTGAGCTTTAAGGCAGGTCCTTTTCATTTTTCAGGCTGTGAGTACCGCTTAGTTCTTCAAAGTGTTTTCTTAAAGTATGTATGTCATAATTTTAAAATTTTTTGGCCATTACCTCCCTGAAGACATTTTGCGGTGACCATTAGCACAGGCTTAAACCTGCGTTTGCAGGTAACGGCCAGAGGGTGGCGGTCTTTCTACGTTCCCCATGCTGGTACTAGGGCAACAGGCCTTCCGGCCAGTGGTGTTCCTCGGTTATAAATTAGAGTGGAATGTGCCTGAAGAAACCCACAAATGCTGATGTCTCCTTACTTATGTTTGTCTTTTAAATTTACCTTATATTTATTATTGGAGCAATATTACATTGTGTACATGGAAGAGTTCTTCTTGGTGCGTTCCTCTGTTGATGGACATTTTCATTGCTTCCAAATGTTGGCTATGGTCAATATGGCTGGAGTGCAGGATTGCCAGCCTGTGACGTTTTGATTCTCATTTTCTCAGGGGATAGGCCCAGCAGTGGGTATGACTGATTGACGGGTAGCTCAGTGTTTACCTTTTCAAGGCACTTCCATTGTGTTTTCATTAGTGGCTCTTACCACGTCCCCCTTAGGGCCGAGTGTACGCATTCCTCCACAGTCCCTTCAGCATTTATTTTTTGAAACATTTTTGCTGATGGCCATTCTGACTGCTGTGAGCTGATAGGTTTTTGTAATTTGGGTTTGCATGTCTTTAAAAATTCCTAAAATATATCATTTTCCCACACCTTTTTCTTTCCTCTTCTTTAAAGGAAAAGCTGTGAGTACCACATAGCTCTTGAAATTGTCTTCTTGGAAGGTTGCCCTCTTTTGAAATTTTTGCTCCATTTTTGATCCCAGGATTTATTTGGAGGGCAGGTGTCATTTACAGAATGGCAAGTTGGTGAATATTTAGTGACCTTTAGCAGTGGGTTGAAAGCTGCTGTTGTGGGAAATGGCCACAAGGAGGCAGCATTTCTCCATTCCCAAATCTGAGTACTAGGGCAGCAGAGCCTTTCTGGAAGTCGTGTTCCTAGGTTGTAAATTAGAATGGAATGTGCCAGGAGAAACCCCCATAAGTTTAGGTCTCATTACTTCTTGTTTTTGTTAATTTTTTTAATCGGGGTAAGGACTAGAATATTGTTTGTCCTAGGGGTACACAATCTGGTTCATTTGTACATTATATATGTCTAGTCTACAGATCCTCTTCCCATGTAAAATATTACAGAGTGTTCTGTAGACCTCCCTTGCTATATGGTCGGTCGTTTTGAAATATGTATATAATATGTATTTGGATATGTATAGTAACACTAATCTCATTTATCCATTCCCCCCACCTTTCCTTTTAGATGAGCATAGTTGGTTTTCTAAGTCTGTGAGTGTCTTTCTCTGTGGAAATATGTTCATTTGTGTCAGTGATTAGATAACGCCTCTAAGGGATATCATAGGATATAGGTCTTTTGCTTTCCGACTTACCTCATGTTTTGTGATTATCTCCAGGCTCATCTCTGGTGCCTCAAAGAGCAGTGTTTCATTGTTTTCCATGGCTAATATTCCATTGTGTACATGGACTCCTTCTTCTTTATCCATTCACCTGTTGATGGACATTTTGGTTGCTTCCCATCTTGGCTATTTTGAATAAGGCTGCAGTGCAGCATTTGCAGCCTGTGTCTTTTCGATCCTGGTCTTCTCAGGTGAGAGGCCCAGTGGTGTGCCTGCTGGATTGAATGGTACCTCAGTTTTCACTTTTCAACGCAGTTCCTTTCGGTAGTCATTATTGGCTGTTAACCACTTTCCTTCCCACCAGCACCTAGAGGTTACACAGTTCTCTACAACCCCGTCAGCATTTATTGTTGGTAGACTTTTTGCTGACGGTCAGTCGACAGGTGTGAGTTGAAACCTTTTGGTTGATTAGATTGCATGAGTCTAATAATTCCTGAGGTTGAGCTTTTACCCATTTTCCTGTTTTTTTGTTTAAAGAGAGTGAGGAATACTTACCTCTGCATACTATCTTCTTGAAACATTCGCCTGTTTTGAATTTCTTTTGTCCATTCCCCACCTGAGCACAATTTTTGACGGCAGGTGTCCTTTACAGCCCTGAGCCCTTGTGAATTTTAAGTGACCAGTAGCTGTGGGTTTAAAGCTGCTCTTGCGGGAAACGGCCACAAGGGGGCAGCATTTCTCCTTTACCAAATCTGGTCACTAGGGCAACAGAGCCTTAATGGAAGTCGTGTTCTAGGTTGTAAAGTACAGTGGAATGTGCCGGGAAAAAGCCCTTTAAGTGTATGTGTCATTCCTTCTTGTTTGTATTTTTAACAAAATTTTTATTCTTTATCACAGCAAATTCGATTACAATGGTTTGTTTGGTCTAGGTGTGCAAGACGTGGTTCCTTCACACATATACATATATCTATTCTTCTTTGGAATCTTTTCCCGTGTAGGTTATGACACAATGTTGAGTAGTCTTCTCTTGGTATTCTGTAGGTCTTTGGTGATTATATATTTCACGTGTGTTTGTATATCTCTTTTAACCTCAATATGGTAATGTACCCAATCCTCACACGTTTCCATTTGGTGAACCTTAAGTTTTTGTACTGAATCTGTGATTGCCTTTCTCTATGGAAGTATCTTGGTTTGTATCAATTTTTAGGTAACACCTCTATGTGGTATGATAGGATATGTGTCTTTCGTTTTCTCACTTATTCCAAGTTGCGTGATTACTTCTAGAGTCATCTATGGTGCTGCAAATGGCATTGCTTCATTTTATCGCTAGCTCATAATCCATCTGTACATGTAGCAGTTCTTCTTTGTCCACCCATCTGTCGGTGGACTTTTTGGTGACTTCCATATCTTGGCTATGGTAATACTGTGCAATGCAGATTTGCCTGCCTCTTTCTTTCCAATTCTGTCTTCTTAGGTTATAGGTCCAGGAATAAACCTCTGGATCGTACGGTAGCTCAATGTTTACCTTTTAACGGCACCTCCACTCTGCTCTCATGAGTGGCTCTCTCCAGGTTACATCCCACTTAAAGTGGAGGGTTTGCATTTCTCCACAGCACCTTCAGCATTTATTCTTTGTGGTTTTTTACTGATGGTTATTCTGACTGGTGTGAGCTGATACGTCTTTGTGGCTGAATTTGCATGTGTCTCATGATCCATTAAAACTGAGCTTTAAGGCAGGTCCTTTTCATTTTTCAGGCTGTGAGTACCGCTTAGTTCTTCAAAGTGTTTTCTTAAAGTATGTATGTCATAATTTTAAAATTTTTTGGCCATTACCTCCCTGAAGACATTTTGCGGTGACCATTAGCACAGGCTTAAACCTGCGTTTGCAGGTAACGGCCAGAGGGTGGTGGTCTTTCTACGTTCCCCATGCTGGTACTAGGGCAACAGGCCTTCCGGCCAGTGGTGTTCCTCGGTTATAAATTAGAGTGGAATGTGCCTGAAGAAACCCACAAATGCTGATGTCTCCTTACTTATGTTTGTCTTTTAAATTTACCTTATATTTATTATTGGAGCAATATTACATTGTGTACATGGAACAGTTCTTCTTGGTGCGTTCCTCTGTTGATGGACATTTTCATTGCTTCCAAATGTTGGCTATGGTCAATATGGCTGGAGTGCAGGATTGCCAGCCTGTGACGTTTTGATTCTCATTTTCTCAGGGGATAGGCCCAGCAGTGGGTATGACTGATTGACGGGTAGCTCAGTGTTTACCTTTTCAAGGCACTTCCATTGTGTTTTCATTAGTGGCTCTTACCACGTCCCTCTTAGGGCCGAGTGTATGCATTCCTCCACAGTCCCTTCAGCATTTATTTTTTGAAACATTTTTGCTGATGGCCATTCTGACTGCTGTGAGCTGATAGGTTTTTGTAATTTGGGTTTGCATGTCTTTAAAAATTCCTAAAATATATCATTTTCCCACACCTTTTTCTTTCCTCTTCTTTAAAGGAAAAGCTGTGAGTACCACATAGCTCTTGAAATTGTCTTCTTGGAAGGTTGCCCTCTTTTGAAATTTTTGCTCCATTTTTGATCCCAGGATTTATTTGGAGGGCAGGTGTCATTTACAGAATGGCAAGTTGGTGAATATTTAGTGACCTTTAGCAGTGGGTTGAAAGCTGCTGTTGTGGGAAATGGCCACAAGGAGGCAGCATTTCTCCATTCCCAAATCTGAGTACTAGGGCAGCAGAGCCTTTCTGGAAGTCGTGTTCCTAGGTTGTAAATTAGAATGGAATGTGCCAGGAGAAACCCCCATAAGTTTAGGTCTCATTACTTCTTGTTTTTGTTAATTTTTTTAATCGGGGTAAGGACTAGAATATTGTTTGTCCTAGGGGTACACAATCTGGTTCATTTGTACATTATATATGTCTACTCTACAGATCCTCTTCCCATGTAAAATATTACAGAGTGTTCTGTAGACCTCCCTTGCTATATGGTCGGTCGTTTTGAAATATGTATATAATATGTATTTGGATATGTATAGTAACACTAATCTCATTTATCCATTCCCCCCACCTTTCCTTTTAGATGAGCATAGTTGGTTTTCTAAGTCTGTGAGTGTCTTTCTCTGTGGAAATATGTTCATTTGTGTCAGTGATTAGATAACGCCTCTAAGGGATATCATAGGGCATAGGTCTTTTGCTTTCCGACTTACCTCATGTTTTGTGATTATCTCCAGGCTCATCTCTGGTGCCTCAAAGAGCAGTGTTTCATTGTTTTCCATGGCTAATATTCCATTGTGTACATGGACTCCTTCTTCTTTATCCATTCACCTGTTGATGGACATTTTGGTTGCTTCCCATCTTGGCTATTTTGAATAAGGCTGCAGTGCAGCATTTGCAGCCTGTGTCTTTTCGATCCTGGTCTTCTCAGGTGAGAGGCCCAGTGGTGTGCCTGCTGGATTGAATGGTACCTCAGTTTTCACTTTTCAACGCAGTTCCTTTCGGTGGTCATTATTGGCTGTTAACCACTTTCCATCCCACCAGCACCTAGAGGTTACACAGTTCTCTACAACCCCGTCAGCATTTATTGTTGGTAGACTTTTTGCTGACGGTCAGTCGACAGGTGTGAGTTGGAACCTTTTGGTTGATTAGATTGCATGAGTCTAATAATTCCTGAGGTTGAGCTTTTACCCATTTTCCTGTTTTTTTGTTTAAAGAGAGTGAGGAATACTTACCTCTGCATACTATCTTCTTGAAACATTCGCCTGTTTTGAATTTCTTTTGTCCATTCCCCACCTGAGCACAATTTTTGACGGCAGGTGTCCTTTACAGCCCTGAGCCCTTGTGAATTTTAAGTGACCAGTAGCTGTGGGTTTAAAGCTGCTCTTGCGGGAAACGGCCACAAGGGGGCAGCATTTCTCCTTTACCAACTCTGGTCACTAGGGCAACAGAGCCTTAATGGAAGTCGTGTTCTAGGTTGTAAAGTACAATGGAATGTGCCGGGAAAAAGCCCTTTAAGTGTATGTGTCATTCCTTCTTGTTTGTATTTTTAACAAAATTTTTATTCTTTATCACAGCAAATTCGATTACAATGGTTTGTTTGGTCTAGGTGTGCAAGATGTGGTTCCTTCACACATATACATATATCTATGCTTCTTTGGAATCTTTTCCCGTGTAGGTTATGACACAATGTTGAGTAGTCTTCTCTTGGTATTCTGTAGGTCTTTGGTGATTATATATTTCACGTGTGTTTGTATATCTCTGTTCACCTCAATATGGTAATGTACCCAATCCTCACACCTTTCCATTTGGTGAACCATAAGTTTTTGTACTGAATCTGTGATTGCCTTTCTCTGTGGAAGTATCTTCGTTTGTATTCAATTTTTAGGTAACACCTCTATGTGATATGATAGGATATGTGTCTTTCGCTTTCTCACTTACTCCAAGTTGCGTGATTACTTCTAGAGTCATCTATGGTGCTGCAAATGGCATTGCTTCATTTTATCGCTAGCTCATAATCCATCTGTACATGTAGCAGTTCTTCTTTGTCCACCCATCTGTCGGTGGACTTTTTGGTGACTTCCATATCTTGGCTATGGTAATACTGTGCAATGCAGATTTGCCTGCCTCTTTCTTTCCAATTCTGTCTTCTTAGGTTATAGGTCCAGGAATAAACCTCTGGATCGTACGGTAGCTCAATGTTTACCTTTTAACGGCACCTCCACTCTGCTCTCATGAGTGGCTCTCTCCAGGTTACATCCCACTTAAAGTGGAGGGTTTGCATTTCTCCACAGCACCTTCAGCATTTATTCTTTGTGGTTTTTTACTGATGGTTATTCTGACTGGTGTGAGCTGATACGTCTTTGTGGCTGAATTTGCATGTGTCTCATGATCCATTAAAACTGAGCTTTAAGGCAGGTCCTTTTCATTTTTCAGGCTGTGAGTACCGCTTAGTTCTTCAAAGTGTTTTCTTAAAGTATGTATGTCATAATTTTAAAATTTTTTGGCCATTACCTCCCTGAAGACATTTTGCGGTGACCATTAGCACAGGCTTAAACCTGCGTTTGCAGGTAACGGCCAGAGGGTGGTGGTCTTTCTACGTTCCCCATGCTGGTACTAGGGCAACAGGCCTTCCGGCCAGTGGTGTTCCTCGGTTATAAATTAGAGTGGAATGTGCCTGAAGAAACCCACAAATGCTGATGTCTCCTTACTTATGTTTGTCTTTTAAATATACCTTATATTTATTATTGGAGCAATATTACATTGTGTACATGGAACAGTTCTTCTTGGTGCGTTCCTCTGTTGATGGACATTTTCATTGCTTCCAAATGTTGGCTATGGTCAATATGGCTGGAGTGCAGGATTGCCAGCCTGTGACGTTTTGATTCTCATTTTCTCAGGGGATAGGCCCAGCAGTGGGTATGACTGATTGACGGGTAGCTCAGTGTTTACCTTTTCAAGGCACTTCCATTGTGTTTTCATTAGTGGCTCTTACCACGTCCCTCTTAGGGCCGAGTGTACGCATTCCTCCACAGTCCCTTCAGCATTTATTTTTTGAAACATTTTTGCTGATGGCCATTCTGACTGCGTGAGCTGATAGGTTTTTGTAATTTGGGTTTGCATGTCTTTAAAAATTCCTAAAATATATCATTTTCCCACACCTTTTTCTTTCCTCTTCTTTAAAGGAAAAGCTGTGAGTACCACATAGCTCTTGAAATTGTCTTCTTGGAAGGTTGCCCTCTTTTGAAATTTTTGCTCCATTTTTGATCCCAGGATTTATTTGGAGGGCAGGTGTCATTTACAGAATGGCAAGTTGGTGAATATTTAGTGACCTTTAGCAGTGGGTTGAAAGCTGCTGTTGTGGGAAATGGCCACAAGGAGGCAGCATTTCTCCATTCCCAAATCTGAGTACTAGGGCAGCAGAGCCTTTCTGGAAGTCGTGTTCCTAGGTTGTAAATTAGAATGGAATGTGCCAGGAGAAACCCCCATAAGTTTAGGTCTCATTACTTCTTGTTTTTGTTAATTTTTTTAATCGGGGTAAGGACTAGAATATTGTTTGTCCTAGGGGTACACAATCTGGTTCATTTGTACATTATATATGTCTACTCTACAGATCCTCTTCCCATGTAAAATATTACAGAGTGTTCTGTAGACCTCCCTTGCTATATGGTCGGTCGTTTTGAAATATGTATATAATATGTATTTGGATATGTATAGTAACACTAATCTCATTTATCCATTCCCCCCACCTTTCCTTTTAGATGAGCATAGTTGGTTTTCTAAGTCTGTGAGCGTCTTTCTCTGTGGAAATATGTTCATTTGTGTCAGTGATTAGATAACGCCTCTAAGGGATATCATAGGATATAGGTCTTTTGCTTTCCGACTTACCTCATGTTTTGTGATTATCTCCAGGCTCATCTCTGGTGCCTCAAAGAGCAGTGTTTCATTGTTTTCCATGGCTAATATTCCATTGTGTACATGGACTCCTTCTTCTTTATCCATTCACCTGTTGATGGACATTTTGGTTGCTTCCCATCTTGGCTATTTTGAATAAGGCTGCAGTGCAGCATTTGCAGCCTGTGTCTTTTCGATCCTGGTCTTCTCAGGTGAGAGGCCCAGTGGTGTGCCTGCTGGATTGAATGGTACCTCAGTTTTCACTTTTCAACGCAGTTCCTTTCGGTGGTCATTATTGGCTGTTAACCACTTTCCATCCCACCAGCACCTAGAGGTTACACAGTTCTCTACAACCCCGTCAGCATTTATTGTTGGTAGACTTTTTGCTGACGGTCAGTCGACAGGTGTGAGTTGGAACCTTTTGGTTGATTAGATTGCATGAGTCTAATCATTCCTGAGGTTGAGCTTTTACCCATTTTCCTGTTTTTTTGTTTAAAGAGAGTGAGGAATACTTACCTCTGCATACTATCTTCTTGAAACATTCGCCTGTTTTGAATTTCTTTTGTCCATACCCCACCTGAGCACAATTTTTGACGGCAGGTGTCCTTTACAGCCCTGAGCCCTTGTGAATTTTAAGTGACCAGTAGCTGTGGGTTTAAAGCTGCTCTTGCGGGAAACGGCCACAAGGGGGCAGCATTTCTCCTTTACCAAATCTGGTCACTAGGGCAACAGAGCCTTAATGGAAGTCGTGTTCTAGGTTGTAAATTACAATGGAATGTGCCGGGAAAAAGCCCTTTAAGTGTATGTGTCATTCCTTCTTGTTTGTATTTTTAACAAAATTTTTATTCTTTATCACAGCAAATTCGATTACAATGGTTTGTTTGGTCTAGGTGTGCAAGACGTGGTTCCTTCACACATATACATATATCTATTCTTCTTTGGAATCTTTTCCCGTGTAGGTTATGACACAATGTTGAGTAGTCTTCTCTTGGTATTCTGTAGGTCTTTGGTGATTATATATTTCACGTGTGTTTGTATATCTCTGTTCACCTCAATATGGTAATGTACCCAATCCTCACACGTTTCCATTTGGTGAACCTTAAGTTTTTTACTGAATCTGTGATTGCCTTTCTCTGTGGAAGTATCTTCGTTTGTATCAATTTTTAGGTAACACCTCTATGTGGTATGATAGGATATGGGTCTTTCGTTTTCTCACTTACTCCAAGTTGCGTGATTACTTCTAGAGTCATCTATGGTGCTGCAAATGGCATTGCTTCATTTTATCGCTAGCTCATAATCCATCTGTACATGTAGCAGTTCTTCTTTGTCCACCCATCTGTCGGTGGACTTTTTGGTGACTTCCATATCTTGGCTATGGTAATACTGTGCAATGCAGATTTGCCTGCCTCTTTCTTTCCAGTTCTGTCTTCTTAGGTTATAGGTCTAGGAATAAGCCTCTGGATCGTACGGTAGCTCAATGTTTACCTTTTAACGGCACCTCCACTCTGCTCTCATGAGTGGCTCTCTCCAGGTTACATCCCACTTAAAGTGGAGGGTTTGCATTTCTCCACAGCACCTTCAGCATTTATTCTTTGTGGTTTTTTACTGATGGTTATTCTGACTGGTGTGAGCTGATACGTCTTTGTGGCTGAATTTGCATGTGTCTCATGATCCATTAAAACTGAGCTTTAAGGCAGGTCCTTTTCATTTTTCAGGCTGTGAGTACCGCTTAGTTCTTCAAAGTGTTTTCTTAAAGTATGTATGTCATAATTTTAAAATTTTTTGGCCATTACCTCCCTGAAGACATTTTGCGGTGACCATTAGCACAGGCTTAAACCTGCGTTTGCAGGTAACGGCCAGAGGGTGGCGGTCTTTCTACGTTCCCCGTGCTGGTACTAGGGCAACAGGCCTTCCGGCCAGTGGTGTTCCTCGGTTATAAATTAGAGTGGAATGTGCCTGAAGAAACCCACAAATGCTGATGTCTCCTTACTTATGTTTGTCTTTTAAATTTACCTTATATTTATTATTGGAGCAATATTACATTGTGTACATGGAAGAGTTCTTCTTGGTGCGTTCCTCTGTTGATGGACATTTTCATTGCTTCCAAATGTTGGCTATGGTCAATATGGCTGGAGTGCAGGATTGCCAGCCTGTGACGTTTTGATTCTCATTTTCTCAGGGGATAGGCCCAGCAGTGGGTATGACTGATTGACGGGTAGCTCAGTGTTTACCTTTTCAAGGCACTTCCATTGTGTTTTCATTAGTGGCTCTTACCACGTCCCCCTTAGGGCCGAGTGTATGCATTCCTCCACAGTCCCTTCAGCATTTATTTTTTGAAACATTTTTGCTGATGGCCATTCTGACTGCTGTGAGCTGATAGGTTTTTGTAATTTGGGTTTGCATGTCTTTAAAAATTCCTAAAATATATCATTTTCCCACACCGTTTTCTTTCCTCTTCTTTAAAGGAAAAGCTGTGAGTACCACATAGCTCTTGAAATTGTCCTCTTGGAAGGTTGCCCTCTTTTGAAATTTTTGCTCCATTTTTGATCCCAGGATTTATTTGGAGGGCAGGTGTCATTTACAGAATGGCAAGTTGGTGAATATTTAGTGACCTTTAGCAGTGGGTTGAAAGCTGCTGTTGTGGGAAATGGCCACAAGGAGGCAGCATTTCTCCATTCCCAAATCTGAGTACTAGGGCAGCAGAGCCTTTCTGGAAGTCGTGTTCCTAGGTTGTAAATTAGAATGGAATGTGCCAGGAGAAACCCCCATAAGTTTAGGTCTCATTACTTCTTGTTTTTGTTAATTTTTTTAATCGGGGTAAGGACTAGAATATTGTTTGTCCTAGGGGTACACAATCTGGTTCATTTGTACATTATATATGTCTACTCTACAGATCCTCTTCCCATGTAAAATATTACAGAATGTTCTGTAGACCTCCCTTGCTATATGGTCGGTCGTTTTGAAATATGTATATAATATGTATTTGGATATGTATAGTAACACTAATCTCATTTATCCATTCCCCCCACCTTTCCTTTTAGATGAGCATAGTTGGTTTTCTAAGTCTGTGAGTGTCTTTCTCTGTGGAAATATGTTCATTTGTGTCAGTGATTAGATAACGCCTCTAAGGGATATCATAGGATATAGGTCTTTTGCTTTCCGACTTACCTCATGTTTTGTGATTATCTCCAGGCTCATCTCTGGTGCCTCAAAGAGCAGTGTTTCATTGTTTTCCATGGCTAATATTCCATTGTGTACATGGACTCCTTCTTCTTTATCCATTCACCTGTTGATGGACATTTTGGTTGCTTCCCATCTTGGCTATTTTGAATAAGGCTGCAGTGCAGCATTTGCAGCCTGTGTCTTTTCGATCCTGGTCTTCTCAGGTGAGAGGCCCAGTGGTGTGCCTGCTGGATTGAATGGTACCTCAGTTTTCACTTTTCAACGCAGTTCCTTTCGGTGGTCATTATTGGCTGTTAACCACTTTCCATCCCACCAGCACCTAGAGGTTACACAGTTCTCTACAACCCCGTCAGCATTTATTGTTGGTAGACTTTTTGCTGACGGTCAGTCGACAGGTGTGAGTTGGAACCTTTTGGTTGATTAGATTGCATGAGTCTAATCATTCCTGAGGTTGAGCTTTTACCCATTTTCCTGTTTTTTTGTTTAAAGAGAGTGAGGAATACTTACCTCTGCATACTATCTTCTTGAAACATTCGCCTGTTTTGAATTTCTTTTGTCCATTCCCCACCTGAGCACAATTTTTGATGGCAGGTGTCCTTTACAGCCCTGAGCCCTTGTGAATTTTAAGTGACCAGTAGCTGTGGGTTTAAAGCTGCTCTTGCGGGAAACGGCCACAAGGGGGCAGCATTTCTCCTTTACCAAATCTGGTCACTAGGGCAACAGAGCCTTAATGGAAGTCGTGTTCTAGGTTGTAAAGTACAATGGAATGTGCCGGGAAAAAGCCCTTTAAGTGTATGTGTCATTCCTTCTTGTTTGTATTTTTAACAAAATTTTTATTCTTTATCACAGCAAATTCGATTACAATGGTTTGTTTGGTCTAGGTGTGCAAGACGTGGTTCCTTCACACATATACATATATCTATTCTTCTTTGGAATCTTTTCCCGTGTAGGTTATGACACAATGTTGAGTAGTCTTCTCTTGGTATTCTGTAGGTCTTTGGTGATTATATATTTCACGTGTGTTTGTATATCTCTGTTCACCTCAATATGGTAATGTACCCAATCCTCACACGTTTCCATTTGGTGAACATTAAGTTTTTGTACTGAATCTGTGATTGCCTTTCTCTGTGGAAGTATCTTCGTTTGTATCAATTTTTAGGTAACACCTCTATGTGGTATGATAGGATATGGGTCTTTCGTTTTCTCACTTACTCCAAGTTGCGTGATTACTTCTAGAGTCATCTATGGTGCTGCAAATGGCATTGCTTCATTTTATCGCTAGCTCATAATCCATCTGTACATGTAGCAGTTCTTCTTTGTCCACCCATCTGTCGGTGGACTTTTTGGTGACTTCCATATCTTGGCTATGGTAATACTGTGCAATGCAGATTTGCCTGCCTCTTTCTTTCCAATTCTGTCTTCTTAGGTTATAGGTCCAGGAATAAGCCTCTGGATCGTACGGTAGCTCAATGTTTACCTTTTAACGGCACCTCCACTCTGCTCTCATGAGTGGCTCTCTCCAGGTTACATCCCACTTAAAGTGGAGGGTTTGCATTTCTCCACAGCACCTTCAGCATTTATTCTTTGTGGTTTTTTACTGATGGTTATTCTGACTGGTGTGAGCTGATACGTCTTTGTGGCTGAATTTGCATGTGTCTCATGATCCATTAAAACTGAGCTTTAAGGCAGGTCCTTTTCATTTTTCAGGCTGTGAGTACCGCTTAGTTCTTCAAAGTGTTTTCTTAAAGTATGTATGTCATAATTTTAAAATTTTTTGGCCATTACCTCCCTGAAGACATTTTGCGGTGACCATTAGCACAGGCTTAAACCTGCGTTTGCAGGTAACGGCCAGAGGGTGGCGGTCTTTCTACGTTCCCCGTGCTGGTACTAGGGCAACAGGCCTTCCGGCCAGTGGTGTTCCTCGGTTATAAATTAGAGTGGAATGTGCCTGAAGAAACCCACAAATGCTGATGTCTCCTTACTTATGTTTGTCTTTTAAATTTACCTTATATTTATTATTGGAGCAATATTACATTGTGTACATGGAAGAGTTCTTCTTGGTGCGTTCCTCTGTTGATGGACATTTTCATTGCTTCCAAATGTTGGCTATGGTCAATATGGCTGGAGTGCAGGATTGCCAGCCTGTGACGTTTTGATTCTCATTTTCTCAGGGGATAGGCCCAGCAGTGGGTATGACTGATTGACGGGTAGCTCAGTGTTTACCTTTTCAAGGCACTTCCATTGTGTTTTCATTAGTGGCTCTTACCACGTCCCTCTTAGGGCCGAGTGTACGCATTCCTCCACAGTCCCTTCAGCATTTATTTTTTGAAACATTTTTGCTGATGGCCATTCTGACTGCTGTGAGCTGATAGGTTTTTGTAATTTGGGTTTGCATGTCTTTAAAAATTCCTAAAATATATCATTTTCCCACACCGTTTTCTTTCCTCTTCTTTAAAGGAAAAGCTGTGAGTACCACATAGCTCTTGAAATTGTCTTCTTGGAAGGTTGCCCTCTTTTGAAATTTTTGCTCCATTTTTGATCCCAGGATTTATTTGGAGGGCAGGTGTCATTTACAGAATGGCAAGTTGGTGAATATTTAGTGACCTTTAGCAGTGGGTTGAAAGCTGCTGTTGTGGGAAATGGCCACAAGGAGGCAGCATTTCTCCATTCCCAAATCTGAGTACTAGGGCAGCAGAGCCTTTCTGGAAGTCGTGTTCCTAGGTTGTAAATTAGAATGGAATGTGCCAGGAGAAACCCCCATAAGTTTAGGTCTCATTACTTCTTGTTTTTGTTAATTTTTTTAATCGGGGTAAGGACTAGAATACTGTTTGTCCTAGGGGTACTCAATCTGGTTCATTTGTACATTATATATGTCTACTCTACAGATCCTCTTCCCATGTAAAATATTACAGAGTGTTCTGTAGACCTCCCTTGCTATATGGTCGGTCGTTTTGAAATATGTATATAATATGTATTTGGATATGTATAGTAACACTAATCTCATTTATCCATTCCCCCCACCTTTCCTTTTAGATGAGCATAGTTGGTTTTCTAAGTCTGTGAGTGTCTTTCTCTGTGGAAATATGTTCATTTGTGTCAGTGATTAGATAACGCCTCTAAGGGATATCATAGGATATAGGTCTTTTGCTTTCCGACTTACCTCATGTTTTGTGATTATCTCCAGGCTCATCTCTGGTGCCTCAAAGAGCAGTGTTTCATTGTTTTCCATGGCTAATATTCCATTGTGTACATGGACTCCTTCTTCTTTATCCATTCACCTGTTGATGGACATTTTGGTTGCTTCCCATCTTGGCTATTTTGAATAAGGCTGCAGTGCAGCATTTGCAGCCTGTGTCTTTTCGATCCTGGTCTTCTCAGGTGAGAGGCCCAGTGGTGTGCCTGCTGGATTGAATGGTACCTCAGTTTTCACTTTTCAACGCAGTTCCTTTTGGTGGTCATTATTGGCTGTTAACCACTTTCCATCCCACCAGCACCTAGAGGTTACACAGTTCTCTACAACCCCGTCAGCATTTATTGTTGGTAGACTTTTTGCTGACGGTCAGTCGACAGGTGTGAGTTGGAACCTTTTGGTTGATTAGATTGCATGAGTCTAATCATTCCTGAGGTTGAGCTTTTACCCATTTTCCTGTTTTTTTGTTTAAAGAGAGTGAGGAATACTTACCTCTGCATACTATCTTCTTGAAACATTCGCCTGTTTTGAATTTCTTTTGTCCATTCCCCACCTGAGCACAATTTTTGATGGCAGGTGTCCTTTACAGCCCTGAGCCCTTGTGAATTTTAAGTGACCAGTAGCTGTGGGTTTAAAGCTGCTCTTGCGGGAAACGGCCACAAGGGGGCAGCATTTCTCCTTTACCAAATCTGGTCACTAGGGCAACAGAGCCTTAATGGAAGTCGTGTTCTAGGTTGTAAATTACAATGGAATGTGCCGGGAAAAAGCCCTTTAAGTGTATGTGTCATTCCTTCTTGTTTGTATTTTTAACAAAATTTTTATTCTTTATCACAGCAAATTCGATTACAATGGTTTGTTTGGTCTAGGTGTGCAAGACGTGGTTCCTTCACACATATACATATATCTATTCTTCTTTGGAATCTTTTCCCGTGTAGGTTATGACACAATGTTGAGTAGTCTTCTCTTGGTATTCTGTAGGTCTTTGGTGATTATATATTTCACGTGTGTTTGTATATCTCTGTTCACCTCAATATGGTAATGTACCCAATCCTCACACGTTTCCATTTGGTGAACCTTAAGTTTTTGTACTGAATCTGTGATTGCCTTTCTCTGTGGAAGTATCTTCGTTTGTATCAATTTTTAGGTAACACCTCTATGTGGTATGATAGGATATGGGTCTTTCGTTTTCTCACTTACTCCAAGTTGCGTGATTACTTCTAGAGTCATCTATGGTGCTGCAAATGGCATTGCTTCATTTTATCGCTAGCTCATAATCCATCTGTACATGTAGCAGTTCTTCTTTGTCCACCCATCTGTCGGTGGACTTTTTGGTGACTTCCATATCTTGGCTATGGTAATACTGTGCAATGCAGATTTGCCTGCCTCTTTCTTTCCATTTCTGTCTTCTTAGGTTATAGGTCTAGGAATAAGCCTCTGGATCGTACGGTAGCTCAATGTTTACCTTTTAACGGCACCTCCACTCTGCTCTCATGAGTGGCTCTCTCCAGGTTACATCCCACTTAAAGTGGAGGGTTTGCATTTCTCCACAGCACCTTCAGCATTTATTCTTTGTGGTTTTTTACTGATGGTTATTCTGACTGGTGTGAGCTGATACGTCTTTGTGGCTGAATTTGCATGTGTCTCATGATCCATTAAAACTGAGCTTTAAGGCAGGTCCTTTTCATTTTTCAGGCTGTGAGTACCGCTTAGTTCTTCAAAGTGTTTTCTTAAAGTATGTATGTCATAATTTTAAAATTTTTTGGCCATTACCTCCCTGAAGACATTTTGCGGTGACCATTAGCACAGGCTTAAACCTGCGTTTGCAGGTAACGGCCAGAGGGTGGCGGTCTTTCTACGTTCCCCGTGCTGGTACTAGGGCAACAGGCCTTCCGGCCAGTGGTGTTCCTCGGTTATAAATTAGAGTGGAATGTGCCTGAAGAAACCCACAAATGCTGATGTCTCCTTACTTATGTTTGTCTTTTAAATTTACCTTATATTTATTATTGGAGCAATATTACATTGTGTACATGGAAGAGTTCTTCTTGGTGCGTTCCTCTGTTGATGGACATTTTCATTGCTTCCAAATGTTGGCTATGGTCAATATGGCTGGAGTGCAGGATTGCCAGCCTGTGACGTTTTGATTCTCATTTTCTCAGGGGATAGGCCCAGCAGTGGGTATGACTGATTGACGGGTAGCTCAGTGTTTACCTTTTCAAGGCACTTCCATTGTGTTTTCATTAGTGGCTCTTACCACGTCCCCCTTAGGGCCGAGTGTACGCATTCCTCCACAGTCCCTTCAGCATTTATTTTTTGAAACATTTTTGCTGATGGCCATTCTGACTGCTGTGAGCTGATAGGTTTTTGTAATTTGGGTTTGCATGTCTTTAAAAATTCCTAAAATATATCATTTTCCCACACCGTTTTCTTTCCTCTTCTTTAAAGGAAAAGCTGTGAGTACCACATAGCTCTTGAAATTGTCTTCTTGGAAGGTTGCCCTCTTTTGAAATTTTTGCTCCATTTTTGATCCCAGGATTTATTTGGAGGGCAGGTGTCATTTACAGAATGGCAAGTTGGTGAATATTTAGTGACCTTTAGCAGTGGGTTGAAAGCTGCTGTTGTGGGAAATGGCCACAAGGAGGCAGCATTTCTCCATTCCCAAATCTGAGTACTAGGGCAGCAGAGCCTTTCTGGAAGTCGTGTTCCTAGGTTGTAAATTAGAATGGAATGTGCCAGGAGAAACCCCCATAAGTTTAGGTCTCATTACTTCTTGTTTTTGTTAATTTTTTTAATCGGGATAAGGACTAGAATACTGTTTGTCCTAGGGGTACTCAATCTGGTTCATTTGTACATTATATATGTCTACTCTACAGATCCTCTTCCCATGTAAAATATTACAGAGTGTTCTGTAGACCTCCCTTGCTATATGGTCGGTCGTTTTGAAATATGTATATAATATGTATTTGGATATGTATAGTAACACTAATCTCATTTATCCATTCCCCCCACCTTTCCTTTTAGATGAGCATAGTTGGTTTTCTAAGTCTGTGAGTGTCTTTCTCTGTGGAAATATGTTCATTTGTGTCAGTGATTAGATAACGCCTCTAAGGGATATCATAGGATATAGGTCTTTTGCTTTCCGACTTACCTCATGTTTTGTGATTATCTCCAGGCTCATCTCTGGTGCCTCAAAGAGCAGTGTTTCATTGTTTTCCATGGCTAATATTCCATTGTGTACATGGACTCCTTCTTCTTTATCCATTCACCTGTTGATGGACATTTTGGTTGCTTCCCATCTTGGCTATTTTGAATAAGGCTGCAGTGCAGCATTTGCAGCCTGTGTCTTTTCGATCCTGGTCTTCTCAGGTGAGAGGCCCAGTGGTGTGCCTGCTGGATTGAATGGTACCTCAGTTTTCACTTTTCAACGCAGTTCCTTTCGGTGGTCATTATTGGCTGTTAACCACTTTCCATCCCACCAGCACCTAGAGGTTACACAGTTCTCTACAACCCCGTCAGCATTTATTGTTGGTAGACTTTTTGCTGACGGTCAGTCGACAGGTGTGAGTTGGAACCTTTTGGTTGATTAGATTGCATGAGTCTAATCATTCCTGAGGTTGAGCTTTTACCCATTTTCCTGTTTTTTTGTTTAAAGAGAGTGAGGAATACTTACCTCTGCATACTATCTTCTTGAAACATTCGCCTGTTTTGAATTTCTTTTGTCCATTCCCCACCTGAGCACAATTTTTGACGGCAGGTGTCCTTTACAGCCCTGAGCCCTTGTGAATTTTAAGTGACCAGTAGCTGTGGGTTTCAAGCTGCTCTTGCGGGAAACGGCCACAAGGGGGCAGCATTTCTCCTTTACCAAATCTGGTCACTAGGGCAACAGAGCCTTAATGGAAGTCGTGTTCTAGGTTGTAAAGTACAATGGAATGTGCCGGGAAAAAGCCCTTTAAGTGTATGTGTCATTCCTTCTTGTTTGTATTTTTAACAAAATTTTTATTCTTTATCACAGCAAATTCGATTACAATGGTTTGTTTGGTCTAGGTGTGCAAGATGTGGTTCCTTCACACATATACATATATCTATTCTTCTTTGGAATCTTTTCCCGTGTAGGTTATGACACAATGTTGAGTAGTCTTCTCTTGGTATTCTGTAGGTCTTTGGTGATTATATATTTCACGTGTGTTTGTATATCTCTGTTCACCTCAATATGGTAATGTACCCAATCCTCACACCTTTCCATTTGGTGAACCTTAAGTTTTTGTACTGAATCTGTGATTGCCTTTCTCTGTGGAAGTATCTTCGTTTGTATCAATTTTTAGGTAACACCTCTATGTGGTATGATAGGATATGTGTCTTTCGCTTTCTCACTTACTCCAAGTTGCGTGATTACTTCTAGAGTCATCTATGGTGCTGCAAATGGCATTGTTTCATTTTATCGCTAGCTCATAATCCATCTGTACATGTAGCAGTTCTTCTTTGTCCACCCATCTGTCGGTGGACTTTTTGGTGACTTCCATATCTTGGCTATGGTAATACTGTGCAATGCAGATTTGCCTGCCTCTTTCTTTCCAATTCTGTCTTCTTAGGTTATAGGTCCAGGAATAAGCCTCTGGATCGTACGGTAGCTCAATGTTTACCTTTTAACGGCACCTCCACTCTGCTCTCATGAGTGGCTCTCTCCAGGTTACATCCCACTTAAAGTGGAGGGTTTGCATTTCTCCACAGCACCTTCAGCATTTATTCTTTGTGGTTTTTTACTGATGGTTATTCTGACTGGTGTGAGCTGATACGTCTTTGTGGCTGAATTTGCATGTGTCTCATGATCCATTAAAACTGAGCTTTAAGGCAGGTCCTTTTCATTTTTCAGGCTGTGAGTACAGCTTAGTTCTTCAAAGTGTTTTCTTAAAGTATGTATGTCATAATTTTAAAATTTTTTGGCCATTACCTCCCTGAAGACATTTTGCGGTGACCATTAGCACAGGCTTAAACCTGCGTTTGCAGGTAACGGCCAGAGGGTGGCGGTCTTTCTACGTTCCCCATGCTGGTACTAGGGCAACAGGCCTTCCGGCCAGTGGTGTTCCTCGGTTATAAATTAGAGTGGAATGTGCCTGAAGAAACCCACAAATGCTGATGTCTCCTTACTTATGTTTGTCTTTTAAATTTACCTTATATTTATTATTGGAGCAATATTACATTGTGTACATGGAAGAGTTCTTCTTGGTGCGTTCCTCTGTTGATGGACATTTTCATTGCTTCCAAATGTTGGCTATGGTCAATATGGCTGGAGTGCAGGATTGCCAGCCTGTGACGTTTTGATTCTCATTTTCTCAGGGGATAGGCCCAGCAGTGGGTATGACTGATTGACGGGTAGCTCAGTGTTTACCTTTTCAAGGCACTTCCATTGTGTTTTCATTAGTGGCTCTTACCACGTCCCCCTTAGGGCCGAGTGTACGCATTCCTCCACAGTCCCTTCAGCATTTATTTTTTGAAACATTTTTGCTGATGGCCATTCTGACTGCTGTGAGCTGATAGGTTTTTGTAATTTGGGTTTGCATGTCTTTAAAAATTCCTAAAATATATCATTTTCCCACACCGTTTTCTTTCCTCTTCTTTAAAGGAAAAGCTGTGAGTACCACATAGCTCTTGAAATTGTCTTCTTGGAAGGTTGCCCTCTTTTGAAATTTTTGCTCCATTTTTGATCCCAGGATTTATTTGGAGGGCAGGTGTCATTTACAGAATGGCAAGTTGGTGAATATTTAGTGACCTTTAGCAGTGGGTTGAAAGCTGCTGTTGTGGGAAATGGCCACAAGGAGGCAGCATTTCTCCATTCCCAAATCTGAGTACTAGGGCAGCAGAGCCTTTCTGGAAGTCGTGTTCCTAGGTTGTAAATTAGAATGGAATGTGCCAGGAGAAACCCCCATAAGTTTAGGTCTCATTACTTCTTGTTTTTGTTAATTTTTTTAATCGGGGTAAGGACTAGAATATTGTTTGTCCTAGGGGTACACAATCTGGTTCATTTGTACATTATATATGTCTACTCTACAGATCCTCTTCCCATGTAAAATATTACAGAGTGTTCTGTAGACCTCCCTTGCTATATGGTCGGTCGTTTTGAAATATGTATATAATATGTATTTGGATATGTATAGTAACACTAATCTCATTTATCCATTCCCCCCACCTTTCCTTTTAGATGAGCATAGTTGGTTTTCTAAGTCTGTGAGTGTCTTTCTCTGTGGAAATATGTTCATTTGTGTCAGTGATTAGATAACGCCTCTAAGGGATATCATAGGATATAGGTCTTTTGCTTTCCGACTTACCTCATGTTTTGTGATTATCTCCAGGCTCATCTCTGGTGCCTCAAAGAGCAGTGTTTCATTGTTTTCCATGGCTAATATTCCATTGTGTACATGGACTCCTTCTTCTTTATCCATTCACCTGTTGATGGACATTTTGGTTGCTTCCCATCTTGGCTATTTTGAATAAGGCTGCAGTGCAGCATTTGCAGCCTGTGTCTTTTCGATCCTGGTCTTCTCAGGTGAGAGGCCCAGTGGTGTGCCTGCTGGATTGAATGGTACCTCAGTTTTCACTTTTCAACGCAGTTCCTTTCGGTGGTCATTATTGGCTGTTAACCACTTTCCATCCCACCAGCACCTAGAGGTTACACAGTTCTCTACAACCCCGTCAGCATTTATTGTTGGTAGACTTTTTGCTGACGGTCAGTCGACAGGTGTGAGTTGGAACCTTTTGGTTGATTAGATTGCATGAGTCTAATCATTCCTGAGGTTGAGCTTTTACCCATTTTCCTGTTTTTTTGTTTAAAGAGAGTGAGGAATACTTACCTCTGCATACTATCTTCTTGAAACATTCGCCTGTTTTGAATTTCTTTTGTCCATTCCCCACCTGAGCACAATTTTTGATGGCAGGTGTCCTTTACAGCCCTGAGCCCTTGTGAATTTTAAGTGACCAGTAGCTGTGGGTTTAAAGCTGCTCTTGCGGGAAACGGCCACAAGGGGGCAGCATTTCTCCTTTACCAAATCTGGTCACTAGGGCAACAGAGCCTTAATGGAAGTCGTGTTCTAGGTTGTAAAGTACAATGGAATGTGCAGGGAAAAAGCCCTTTAAGTGTATGTGTCATTCCTTCTTGTTTGTATTTTTAACAAAATTTTTATTCTTTATCACAGCAAATTCGATTACAATGGTTTGTTTGGTCTAGGTGTG